>NC_071528.1:3610972-4270972 GCF_027887155.1 Malaclemys terrapin pileata | reverse complement strand
CGCAGGCCGCAGACACGGGGGCGAGGAGGGACTTGCAGGGACCAGGGGATGGCTGGAGGAGTCTGTCTGGGTGCCTCCCACTCGGGACAGGAGAGAGCGCACAGATGCTTGTGGGAGAAGCCAAGGGGCCCTGGAGGCTGGATTGTTAGCAGCTCAGTGGGAGCGCGCTGGGTGAGGCCGAGCTGTGGAAGGCTCTGGCATTAAGGACAGGGTTTGGCTTAGCAGGTGTCAGCGGGTGGCATAGCCAGAGCCTGAAGCCAGGCCGACGATCCTGCTGAAGGCCTAACGCAGGACCCCGCCGACAGCCTGGCCAATCCATTGCAGCCAGCAGGAAAGGGCACTCCAGGCAGTATGACCCCAGGGATGGGAGGGGGGAACTGGGCGAGCAGAGGAGGGTTGTGTATAGGTCAGACAGAGAAATGAGTGGGAAGGAGGAGGAGAACCTGAACTGGATTTCTGAGCCCCCCTGGAATGGACTTTGCAGCCCCGGATGCAGTGGGCTGCAAGGCCAGAATTAGGAGGGAGGCAGAGATGGAGACGGTGTGAGAGCAGCACAGAACGGTGCAGGTTGATGCACTCTGCTCCTGCTCTCCCTCCGCCAGGTTTGCTCTACTACGCTGGCCACGGCTACGAGAACTTTGGAAACAGCTTTATGGTTCCGATTGACGCGCCGAGATCCTACACCTCGGAGCACTGCCTGTGCGTGCAGAGTGTGCTGAAGAGCATGCAGCAGCGGCAAACCGGCCTCAACATCTTCCTGCTGGACATGTGCCGCAAGAGGTGAGCACCCCAGAGCCAGCTGCCCGGGAGCGGCAGGGCCAGGAAGCGTCGCTCGGCACAGCTGAGCGGCTGAATACGCACTCCTGTACCGCGGACGTAGATGGGGGCACAGTTCTTGGCTGCCTGCTTTGAGGGCCTTGGCTGGAAGGTGCTATGTAAGTGCAAGGGAGGTACACAGCAAGGGCGTGCGAAAGCAGTCCTTTTGCTTTCCAGAACACATATACAGACACTGGTGCAAGCACACGTGTGACCGTGCTATCAGGTGTGAAATATTATAGCCACCCACACTGAGGTCATGCACACCATGTGTGTCCATGTGCACATATAGCTGCCTGTGGGCATGCATATACCCAGGGATTCCTACCCAGACGCACACAAGAACATGCACGCAGAGGCAGCCACCATGCAGTCCCACCCACAGGCGCATCGCCCCACTGCCCAGTAAAACCAGCCGTGATTACTCATGAAAGGGGACACCTGACAGAGAGAGAGAGGTCCCTTGTCAGAATTAACTCCAATGCTTCCCTGGAGAGCAGCCATCCCCGGGGTAACCCGTGTGGAATGGAGAACAGCAATAAATCCACAGCCAGGGGGCCGGAGCTCTTCTCCAGATGCTCTCTCCTCTAGCCCACTGTTGCACTGGCGGTTGCCTGGTTCCCAGCCCACACACACGTTCTGCGAGGGCATGCCGGGCACCTGCTGTAGGGCATCGAGCAGCTAAATACTCTTGGCCATTGAACCAGCAGCGCAGCCTGACTGCTGCTAAGCTGGCAAGTGCCATGTTGTGCCGTCGCTGGCAAATGACGCCATTCCACCAGGTAAAGATACTGTAGCCTCCGGGCGCAGACAGATTGAGATCTCGGCGCCCGCGGCTCGTATCCGGCTCGTTGGCCGATCTAACAGGTCTTCCCAAGCTAGTACTGCAGTGCGACGACGCTGGGCTGCCAGTTGGTGTCTCGTTGTGTTGGCGCACTGGCCTCATGCTAAACAATTCATCGGGCTTGCACTGTTTCCAGCCCGGTTCAGGGCTGTTCCTTACAGCATGTTCTGCAGGGCTTTGTCCTGTCTGGGCCTGGGGGCCCAAGCAACAGGGCTCCCACCCGAGGGACTAGGCCACTACCTCCCAGAGCTCACCGATAGGCAAGTGAATAGCATGAAACCTTTCCTCCGCTCCTCTGATCAGAGCCCATTGGCCTGGCCCCAGCCCGGAGGTCCCAGAGCGACCATGGACTGTGTCGGTTTCATGCCCCTCATGAGGTGCTTCCATTTCTTTTCAGGAACCTGAACGACGACATCATCCCGCAGGTGGGGGCGCTGCAGGTCACAGCCAACATCGTCTTCGGCTACGCCACGTAGGTGCTCCCTGTCGCCTCCCGCTGGCCACAGTCACTCCTCACCTGTGTCCTCCTGGGGCTTGAGTTGGGGGACGGGCGCAGGGTCCATTACAGGGGACTGAACCCACCAGTCACTCTGTATTTGGAGAGCTGCTAGCAGGGGTGTGTTCTGCCTGGGCCTCCTGGGGTGACAATCCTTAGGAGAAAGGGCAATAATGCAGCACAGCTCCATATTGCCTCTCACCCCAAGCTCTCCGAGAGGCAGTCTGGTCTAGAGGTTAGTGCACAGGGAGTCAGCGTCAAAAGAGCTGGGTTCGGTACCCCATTCTGCGGTACCTGGGGCATGTCAGGTCCCTGCTCTGTGCCTCGGGCTCCTTCCCCTGTCCATAACGTGGCCGTAACAATTCTTGGCCACCTGCTTTGAACTCCGTGGCTGGAAGGTGCTGTGTAACTGCAAGGGACTGGGGCAGAGCACTTTTAATTCATTATGCATCACAGTCCTCTTGGAAGAAGGTAGAGTTATTAGCCCCCATTTAGAGGTGGGGAAACCAAGGCACATCAAGCCAAGCTGGCATTCCACTGCCCACATGGCTGATCCGTGCCGAGCTGGACAGAGAACCCAAGTGTCCTACCTCCCAGTCCTGGACTTTGTTCTCCAGACAGCACTCCTCCCCACTGCATGTGCTGTGTATTTTGTTCAGTTCCATGTCTCTGTCCCAAGCCAGAACTTCTCCCCTCTGTAACCTGAGGGGAGGGAGTGACTTTCTGGGGCTGCTGCCTGCGTCTCTCCCAGGCAGTGGTGCTTCTGAGACCCCGGTGCTTTGGTGGGGTAGGTACGTCTGCCTCTCAGGCCTGCTGAGCTCTCGTGGTGGGGAGCTGCGTCATGAGCAGGCTCTGCAGGAGTGGAGAGCAGGGGGATTCCCCCCTCAGACTGGCCTTGGAGAGCGAAGCAAGGGGCACAGCTCCGGGGCCGGAAGCTCCAGGAGAAGTGAGGCTCCGGTTCCCATTGAAACACAAGGGCAGCAAAGTCCCTGCGGCCCTGTGAAAAAACCAGCCTTAGAACACAAGGGGATCCAACCTCTCTTCCCCCCTTATCTTGGCTATTGGGCTGCCTTGATAGGCCCTAGGCCAGGGGTGGGCAAACTTTTTGGCCTGAGGGCCACATCGGGGTTCTGAAAGTGTATGGAGGGCCGGGTAGGGAAGGCTGTGCCTCCCCAAACCCTAACTGCCCCCTCCCACTTTCCGCCCCCTGACCGGCCCCCCCTCAGAACACCCAACCCATCCAACCCCCCTACTCCTTGTCCTCTGACGACCCCCATCCAGCTCCCCCGCTCCCTGACTGCCCCAACCCCTATCCACACCCCTGCCCCCTGACAGGCCCCCCCAGAACCCCACTCCCTACCCAACCCCCCCCAAAGCCCCTTTCAGGATGCGGCCCTGCGAACATGGGCGGAGGGCTCACGAGGAGCAGGGGCAGCCGCGCAGCCGGAGAGAAGCTGCAGTTTCCCCTTCAAAGCGCCGCTTCTCTCCGGCCGTCTGCGCGGCCGCCCTGTGCTCCTCCTGAGTCGTTTGCTACGCTCCCGCCACCCGCACCGCCCGCCTGCTCCCCTGAGCTTCCCTCCCTGCTCTCCCCTGTCCCTGCAGTGCAGCCCCCTCCCACGCTGGCGGCACGGCGAGCTGAGGCTGCGGGGGAGGGGGGACAGCAGGGGAGGGGCCGGGGCGAGCCTCCCCAGCCGGGAGTTCAAGGGCGGGGCAGGATGATCCTGCGGAGTTTGCCCGCCCCTGCCCTAGGCCCAGACCCAAACCTGAACTTCCCCAGGTTGTAAGGGTGTCTGGAGCCAGGGTTTTGGTTCCGGCCCATCTCTGGTGAGCCGTTCTGCCTGAACCCGAAGCTTCCTCAGGAGTCCGAATCAAGCCAGCTGCTGTTGAGGCCAGGTTCCCAGGCCATTCCGTGCTGAGCGGGAGAAAGGGAGCAGCTGGGCATAGAAGAGGCTTCACCCCTGCTATGAAGGCGCTCCAGGCCTTAGCTCTCTCCCGTGCCCCTCTCAGGTGTGCGGACGCAGAGGCCTACGAGCTGAGCCAAGGGGAACTGTTCAACGGCATCTTCGTGAGCTTCCTGAAGCGATGGCTGCTGGAGGAGGAGAAGATCACGGTGCTGCTGGACAAGGTGGCGGAAGGTGGGTTATCCTGGGCTGGGGGTAGAATGACTCTTCCAGGCCAGCCCGTTACAGCTCAGGACTGTCGGCGAGCCGTTGACTCACGGCTGTGCTGAAGTCATGTGCCCAGCCCTGGTTGTGTCTTCCAGACATGGGAACCCTGGAGATCACCAAGGGCAGGCAGGCGCTGGAGCTGCGGAGTAACCTGTCCGAGCGACGAGCCCTCACTGATCCAATTAAACCGTCCGAGGGCCCAGAGGAGTTCTCTGTCAGGAACCTGCAATGGGCCAAGGCCCATGGTGAGAATCGGGGCCCCGTTATCCCTGCTGAGGGAGGCAGACAGTGAGAGAGGCCTGTCCTGGAGGCGGGGGGGAGGGCGTTACTCAGGGAGCCCCCAGGGATTGCAGTGACTCGGGGAGGTCTCAGCCCATGGAGCAGGCATTGCAGTACAGTTACCCAGAAAGCACGGGACAGAGCAGAGAGCCCTCAGTGCCGCCAGCCATGGAGAGCCAGAGCGTGAGGGGCACACAGCTGGGCCCAGCAGGAAGCCTAGATCTCGTCAAACTTCTGCAAATGGCTTTGTTGCTATTGTCCCAGCTCTGATCAGGACAAGCACTGCTGGGATGCTGAGTTAGTGTCACAAAGCAGCTGCCATCGGGGAGCTCCACACTGACCCTGGGGACAAGACCCAGAGCCTCCTCCACTCCCAAAGCGCAGGCCCCTGCCATGTGAGCTGAAGGAGAATCTCCATTAATAGTGTTGGTAGGAGAGGGCCTAGGACACATGGCTGAGCAGTTCTCATTCTGACCAGTAGGTGGCAGTGAGACACACACGCGTATCATGGGCCCATTTCTTTGTTTGCAGTGCTTCCCGAAAGCCGATACCTCCAGTTCAACTGCGGGGCTCGGGTACAGCTGGGCTTCGCTGCTGAGTTCTCCAACATCTTGATCATCTACACCCGCATCGTCGAGATGCCGCAGGAGATCACACGGTGTGAAGCAAAACTCACAGATGTCCCGGAGGTGAGACGCCCAGTGCCAGAGCCTGCCTGGCTCAGAGCCCTGGCTCGGGATAACCGCGGGGTTGGGGGCTGAGCGCTGGGAACAACTAGACCCCCACCATTATTATTTTTAAATCTCATGATTTTCAATCCAATCTCGTGATTTCGGGGATGCTGAGTCATGATTTCGGACCGCATTGGGTGGGCGGTACTGCAGCCTGGTGCCCTCTCATGCCTTGGCTGCCTTTGATGATAGTGTTGTCTCTGGCAGGAGCTGGATGTGGATTTGAAATTTACCAACAAGGAGAGCCCAGAGGAAATGGGGAGCAGCCTCTCCCTGGCCTGGAGCCTCAGTTTCCCCGAGTGTTGCCTCTACAGCCGCCTCTGTGGCCTGCAGAAGCTGAGGGTAAGTGCTGCCCTGCCCCGTCGGTGCTGTTCGTGGTGAGACTGCTGGTTGTGTAACCACATCCAAGGTGGAACGGACTCCAGCTCCTGCAGGGCCAAGAGAGGCTAAAGGCAGGGAAAAAATAATGACCCTGATCATGCAGAAGGAGGCCAAGTGAAGCCCTAGTGTACATGCGCTGGCTCACTCCGCTGCCTTCAGGGGACTCCCGTGCCCTGACACCGGGATTTCGATCCTTCTCACCAGTGCTGGGCTTTGCTGGAGTGAGTGACTGTAACCTTTGGGGCAGGGACTGTTTGTTCTGTGTTTGTACAGCACCTAGCGCAGCGCGGTCCTGGTCCGGGACTGGGGCTCCTAGGTGCCCTGGCAATGCACATAATGAATAGCAGCCTCAGCGGGCAGGAGCTCCCCATGCTATTATGCATGTTATAGTGAATGGATCCAATGCATCCCTCGGGTAACGTCCAAGTTATTATCTAGTGGCACCTAGAGTCGCCAGCTGACAGCAGGGCCCCATTTCCTGGGCACTGCAGGGACAGTCCCTGCTCACAGACACACGCTAACAGGAGCCAGACAAAGGCAGTACAGCTGGGGAACCAAGGGGGAGAGAGGTGAAGTGATTTGCCAAGGGCTGCACACGGAGTCTGTGGCAGAGCTAATTTGACCCAGGTCTCTGGGGTCCCAGGCCAGTGCCTTCCCCACAAGGCCATCCTGAATGGTGCTGAGCCCCTGGAACGGAGTCCCAGCCGGGAGGAGTTGGCACCATCAGGAGTCAAAGGACCAGCATTGACCTTGTGGCTGGTGGTTAAGGAGAGGGCAGTGAGGAGCGTGATGTAGATGTCGTAAGGCGATAACAGTGTCACATGGTCCTGTCACATGCCCACCTATGGTAACCCTGGCTCGTGGTGTTGTTGCAGAAAGAACTGGCCTTCACCATCTGCCTTCAGTACCAATACCAAGGACTCGACGACTTCCTTGAGGAGAGCCAGTCAGTAAATATCGGGAAACCACTGATTGCAAAGCTCAACCTGTGTGTCAGTGACGGGCCAGGGGCAAACACCCCACTGGCTCATGCAGACTTGTGTGCAGACGCCTTGGCCGGCTCATTCCAAAGCACCGGGAGCATGGAGACCTCCGAGTCACCAGCTGCCTCAGAGACCTACCGGAGTCTGCCTTGTGACTCGCACCTTGGCAACTGGTGTGCTGAAGATGGCCAGTGGGCAAACACCCCCGAGGAGAACCTGAGCCCTGAGTTCCCAGGCTCTCGCTCCATGTAGTGCTTGGGGTCTGGCATAAACGTCACCATCCACTTCTCTTCCCAGCGTGGACCGAAGGAAACCGCTAGGGTCAGATTCTGCCCTGGCCTCCACCCCACACAGTTAACAGAGACTGGGAACCGGTCTGTAAATGGATCACTGAGCACCAAATAACACAGGCTATTGACAGGCGCGAGAGTCCCAGATCCCAAGGCAGAAGGGACCACTGGGCTCGCCTAGTCCAGTCTCCTGCAGTGCACACCTCAACCCAGTAGGGGCTGCACCGGCCCAGGACTTAGCCGTAGTCCTCCCAGCCAGCCCACGCTGGCCCCTCTGCATGGGATCGCAGGGAAACCCGGGCGCTGCTGGGGAGTTGTACTGAGAAAATAAACGTAGACCTTAATATAAAAGAAGAGACGGGCCTTCTGCACCAATGGGGGCTGGGGGGGGTGTTGGGGGTAGGAGAGGAAGCACTTGCCCTTGAAGCTTCAGCTCAGATCCCCCCTGCCAGGGACTACCTCCCGGGCTCCGGTGGCGCAGGGTCCGGAGGCATGGGGGCTGCCCAAAGCCCGTAGCGCTCGGCTCTTAAACAGAGCCGAAGAGTCGGGGAGGAGCAGAGCCGCCGCGGCTGGAGGCTCTGCTCCTCCCCTGACTCTTCGTCTCTGTTTAAGAGCCGAGCTGCCCCAGCGCTACCGGCTTCGGGCAGCCCCCATGCCTCCGGACCCTGCGCCGCCGGAGCCCGGGAGGGGAAGTGCCCGGGCGGCGGCTGGGGTCCGGAGGCAAGGGGGCTGCCTGAAGCCCATAGCGCTCGGGCAGCTCGGCTCTTAAACAGAGCCAGAGTCAGGGGAGGAGCAGAACCGCCATTTTCCCGGACATGTTCGGCTTTTTGGCAATTCCCCCGGACGGGGGTTTGAGTGCCGAAAAGCCGGACATGTCTGGGAAAAACCGGACGTATGGTAACCCTACCGTCATGGCCGTACTGGGCCAGGGCCCTGCTTTCCCCACACAACCCGGCCTGCTGGAACCGGCGTGAGGGAGAACCTCCATGCAGAGTGACTGGTTTAATAGGGGCCTGGGGCCTGCCATATCCTGGGATGCCCTGACAGCCACAGTCTGGGGCTGGTGTCAGAGCCGTCACTGCGGCTAAGGACCGTAAATCTACTGCCAGACACACAGGGACTTAGGAAAGAGCATTAAGGAGGTTGCAGTGTCCTCAGCAGGGCAGGGGGAGCTGGGTAGAATCTGAGTAAGTTACAGTCACAAAAATCAGGGCCTGCACCAAATCCTCAGAGGGAACCGAGGGACAAAGCAGCACCCACCTCCGCTCGGCACTGCCCGCAGTGTCCAGCCTGTCTGCCCACTGCCAGCTCTGCCCACTGCCAGCCAGCCCCACCTCCGCTCGGCACTTCCCGCTGTGTCCAGCCTGTCTCCCCTCCTGCCAGCTCTGCCCACTGCCAGCCCTGCCCACTGCCAGCCAGCCCCATCTCCCTCGGCACTGCCCGCTGTGTCCAGCCTGTCTCCCCTCCTGCCAGCTCTGCTCACTGCCAGCCCTGCCCACTGCCAGCCAGCCCCATCTCCCTCGGCACTGCCCGCTGTGTCCAGCCTGTCTCCCCTCCTGCCAGCTCTGCCCACTGCCAGCTCTGCCCACTGCCAGCCAGCCCCACCTCCGCTCGGCACTGCCCACTGTGTCCAGCCTGTCTCCCCTCCTGCCAGCTCTGCTCACTGCCAGCCAGCCCCACCTCCGCTCAGCAGTGCCCGCTGTGTCCAGCCTGTCTCCCCTCCTGCCAGCTCTGCCCACTGCCAGCCAGCCCCACCTGCGCTCAGCAGTGCCCGCTGTGTCCAGCCTGTCTCCCCTCCTGCTAGCTCGGCCCACTGCCAGCCAGCTCCACCTCCGCTCAGCAGTGCCCGCTGTGTCCAGCCTGTCTCCCCTCCTGCCAGCTCTGCCCACTGCCAGCCAGCCCCATCTCCGCTCGGCACTGCCCGCTGTGTCCAGCCTGTCTCCCCTCCTGCCAGCTCTGCCCACTGCCAGCCAGCCCCACCTGCGCTCAGCAGTGCCCGCTGTGTCCAGCCTGTCTCCCCTCCTGCCAGCTTTGCCCACTGCCAGCCAGCCCCACCTCCGCTCAGCACTGCCCGCTGTGTCCAGCCTGTCTCCCCTCCTGCTAGCTCGGCCCACTGCCAGCCAGCTCCACCTCCGCTCAGCAGTGCCCGCTGTGTCCAGCCTGTCTCCCCTCCTGCCAGCTCTGCCCACTGCCAGCCAGCCCCATCTCCGCTCGGCACTGCCCGCTGTGTCCAGCCTGTCTGCCCACTGCCAGCTCTGCCCACTGCCAGCCCTGCCCACTGCCAGCCAGCCCCACCTCCGCTCGGCACTTCCCGCTGTGTCCAGCCTGTCTCCCCTCCTGCCAGCTCTGCCCACTGCCAGCCAGCCCCACCTCCGCTCGGCACTGCCCGCTGTGTCCAGCCTGTCTCCCCTCCTGCCAGCTCTGCCCACTGCCAGCCAGCCCCACCTCCGCTCAGCAGTGCCCGCTGTGTCCAGCCTGTCTCCCCTCCTGCCAGCTCTGCTCACTGCCAGCCCTGCCCACTGCCAGCCAGGCAGCATACAGAGACTGTCCAGCTCCAGTGTCTGCAGCCCAGATAGTACTAAGCAACCTCCACCCCAGGGCATCCATGCAACAATGCAGGACTGTAAGTGATGCCCCTGGGGCCCTGCCCTTTTGCCCAGCCATTACAATGGGCCGAGGGCATCCTGTAAATCCCTGTGAGGCCACAGGGCCCTGCAGGGTCTCCTTGTCCCAGCAGCCAGTGGATTATGGCATGTGACCAGCCCCCGGCCCCCGGCAGGTCTGTCTGTCCCAGAGATCAGGCTGCACACAAGGTGCCGCATTTGTTGCGATCGGGTTAGTTCAGGCGCAGGAGAAATAGAGAGAAATAAGCAGATTACAGGGCGCCCAAGGGGAGTGGATTAGAGGGATTGGAGGGGCAAGACACGAAGCTGCTCTTGGGGCTGGATGGTGTCGCTTCTGTTTGCTTTTCAAAGCCTGGAGCGAACGCCAGAGCTTCCTGCACCTGGCTCTCCTGCAGCACTAGCCACACGCTCTCCTGGAGCCAGCACCGCTACATCAGCGCCTTCTCGCCCTCCAGCTAAGGGGCTGGCTTAGCCCTCAGCTCCACACAGACCAGAGTAACTGGGAACTGTGTCACCAGCGCGCCTGCTCCATTCTCCACAGCATCCCTTGCTGAGAGAGGCTGGGTGCTCCCCCCAGGCAGCGCTCCTGCTCCATACCCCACAGCACCCCCTGCTGGGACAGGAGTAGTTGGGAGCTCCCCCACAGCCAGTGCTCCGGCACTATTCAGAGCTGTGGCCCTAGCAAAAGAGAGGCCAGGACTGGCAGAGCTGTAACTTCATGTCAAGGGCTCATCGCTGAACGCTTTCCCCTTTCCCTTGGGTGTCACAAGCCCAGCCCCTTTGAGTCCTGAATGGGTGGGGAGAGGGGAGCATGCAGAACTGTCAAAAGTGTTCTGACCTGCACAGCCCAAGCAGAAGCCCTGGTTCTTGGGGCGGGGCCTGTCCTGCCCGCTACCTTGTGGCTAGTCGCTGTTGGGTTTAATGGCCAGAAACACGGAAATATGTTACACCAAACATTGAGGAGAAAGAAATATTTTTCATCGGGGGGGGAAGAGGGTCGAAATTTTCCATGAAATGGTTTAGTTATTTTTTTCCCCAACAGGGAGAAAGTAAAACACTGAGAAAAAAGTGTGTGTGTGGGGGGGGGGGGGGGGGGGGGGGGGGGGGGGGGGGGGGGGGCGGAGGGGTGTCCCATCAGAACAAAACATTGCTGCTTTGGGGGTTTTGTTTTTTTCCTAAATAGTTTCAACAATATTCATCAAAAATAGAAAAATTTCAACCAAAATTTAAAAAATGTGCTCTGCCCTTAGGAGCCTAAACCTCATTGAAAGTCAATGGGATTTAAGCACCTAAGTCATTTCTGAAAGTGGAATTTAGGCTTCGAAGTCACTGGAACTTTTGAAATTTTAACCGTACTTTCTCTGGGCCACTGTTCCCCCTGGACAACAGCCTTGCCCTACCTCCCAGGGGGTTGGGGGGATAAATACATTAAGGCTTGTGAGGTGCTCAGATATTGTCAGATTAGGTAGGTACTAATATTAGTTAGAAGCCACAACCACTTCCCTGCTCCAGTAAACACACATGTACAAGTCACCCAGGCCTGCCCACAGCGAGGGAAGACACAGATTCCCCCACAAAATACTAAAGCTGGTTGCATTCTTTTTTTTTTTTTTTCTCAACAAATAATGGGTGTGTGAAGAGAACAGTTGTTTTCACGGAAAAATTTCTTCTGGTGGAAAATTTTAATTTTTCAAAGAAATTTGTAAACAAAAATTTTGTCAAAAATATTTTTTTATTTTTCAAAAATTCTCATTTTGAAATTGTGGGGGTAGGGGGAATTCTCACATTCTCTTACCACTCACCTGCCCTTTTTTCCATTGGAAAAGGTTTCTCCACTTTCACTTTTTTACTGTCTTTCCACCTTTTTCCAGTGGAAAAAAGGGCGGGGGGGAATTAAAAAAAATAATAAGAGAAAGTGGAATTTTCCCAACAAAATGAAAAGCTTGGAAAAGAGATGGCTAAGGGGAGATATGATTGAGGTCTATAAAATCATGACTGGTGTAGAGAAAGTAGATAAGGACATGTTGTTTACTACTTCTCGTAACACAAGAACTAGGGGTCACCAAATGAAATTAACAGGCAGTAGGTTTAAAACAAATATAAGGAAGTATTTCTTCACACAGCGCACAGTCAACCTGTGGAACTCCTTGCCAGAGGATGTTGTGAAGGCCAAGACCATAACAATGTTCAAAAAAGAAGATACATTCATGGAGGATAGGTCCATCAATGGCTATTAGCCAGGATGGGCAGGGATGGTGTCCCTAGCCTCTGTCTGCCAGAAGCTGGGAATGAGCGACAGGGGATGGATCACTTCCTGATTCCCTGTTCTGTTCATTTCCTCCGGGACACCTGGCATTGGCACTGTTGGAAGCCAGGATACTGGGCTAGATGGACCTTCGGTCTGACCCAGTGTGTCCGTTCTTATGTTAGTGAAAAAATGAAAATATTTTATGAAAAATGTTGACCAAAGGAAAAATGTTTAGGGTTTTTTTTCTAATTTTTTTTGTGTTTGGGGAAGGTGCATTGGACTGGGAGCCACTCCGCTGGGAGCCAGGCTGCTGACTGGTGGTTGCATTTCTGTGAAGTTTACAACCCTCAATATGTACCAAGGCCTCAGACACCTCCCCCGGGGCACGCAGATAAAATTCACCCAATTCAACAGAGAAGATATGTGAGGTCACTTCTGGCAGCACTGGGAACAGAACCCGTGCCTCGGCTGCTTTGCCACACAGCCTTTCAAAATGTGTACATTGAGTCCGTACGCTTGGCTAGACTATCTGTAACCAACACCCTGCCAGGGGCCAGCAGAGAGCCCAGGAACCCCATTACCCAATGCCCCACAGCTGGCTCACAAATAGCTGTGAACCCCACTAGCAAAGGGGAATTAAGGGTGGCCGGGTAGATTATCCTTCTTCTGGCATTTGCTGGTTGCTGGGACTCAGACATGGGGCAGGGGGGTTAGTGCTGGAGGCTGGGAAGTGTCACTATGGCTTCTGGGAAAATCTGTGTAGATTTGGCCAAGTTATAAGATAAGGAAAATCACCATTTGCAGTTTGCAAATACGGAACAGCCCCTTGCTTTAGTGAGCACGCGCCGCCCTGTGCCCTGACTGAGCCCCGGTCCCCTCTGTGGCAGCTCCTCCACAGCGCTGTGGACAGGGGCATGTTGCTGGTGCCATTCAACCCCCCTCTGACACTGGCCCCTCCTGCAGCACGCTGGAGCCCGAAGCACGTGCCTATCTCCGGAGCACAAGGCTGCAGTGCCTCCAGAACACGGGCCGTTCGGTTGGTTTGCAGCTGGTCAGAAGCCTTGCGACAGACTCCGTAGGAAAATGCCGTCTCATCGACATCGAAACGTTTGGTGGCAGTGAGTTGGTGTCCACAAGATGTCATTTAGGAAACCCCCCAAAAGGGAGCGTTTTGGTGACATCTGTCCCATTCTGGTGTTATCGGAATGCGATGGTGCCTTTTTAAATTTAGAAATGTTTTCTAAATTATTCATATTTTTTAAAAAAATCAAAATCAGAACACAGCATTTTGAGCCCAAACAAGTCAGTAAAGCCAGACTTTTCAAAAAAAAAATGTCATTTCACCGGAACTTTGGGATGTTTTTGGTCCAATTTGGAACAAAAACAAATGTCCAAATGTTGGCATTTCTCATGGACTGGAAATTCCCAGTTTCAACCAGCTCTGGTTTTGGCTGCGCGTTGCCCTTCTGCTGTTTAGTTTTGGTCCCGCCATCCATGGCTTGTCCAGAGACCTTGTCATGAACCTGCTCCAGGCATGGGCCAAGATAGCCCTTTATAAAGCCAAGAGGTGGCAATTCAGCCCTGGGAATGGGGACACTGAGGCCGTGGGACCATTCTCCACATCCCAGGTGGCATACGCAGGCAGAGTTCCATTGGACAACTCCCACCTAGATCCTTGGAGCAGTGGGAGCTGTCAGGAGGGAGGGGGGCATCTCTACTCTGGTCTCCCCCTCACATCCCTTTGATTGAAACTTTGACCCCCACTTTTTGAGCACTCTTTTGGACCCTCCCCTTTTTGGGGATGGCCAGTGTGGTTCTTGTGGGCAGAGCCTTTCAGGGGTCCGCCCTGCCAACAAAAGTCAAACAGAGCAACCCCTTTCAACAGCACTAAATTCACACACCATTTTGCTTTTATACTGGTTGAATGCAAATTAGCTAATTTAAATAATTGGTATTCAAATTGGGGGCACATATGGAGCTGCACCTAAGGACACCAACATGCAGCCCCCTGCCCTGTCTGGCACACCCACCGCTGGCCGGCCATAGAATGGCTGGTCATTGCAGTCCCAAAGCTATTGAGTGGGCATGTCCTGGCTCTGGCTTACCACTCAGCCTCTCCCCCACCAATGGGATTCAGCAAGGAGGGGAAAATTTGCATATCCTCTTCCCACAGTCCTTTGCGGGAGCGAGTGATGAATTGGCTTGTCTGAGCTGGTGATTTTGGTCAAGGGAACCCTGACCCAATTAAACTACAATTAAACGGGGAAGCAGGGAGGAGCTGGCTGGATGGGGGGAAACGGGGAGAGATGGTGGTGGGGGTGGGGTGAGATTACCCCTTCCCCCGCTTCCACCTCTCCACAGCCAGCCTTCCTTTGTTGGGACTTGAAAGGCTGAGGCAGACCAAGCCGGCAGAGGGGGTCCCCAGTTCCACTGGCCACCCTGAGAGGGCAGTGGAGCTGGCGCCAGCCAGGATCGGACGCTCTAATTATGTCATGTGAAAAAATCAGCCCCCATTCAGCGTGTCCCTTCCCCGAGATCAAACCCCATTAGTTCCGCGGCCGTTGCTTCATTATCTCTGCTCGGAAGTGCGCCTCTTGATGGGGCCTGTTAATCTAAGCCCAGTCCCATTAGCCGGGCCAGGACGCCAGGGGAGAGTCCATTATTCATTTAATTGGTCGTTAAAGGTTTAATTGTTATTAACGAAGTGGTCCAGCATCAGGAGCTCCTAACGGATCAGGAACAAGAGGAAGGGAAGATGGTTTCATTGGGGCAAGTCCCATTCCAGCCCCGTTGTCCCCTGGGCCATTAGGGCCTGACCCTGACTCCACAGGCCAGACCTACTTGAGCAGAGCTTGTTTCCCCAGCCCTGGGTGGGGGAGAGGGCTGGGTTGATTGGGGAGACCCTTCCAAGCCTTGGGGTCACTGATTGGGCTTGGGAAGCCCCTGAGGCTTAGATCCCTGCACTGGCAGCCCAGGCCTGGTCATGTCCGCTCAACGGCGGGGTAAGTGGCTGGCATTAGCTCTTCCGCCAGGGCTCATGTAACTCCTGAGCTCCTCCTCTCAGGAGCGATGCTGCCAGGCCAGTCCCGCTCCAGAGCCTTGCCAAGACAGGCCACCCGAGGTGGCTCTGCCAGGTGCCCTTGGGGTGGGGGTTTCGTTTTTAACAGGGTTCTTTTTCATTTTTGTTTTTCCTTCTCCTCCCCCTGCCCTTCTCCCCCTTCTCCTCTCCCCTTCTCGTGTCCAGGAGCAAGATGGGGAAAAAGAGCAAAAGGGAAAAACAAACCAAAACATTGGAAAATGTTGGGGCAGAAAATGGCAATGAAGCATTGTGACTCCCGGCCAACCCCACCGGCTGGCAACGACTGACGGTGTTTTGCCCACTCCACGCCGGCTCTGGCTTGTGCATCTTGATTTAGTTGGGATTGGTCCTGCTTTGAGCAGGGGGTTGGACTAGATACCTCCTGAGGTCCTTCCAACCCTGATATTCTAGGATTCTATCTGCTCCCCGCACAGCCCGGGGCCAGTCAGACGTGCACACCTGCCACTTCTGCCCTGAGGGACGGAGCTAGCGCCTAGCACGGCCCGCCCGGCAGAGAAGCAGCGCCAGCTCAGGGAAATGACTATAACATGAGCGGGCAAGGGTGAGGCAAGGGGCATTACCTGATTCCATCCAGGGGGGAAACTCTCCTTGTAGATTGCCCTGCGGTTGGTCTAGGGAACTTCATTCTGAAAAGGACCCAGCTCCACCTTCCTGCCGCCTGGACAATGGGGAGCTGCAGTACCCAGTGGGAGCTCCATGAGGCACCGTGACTCCATCTGCCTGGGGCAGTAGGGCCAAGGCAAATCCCTTTGACAGACTGTTGCTGGCCTTACTCCCAGCAATGGGGCCAGACTTACTGTCCGGGGAGACGGGAGGATGGGCTCGCTGTGTCTGGGAATAGCGGGGATCTGTGTCAGGGGAGATGGGGGGGGGGCCGGGTGGAGAATACAGACTCCCTAGGCCTGGTTGCACTAAATGCTATTTCCCCCACACACACATGCAACATCTGCTCTGCTGTTGCCATCTTGCTTACCAGTCTGCTCCCTGCTCACCTGCCATGTGGCAGGGCCTAGAGGCCTTGGAAATCCCAAATGATCTGTAAACTATGGGCTGGCCATCACCCAGCCTCCTGCAATACCCTCCTCCCTGGTCCCATGTACTGAGCTCTGGGAAGGCTGGCTGGTTTTCTCTGCAGCTCCATCTGGGTCCCTTTGAAATTCACACATTGTGGAGAGCGTAATTACTGCAGCTTTGTGTACCCAACATGTGGCCTTGTAGTCACTGCTTGAGAGCAATTAGGAGAGGCAGGGCCCCAGGCTGACCCCCCTGCGCTGCCCCAGAGTGACTGGAGAGCAGATTCCCCTTGACAAGCACAAGGGACTGACAGCAACTGTTAAAAACTCAACAATACCAGCTCCCGGCCCAGAGCCTGGGAGAGACTTGCACTGGGAACTTGTGTCAGGTCACCCATGCGTGAAATATGGAATTAGACCTGACATACAATAGACAAGGAGAAGGCAAAGGCATGAAAGAAAGAACTTGGAGCCGAGAGGAGGAGATGAAAGAGCATGAGGAAAAGAGTGAGGGGAAATTGTGAAGAAGTGAATGAGGAAGAGATCAGACAGAGAGAGGGAAGTGAAGAGTATGAGGAAGAGAGACAGAGAGAGGGAACATACATGAGGAGCAGAGACTCGGAGACACAGCACACGGGGATGCAGCCCCTCCTCGGTCCCATCCCATCCCTGGCCTTGGGCCTCCTTGACCCTGCTCCACATCACTGCCGGGGCTCCTGGGTTGTTTGCGCCCCCCGCCCTGTCAGCTAGGGAACATCCTTCTCCCTCGCTCCTGAGACAGTGTAAATGGCCTTGATTTTTGCAGCGCTGGGCAGGCCGGCTCTACCAGCACCCTGCCCTCCCGCTCCCTTCCCCATGGCTGAGCACAGCAGGATGGCAGCCAGAGCCAGGGTGGCAAGCCATCCCCAGCAGGCAGCTGGCATGTAGGATGCTGCGTACCGGCCCTGGAGCTCCTCCCCCGGCATGTGCTGTCTCAGGAGCCACCTGCAAACGGAGCAAGCTGCAGCCTCTCCACTCTTCCCTGGGGTGGCCATGTCAGGGTTCCACAGCCACCAGGCTGGGCTTGCCAACTGCATGCAGTCTGGGGGACCCACAGAGCACGGTTAGATTGCAGCGGGGAGTGAGATTCCCAGACGCGCACTAGCCGGGCTCAAGAGAGCAGCGTGGGGGCGGCAGCTCACCCAACGCCCTGAGTCTGAGCTCAGGTGGCTAGCTGGAGTCTCTGTACAGCCTGCTAGCTGCTGGCGCCAGGCTGTCTACCCGGGCGGGTGGGGAGACTCGCTCCCAGCTGCAGAGCAGACGTGACGTCCAGATTCTATTTGGATAAGGGCAAGGACCATTTCTTTGTTCTGTGTCAGTACAGCACCTAGCACAATGGAGCCAGGATCTCAGCTGCGGCTTCTACGGACTGCCATAAGATACATAATTAGTACCCACGATCACCTCTTGAAAACAGCCTGGCAGCATTCTTTTGGCCCTGCTGTTTGGAAGGAGCATGAAGCAGAGGGCCTGGGAGCACTTTTGCATGATGCAATGGGAATGCAGCTAAGGAAAGCAAAAGCAACCGGAAAAACAGGCCATCCTCGCTCAGAATCAAGCTGAATGTCAGGGAAAGTGGGCTGCTGGAGACTGCAGGATTGTCTCCCAAGGGTGTGGATTGGAGCTCCAACACGTGGGACTTCTACGAATGGGCAAGACAACTGCAAACTTCCTGCAGGAAAAAACAGACAAGACCCAAATGGACTTTTCTGTCTCATCGTTTCTATGATTCAAAGCACAGACATGGAACTAACTGTCAGAAAACTGAGTTCCCACGTGAAACCCTCTGGCATTTCTTAGACAAACAATGGTGTTGGTCAAACTCCAGCTCAGACTGTCACATTCTGCCTCCCTAGCCCCCTCCCCTCCCCCCTTCTCCCTTACCGGAATGCTGCTGTCAGACCATGGGCCACACCAGAAGTAGCTGCACTTCATTTGTGGAAGAAGCGAGTCCTACATACAACACAGTTTGTAAGGAACACTGGAGATCTTTTGGGATGAATACACTAGTTACATTGTCGCTCACAAGTGGTGTATTATTCTGATATTACGGGCATCAAGAATCAACTAGCAGGTCCCGTATCTCAGAATGGGTTTGAGTTTTTGTAAGTGTTTACTCTGAATACAACCATAAATGTATATAGTTGCTTTTACCAGCAGAATTAGCAACTCTCTGACGTAGCTAAACAAATACCCAACAAAAATGTTCTCTAGGAAACTAGATCATTTCATTTGGGTTTTTTTTAAAATCTGCAGCATAAAAAAATGAACAACAATAAAGACAAAGGGCTGAGGGAAGAGAACCCCGAGATGATTCCGCAAGTCCAGGGAAGGTCGCTACGGGCTGCTGGAGGACAGTGGGTTTGAACTGACAAGAGGTTTGTGGGAGAGTCCATGTGTAAGTGCAGGGGACCTGGCCAATTGGTTAAGCCAGCCACAGGTCTGGGGGGGTGTTCGCCCCGCTCCCGGGAGTGAGAGACAGGGCTCTGCAGGCGCGGAGTCTCAGATGCTAAGGCTAGAAGGGACCATTGCGATCACCTAGTCTGACGTGTATGACAGGCCGGAGAGCTGCCCCTGCATTGAGCTCTGTCTTCTGCCTGCTCTCGCCTCTGCCATGTGCCGACCCTGCAGGGATAGTCTGGAAGGTGCCTGGGGAAAGATGCAGGGCCAGTCCCTCACCTGGTGCAAATCGCCGTAGCGCCAGTGATTGCCCCCAGCTGCGGATCTGGCTCTCTATGGCTGAAAAGAAAACAAAGGAAACACAAACCACACACTGAACTGTCCCTTTGGTTCTGCGGAGGTGGGCTGGCTCTGACGGTCACGGTAGTTGCTCTTGGAAACCCGTCCCCTTTACGCAAGGTCTCGGCCACGCCACCCATTCGCTAGTGTCCACGTCTGCTTCCTTGCTCACGATGCCAATCAGTTCAACCCCGAGACCCTTCTAACACGTAGGTGTGGGGCCGGGGGGGGGGGGGGGGGGGAAGAGAGGGATTCCTGCCCTACCTCGCTGCGCTGAGCTCTGGCTTGGGAAGTTTGGGAGCAGCCGGCAGGGTTCTGCATGGGGAGGCCTGGCAGTGCCCCTAGGGAAACACCAACATCCAACATCAGTTCTGAGCAACCCAGGATGCAGAGTAGCCAGCCTGATGGGACCAGGAGATTGGAAAATTGCAGGAGGGTAGGGAGGGGGCATCATTAATCAAATAGGCTGCCAGGTTTTATCAATGGTCTGAATATGCTCCTTGGCTTTCATCCGTAGGGACGCGATGCTGGAGCTCCTCTGGTCGACGTCTTCCAGAGGGTACTTGTCCACAAAGGGGGTGGCGCACTGGTACGGCGTGGGTGCCATGGGCTGCATGGGCTGAGCCATGGGAGGTGCAGTGTTGAGGAAGGAGTGGCCGGCGTAGGCGGGCTGCAGGGCTTGGGTGGGCCCCATGAAACCTGGGATGCTGTGGACCGTGGTAGCGCTGGAGATGGGGGAAGTCAGCCAAGGGTCCAGAGGCAAGGAGTTGCTCATGGGCCCGACGTTGGCGGTCATTGGGGGCCTGTTGAAGGACAACATGGGGGTGTCGTGGAGTTTCATCGAACTGGCTTCCATTTTCTCTTGCCGCCTCCACTTGGCGCGTCTGTTCTGAAACCACACCTGCAAGAGGAGAGGCTGGAGCGTGACTAACTGCACTCAGTCCTAGCCCACCAGATGCCATCAACATTTCACACCGCAGCCTAGGACTGGATGCCTGCCTACAACAGCCACCTGGAACTCTGTGGCTGCAATGAGAACTCAGAGTCTCCTGCCCCCAAATCACCCTTTCTACCACCTGAGCTAAAGGAGAATCCTGCAGTATAGGACCTATGCCACATGGCTGAGCAGTTCTGATTCCACCAGTAGAAGGCAGATCTAACACATACACACCAGCCAGTTCTTTCCCATACTTAATACCCAAGCAGCACCAGAACTTGGCCATTCTGAGTGATGTTTCCGTGACTACCCACCCATTATTACTATGTTACATTTGCTGGGTATAAAATCCTGATGTCTTTAGGCAGGCCAAGCGCTTGTTGATTTTTTAACTCCTGAGTGAGGATCTGGCCCCTTGTTTGGGAAGTCGCTCTCGGATGATTAGATAATACAATGCCACACAATCCAGGATAGCATCTTCCCTGCCAACCTGCTCCCAAAGCACTTTGTGGAGTTAAATAATACGTAGCAGAGAGAAGGAAAAAACACAGTGTGGAGTGATGTGAACTAGAGAGGAAAAATAGGGGTAGTCAGTGAAAGGGCCATTTGGACATTCAGTAAAAGAGTCTTTTTCCCAAAGCTGCTGCTCAGAGCCAGTTGGCAGCCCTAGTTAAAACTCGTGGACCTAACTCATTTCTAGGGCTTTCAGTTCAGTCCCAGCAGAGATCAATGTGTTTTAAACGTCCTTCCCCGGGCTGCTAGTAACACTACGGGTTTATCAAAACCAATGGGCTGCCAGAAATGTTTCCTGTTTGCATTGGCCTGCTCCACTTCCTGTTTCTAGTCAGTGACCATTCCAGGGGCAGATCTTCAACTAGTTTAAATGGTCATTGATGATTCCCTGTTCTGCTCACTCCCTCTGGGGCACCTGGCATTGGCCACTGCCAGAAGACAGGGTCCTGGGCTAGCTGGACCTTTGGTCTGACTCAGTATGGCTGTTCTTCTGTCCCTCACCAGCTGAGAATCGGCCCTCACAATCTCTAGCTACCCAGCCTACACCTGCTTGGCAACTGGGCCCCCAGGACTCAGCCACCAGTGAAATCAATGGATGAAAAGATGCTGTGTATATGCTATTATACTGTCTTATGTGACGCTGTATTTTTTGCTCCCATACTATGAAGTCTCGTCATATCTAATTAAATATGAACATCAGTTATCAAAATCAATGAACCATATACACTAAAAATTGCGCCACCCTTGTCTTTTTTAAAAAACAGGTCCTGCTAATCTACACCACTCCCAGATCTGCAGTGGGCTGGCTGGTCTTTGGAGTGACTCAACAGAATTTGACTGTGCATTTTAACTAGAAATCATGCCGATCGTATCAGTATCAAATACCAAATTATCTTATCCCCCAGCATGCGGGCCACTGGTGGTAGGTTTAAACTTAATTGGATGAACATGCTTATTAATGTGTCTGTTAATCCTTTAGAAGGTGCCATGAAATATACAGCTAACCATGTATAGCATGCAGTTAATTACCTTTTAATTGATTTTCTTGTTTAATTACTCAGGGTGGTTTCCAAATTAATAAAGAGCTAGTCGATCCCCTCATTCCCGCTCTACCCATTGCTGGAGTTTGTGGGGGATGAACAAACATTCATCTGAAACTCCTCTTCTGCCTGTGTTTTATTAGACAATCACTTGTTTCCACATAGATTATGACAAAGATCTACTGATGAAAATAAAATGCTGCCCTTCTGTTTCATTTATATGGAATTGGTCTGGGGGCGGGCCCCAGGCTCCAGGGATACTGTAAAGACTTGGCTGGTGTGTGTATATGTGTGTGCATGCGCACCACTACACCTTATTAGAAAGAACAGGAACTGCTCAGCTGTGGGTCATAGGGTCTGTACTGCTAAGAGCTTGTGGAGATTCTCCTTTAGCTCAGGTGTTAGAGACCTGAGCTTATGGAGCAGCAGGATCTGCTGTGAAGTTCCAGATGGCTATGGCTCCCCTGGACATCCCCCTCTCTCTGATTGGTCACCCTCTCCCTGCACACTAATTCCTCCTCCCAGCTCCTGGTGGCTTGGTAGTGCTGTAGCCAACGGGGGCCGTGCGTGTAGCCACCCTCAGGCCTGGCGCAAGGCCCAGTGCCACTCTGAGAGTCAAGCCCCAGGGGGCGATGAAGGCCTGTGCACCAGGTCTCTCCTATTCTCCCTCTCCCACACATGCTACCTCTGCTCGAGACATAGAGCAAGGCAATGAACCCTGGCTCAACTTCACGTGGGACTGGGGCACAGCTCAGAGCCCATTCAAAAAGATAAGCCAGGTCCTGACTCCTAACCACACGTGGTCCTGCAAGACCCCTTGGGGTTTCTCCTGCAAAGGGGTTTCTCCCATGCCTGGCCTAAATTCCAGCCTGCTGCCTTAAATGCAGTTTCAACAGGATTGAATACACTTCTTCACTTTCTGTCCTAAGCTCCCCTGCGGCGTTGCTGTGTGATGCAAAATAACTGCTTCTGTGTTTCACCCCAGAGCTGGCTGCATTTCAGTGGTGGCCAGAGTCATTCTAGTATCTATGGTTTGTTAAGTCTGCAAAAAGGCTTCGTGAGACATTTAACATTAACAACAAGGAGTCTGGTGGCACCTTAAAGACTAACAGATTTATTTGGGCATAAGCTTTCGTGGGTAAAAATCCAAATTTATGCGCAAATAAATCTGTTAGTCTTTAAGGTGCCACCAGACTTCTTGTTGTTTTTGTAGATACAGACTAACCCGGCTACTCCCTGATATTTAACATTAAGGCATCATTTTCAGAACTGGCTGAAATTTTTTTGCATACAAGTTTTGTTGTTGTTGTTGAAAATGGACTTTTAAAAATAAAATTAAACTTTTAACAAGAAAATTGCCAGCACGACTGAAATTTTCTCATTTTCATGAAATTTTCCATGAAAAGTTCTAATGGCAGTTTGTATCCAAATCATTTTCAAAGTCGTAATTGACCTGTTTCTTTACCAAGAATCTAGTTTTCAGTAAGGAAACATGGCTTTCAATAAACTAAAAATATTGATAACATTCCTGTGAAAAAAATTGACTAAGATATTGTGACAAATTTCACATGAAACTGGAGCCCCAGGCAATGGACACAGGTTGGAAATTTAATTTTTTTCATGCAATCCTTTCCCCCGTTTTTAATAAGACTGACAACACCTGGTTTTTTTACAGCACTTGTCACCCACAAATCTCGAAGTGCTTTAGCAAGGAGGGACGTATCATTACTCCCATTTTTACAAATGGGGAAACTGAAGCACAAATTGGTGATGTGATTTGCCCCTGGTCACTCAGTATGCTAGTGGCAAAGCCAGGAGGAGAAGCCGAGTCTCTGGAGTCCCAGTCCAGGGCTCTCTCCCTTAGATTGTATTTTGTCTTCAAGAATTTCTCAGCCCTGCAGGGCGATCCCAGGCCAGATCTCATCCAAGGCGGCCATGCAAGATTAGGGCTAGTAGTGGGGATTTCCTGGATTTCACTTCACTCCATAGCAGAGCTGCTGGAAGAAGCACCCAGTCTCCGGGTCTCAGCACTGGGCAGAGATTGCTCTCACCTCCAGGACCTGCAAGTCCGCAAGAAGCCCCTATCCAACTACCCCGCTGCAAGGCAGAGGTCCCGAGCTCGCCCCACATGTCTGGTAGGTGGAGAATGGGGGGAGCTCTGCCACGGTTCGACCACCCCTGCCTAGACCATCCCTGACAGGGGCTTGTCCAACTTGTTCTTAAAACCCTCTGATGATGGGGATTCCACAGCCTCCCTGGGAAGCCTGTTCCAGACCTGCGGGAGCCTCAGGATTAGAGAGTTTCTCCTACTATCTAACCTAGATCTCCCTTGCTGCAGATTACTTCTTGTCCTATCTTCCGTGAACACGGCGAACAATTGATCCCCTCCCTCTCTCTAACAGCCCTTAATGTATTTGAAGACGATCAGGTCCCCCCTCAATCTTCTGTTCTCAAGACTAAACATGCCCAGGTTTTTTAACTTTCCTCACAGGCCAGATTTTCTAAACCTTTTCTCACTTTTGTAGCTCTCCTCTGGACTCTCTTCAATTTGTCCACGTCTTTCCTAACGTGAGGCACCCAGAACTGGACACCATACTTCCGCTGAGGCCTCACCAGTGCTGAGACAAGTGAGTGTCTTACATGTCACACTCCTGTTAATACGCCCCAGACTGATATTAGCCTTTCTTGCAGCTTCATCTCATTGTTGACTCATGTTCCATATTCAACTGAGCTGGACTTAACCAGTGACCTAGCGGTGAAAGGCTCCTGCATACCCCATTGGTTAACCTGGTGCCCAGGAGTAACAGCCTCGTCTGGCCCTCCCTCACCTGCACTCTGACTTCCGGCAGATTGACTTTCATGGCCAGCTCCTCCCGGCTGTAGACGTCTGGGTAGTGGGATTTCTCAAAGGCCCTCTCCAGCTCGTGCAGCTGGTAGGTGGTGAAGGTTGTGCGGTTCCTGCGATGTTTCTTCTTGGGCTGCTCCTCCTCTGTGTTCTCCGGCGTGGTGCCCTCGCTGTCCACGCTCTTCCGCAGCTCACTCAGCTCTCCCTCACATTTATTTAGGAACATGTTGGCTTCTGCGGAGGGGACAGTAGTTGGGGGTTAGATCGGAGCTGGGCAGGGAACACCAGCCTCGCCGCTCACCAGAGAGACCCAGACAGGTCCCTCTTCACACTACAGCTGCAGCAGGAGCAACTTAAGAATTACTATTAAGTAGCAACTGTTAAGCTGAAAACTAAACCTAGGGATCAATTTACCTGCCAGTGAAAGGCAGCCACCTCTGGGGTGGAAGGTGACAGCTGTTTAAAGTGCATAGCGGAGCTGCACAAGTTTCAAGCCAGTAAGTGAGAAAGAATCAGCCTGCACAGAGTGTTTGTACTGATTTAAATACACTAGAGCCTCAGAGTTACGAACACCAGAGTTACGAACAGACCAGTCAACCACACACCTCATTTAGAACCACAATTATGCAATCAGACAGCGGCAGAGACAACAACAAAAAAGCAGCAAATACAGTATGTTAAACGTAAACTACCCACAAAATAAAGGGAAAGCAGTGTTTTTCTTCTGCATAGTAAAGTTTCGAAGCTGTATTAAGTCAATGTTCAGTTGTAAACTTTTAAAAACAACCATAACATTTTGTTCAGAGTTCTGAACTTTTCAGAGTTATGAACATCCTCCATTCCCGAGGAGTTCAGAACTCTGAGGCTCTGCTGTGCATCTCTGTGCCGGTATTACTGCACCGCTACAAGACCTGCATGCAGACCGGCCCTAAATGAAACTACCTGGGGGAAGTGAAGCAATTACCCACCTGGACAGAGGGGCTAAGCCTCCTGCCCTTGCAAACAGTGCCACGGTGAACTAAAATGCTGTATTCCTCCAGAGCCCGCTAGTGCAGTCGCTCAGTGCTGGACACAGCCCTTCCTACAGACTCGCCAGCACACTTCAGGCCACTGTTGCCTGTTCCTTGGATACCTTCCCAGATCCCTCCTGCTTCATTTGTGAGCCCAGTAGAGATTCATGGCACAACATGGTCCAGCTCTCTGAGCACTTCACCCTTATTCATCCTTTCCTGGCTATTCCCTTCCACTCCCCTGAAACGCTGCCAGGATCTCACGGGAAATGTTCAGGTTCGAAGCAGCTCTGACTTTCCAAAACGTCTCCAACCCTCAGTCACAAGGGACTTTTGGCACTGAAACAGCACTAGGAGAGGGGCATCAGCAACGAAGGCCAGAGAAACCAATACCTCCCGGCTGCTTTGTGCCACTCCAGCACCACAGAGCAGCCATAAACCTGGCCAGTGAACCTGGCGTTTCAGCCGCTTTGTGTCACCAGAGTGGTCAAAGCAACCAGAGTGCACTGTGAAGCTGGCCCCCGGACAGACAGATAGATGGATACAAGGAAACAGATTGTTCATTCCCTTAAGAGTTGACCTGCTCTTGTTGCTTATTCCCTATACAAAGTCACAACGCTCCCCTTCTGACATCAGATGGGTCCCACAGCCGCTCATTGTGATGTTACCCAAACCACAAGAGTAGACTGCAGGACTTGCAGCATTGTCTAGTGGGGAGAGCAAGGGGCTTGGCTTGGAGCACCTTGGGTTCTAGTCCCGGCTCTGCCACTGATTGGCCATGTGCCCTTGGACACATCTCTTCCCCTCTCCGTGCCTCAGTTTCCTCCATCTGTAAAATAAACTCCACCATAGTGAAGCACTTTGAGATTGTCCAACAAAAGCAGCTAAGTAACATGATTCACATGCAGGAAGAGGACAAGAGAGAGCATGTGACCTCTGCTCCGGCAGCTTCCCAGGAGGTGCCAGACACTTATTACCCACAAAATCCGAATTCCTTTGTAGTCAATGGGAGTTTTGCCATTAGCTTCGACAGGATTTGGGTTTGGGTTTGCATGTGCACAAGGGGCAAGGCACCCTCCCGGCAGCACTGCAGGATCACAGCAGCTGGGCACCAAAGCCCCTCGCAAGAGAACCTGGACATGTTCAAACTAGAGCCATAAAGACGTCCCCATGGTATGTGATCCTTTCAAACAGCAGTGCTCCCCAGCCTGAGAGGATGGCTGGACAAGGCTGCCATGGGAAATGAGGGCCTGAGCCAGTTCCATTGAACTGGAGGAGAAATACTGACTTAAATGAGGTCTGATTCAGACCCTGGGTGATCTAGAGGAAAGAGCCTGTCTCACTGTCTCACAGAAATGCAGGGCTGGAAGGGTCGTCCAGTCCCGCCCCCTGTGCTGAGACAGGACCAATTAAACCTAGACCCTCCCTGACAGGTGTCTGTCCAGTCTGTTCTTAAAACCCTCCAGTGACGGGGATTCCACAGCCTGTTCCACAGCTTCGCTACCCTGAGAGTTCGAGAGTTTTTCCTAATATCTCACCTAGATCTCCCTTGCTGCAGATTAAGCCCATTACTTCTTGTCCTCCCTTCAGTGGACATGGAGAACACGTGGTCCCCCCCCCTCTCGATAACAAACTCCCTCCTGCCCAGTCTTCTTTTCTCAAGACTAAACATGTCCAGTTTTTTAACTTTTTCTCATAGCTCAGGTTTGCTAAACCTTGTCTCATGTTTGTTGCTCTCCTATGGACTCTGCAATTTGTTCCATCTGTTTTACATTGTGGTGCCCAGTAGTCTGAGTGCAGAGTAGAGCAGGACAATTACCACCAGTGTCTTCCCTGTTAATATACCCCAGAATGATATTAGCCTTTCTCGCAGTTGCATCACACTGCTGACTCGTATTCAATTTGGGATCCGCTCTAACCCCCAGATACCTTTCAGCAGTACTACGCCTAGCCAGTTCGTCCCCAGTTTGTAGCTGTGCATTTGATTTTTTTTCCTCCTGGGTGTGGTACTTTGCACTAATCTTTATTGAATTTCATCTTTATTGATTTCAGACCAATTTGACAAGTCATTCTGAATTCGAATCCTGTCCTGCAAAGTGCTTGCAACCCTCCCCACTTGTTGTCCCATGCAAATGTTAGGAGCATACACTCCACTCCATATTGAATGATGGTCTGCTCCCTCTGACTTCAAAGCCCAACCCGCATCAGCATGAAACAGAGTCAGCGAGCCAGATCGTCAGCTGGTGTCAATCAGCGTGACTCCAGTGAAGGATCTGCTGTGGTGCCTCTGTGTCCTATAAAGAGTCAGAACCTAATGGATACAGTGCAGTGACCCCAATGAGAATACACCCGTAGGTGGAGTTGCACACTTACTCTTTGTTTAAACATCCGTGGGACAAAAAGCCAGGCTGATGACTAGATCGGATCCCTGCCTGACTGCAGTGGGAGCTTTGGCTGTGCAAAGACTGCAGGATCTAGCTCAATCTAGTATGGCGTAAGGGAGCTTCAGTGTGTGTCTGTGATTAATCACCAGTACCAAAGGCATTTTGTTTCCCTGTCTATGACCCTGCCTACGTGAAGGAAATTTGCCCCAGTATAACTATTTGGGTCTGTCATCAGAATAAACTATGGTGGTGTAATTCCACTGGGCTGGAATTACAGCAGTGGACTTACATCGATGGAGTGCAGATTTTCGTAACACAGGCAGGGTTTGGGAACGCACTGTCCAGTTCATGAGTAACGTATACCCTCATCTGGGGTAAATCAGATGGACTTCAATGGAACAACACTGATTTTTCACCAGATGAGGTTCTGAAGATTATATATATAATGCAGATAGATAGATAGAATCCATCTATCTATTTTACATGGGTGATTATTAAATTCTTTGTGAAAGCTATTGATTATATGTGTATTAAAAATAAGCATCCACAATTTAATGTCCTGTCAAGAACGGAGAAAAATTATATGAAAAACAGAATTTAAAAATAAGTTTCATATGAAAGCTCAGATTAATAAACCACCTGCCATATGAATTAATTCAAACCTTAACTTAATATGGCTGCAAATCACAATCAGCATGGGCTTTTTAATTCTTTCCGTTTAAATTGTTTTCTTTTACTACCAGACTTAGCAGAGGAAAGTAAAAATTCTCTTGTAATGTCTTGTGACAGTATATTTGTCCATTCAATACAGATCACCTAAGAAAATAATGAGGAGTCCGGTGGCACCTTTTTTTTTACCCACGAAAGCTTATGCCCAAATAAATCTGTTAGTCTTGAAGGTACCACCGGACTCCCTGTTGTTTTTGTGCATACAGACTAACACGGCTACCACTCTGATACTTAAGAAAATAATGAAATTCCCAAAGCTAATCCCTGAAGCTATCTTAAAAAAAGACACGCAGTTGTCTGACCAGTAAAATCCACATTTCAGAGATGCAATAGAAATAGGCTAAAGTAAGATTTTTTAAAAAGAAAAATCCGCTAAACAGTGTGTGAAAAAAATCACAAATATAAACTGAGATTTAACCTGCTCATTTTTTTTTTTAAGTTCACCATCTTTTTGGTGTTTCTCTTTTAAAATCTTAATTTAGATCTGGACAATCTTTACTTGCTGGAGATAATATGGCCCTTGAAATTCTATGACATAAAAGTGCAAATAACTAGAGAAACCAGTGGTATAAAAACTAGAGACTCCTTTAGCTCCCCGCACATCAGTTCTGCGATTTGGCAGTTCTGAAGGAAGGGTATTCCCTATAACTACAAAACGAACAGAGAGAAAACAGCAGAGGAAATAACAGGCCCATCAACATGGCTGTAAAAAAAGTTTCCCGCAAAAGTACATGGTTTCTTTACCGCTCTGCCCCCACCCCCTGTTTCTGGCTAATGACCTTTTTTCCCCTGAGTGTTTATAAGCGTTTTCAAACCTAGGAACATTTCGTCTTTAAGCTTTTTATCCAGTGTATCTGAAATCTTTCTGCAGCATTTGATAAGGATTACCAGCCCCTTTCTATCGGTAGGGATCTAATACAAACATTTAAATAAAACGAAAATACATAATCCCAGGATATTTCTTCAAAGGGAAATGTGATCAGATCTTGCTGGGATAATGATGTACTGGAGTGTGTGGTGTGTCTCACATACACACAAATACACACATATATGTGAGTCTAAAGAAATCAAAAAGGAAATTACATTAAGTAACTAAAACTAAACTAAATAAAAGATCCCACTGAATATATGTGTGTGTACATTATATATGTACACACCTATAGACACCTCTAGAATATAGACACGTGTGTGTTTGAAGAAATTAAAAAGAAAATTAAATTAAGTAACTAATTAAATAAAAAGCGACAAAGAGTCCTGTGGCACCTTATAGACTAACAGACGTATTGGAGCATGAGCTTTCCTGGGGGAATCCCCACTTCGTCACCCACTATTCACCCACGAAAGCTTATGCTCCAATATGTCTGTTAATCTATAACAGGGGTAGGCAACCTATGGCACACGAGCTGATTTTCAGTGGCACTCACACTGCCCGGGTCCTGACCACCGGTCCAGGGGGCTCTGCATTTTAATTTAATTTTAATTGAAGCTTCTTAAATGTTGTAAAAACCTTATTTACTTTACAAACAACAATAGTTTAGTTATATATTATAGACTTAGAGAAAGAGACTTTTTAAAAACGTTAAAATGTATGACTGGCACGCGAAACCTTAAATTAGAGTGAATAAATGAAGACTTGGCACACCACTTCTGAAAGGTCGCCGACCCCTGGTCTATAAGGTGCCTCAGGACTCTTTGTCACTTTTTACAGATCCAGACTAACAGGGCTACCCCTCTGATAATTAAATAAGATTAAATAAAGAACAGATCTCTCTTCCTATGTTTGTGTGTAGCTAGCTAGCTAGGAGGTGTCGGGGGATGAATAGATAGATGATCACTCTAGGTATGGTACAGTATACACATATACATACATGCACATCTGTAGTTAGACATACAGACACACGTGTGTACACACACTCACATGTATACACAGGTATCTTTTAGTTAGTTAAATGTTCTTATGAATTTCTTTCTGATACCGTGAACACAGTTTTTAAAGCCCCTTTCCGCGGCTGATCTGTTCCTACTGGGATCCACATTCGATGGTCCACCCTTGTGTCGTCTCTCTGGGGGGCTCTGCCCGGAGAGCAGCACCGGCCCCCCAGCTTTGGCGGGGGGGGGGGGGGGGGGGCGAGGGGTATTTGGCTCTTTGTTATTCACTCATTGTCCAGCCGCTGCTCAGATGACCAGCGGGGTCTGGAGGATGCCCCGGGCCGGCCTGTCCTTCCGCAGCCGGGGCTGCCCAGGCGCTAAGCCGAGGAGCGAGCAGTGCCACTCGGCGCACCCCGATGCACGCCTGGGAGCTGACCGCCTGCCTCCCACCCCGTCTCTGCGGCCAAGCCCGGGCCCAGACCTCGGCAGGGACTTGCGGGGAGAAAGGAAGAAAAGTTGCAAAGTCCCAATGCCCGACTCGCGAGGCTGCCTGGCTCCGAGCTGGTACCGCGAGCCCCGGGCGCCCCAGGGCCCCGCACCGCCCCCCAACGACCGGCCCGACGGTTCTCAGGGAGCCGAGCGCTCAGCCCCGAGCACCGCTTAAAGGGGATCTCCGGCTCCCCTCGCCAAGCCGGGCTGTGCAACCGGGGGAGGGAGAAGGTCCCCCCGGGGCCCGGCACCAGCCCTTGGGTAAGAGGGGGTCGGTCAGCGCCTCTGCTGCGCCCCATTCCTCAGCCCAGCCGATCGTCCCTCGGGCACCCCGCGTGTCAAAACCCGCTCCCGCGGGCCAACTCGGAGTCGGCCCCGCTTCTCCCTCCAGACTCCGCGGAGGGACCCCGGGCTGGCCCGGGGCGATCCCAGACCCGAAGCAAGCCGGCAAACAGAACTTGGACCCGCAGCGCCTGGGGGCGGACTCGGAGAGCTGCGAGCGGCTCTCCCCGGGATCGGGCTCCGGGACGCGCCGGGGAAAGCTGGAATTTTAAGGGGGTCAAAGCTTCAGAGGCTGCTATTAATTACTGTTAATTGTTATTGCTGCGGGGACAACCCCGGGCCAGGCGCCGCCGCAGAACGGGGCTGTTCGCATTTGGAAAAGAGAGAGAAAAAGTCTCCAAAAAGTTGGTTCTAGACACGGGTAGGGAGGCGCACGGGGCGCCGCGCTCAAACTCCGCCGAGACCCCTAGCGACCCCCCGACTCAGCCACCCCCGGGCACGGCCCTTTTCCGGGGGGCTCCCCACCCCGGAGCGCCCGGCTGCCGCTGCCTCGCCCAGCCCCGACGGCACAAGCCAGGGGAAGCGACGACACTTGTTCGCTGCCCTGAGCCCGCCGCCGCGCCCGGCGCTGCAGGGAAGCTCCCAGCTGGGGGCGGCTCGGGGGCTGCCCTGCCGGGGGGCTCTGGCTGGGACTCCTGGAACCGGTGGTGCCCCCCAGACCCCGGGAAGGGACGGTCGCGGCTGGATTGGACTTGCAAACCTATTTACCGTACAGAGCCGCCTCCTCCGGGTGCGAGCCCAGGGGCTGGGCGCTGTAGGGAGCCGGCGGCTGCTCCGCTCTGCTGGCGTCCCCCAGGCTGCCCGCGCCGCTTTTGCTGGCCGCGAGGCCGGGCACCTGCAGGGGGCCCAGGAGCGAGTCCTGATCCCTGCTAAATCCCAGGATCACGTCGATGCTGTGCACGCGCCCTGCACCCCCCGCGCCGCTTCCGCAGCCCTTCAGTAACACCTGCTGCTGCTGCAGGGCCCCTGCCTCCAGCACGTTCATGGGGCCCTCCTGCAAGGCCAGGTGCATTCAGACCGGCGGGGAGCCTGGGGCTGGCAGTGTACCTGGGGAGGAGGGGAGAGGCTGGGGGTGGGTGAGGGGATGGATGAGTGAGGGGGGTCTGTAAGGTGTGGGGTCAGCGACTGGGGTGAGTGGATGGATGAGTGAGGCGGGTCTGTAAGGTGTGGGGTCAGCGGTTGGGGTGAGTAGATGGATGAGTGAGGGGGGTCTGTAAGGTGTGGGGTCAGCGGTTGGGGTGAGTGGATGGATGAGTGAGGGGGGTCTGTAAGGTGTGGGGTCAGCGGTTGGGGTGAGTGGATGGATGAGTGAGGGGGGTCTGTAAGGTGTGGGGTCAGCGGCTGGGGTGAGTGGATGGATGAGTGAGGCGGGTCTGTAAGGTGTGGGGTCAGCGGTTGGGGTGAGTGGATGGATGGGCGAGGCGGGTCTGTAAGGTGTGGGGTCAGTGGCAGGGGTGAGTGGATGGATGAGTGAGGCGGGTCTGTAAGGTGTGGGGACAGTGGCAGGGGTGAGTGGATGGATGAGTGAGGGGGGTCTGTAAGGTGTGGGGTCAGCGACTGGGGTGAGTGGATGGATGAGTGAGGCGGGTCTGTAAGGTGTGGGGTCAGCGGTTGGGGTGAGTGGATGGATGGGCGAGGCGGGTCTGTAAGGTGTGGGGACAGTGGCAGGGGTGAGTGGATGGATGAGTGAGGGGGGTCTGTAAGGTGTGGGGTCAGCGGTTGGGGTGAGTGGATGGATGAGTGAGGGGGGTCTGTAAGGTGTGGGGTCAGTGGCAGGGGTGAGTGGATGGATGAGTGAGGGGGCTCTGTAAGGTGTGGGGTCAGTGGCAGGGGTGAGTGGATGGATGAGTGAGGGGGGTCTGTAAGGTGTGGGGTCAGCGGCTGGGGTGAGTGGATGGATGGGCGAGGTGGGTCTGTAAGGTGTGGGGTCAGCGGCTGGGGTGAGTGGATGGATGGGCGAGGCGGGTCTGTAAGGTGTGGGGTCAGCGGTTGGGGTGAGTAGATGGATGGGCGAGGCGGGTCTGTAAGGTGTGGGGTCAGTGGCAGGGGTGAGTGGATGGATGAGTGAGGCGGGTCTGTAAGGTGTGGGGACAGTGGCAGGGGTGAGTGGATGGATGAGTGAGGGGGGTCTGTAAGGTGTGGGGTCAGCGACTGGGGTGAGTGGATGGATGAGTGAGGCGGGTCTGTAAGGTGTGGGGTCAGCGGTTGGGGTGAGTGGATGGATGGGCGAGGCGGGTCTGTAAGGTGTGGGGACAGTGGCAGGGGTGAGTGGATGGATGAGTGAGGGGGGTCTGTAAGGTGTGGGGTCAGCGGTTGGGGTGAGTGGATGGATGAGTGAGGGGGGTCTGTAAGGTGTGGGGTCAGTGGTAGGGGTGAGTGGATGGATGAGTGAGGGGGCTCTGTAAGGTGTGGGGTCAGTGGCAGGGGTGAGTGGATGGATGAGTGAGGGGGGTCTGTAAGGTGTGGGGTCAGCGGCTGGGGTGAGTGGATGGATGGGCGAGGCGGGTCTGTAAGGTGTGGGGTCAGCGGCTGGGGTGAGTGGATGGATGCGCGAGGCGTGTCTGTAAGGTGTGGGGTCAGCGGCAGGGGTGAGTGGATGGATGAGTGAGGGGGCTCTGTAAGGTGTGGGGTCAGCGGCTGGGGTGAGTGGATGGATGGGCGAGATGGGTGGGTGAATGGCGCAGGTGCAGGCAGCCAGCCCCCCTCCTGGCACCGTCCTCTCTCTCTGTCTCTCTTTCACCCTCTTCTCAATTGCGCAGCTCTTTTCATCTGCAAGGAAAGAAGAGAGAGAAGGAGGGTGAGGAACGCCTGGCCCCCTGGATTCTGCGTCAGAACCACAGTCCACTGCCATCACCCACCCCTCTGGCCCTAGGATGCAGCAGCACCAGGCTCCCAGGACAGGAACATTCCCCAGACCAGGTGACCAGGGTCCATCCCTGGTTAGGGCAGAGCTCCAGGGTCCCAGGCAGCTGCGTAGGCTGGAGGAGCCAGACCTACCATCATCCTCCAGTGTCTCTGAGAACTCCCTGTCCACACCCTGTCCCTACATCCACCTCTGCTTTGGAGAGGGGTTGGTCCCAGCTCTCCACGGGGCCTGGTCTTTCCCTGGGCAGCCTAGAGACACTCGGCCCTCCTGCTTGGGGTCTGGACTAGTGAATTCAGCCCTAGGTGCTGGAACTAGGGTTGCTGGGGGGGCTGCCACACCCCCTGGCTCGAAGCGGTTTCCATCAGATACAGGGTTTACAGTTTGGTTGAGTGGCTCTCACTCCCCCCACACACACACTGTATGAATTGTTCCAGCCCCCCTGAACTCGGCCCCCTGTCAGAACAGGCTCCGGGTTAGCCCCTTGTTTCGGGGGTGTGAATGGCCCAGGGGGAGTAGACAGCCCCGAGGACAGATGCTCTCCATCTCTGTGCCTTGTGAGGCCCACTGGTGCCCATGAACCCACGTGGCGATAGGGGGAGGGTGTTGGCCTTGGAGTCTGGATTCGGCTTCAGTCTCCCTTCCACTAGATCCGTCCGTAGCAGAGACTTCTTTGTGTGTTTGTGCATGTGTGTCGGTGGGGGGGGGGGAGTGTCCGTGTCGGGAGGGGGAAGGGGGCTGTGCGTGTCTCTGGGGGGGTGTCTGCGGGGTGAGGGGCCTGGGTGTGTCTGGGTGTGTGTGTGTAGGGCTCATTGCCTGTGTGGTCATATACTTGTTTGTGGGTGAGTGTATGTGTTTAAGTGGTGCGGTATTTGTGTGGCGTGTATGCATGTGGCGTTTGTTTGTGTGGTCTGTGTGTGTAGGGGAGGGCTTGTTTGTGTGCAGTGTGCTGTGTTGTGTATGTGTTTGTGCAGTGGGGGGGGGGAGGAGAAGAGCTGGTTGCCATGGTGACAGTTTCCCTGTTCCCTTTATACCAAGCCCAAGGTGGCCTGTTCGGTTGGGAACGCCCCAGCACCTGGCCACTCAGTTCTGTCACCTCCACCCTCGAACCTCTGGGGTCTGAGCTGCAGCTATTGGATCCAGGGACCAGGCTGCTGTAGGAGCAGGAATGGGTCGCCCGCTCCCTGGCTGGGGTTAGTGCCTGTCTTCTAGGACAAGCACAAATATCCATTTAAAAAAATCAACTAATAAAGAGCCAAAGTGCCGGTGATGCAGGAGCCTACAACAACGCGAGCTGGGGCAATGGGCAGGCCACGGCATAGCTGGGATGGGGTAGGGGGCGGGCAGTGCATTGCTCTCTAATTTCTCCTACAATCCCAGCACCTCTGCTTTAGCTGCACACACAGCAAGCAACGAGGGAAGCCAGTGAGACATAACCCATGGAAAGAATGAGAATAAATAATCCCACTGCGTGGGAGCAGGAATAAAATAAGTAAGGCATTAAAAGAATAACAGAATCAGATACATAAATAATGAAGCAAAACAAGAGGACAGAATGATACATAAGGGAATAGAGTGGGGAGTCAGAAAATGAATAATAACAAATAAAGTAAACAATAACATTTAATAATATCTATTAAGGAAGAACAAAAATCCAATTGATCTATTTGTCTATCTGTCCTTATACCCATCTCTCTGTGGAGCCACCTGGATCTGACCTTCTGTTTGAAATAACCCCTTTCTCATTATGTTTTTAAATCCCAGATCAGTGCGGCCCTTCCTCCTGTTTCTATAGAATTGGGCCAGCGTTTTCATTTCCACCTCTGTTTTCGTTTTGACGTGCAGAGAGTCCCCTGTGCCACCCCATCCTCTCCTTATTAGCCCCCATGCCCTCCTGAGGCCCTATCTCACATTTTCACCCTTTCGTTTTCATCAGCATCACCATTTTTAGAAAGATCACTCTACCTAGCAGAAACAAAAAGGCCCCACAACCTCAGAAACTCAATTGGTTATGTAAATGACCAGAGATGGCAGAGGGCACAGATCCTGCAGTCTTTGCCATGCCCCCCCGAAACGGCAAGCCTCAGGAAGGTGCAGAATTTGCCCCCCGACGCACAGCCCCATTGGCCTGACCGGAGCTGCCCCCCGCAAATAGAGAAGTCAAACTACGCCTATGGTGTTGGTGCAGGCAGAACACCCATTGGAGTCATAATGCATAATGCAACCATCTCCCCTTCTAAACATTCAGTCTGCTGGTCCCATTCCTGTTAGCAAATCAATTCAAATAAAGAAAAGGAAATCTCCAAATAAATTCAGGGTGTGTGTGTTTCAAGAATCCCGTCTAGAATTTTTAAGGAACCTTAATTGGATTCATTCAACTAAAAGAGCTGATTTCGATTTCCCGTCTCGGTCTTTGGTGGATCCTGGTATTTCATTATGAACGCCATGATCACAGCAGCAATTTTTGGTTTTAAGTGCTTAAGCTTTAAGACTGTAATGAAGGAAACTGCAAAGACACAAAATCTCTTGGGGATTTGCCTCTGTTTTGATTTATTCTTGAGCACACTTTTGTTCCTCTACAATTTTGCAGGGGAGTGGGGTTAGCAGCTACCCATCATTTTTAAAAAAATAAATAAATAAACAGTGAAACAGTTAAGAGCATTTTTTTCATGCTGAGATGAAGGTCAGAGAGAACCAGTGAATAAAACAGTTGTATTGTCTCTTTGCAGCTTGTTTGGGATTTCTGGGGATTTTCCCCAAAAAACTTCTGAAGTTTAACAGAAATGCAAAGCAAGAAAAGCAAAAGGAAAGAAAAAAAGAGGAAATGTAAAAGAAAAAGAAGAAAAATGTAACCAAAGAAAAGACAAGACAGACGATTGACAGGCTGTTTCAAGCTTTGTCGATAAACTCAGAATACTTGTTTGTACCCATTTGCTTTCCAAATCTATTTCTTAAGAGGAGAGCCAAGGAAGCCAAAGTATCCAGGGGTCTGGCTTCTTATCTGGATGACCTGTCTCTAGCCGCAGGTGAATGAAGTGGGGGAGAGAGTGGGCCAGATTCTGCCTCTGATCCTTAGGTATAAACCAGGAGAGAGCCAGTGGAAGTCAATGATGGAGTTACTCTGGTGTGAGGGAGAGGAGAACTGGGCCACACCGGCAAGCATCAAGTTTTTAGTGCTACTTTTCTGCTGATTTCCAGAGCCCATTTTATACCCCATTTGCCCCCTCAGCTCCCTCCCTCCCCAGCCCCCTGTGCATGACGTTAGCACTTCCATTCCCCCCAGTGACCACCGCAGCACCTGTGCTTCTTTCCAGAGACCACGGTTCTTTTTCAGCATCTCTCCCCCACCTCTTCCTGCTGAATCAGAAGAAAACAAAATTACCTGCTGGGCCCCGCTTGGATTTTCCAGGAGTATTTAACTTGGGAGGTCCCTCCTGGAAAGCAAACAAGCGGCTCAACCTCACCAATCTTGCAGCTTGGCAGCCAAAGTTCCCTCTAGTCTCCTTATTTGTCACAGAACCATCTCACTAAGGCTCGAGAGAATCTTTATTTAGTCTTGCAGATGTCACCAGGCCCTGCAGATTGGAAATGAGTCCAAAGGATTAAGGCGAGGTCATTAATTGGAGGCCTTCCCCTTTAAGAATGATTGACAGTTACTTTCTGGACAAGTAATTGCTCTAAATGTCCCTCCAGTTCAGGGGAGGGGGAGAACTCTGATGATGGACAAAGACGGGAACTGCCTTCCCCACTCAGATTGTCTCCCGTACAAAGGCGTCCTGCTGGAGTTTTCCTTGTAATCCCCTCATTACTGAAGAGGAAAAGAATTAGAAACACAGAGTGAGGAGAAGAAAGGCAGAAGGGGCTGCACGGGGAGAAAGAGAAACAATTTGCTTTGGCCTTTTTAGCAGCCCAGAGTTTTGGCGGAGGGAAGTTCACTGACTCAGGCCTCAAGCACAGCCCTGTGGGGGAAGGCGCGACCCCTCGCCTGCCTGCTCCTTGGTGGGCACAAGGCCATGCGCCTGGCTCCCACAGCCGTCTGGACACTTTACCAGCCCCGCTGCAGGGAGAAAGGCTGGCTGGTTCTGTAGCTAGAGGCTTTGGAGTCAGGAGTGGTAGGTTCATATCCTGCCTTTTTTGTGGGCTCCTTGGGTAAAATGCCTAATTTCTCCAGGGCCTCAGTTCCTCTCCTATAGCATGGGAGTAATAGCTCTTCCCAGGTCTATGGGGAGGGTCGGGGGGCAGGAGCTGCCTGTTGTTACAGGGATTGCACTCGTGATAGCTGCCCTCTATGATGGTGGGAACACCCAGGCTATTTCATTCACATCCCTGCCCCACAAAACATGACTGGCTCTGGGGGGAGGTGAAGGTCCCCCACTGAAAGCACAAGAAGGCCAGCAATTCCCTGCACCCACACTCCTGGAGCCCTCCCTCCCCAGGGCGGGTCCCCTGCATCCTGGGGTGCTGGTCAGGAGGAATGGGGTCCTGGGAGCCCAGAGCTACTCTCTGGGTGGCTGAAATGTCACCCACTCCCCCCACCCCCAGTGTTTTAGCCTCTGCCCAGTTGGCTTTGCTCCAAGCACTATTCACATGGGTGGTTGGTCCCTGGGGCTGAGGGGAGAAATTGAGAGGGGTCGCACACAACCAGAGCGATATTACTCCAGCACATCACAGAGGGAGGGAAGTTACAACTTTCATGTGTCCCTGGCGGCCTTATGGAACCCTCTTACTAATGCTCACATGCTGTCATACATGCCACCCCCATCCTCCAGGGCACACGTAACAGTGCCATGCCCATCCCCCAATGCATGCGTACCATCCCCAAAACCATCCTCCAATACACACATTCCAGCCCTACGCCCATCCCCCAATTCACATGTACCATCCCCACATTCATCGCCCAAAGCACATGAGCATCACCATGCCCATCCCCCCATGCACACATACTACCCCCAAACCCATCCCCCAATGCACACGTATCATCCTCATGCCCATCCCATGCACACATACCACCCCCACCCCCATCCCCCATGCAAACACACACACACACACACACATTTCATCCCCCTGTGCACATATACTGTCCACACTCACCCCTACCCATGCCCATCCCCCTGGGTGCACACCCAATCACACACACATCCCCAGTGCACAGATATCTGCCCCGTTCCTACCCCTTATGCACACACATACCCCTCACCCCATCTGCCCCAAGTCACAGACACCACTCCTGCATCCCTCCAGAAATACAGTTCCACAACATTTCGGGGATGCTTTTCATAATCACAATCATCTGCTTGGGAAAACTGGCCCTATGAGCCATGCTCATCCACTGAGAGAACAGAGACAGGGCAGGGAGGAAGGACTGTGATGCGTTTAGGGACCTTGCATGACCAGGGTTCAAATCCCCACTCTGCTACAGGCTCCCTGTGTGAGCTCTGTGCCTCAAGCTCCCCATCTGTGAAATGGGGCTAACAGCACGGCCCTGCCTCACAGGGGTGTAAGAAGATTACAGGTAGTTCAGACTGATTTGTTTACTAGGGGCAAACACCCAGCTAGACTCTGGTATGATCTATGCGGCCAACCAAACTGACTTGAAATTTGAACCCTCCCACCGTGTTGCTCCCGAGTGAGCTGGGGGTCCAGAGTTAATCAAAGGAGAGATGCTCGTTGGTGATTCGCTAACAAAGCAGGTGGTAGAACCTGTGCAGTTCACTAATGCGTGGCCATTCGGTGCACACTGACAGCTGTGGGACTGTCCTTCACTGGGCAGATGCTACCTCCACCCATCTCTAGCTTCTTTTCCCTGGCAGGAGAAGGGGGTGTCTCCATGTCACCCACCTGCCCTGAGGAGGAGCTTGCTGTGTTCTCATACTCTGCTGCCCCTAGCATCCCTCCAGAGTCCTTCTGGGGAATAGCCTATGGCCTTGCCCACAGGGGGAGGGCTTTCTAGTATGTGTTTTGCCACTAGAACTAAAGCAGAGTAACTGGTGAAGGAGTGTGTCCACACCACTTTGGTTATGCTGGGCCATATCCCTTGTGAATCAGCGCCTCCAGACAGCTCTGTGCTTTTCCGGACTAACTGCACAGCATTGTGGGCAGATATCCCATGGTGCAATGTTCCACCACTAGGCCCGATGCAGTCTGAGATTTTTCTTGCAGGGTACTCTGGGTTGCCTACCAGAGCATACTGGCATTTCTGGCACTTGAAATCAAACTAAACAAACTGCCATGAATCCTCTCCTGGCATCTCATGATTCAGCTGAGCCATTTTCAAACTGCAGTCAGGAAACCCTACTGAGGGCCGTGATCCTGGTGGGCATTAATACAAGCAGGCTGTTGCCTGTGTGATGGCTTTGGTGGGTGGGGAGACAGCCCTGGTGATGCCATGACGATACGGCCAGGGAAGGAGGAGGAGGAGGTTGACAGTGAGCAGTTAATTCTGCAGGATATTTTCCTGGAGCAACTTCTGTCAGTGGACCACTGCTTCTGAGCCTGGCCAGCTAACACTGGCTGGAGGGACAGGATAGTGCCGCAGTCCTGTGGTGGCCAATAATGGCTGCAGAACTTCAGGAGAACAAAGGCCACGTTCCTAAAGATTGGCGCAGAGCTCATGCCAGAGCTGCAGCACGCGGCCATCGCCATGCGGAAGCTCACCAGCCAGTAGCTAACCAGTCTGGGGTGGGTAGATGGATTGTCGGGACTGCTGACATGAAGAGGGCACTTGTCACGGGGGCTGGCCCCCGAGGCAGTCAGGTGCCCAGCTTAGCAGGCTGTGACAGGCCCTGCCAAGAAGAATGAGCCGACCCAACTTCACACGTGGATAGTTAATTGCCTGAGAAACTGGGCAGCAGTTAAGTAGGTAACGGACACTTGTGTCTAATAAGAGTTATGAAAAGTGAGGCCTGGTCTGCACTTAGAAATTAGATTGACCCAGCTCCGTCGCTGAGGGCAGTGAAAAACATCACACCCCAAGCACCGTAGTTAGATTGACCTGCCCTGCGGTGTAGATGCGGCTAGGCTGACAGAGGAATTCTTCCACAGACATCGCTGCTGCCTCTCGGAGAGGTGGATTTACTACCTCGATGGAAAACCCCTCTTTGTCGCCATAGGAAGCGTTCACACCAGAGTGCAACACTGGCCAAGCTGCCGTGCCGTAGCTGTCCGGCTGCAGTGTGAACCTGGCCTGAGTCGGAAGCTCCTGAGGAGAGAGGCTCTTAGGGGAGCTATTTCGGAAGCTACTCCCAGCTGCCTCAGAGCGAGAGAGACTCGATAGCCTGGTGGCCAGAGCCCTCACCCGGGCTGTGGGAGCCTCTGGGTCCAGCCCCCTTGCTCCAATCACTCTAAGTATCTATCACCAGTGGAACAGCTTCAACAGGGAACCACACTATGATGCCCCCCGGGTTGTGAGACATCCCACCACCACCTGCCCTTAGTGTGAAGCAGTCTTGTGTGGGCCTGCTCGGACTCAGCTCCCTGAACCCACCCGCCCTCCAGGCCCCCGCAGGCCTCGCTCTCTCTGTAAGGTAGTGACAGGCACACACCGAGCCCTGAGTGCTCCCAGCGTTCCCTGCAGAGTCCAGCCCCTTATCCATTGACCACTCACAGGATTAGCAGGCCGGCTGTTCCCAAGGGAACAGAACACACCAGCTGTAAGATACAGCTCAGGGCCAGCACCATGCTTAACACCCCAGCTCTGAGCTATACTTATAGGGAAAACACGACGATGTTTATTATCAAAGAGCAGAGATTCAAGTAAGAGTGAGTAAGAGTATTGCAAACACAGGTTACATATAAAGCAAATTCATAGCATGCTTTCTAGAGACTAAGCTTAACTAACTAGTTCATCTCCTGTCTAAAGTTTGCTCTCACCCAAAGTTCTCTCCGGGAGTGCGATTGTGATTAGACTTGTAAAAGCCTCTTTCCTGAGTTTATTGAGGAACCAAGAGAGGAAACTGAGGCAAGGGGCTGCTTGCAGGGCTGACCTGAAGCCACGAAGATGTGTCTGCAAGGAGGCCACTCTCTGACACTCCTGCTGGCCCCATGGAATTGACATGGCTACCGAGAATGAGCTAGAGCCCATCTCCACTCCTGATTCTGGCTCTCAGTGATTTTTACACCACTGTGACACCACTAAGGGGAGTTGCAGAATTAGGCCCTTAGTTGCTGGTGATGCCCAAGGTAGCGAACCCAGCTTGGCTTACGAATTCCAGGCTCTGTGTGTGGCACTGAAAATGTGCTTTTTTACTGGTAGGCTGAGCAGATTTGATAGGGGGTCTCTGAGACCCAACAATCGTGCAGCCCCACGGTGCCAGGTCTGCAACCGCAGACTGTACTGGCATTATTATTAATTATTATTATTATAGACAGAGCAATGCTTAGAGCTCAGGGGGTCTAACACTTTTCATTATATTTTCACTTGCTTATAACTTTGTCAAACTTTAACGGATTGGGCTGAAATCTTCTGGGCCGGGTTTTTGTCGCTGCCTGAATTATTTATTTAATTATTTATTTAGTAAGTTTCAACTAAAATAGTTCAGCTGTTTCTGAGAAGGAGGTCATAGGGGAAATGCCTTGTTTCGCCACTGTTAGATTCTTACATCTGTTTCATGAAGAAGATCTAGCACCTCCATGTTTTGGAGCAGGGACTTAAATTTGGCAGAGAGGTAACCCTAGGGTCAGGGCTGTACCTTTTGCAGCCCCTGTGAAAATCCACCCATATTTGGCCAACTTATAAGCCTCAGAAAATTGCACTTTCCACACGCTCAGAAACGATTTATTAGTTTGGCAGCTAAATGCTCTGTGGATTCCATCTGCACTGAGCATGCTCCACCCCAGGGCTTCAGGGGCTGAGCCAGACTTTCCCTGCAATTACTCCTCCTGGCTGCTGTGTTGCTAGGCACAGGAACTGAGAGCTGGGAGACAGGGTCTCCTGTCCTCTCAGTGACTTCCTGCAGATGCCCAGGCAGGAGGAGGAGAGAACAACCTGATTTAAATGCAGAAGTGGGGGGAGAGAGAGGAGCAGGTTCATGCTAAGGGAAAAGGGCAGAAGGGGTCAGGCTGGGGAGGAACAAGGGCAGAAGGGTCTCTAACTACTAGAGAACACTCTGTGTTGTGTTGGGGCTCACCCAGACCAGTAATAGTCTCGTGACTGAGGGCTTTTATCCAGGCCTGCATCTGGGCAGGCTGCTGTCCCTGAACACTGGATCCCCTCTGCAACAGAGGGCACACTGGGACAGGGATGCTGGACTAATTTGTAGAGTGGGGGAGCTGAGAAACTGTAAACCCTGTATATGATGGAACCACTTCAAGCCAGGGGATGCTGCCGCACCCCCAGCACCCCTATTCAAGCACTAATGCACTGGGAAAGTTAGCAAAGGCAAAGTAACTTGTATTAGAACAAGGATTTTTATCTAGTGTAGAAGTGTAAAGCGGCCAACGCTGCACCTGTTTATTTTTTGTGTCGCATGTCTGTGTTCGTTTCCCCTCACTAGTTCATCTTGGAATCTGTGGTTTTTCTACTAGATAAACCTTTTGTTCATTTTCACCCCAGCCCAGGTCCCTGTTGTGCAAACTGTGTGGAGTGTGTGGGCCAAAGTGAGCTGATAACCGGGGAGCAGGTTTCGTGCCTTCGGGGGCGACGAACCAGAGATGAGCCACAGCAGCATGGCATGAAGGTACCCGAAGTTACAAGGCAGGAGGTGAGAGAATTCTTTACCGGGCTGGGTGATCCCCAGAGCAGCACACACTCCCCTCCAGACCTGGGATAGAACCCAGGATTCCCTGTGTGATGCTGGGCAAGTCACTTACATGACAATATTCACCCATGGTCACCAGTTGTGAGCGCCTCATTTTGTGGGTGTTTGACGTGAGACCCTGGGATCTGATTTGCAGAAGTGTTGCGCACTCACGGCTGCAACTGAAGTCAACGGGAGCTCTACTTTGAACATAAAACGAGCTATGTAATGTTAAGTACTTGGAAAAACCAGGTCCTGGCTGTCTCAAGTTGGGCACCCAAAATTAGTAGACACTAAAGTCTCTGTGCCTGAGTTGCCCAAGTATAAAACTAAGATAATACCCATTCATCTGCTAGGGAGGGGTGTAGTGGAGATAAATTCATTCACGTCTGTAAAGTAGTCAGAAACAACAGTGATCAGCACCCAGGAGGAAATTAATAATTTTGTCTTCAGAACAAGGTTTCATTGTGTGCAATAAATACAGTGTGGGGCCAACATTAAATAACGAGGAAAAAAAGAAATACTGAACAGATATCCATTCTTCAGTGAGCACTGTCCTTCGCCTGCACTGAATAAAGTGGGGTTCTGTGGGAAACACAGGATGGGATCAGGCCATTAAAGACATGACTAGATAGATAGATTGTATGGGGATGGATAGATAGATAGATTAGATTGCATGTGGGCCAGACAAGCAAGGCAAGGTTTAAGCCCCACCCCCAAAACCAGCTGAATGGTCTTGAGCCAATCAATGGCCTCTGAATCTCAGTGTTCAGTTTGAGAAGACCTAAGTGAGCCCAGCATGAAAACAGCAGCCTCCGTCCAGCGCGGGTGCAACATTCTCCACAGCAGCATAGCTGCACAGTGGGCTGTCCAGGGGGCCCCAGGAATGGCTGGTCTTGGCGCAGCGAAGCACGTCACACCTGACCCTGTGAAGATGGCTCCAGAGGCATCATGGGAACCCAAGTCCTGGTAGTGGCAGAGGCTCTCCCCCATTCTGTTCACCACAACGAGCTGATGATGTTATCAACTGGATGGCGAGTGTGCAGCCCTGTCCAGGTAGGATTTCTGCTCTGCAGTCAGTGGTGAGGTACAGCCCACATATCCCTGAACAGTGGCATTGTGACATTTGCTGTACCTTGGTGATCAATTTGTTGACAGCATTCTGACACCAGATGTTAGGTGGAAGAATATTGACTAGGACTGGGAACCAGGCAAGTTTTATGATAACTCTCATGGTATGAGTAAGCCATGTATCTAGTCATCCAGTGTGGGCAGACTTTAACCAGACAGGTGCACAGTATTCACCAGATGAGTAGTAGAAAGCGAGTCTCAAACTACACAATGTTTACACTTAGGCTCCCCCGATGGACCCTACCAGATTGTGCAGGAGTCAGTTGCGGTTCTTGATCTTTTGAGCTACTTTAGTGTGATGATATTTGGATGTGAGCGTGCAATCTAGGAGGACCAACACTGGCTTTGAATCATGGACCAGCTGCTGACCATTCCAAAAAGGTGTTAAACAGAGAGTGGAAGCATGTTGATACAGTCTTTGAGATACTTGATTTCCATTTCTTGCAATAGTCACCTATGGCAGCCATATGAGGGTCTCTTCAATCGTTTGGAAGTCACATTCCCGTGAGGCCAAGCAGATATCGTCAGTATACATAAACCACCTGGAGTTGGTGTTCAGTGGGTCACTGGTGAAAACATTAAAAGAAGTTGGTGATGGCGCCGCAACTGGTGGGAATCTGTTCTTCTGGAATATCCAGGTGCTGGCTTTGTGGCCCAGAGCCACCTGAAAATGTCTACCTCAAAGCATCAGCTCAGTTGCCATGACAACCCATCTAGGAAGAACTCTTGACCTCCTATATTGCAGACCAAAGAGCCAGATGGTGTCAGGCTACTGTAAGGTCAAAAAAGAAAACTCCCATTTTCTTCTTCTCTTGAAATCCATTCTGAGTCTATCACTTGGTCTAACACTTGGTCACGTGCTTCAGTTTGGTGGGAAACCTGCCTGATTATCACTCAAAAGTTGTTTTGTCATGGGTGTCATAGGATCATCTGCTCCAGGAGTTTGTAGCTTCAACTCAGGAGTGACAGTGAGTGACAGCTGGATTCTAAAGGGTGGTCTTTACCTGGCTCTGATAAAGCTATCACCTTAGCTTTCCACCATATCTTGGATTGCGTGTTCTCCAGTGAGATGCGAGTCATGAAGACGGACAACCAGTGTTGGCTTTTCTTCCTATGATGTTGTAGTACTTCTGGTGATACGTTGTCAAAGCCACAGGCTTTCCCTGTTTCCACTGAGTTCAGTGTATTTTCTAATTCTTCTCTAGGCTAATGATTGGAAGTTTTCATCTTGGGTGAGCTGTGGAGATTGCTTGTATTTTTGATGCCACTCTTTTTTGATGGATAATTTTATCTTTGTCTGCTTTAGCAGTGTTGGTCAGGTGTGTGGAGACGCTGTTTGGAGAGACCTTCTGTTACTGTGTATGTGGTGGGTTTTGTACATCCATTTCTAAGATTGCTTTTTCCTATCATGCTTTTCAGGCTCTCTAGGAGATGGTTGGTTATTTCTGGATCAATGGATTTTTGTACTGTTTAAGGCCTGCACATTCTTCATCCAGATATGGCATATAGATTTTTTGGCAGCCACATGGGATGGACTTGCCCACAGCCTTGGCTAAACCTGGAATATGCTTGACCTATTAAGATGTTACGCTGGATATAGACTGTATATTGGTCTATGAGCTTACCGTAATTGTCCCAGTCTGCATTTCTGTAGTTTCAATGTAGCCTTGAACGAGTGGTCACTATGGATACTGTAACCCCTATTTGGATGAGTATGGGTATGAGGAAAATTTCCAAGGCCCCTGCAGGTGGCTTGTAGGGGGAAATCTGCAGCAGAAGTGACCCAACCGAGGTCAGGGGAGTAGCCTTGGTTTCAGCGGGCAGAGTGAAAAGCTGCGGGTTGATTCGGGTCAGGAAGAAGGTGTAGTTAACCCAGGGAGGCCCAGTTGCAAAGTTTATCCCACTTTGATCAGATTCCCTGTAGCCCCAGGTGGGGTGTGGCTATTGAAGTCTCTGGCATGGGTGGCAAAATGCTGAAGTGATGGTAGAGCAGGAGCAGGCCATAAGAGATGAGGCGGCTTGTAGACATTAGCCACTTCAAGCTGATTGATCCTTACGAGGTCAGAGTTGTCAGATGTGGATGGTAGACTCTCCGTAGCAGCTAAAGTGCATCTTACATAAGTGGCTCGGCCATATTTTTCATGCAAACTGTAATAGATGATGTCAAAACCCAAAATTATGAACCATGGACAACATGGGAATTAATTTGGGTTTCCTGAAGGCAGAGGACATGGATGTTGTGACAGGAGGCATAATTATAAGGGTGTCGAATTAACATCACTTGAGTAGCCTGAATTCAGGCATTTCCTGACTTATGAGTGCTTGACTTTGCACCCTTAATGATGTTCTTTTCATGTACTTTTTGTGTGTGTAATTTATTAGTTGTATTACAGTGCTCTACAGCCAAAATGCTTCTGAAATAAATGTAGTCAAACTTTACTAATTCTGGGTCACTGAGAACGAAAATGATTCTTAAAATTGTTGATTGGCTCTCGTTTTCAAGATATGCTATTGGGTCAGTATATACGACCCTTGACTTGGGAATGGCGGAGGATAAGTGAGTTATAAAGGGAAGGGATCTCAATTTAAACCAGAAATGACTAAAATACATATTTTCAATTAAAAATGGGGTTTTCAACCAAAGAAAATTTTTTGCAGAAAACTAAACAAAACTTGTCCTGGCAAAAGTCTACAGAAAAAGCCACTTTTGATTGAAACCCCCAAACTTTCATCCAAACCCCAAAAGCTTTTCGATCAAAACCTGAAAAGTCAAAATTTTCTGTGGAAACAGCCCTGGCCACGCCCACCCCAATATTCGGACCTGCTCTAATAGGTGGGCTGGTGGGGGATGCTGGGAAGTTGTACGGAATGTGGTCTAGTGCTTTGAGCAGGGGCCTATGCGTCAGGAAACCTGGTCTCAATCCCCAGCTCTGCCATTCATTTACTTGGGCAAGTCACTTAGGCCCAGCCCCTCAAAGGTGTTTAAGTGCCTCACTAGAGCCAAGTGTGAGCGCTGGCACAAGTGTGGGCGTGCCGGAGTGTGAATTCCGTGAGCAGGAGCATATGCGTGAGTGTGCACATCAGAGGGCATGCTGCATACGTGTGAGTGTGTGTATTGGCATGTATGCGAGCATTGTGCACCAGCGTGCACAGGTATGAGAATGCAGCTTGCGCAGCCGAGTGCCTGACTGTGATAAACCCAGCTCTGAAGCCCATCATCTCCTCCGCTCGTATCCGCTGCACGTTTAGGGAGACCAAGCTTGCCTCAGACCCAGCAGGGGGTCACCCGAGTTAACCGTGCTTGGCAGTCAGCGCCGAGCTAATTTTAGGTGCCGTGGCACGATGGCAGCTGCGAATCTGGGAGGCCCGTCCAGCTGCCCCCTGCCGCTCCGTGTTAGGGATTTGCCTTTTCCTGACAATGGCTGCGCGCTCAGAGCCTTACCAGCTAACTCCTGAAGGTGCTGGTGAGTGTGGCCGGGAGGGAGGGGATGTAGCTGACAAATGATTATAATTGCCTTTTAGGCGCAGATAGCAAATTGATTTGCTTCCTAGTCTGAGGCTCATAATCACTTCATCACTTTAAAATATTAATGCTATACTTCTTTGCTAGTTTCCCAATTACCCTAATTGAAGGCAAATTGGTTAAGAAGGTGCAATGCAGGGTATCAAGAGGTTTAGTTCACTCAAATGACAGTTTTAAACCTCGCTAATCCTATTAGAAGCTAAAGCTGCTAACGCTTAGAGACGCTGCGTCAGCTTACCGGGGAGGGGACGGGTGGGAGGCGGGGGGCTGCCAGGGCTAGGGGAAGGCCAGGAGGTGTGGGGGCACTCACGTGGTCAGCTCTGAGAGGGATTTATCACTTTTTTAGTTCATTAAGAGGACTGGGGCAGGCGGGGGAGCCAGGCAGGAGTGACCCAAAAGACTCCTGGGGAGGCGGGCCAGGTGGCGACATGGGAGGGGGGAGCGGGGCGATTAGCCAGGGAGACCTGGAGGACGGTTCTGACCCGAATCACACACACGCTCACAACTGTGCCTAGAGTGGGAGCCTGCAAACTTGTCCCTGGCTATGCGGGCCCCTCCCAGGCTGCGGGGGGCTGGGGGAGATAAGGGAGGGGCGAGGGGAGGAGGTCGCTATTTGTGATGAGAACACCGGGTGCTGAGGGGGTCCCTGACCACAGAGGGACGGTGCTGGGCACTGCTGAACTGGATACTTCCCCTCCCTGTGTTCTGTGCTTCCGGGGGGCTGAGCCCCTGCGCATCCCCCCATGCTCCAGGGTGAGGCGAGAGAGGCCAGTGAGCCAGAGGGCCCGCTCCCCCTTTCGGTGCAGGGCCTCAGGGGTGGCAGTGAGCCCAGAGTCCCATGTTGTGGATGCCCAGCAGCCCGTCAGCGTTTCCCCAGCCAGGGGGACAGAGGCAGGTGTGGGGAGCGTATCTCCTTCCCCTCCCCTCCCCGAACTCCCCTCTGTGCTCAGCAGCCTGAGAGCAGAGCCACAAGACCCATCTGAGGAGCTGACCCGACTCTCGCAGTCTCAGGGATGGAGGGGAGCCGCTGACACCCGGGCGGCCTCTGAGCGGAGCGCTCCACGTGTCCTCCCCTTAGCGTGCATGGCCACACCTCATGCACCAGCCTACTGCAGAGCAAACCCCGGGGCCTCTGCACCATGTGATGCTGGAGAGCACTAGGAAGCCCCTCAGGCCTGACCATGAACAAGGAGCTGGCTGGGATAGAGGGGGGATGGGAGATGGGGGTAGGGCAGCCATGCCCAAACTTTCCAAAGCCCCTGTTCTAATCTGGGTTAATATCACAATCCCCATCCCTGGCCGCCTGGCTCACTGCCACTGGCTGATCACAAGCTGGTGTCACCCTGCCCAGAGAGTCCCCCTGAGCTCCTTGGCCGGGCAATGGGCAGACAGCCCGGACCGCGATTAGGGATCATGGCACAGAATCGGTGCCATGGTTATACAGAGGGAGAGCGCCCTCCCGGCCATGCCAGCCCCTCCCCCCTTCCCCTCAACAGGGTTGAGCACCCACATCAGCTCTGAATGGCTTCCCCAGAAGCAGCTGCACATTACTGCCTTCGCTCAGCCTGGCAGGTCCCAATATGCCTGGAGGAGAGGCAGGGCGGCCCAACCCCTACGCACAGGGCACTGGCACTAGTGTGCGTTGGTGCCGGTGCTGCTGGCCGTTAATGGAGTATTGCCCCCTCCCCTGCCCTGCCGCCAGCCGGTCCCACTGGAGCGCCACACGCGTGGGAATCGCAGATGTGCTTTCCTCCGGGCGGGCGGGCTGCAAGGCTTCATTCACTGCCGCCTTGGTAGTGGTGAGCTTTGAGCTCTTCAGACAAAACAGGCCAGGGAAAGGCTAATCATTAATAATGACGTTGATTAATAATAATTGCAATATATTAGTTACATTAGTCATTATTATTGAGTCAGTAACAATAATACTAATCCCCAGGTTTTATCCCTAGGGGCTGTCCATCAATTATGTAACATTTTGAGGGTGATTTTCAAGCTCCACCTCTTGTAACACTGAAACAAACGTGCAGCGTTAAGCCCCGCCCCCCAGGCATACTGTAATTCATAGACAGCCCCTAACTGTCAGAGGGCTCCACACAGGAGGTTGGTATCATTAGCTCTACTTTACAGATGGGAAAACTGATTCATCTCTGAACGCGTTACTCTGGTGCTGGTGCTGACCTCCCTCGATTGCGCTATCTGGAAATGCCGTGGGGAGGCCTGGCGGGGTGCGACCTGCCAGTCCCTAGGCCAGTGTCGATGAGCAGCTGGCATGCCGCAAGCAAAACCCACGCACACCTCAATGGGGAGCCCTGACTGTGCAAGGACTGCAAGACCACCCCCACCCAGCGTGTGCAAAGCTGACGTTTACGATGAAGGACGTTACAATGCTCTAGCGCCAGTTTCATCATGTTTGGCGCACTGGCCTCAAAGGCCAGCGTTTTGCAGCAGCCGTTTCAGTGCAAATACTGACCTTCGCCAAAACGAAATTTCAGAGTCTCAGATTTCCAACGTCACGTGTTGCTATTTTCTGCCTCAGAAGCAGGGCCCTTTCCTTGGAAGAGACGGGGAGGAATTGACCCAGTTTCACTCAAGCTGGTCCATTTTTTTCCTCCACTGGAAAATGCTGCAGCTCCTCCACAAAAACAGGACCATGGCATGACTGCAAAAAAGCCGCCTCCGATTTGTAGGTTTTCGAATCTGGCGGTGCATATTCCCCGTGCCTGAGTCTGACACACACTTAAACCCACTAGTGCACTGCCCCCGGCACGGCTGGCAGGGAGCATGGCGCAGTGCTGGGTGAGAGATGGGCTGCACTCGACGTGCAGGGTCTGTAGCATTCACGCAAGTGGGGTAGGTGGGCGAACTGGTTCCTCGGCCCCCTGGGTCACACACACGGGCATTTGTTACATTTTAATATAAGGCCAGATCTCTGCTCAGTCGCTGTTTCAATAGGTCTTTCCTTCCTGTCCCCCCAAATCAGCCATGAGTGTGTCAGTCTGGCCCCTTGGGAGAGTTCACTGACAAGGCAGGGGCTGGGAGATGGTCTCCAAGGCTGGGGACCCCCCTCACCCATGCCTGGGCTATTTTGCCCTGGGAGCAACCAGGTAACCCCCAAGGCCATGTCCCAGGAGCTGTCTGGAGCTGGCCGGGCTCGCAAGGCACCTTCTCCCCAGCCCCTAGTCCCAGGCAGCTCCATTTCCCTCAGTACCAGGAGGGAGGGGAGGAGGTCGTGGCCTTTCAGAGAAGTATTGGCTTACCATTCCTTACCACCAGCTCCAGCAAGCTCTGGGCCAGCTGCCCCACGATGCTGTGCTCACCCCTGCTAGGCCCACCCCCAGCCCTGCTATATGAATCTGGGCTTGGCATCTTTCCTTCTTCCCCAAAAGGACCAGGGTGATGCACACCTGGGGTGCCCCGGGGGCCTCTGCTCAGGCAGGATCCCAGCAGCAGGTGCTGGGCTCCCAGCGCCTCCCCCACGACTACCCAGGGCTGCCTGGGATAGCGGCAGTTGCAGAGGTGCTGCCCGAATCACTCGAGAGAGGGAAGGCACAAAGGGCAGCCCAGCCCGGCCCAGTGTGGCAGACAGCAGCTTGGGACAGGCCTGGCATGGCAAATGTGCTGTGTGCTTGAGGCTGAGTGGGTGTTATTCCTGTGGGGGCAGCAGATATCCTGAGAGGGGTCTCTGTAACTTACCTGAACTGCTGTGTGCTGCTAAACAGCTGGTGTGTTCCACCCCAGAGGTGGCTGCATTTTAGTTGTGGCTGGTCTGCGTGAGATCCTGCAAGGTGCTCAGCACCCACTGAAGCTAATGCGAATTGAGTGCAGCAGATATCCCGAGAGGGACCTCTGTGACTTACCTGAACCAAGTGTCTCCCCATCCCATTACTGGGATCTGTGGTACCTGGGCTATGTATTCTCATAATAGTCTGTCCTAGGTGCTGACAAGGACCCTTCCAGTAGAGAAGGATCATGAGCCTCATTTTACAGTAGGGGAAACTGAGGCACAGAGCAGGGATGTGACTTGACTAAAGCCACTCAGCAACTCTCTGACATGATTAGGAAGAGAACCAAAACTCTCCGACTCCCATTTCTGTCTTTAGTTGCTAGATCATGTTCCTAAGTTCTTGGGCTACCAAATATCTCTGGTGGCTACCAAAAGTACTGAGGAACATCAGGAGCCAAGCTGGCGGCTACCAGAAGAGGGCAAGAAAATGTCCCTGCAGAAAAAAAGGCTCTCAGTTAGTTACTGAGATTAAACATGCCAAGAGTACATTACCCAAAGGGAGGGAGAGCAGCCTAGGGCTAGTGTTGGGACGTGGGGTTCAGGACTTGGGTACGAGTCTCACCTCAGCTCTGCCACTGTCTGCCTGTGGGCCCTGGTTAAGTCACTTCACCCTGTGACGCTTGGACACTGCACATGTTTGCCAAGAAAAGCTCACCACTGTGGTTCCAGGAGTACCCGCGATGCCGTAGGTGCTTTGCAAACACAAACGGAGGCAGAGTCCTTGGCCCAAACAGCCTCCTTTGAAACTCCGGCTCTTACAGAGCACATGGGTTAACATTCAGGCAGGACAATGCACAGCCACACGCAGCCCAGTGCAGGGGCTACAATCAAAGGGCTTGATTTCCTTTATAAACCTAATACCCAATATTCTCCAGCCATGGCCCCAAGCCCCACAGCAACATTTGGGGCCATTACTAGACAATACTGCCGTGCATTTTGCAAGGGTTCGGCTAGCTTAGTGCTCTGGGGACAGGAGATTCAGGCAGATTAGACCTCACTGAAATAGGCAGGTATTAGTGATCTTAGCAGCCTTCAACCTTCCATAGCTATTTGTCTGCTCGGCACTATTTAAGCCTACGGTACCTGTGGAATATACGTAATAAGGGAATGTCCTCAAGGAGGTAATCTTAGAGTTGAAAAATAGAGCGAATATAATCTTGATTTTTTTTTTGCCTTCCAAAGACAGGAGCTTTTTAACCATGTAGCTGGTGAGAGGAGTTGGAATGGGGCTAGGAGGGGATGACTAGCCCTTCCCTTTCAACAGCAGCAAGTTTATTTTTAATAAAACTGAATAATAAAAATAACATATTGGGGCCTTTGAGTCTGAAGTCGTTTACACAGAGCGGTCCCAATCCTGTAAGGCAGCCATGCGCATTCCCATCCATTGCAGTACGTGCTCACTACCTTGCAGGCATAATAATAACTAATGGAGATCTCCCATCTCTTAGAACTGGAAGGGACCTTGAAAGATCATTGAGTCCAGCCCCCTGCCTTCACTAGCAGGACCAAGTACTGATTTTGCCCCAGATCCCCAAGTGGCCCCCTCAAAGATTGAGCTCACAACCCTGGGTTTAGCAGGCCAATGCTCAAACCACTGAGCTATCCCTCCCCCCTGTGGCATCTAGATAGATCAGCCACAGCTGAAATACAGCCACCTCTGGGGTAGACAGCACCACAGTCCACAACAGTGCTGCACAAATAGTTGAGGTCAGGAGGGGAAGAAGAATCCTGGATCCGTGCGAAGCTGCAGCGGGGACTGAAGGCTGAATGTAACGTACTTGGGTTGGATTTTAGCCGGGACATCAGGGTTAACATGTCAGCTCTGGGAAAAAGTACCTTGATCTGTGTTATGGCTACAAACAGTTCGGATCTGGATTTTATTGAATGAAAACATGCCCGTTTACACCCGACACACTCCAGGGCCAGATCCTCAGCTGGTGGAAATTGATGCATGCTCTTCTACACCAGCCGAGGTTCTGAACCTGGTTGTCCATAAACCCATAGTCGTTCCTGTATCTCCTCCCCTAGTGAAGGGCCTCTCCATACCCATTTACCTGAGCTCTGGCAGGGCAGGTAAAGTGGAAGTGGAAGCGGAACCAGTCTGGGCGGGAGTGTCAGTTTTGGAGAACCAAACCCAGCCTCCCAATAAGCCCCGTACTGCCTGAAAAGGTTCCGTGTATTGTGCAGCGATGAGACAGGTCCGTGGCAGAGTGAGCTTCTGTTCTTAGCAACTAGGCCTCTGTGACCCTAGTTGGCAGTTGGCAAAGGGCCCACTGTCATGTAACAGCAACACCTCTCAGGCCTGACAAACTCACTACACCTAACACATGGCTGCCATGGGATTTATCTATACAGCATGTTGTGTAAGGTCTCAAATAAAAGCTTAGATTCTACTGGTCGTCATAAGCATTGTGAGGTGTATGAACAGGTGTCATGCAAGACGTCGTCCGTATGTATTACAAATCCGTTTTCCCCAGACAAAGGAACGTTGGTTGACTGGGCAGCCTAGAGCTCTGATGCAAAGTAAGCCTAGGGTAAGGCAAACGCACTGGGAGTTTATTTGCATCTGAAGACAACAGGAAAAGCAAACTAACAAGAGGATGAGACGAGCAACACAGCAACCAGCGCTCCAGAGAGCAAACAGCAGGCTACATTTCGAAGGTTTACTAGACTAGAAGAAGGAGGCAAACAGGCATTTTTGGTATCCGGCACTGAAGAAGCAAAAAGGTCAGCGTTTTTCACACCCATAAAAACTGGATCCTGGCCCTGGGGGATGGTGACACAGAGAGGTTGCTTTAGGTGAGAAGCTTATCTTAGACAAAGAGTTTAGCCTGATAAAGTTATGTTTAGTCTCTCAGCTGTTTCCTCTCTCCTTACTCAGTAACACTTAAATCTCTATCTTTGTTAACAAACTTCTCCTTGTGTTATCATATGTAGTTCTCAGTACAGTCTGTAATATGAGTCACTGAATCAAACAAACTGGTGTGTGCACCATGTCTCTGGAGATAGCGGACTTGGGCATTTCTGGGCACATCCAGGGAACACCCTCATCCAGGGGGCTCGGGAACTGGCAAGCACCAAGTGCTACCTGCAAGGCAAAGTGAAGCCTGGCAGCCCTTTGGAGGAGATTGGCCGGGTGGCAACTGACTGTGAGTGTCAGGGAACTGGTACACACTTCAACTCACTAGCAAGTCTCTTTGCTAAGGCAGAGGGGTAAAGAGGTGACCCATAGTTCTGGGTGTCCTGAGACAGTGTCACAGCCTCAACCAAGATGTGGGTCCCTCAGTGCTGAGGGCTGTACAAACACAGAATCAGAAACCTCCCTGCTCCCAAGATCTGACAAGCTAAATAGACAGCAGGTGGGAGGAGAAACAGAGAGACCAACTCAAGGTTTACCTGCAGAACCAGGTGCAGAACTCAGGGCTCCTGAGTCCCACAGCAGGGCCCTACCCACTGCCCCACACTGCCTCTGGCTAGCAGTGAAAGTGACAATTTATGCATATTTTTACATGAGAAAAATAAAAAGAGGCACATGGGTCTTGCAAAAATAAAATACCCCGATTTCCCCTAGTTCCAGGTCCTGTGAGGCTTTGATTATGGATCGGATACAAATGCCCCTTGGGTCCTGCCCTCTGTGTGCTTCCAAAGCCTCCCTGTCAAAGGCTGGTGAGGTCTGACCAGATATGGATCGATAGCTAGAGGGGTAGGTAGCTAGATAGCCAGGTACTCTCTGGAGACAGAGCGAGGAGAATTCAAAATCTACCTCAGTGCTTAGACCCCCTCGGACCCTGGCCGGGCTCAGTGAAAGATTCATCCCCTCCCCCAGTTAGCACCTTCACAGGCTGTTTGATGCCAAACAACGATTCCACATATTGCTGTTCAAAATCCTGCAACCTCCCTCTCCCCAGCAGGGGGCGCACACAGACCCCTTCAATCTCAGTGTCAATTAGGGAACAGAAAAAGGGGCGTAAGTGTCATGGCAGGAATTCCCAGCCCAGCTCTCGCTGTGCCCCCTCGGTCCGCAGCCACAGGGCGTCCAGAACAGGCTGAAATCCTGCGTATGGGATGGGGCCAAGCCCAACGTATGCAGGACGGCAGAGAGCTCGAGCTGAGCTACGCCGACCCCGGCGCTCTAGTGTCACGCCAGCAGTGCCAGGACGTGCAGTGGGAAAGCCCCAGCCTTGTCTGGGATAATTTGCCGCCAAAGCCCAGATTTCAGCCAGTCCCTAGACACCAGATCAGTTCAGTGCAGCCTCATGCACAGCGAGGGAGGAGCAGGCAGGGCTGTGGCAGCTGGACAGGGTCTGGGGCCCTGCGCCAGCTGTCAGCAGGGTCATGTCTGTGGCCGAGGGAGGAGAGGAGGCAGCGTGGGGTTATTCTAGTCCATGTCTTAGCTGGCGCCCAGCACAATGGGATCCAAATGTCTAAAATATCAAGGTTCTGAATGTTCCCATCCCAGATGCCATCTGAACCTACCTTGGCTGGCATAGGCCGCCCCCGTCTCACCCATTGGCCACGGAGGCCAAGCAAGTGGGCTCTCTGTTTGGATTCATTTAGCAGGAGGCAAACTGGGCCATACACCAGCAAGCACTTCTCCTTCACCACACGGGCAGTGCCCTGCACTCGGCTCCTCAGGCTTCAAAATCCACCTCCTGCAGCTTCCTCAACCCCCATCTCCCGCCTCCTCCTCACCTTCACCGCTGCCGCCAGCTCCTTGGGGAGATCTCCAGCCGTTTGGAGCAGGGCACCATCCCGGTCCCTCTGCAAGTAGGCAAGGTGTGTGAGTGCCACAGGCAACAATCCCTCTGCCCTGCCCGTAGGCTCAGGGCCACTGCCAAGTGACAACGGGGGCCAGGGATGCCACAGCCAAGAAAGTGACAGAACACAGGAAAACAGAGGGCAGCTGCAGAGGTGGCAGCTTCTGCCTGGCTATGGTGCCAGTGTCAGCTTTGAGAACCCTGCACGTGGACACAGAGCTATTCCACTGACTCACCCTGGCTGTCAGAGCAGGTGGGTCTCACTAATGCCATGTAAAAGATGGAGAGGCTCTGAGCCAGGTGGAGGCCAGGGAAGGAGGCAGGAGGGCTGGCTGGGAGAAACCCTGGAAACAGCCAACACAGGGGGGGAACCTCTCGGTATTGCAGGGAGGGGAGATGGGTGAGTTTTGGACAATAACCATTTGAGAGCCAGAGCTGCACTGACCCCACTTGGGATGATGCCGCATTATAGGCAGGCACCTAACTCCTTTGATTCCAGCTACACCAGAAGTTGCTGCTTGGGGTTCTCATGTCGCCAGCTAGTGTGTGCGTGTGCATATGTGTGCGCCTGATGCCCCCTGCTGGAGGGGATGAGCCCTGCTCTGTGTGTGTGGGGGGGAGACCACTGCCTGTCACAGGAGTGAATCTCAGTCTGGCGTCACCCCTCCCGCCCCAGAGACCAGAGGATGCCTAAGGCTATTGCAGCAAGCCATGAGGACCAGTAGGGCCTGTGCCTCTGGATCTGAGGGGCCTGAGCATTTTCCCTGAAATGCATGTGGTGGACTGCTGCAGCCACAGCACAGCTCGGTCCCTCGACCCTCGGGCCACCCCTTTTGCTGGATGGAAATAAGGGGAAACCATGTGGAAAACAAGGGCCAACCCCTTAATTGAAGGGACATTTTAGGGAAGCACCAGTTCCTGAGCATGTCTCCAACATACACTTCTACTGCCCTCTGCAACAGTTCTCCCAAGCTGCAATGTCACGTTTACATGGTACCTGTCAGCCGTCGGAAAACACTTCAATACGGCTTAACATCAGGGACGCCCTAAGGGACAAATCAATGAAATATGGGACAATGCCCTTAAAATCAGGGAGCCGAGGGCGGAGGGACACTGACCTGCAGCAGCTGGTAGCTGCCCCTCGGGTGCCCCACCCAGCTGCCCTTTCTGCCGTCCTGCAGGAGGAATGAGACACAGCACTAGAGAGACCCTCTGCCAGGCCCAGCTGGGGCTGCGGGAGCTCAGCACTGGCAGGCCCAGGGTGTCTGAGGCTGGGTCCCCAGTGACCGAGGCACCAGCCACAAGGGGCCCTTGGGAAAATATTGACCGGACCCTGCTGGAGAAACAGCTTCGTCCTCTAGTAGCCGCAATCTGCACTCACACAAACTCATTCACACACACCAACCAACCACGCCCTCAGACAGCCCCCGCCACACATTCACAATCCTTCACCTCCCACACCCCAATGCACTCCCTCCCAGGCAGACGTACGCATCGAGCACTGGATTCTGAGCGGGGCAGAGCCTCGGGGTCCCACCCCTGCTGGGCTCAGCCATTGAGACATGGCCTTCTGCGGACGGAGAATGCAAATTGCCTTCCCAACAGCAGCGCCTGTAGAAGCAGCAGGTACTTTGTTTGTAAAGCACTGTGCAAACTCCTGCATGCCACCAAGAAGACACAATCAGAGCCGTCTCTAGGATTTTTGCCGCCCCAAGCAAAAAAAATTTTGGCTGCCCCCCACCCCAGGCCTGGGCTCTCACCCTCCCTCCCCCACCAGTGCCCTCCTCCATCCGCACTCCCTGCCGCCCCAGCGCTGGGCTCTGCCCCCCAACCCAACCCAACCCAATCCAACCCACCCGCACCCCCTGCCGCCCCAGCGCTAGGCTCCCCTCACCAGTGTTGACTCCACCTGCTCCCCCCTCGCCTCCAGCCGGTCTGGTGCTGGCATGGTCAGGGTAAGCAGCAAGGCTCCCGGGCCATGCCTCAGCCCAGGGTCCTTCCAGCCAGGACTCCCGCCTCCAGGACCAGCCGGGACCCGGGAGGGCAGAGCCGGGGTATCGCCCTGGCAGGGGCTGAGGAGCCGGGGCAGGGCAGCGCCCCGCCCTCTATGGCCCTGCTGCTCCTGGCCACCCTGCCACAGTCCCTGGGTGGCTCAGGCTGCTTCTCCCAGCCCCGGCTGCAGCGCTGGGGGACGGCCGCCCTGCGGCACCCACAGGCAGCTCTTTGTGCCCCATGGGGCGGCTCCCAGCCCGAGTGTCCCCTGCTCGGAGCCTGCCTGGTCCAGCCCAAGGTGCGGGCTCTGCTCCCCCGTGGCACGAACCGCAGTGGCCCCAGGGCGCCCCCGTGCTGCTGCCAAGGCCGGCTCTAAGCTTTTGCCGCCGGAAGCAAAAAAAAATAAATGGCCGGAATGCTGAAAATGTGCCACCCCAAGCACGTGCTTGGTTTGCTGGTGCCTAGAGCCGGCCCTGGACACAATGCTGCACGGCCCCATGTCCCAGGAGCTGAAATGATTCCAGCTCACCTCATCCTAATTCATCCACGGGTGGCACTGCACAGGCCTGCTCCTTCGCCAGCCCCGGCGCCTTCCAGCTGAGGAGCTCGGAGAACTTCAACAGCACTAAAAACTTCCACCTGCAAAAGTGGCCTCTGCTGCTGGTTGTTGTGGCTCCGTCAGCTGGCGATGTGGCTGCTCAGCATGTCCCCGGGGGCTCAGGTTGGGGGCCCCAGATCAGTGGCCGCTTTTGAAAATTTAGCCCCCACTGACCAAGCCTCGTGGCACCATGTATTGCAGCACACGGAGAGCAGAGAATTGCGGCTGCGGTGCCATAATCAAGGGCAAGGTGAGCTTAGCACCTAGTGTATAATATCAGAATTGCTTTAGCCACCACTGGAATGCAGCCCCCTCTGGGGGGAAAGGTGGCAGCTGCTTAACAATCTATAGCAAAGAACTAGATGCCACCAAATGCCCACTCTGATTGAAAACGAATTGAAAACATCCCATTCATTGGCCACCGACAAATCCTAGCCCCGCTATTAAAGGCTCCATATTTGTTCCCAGTCAGCATGGCCACAAGCACTGGGTGTCCTGGCCTGGGACCTCCCATCTCCCGGGAGCCAGAGGAGCTCTGGGGACAAGCACCAGACATGAACTTGGCCCAGTGCTTCCTTCTGCAGCTGCTGTCTCTGCAGAGCCCTCTCCTGGCTCAGGTATCCACTCGCTTTCCTCCTCTCTTTCCATCTATCACTGTCTCTGTCCTCCTCCTCCACGTCCTCCATCACTCTCTCCTCCTCCCCTTGCCCAGTCACTCCCCTTCACTCGCTGTAGCCCCTGGCATGGGGCTTCGGCCAGAGGAGCCCCGTGTTTTTGACATGGTCAGGACACCAGCCCCAGAAGGCGGAGAGTGAGCCCAGCACGGTCCTTCCCCTGGGGAATTCTGACAGCCCAGTTGACACCCGGATTGGGGCATTGGTCACACCCAGATGCTGATGGATGTGGCCTCCCTAGGGGCTCACTCTGTGCCCACTGCTGGCATTCCTCAAACTCCATGTGGGCCATCCCGCTGGGCAGAGCTGCCAGCCCCCTGGCTCCTCGTCTCCTGGTGGCCTACAGCAGGGAGGCCATGGTGGAACCTGGCGGAGTGGAGCCCAGCCAGCCCTTAGGTCTCAAAATCCTGGTGCCACAAGCTGCTGGGCCCCCCTTCCTGGAGAGGGCCAGGGCGTGAAGGTCAAGGAATATCGTTATCGGGGCTGGCAGGGATAACAGCAGGATTAAGGCATTAGGAGGGGATCTGCAGCCACCAGGGTGGAAAGTGAGTGGCTGTGTGGGGCAGAGGCCTGCACGGTTCCCTGCTAGCCCAGCTACCTTGGAGACAGACCCACCATGGACAGAACCAGCACCCCAGCCCCAGAGGCCTCCCTGCGACATAGCACGTGGGCCACCCCACATGGCTTGGGGCACCTCGACCGCACAGAGAGGCAGACGGGCGGCCGGGGCTCGGAGACGGGCAGCAGCAGCAGGGGGTATGTGGCTGGAGGGTGGGTTTGACAGACCCAGGTGTTTAGAGGAGCTGAGCTGGGAAGGGGAGTGACGGGGCTCCAGGGGGCGGCTCAGGATGGAGGCTGAGGCCCTGCTGGCACTGGCTTTGCCAGGCCACGTCACAGACCCCCTCCTTCGCCCTGTGCAGCCCTCTGGAGGTTGGTGGGATCATGCTGCAGTATCTGCACAGGCCCGGCCAGCTGGGACTGGGGGCGGGAGAGTTATGCAAACCAGGCTCTAGGCCGGGTCAGTGGAGGGGCTGGGCCCCAGGGCCGACAGGGACATTTTGGCTGCAATCTGGGGAGAGGCACTTCCACTGCTGCTCCCTGGCCACATCTGATGTCGAGAAGCCATAGTGATGGATGCATTAGAAATGCAGACGGCCAGACAGCTACCTCCCAGACAGACAGACTGGGGGCTGCAGGGCTGTCAGTCCCGCACTAAGGCCCTGTGAGAACCGTCTCAGGAGAAGAGGGGTGGCCTTCCCTTGGGCTGCCCTTCACCCCCTCTGCTCCCCACACGGCTGTATCGCCTGGAGCTGATGGTCCTACATAGGTGTTGGCCTGCCCGGCCCTGGCCCCAGCCCTACTGTGGTGTCCTTCAACCTCCAGCCTGCCGCACATCTTGAAGCAGCTGGGATTAGGGTGACCAGACAGCAAGTGTAAAAAATTGGGACGGGGGGGGGGGGTAATAGGAGCCTATATAAGAAAAAGCCCCCAGAATCGGGACTGTCCCTATAAAATTGGGACATCTGGTCACCCTAGCTGGGATCTCCCACCCCAGTTGGACAGGCTGATGGCTGGAGCTGTCCCAGCCGCCGTGTCTGCAGCTGCGCCGAGCTCTCGGGGTTGGCGAGGTGCCGGAATGCAGCGCGGCGCGAGACACAAGAGGATTAGGCAGCAAAACTCAGCCAAGGTTCGAAAGGCTGGAATGGCGACAAGAAGGGGATTGGAGTGGAGTCACCCGTCCCTGGCACATGCACACACATGTGCAATGCACACACACGTGCATACACACGCGCGTGCACGCACACATGCATGCACACACGGACACATGCACATACACACGCATGCACACACACACACATGCGCGCACACGCACACACACTTGGTTAATCTGGGCACCACCATGGCAACGAGATTGTTTGTGAGCCAGCGTGAGGCGGGGGGGCTGCGTTCATCCCCCCTCCCCCACTGCAGCCGGGCAGGCTGGGTGGTCGCGGAGGTGCCCCAAGGAGGTGCCTTGCGCTTTAGCTGCATGTGAGCTATTTCCCGCACAGACACTGATTAAAAGTCTAATCCCTGTGCAGGGCAGGGCGCGGGGCAGGGCCCTGCTCGGAGCCAGGGCCAGGAAATAGAGACACTCCATGCAGCGTATTGGTAGACAGGGGGTATTTTAGGGTTAAATCTCTATGCCCCACAGACCCTTCCCTCTGATTTTCCTATGCAGCCAAGCCCGTTACCCTGAACCTTGGGCTGGGCTGACCCGCCCCTGAGTCAGCGATCGGTCTAATTCAAACCCAGAGGCTTAGAGACGCTGTTGAACTAATTTCTTTGATGGAATCAGAAAAGCTCCATCCTAGGCCACTGAGCGGCTGCGTGAGTTTTGTTCGGCCTCTCTCTGAGGCCAGGGATGGAGGGAGACAGGCGCACACAGGCCTTGGGCCGGGGGGGGGGGGAGAGGGAAGAGGGCTGGGGGAGGGGAGGAGCCAAGATGCCCCCTTGGCTCCCTGCCACCCTACGTGAGGGGGTTTGTTTAGAAAACAGCAGCTGTTCCTAGGAGGGTTGGGGAAAGGGACCGGCCCATGACCCTTCACGCACCCACCTTTCCCCCAAGCCAAAGCTGAGGTCACCCAGCGGCATGTGTGGGCTCCAGACATCATCGAGGGTGGGTCCAGTTGTACTGGGGAGCAGCCCTAGTGCAGCTAAAGTGCCTGGGGGATTTCAGGCTGTTACTCAGAACAGGAAGGGGCCCGGGCCAAACCCCAAGCGGCGCCGGCGTTCAGGTCTGGGTCTAAGAATAACAGCTGGGCCTATGCCAGCAGGTGCTGCCAGGCAGACACTGCCCGCTCGGCTCCAGCCCTGCTGGGGTGGAGAGAACGGAGAGTAGCTGGCGTTGCCAAAGACGCAAATCACCCTATAAACAGAGTGAGGCTAGGCCCGGAGTCACGCCCCAGCCCAAAGACCTGGGTTCATCTTGCTCCATCCTAGACTTGCTGTGTGTCACTGGGGCTGTGGCCAGAAAGGGGACTTGGCTCAGGGCTGCAATGCCTGATGGTTAGGTGCCTCCTCAGCCCTGAGTTAGATGCCCAGACAGCCTGCACAAGGCCTGGGAGCCTCAGGCATCTAAGGAAGGTAAGCGCAGAACTTACTAAGCCAGTCAGGAGGAAATGCTGAGGAGATGGGGGTGGCCCTCACCCTGCCACTCAAAGGGAGCCGGGAGCTGTTTGGGCTGGCAGGAGGTGCCTGGCTCTGCCAGCAGCTCTCAGCTGTGCCCCCTCGCCTGGGGCTAGGCACTAAAACCAGCTCAGCCCTTGCTGGCAAAAGGAGGAGGTGCTGCTGCCATGCCCATCTCTGGGATCAGAGCACACCCCTGGGTGGGGAGACCAGTGTTCAAATCCCCCAGGGCCCGATAGCACCAGGGACCCACACCCTGGTCTCCCACCTCCCGAGTGCCCTAATCTCTGGGCTGCGTCTCACCAGCTGAAGTTGTTCTGGTTTTGTATGAAATACGTAAATCCTCAGCGGGCACCCTGGGGTGCGGGAGAGCCAGCTGCTCCAGGACTATTTAATTGTCTTACACAGAGTGGTGCAGTTTCAGCAGCAGAGACAGAGCGTGCCCCTCCCGCCCAGCGTACCCTGCAGCCAGTGGGCTGGGCACGCCCGGGGAAGATGACAGACCCGGGTTTAAGTCCCATCTGCTCTCAGCAGCCTAGGTGAGTGGGCTATGCACAGGGCCATTGGGGGCAGGGGGTTCCTAGGCACCAGGTGGCTGCGCACATGCCCCCGGCAGACACTTCGGTGCCGTGGGGAATGGGGCACACAGAGGGTTTGGTAGCATTGGAGCAGGGCTCTGGGGGTCTGTGTTTTGGTGTTAGGTGCCGACGGTGGCAGTCAGGGCTAGATTCACAAGGGGACTTTGTGCTGTGCCACCGAGCGTCCCAACCCTTCCTTCCGGTGCCTCGAAAGCCCCTGGGACTCACCCCGCCTCAGCCAGGCGCCTGTACCATGGATGGGGGGAGGGGGCTTAGCCTGCGATCCACAGACCCCGGCACGCCAGGCAGGGAACCCCTTGAGCCTCCTGAAGAGGGGAGTAGGCGCTGGTTGGTGGGGGCTGCCAGCAGGTGGGAGGCGCTGGGAGCTGGGGGGAGCTGATGGAGGGCTGCTGATGTATTCCTGTGGCTCTTTGGCAATGTACATTGGTAAATTCTGGCTCCTTCTCTGGCTCAGGTTGGCCCCCCCGTGCTAGACCCTCGAGGGAGGCACCCCCTTTCCTTTGGGCAGTTTGGGACTGCAAGGAGGTGATGCCTCACCTGACTCTGAAGGGGGGGACAAAGCCAGGAGGAAAGAAAGGACATGTTAAAAAGGAGAGATGTTTGCCATGCTCTCTCTCTCTCTTCCACCTACATCTACGGACACCACCACACCAAGCGACTGAAGCGCTGATCAAAGGGGAGAGCCTGGCTGAAGGGCAACCAGCCAGCCTGTGGTGAGAAGCATCTAAGTTTTTAAGGACATTGAAAGTGTTAAGATCAGCTTAGAATGTGTTTTGCTTCGATTTCATTTGACCAAATCCGACTTGTTGTGCTTTGATTTATAATCTCCTAAATCTACCTTTATAGTTAATACATCTGTTTGTTTGTTCTGCCTGAAGCAGTGTGTTTGGCTTGAAGCGTGACAGAGACTCTCCTTGAAATAACAAGCCTGATACATATCAATTTCTTTGTTAAATTGACAAACTTATATAAGCTTGCAGCATCCAGCGGGCATAACTGGACACTGCAAGACGGAGGTTCCTAGGGTTGAGTCTGGGACTGGAGATATCGGCTAGTGTCATTCGGTTGCACAATCTAAGGAGCAGTTACATGCCAGAGGCTGTGTGTGAACAGCCCAGGAGTGGGGGTTCTCACAGCAGAGCAGGGTAAGGCCGGTTCCCAGAGTCAAGGCTTGGAGTGACCTAGCAGATCACCGGTCCAGACAACACCAAAGGGGAACATCACAGCGAGTACCTAACCGCGGGCTAAAGGCAGCTCCCACCCCCCAAGTGAGTACTGAATTACTGGGCTGAAGGCAGTTCCTCCTCCTCCGCTGCTTGGTTTGTGTGCAGTGTGATGGCCCCTATGTATGGCCAACGGTTCAGGCCCCACAGGTAAAACAGGCACATCACCACCTGTCTTCCCCCTGCATGGATCTCTCTGGCACCTGGGGGGAGGGGAGAGAGGGATCCAGCCGCCTGCAGGGCTCGGCAGTAGCGGAGCGGGGTTTCCTGAACCAGTGGTGCCTACATCTGGGACTTACACACCTGCATCCCTTCAATATCTAAACCTTGCTCCCAGTTTCTCTGTGCCTCAGTTCCCCTTTGGTACGAGGATCACAGCACATCAAGGGGGGTGGGAGGTGAATCCCTCAAAGGCTGCGAGGGGTTCGGATACTGTGGTGGCTGAGGCCAGGAAGTGCCACACATGGATGGATTTCCACCATGGGGAGATTTTGCTGCATCCAGGCAGATGCATTGGCCTGTTTGCTGGAGCATGTAATAAACTGTTTTCCCCTGCGCAGAGAGTGCGCACAAGACCTGTGCCCCACGGAAATCCCACGGGAGCGGCTGTGAACGCTGCACATGCCGGCGAGCACCGGTCACTCGAGTGGGTGTGACGGCCCCTGTCTGGGCAGCGCCCAGGGCTGAACTGGGACCCGGCAGAGCTAAAAGCACGAGCAGCAATAGACTCCTCTCCACTGTGGCTCAGGGACAGCCGGGACAGGGCACCACGAACGCGCCAGTGCAATGCCCTGCAGTGAGTGCCACTGGGACACGGGTCTCAAAATCCTGATGTAACAAAAGGGGGGGGGAGGGAATTCACAATTTCCCCCACCACAATATTTCCCAATGTTCAACTCAGCTCTAAACGTCAGGGGTGGGGGATGGGCAGAGGTAGCTGCATTTTCAGTGCTAAGCACCCTGCACTCCAGCTAGCACCCAGGGGGACTCAGCACCGGGCCCTGCAGGGCTCAGGAAGGTGCTAAGCATCATCGGGGGGGGGGAGGGTTTGTGCTGGGAGGGGCAGGAAGCCCAGAGCACACGCCCTACCCCCATCTGCCCTGGGGGGTGCTTTGTGGCACTATCACCCCCCCCCCCACTTCAGGTACAGAGGTGGAAACATTTTGGAGAGGGTTTGGGGCCCTGTGAGGGAAAATCCCATCCTGGGAGGGTCATATCATAAGTGAAGTTTCCAGCCAGGGGAAGTTTAACTAGCTATAGACTGAGCATGTGTTAGTGGATGCTAGTGTCAGAGGGAATGCGTGCTAATGAGAGCAGGTGTGTGTGTTAGTGTGTGTGCATGCACAAATGTGTGTGCATGTGCTAGTGTCAGCAGGTGTGTCCACACTAGTGTCAGCAGCTGTGTGTGAGTGCACTAGTAGCAGCGGGGGTGTATGAGTGCACGCTAGTGTCAACAGGTGTGTGCGTTAGTGTGTGCACTAGTGTCCGCAGGTATGTGTGAGTGCACTAATATCAGGTGTTTGTGAGTGTGCACTAGTGTCAGCAGGTGTGTGTGTGTGTGTGTATGAGAGAGAGAGAGTGCACACTAGTGTTAGCAGGTGTGTGTGTGTGAGTGCACACTAGTGTTAGCAGGTGTGTGTGTATGATTATTATTATTTGTATGACAGTAGCACCCACTGGCCGGCCGAGGCTGGGCCCATTGTGCCAAGCGGCACGCAGCCAGAGTACTAGATGGGCCTTGCCATGGAGTGCTTCTAGCCGGCCTAGCCCAGCCCGACCCCGGGGAAGGGTGGAACAGAGGCGCAGCATGAGGGATGCAACCCTCACTTGGTGCCAGGGTGTGTTAGTTTAATCCTTTGAGTGCGGTTTAGTGCTGGGGGGGCGGAATTGGCTAACTGGGGAGACGGGGGGGGGAGGAAGCAGGGCCACAGAAGGCAATTGGGATGGGGGGGTGGTCAGGGCAGGGGAGAGGAGGGAGGGAAGATAGGCAGAGAGCATGCGGGAGTGGGGGCGGGGGAGTGGGCAGGAGGGGTCAGAGCAAGCAGCCAGTCAGCACAGAGGCAATGGCCAGTCAAAGCCACCTGATGCCCAGTCATACCCCGTGTGTGGGCGGCTCCCGGCTGCAGAACCAGCTTCCAGTGCGGGTGGGGGCTCCTCCCTGGGAGTTCCGTCTTCCCCAGCTCCCATGGCACAGGGGACAGGGTGCACTGTGAACACAGCCATGGTTTCAATGTGAGAGTGTTTGCCCGGGCACACGTGTAGGACCATGCGTGTGTGAGCATGTATATGTACATACCATGCATGTTTACGAACATAAGAATGGCCATACTGGGTCAGACCAAAGGTCCATCTTTGCAAGTGTCCACATATACATGTGGTGCATGCATATATGGGTGTATGTGCCTGTTCCTGTATGTTTGCATACATACTGGGCTGCATTAGTAGGAGCATTGCCAGCAGATCGAGGGAAGTGGTGAGGCCACACCTGGAGTATTGCGTCCAGTTTTGGACCCCCACTACAGAAAAGATGTGGACAAATTGGAGAGAGTCCAGCGGAGGGCAACAAAAATGATTAGGAGGCTGGGGCACATGACTTATGAGAAGAGGCTGAGGGAACTGAGCTTGTTTAGTCTGCAGAAGAGAAGAGTGAGGGGGGATTTGATAGCAGCCTTCAACTACCTGAAGGGGGGGTTCCAAAGGGGATGGAGCTAGGCTGTTCTCAGTGGTGGCAGATGACAGAACAAGGAACAATGGTCTCAAGTCACAGTAGGGGAGGTCTAGGTTGGATATTAGGAAACACTATTTCACTAGGAGGATGGTGAAGCACTGGAATGGGTTCCCTAGGGAGGTGGTGGAATCTCCTTCCTTAGAGGTTTTTAAGGCCTGGCTTGACAAAGCCCTGGCTGAGATGATTTAGTTGGGAATTGGTCCTGCTTTGAGCAGAGGGTGGGACTAGATGACCTCCTGAGGTCTCTTCCTGACATTCTATGATTCTATGTACGAGGGTGTATCCGTGTGGCTGGTTGTGTGCTGCTGTGTATGTATGTTAGGTGTGGATATGTGCCCACTGCCTGCACTTGTGTGTGTGTGTGTGTAGGGGGGTGTTGCGTCAGCGTCTCGAGCAAAGAAGCCACGTTCCTTGCTGGCTAATCCAAACGACTGTCACAGCGTGGGCTGGCCTTCGCCCCACCTGCAACTACTTGGCTGCCACCCAGGTGCCAGGTCTGGGGTCAGGTGACACCTACAGGCCAACTGGCAGCTCGGTGAGGGCGAGCCATGCCAAGCTGGAGCTGTTGGCAGCAAGGGGCAGAAGCCCAAAGAGGAACAGGCTGGAGGGAACACCAGCAGCAGGGGCTGAGACACTGGCAAGCAGGGGAAGGCTTACTTGACTAACGAGAGTCTGGCTGGAGACCTCCACAAAGGGAAACTGAGGCAAAGGCCGGGCCTGACACCCAGTCGGGCACCCCCTATTACAACGACGCCTTTAGTCACGAAGCTGCTGAGCTAGTTTGGCTGAAGCCATGTTGGTGAATTTTGCCGAATCTCAGCTGGTCCCGATGACTAACGCACAGGCCAGGCAGAGGACAGTGGGACTCTGGTCGTTTTGTGCTGCTGCCACATTTTCAATCATTAAAACATGAGGGAAACACTTGGAAATAAACATCAGTAGGAGCCTCCGGAGAACTGAGTCCAGGTTCCAAGAGCCGGGGAGCAGCAGTTCCTCTCCACCCACCCATCTCCCGCCCCAGCCCCAGCCCCAGCGCAGTCTCTGGGCCCAGGAGACGTCCTGGCTACGCTGAACGTTTCCCAGCCTGGCAATGGGCCACTTGCGCTGATTGCAGGAGTGTCAAGGGCTCACATGCTCGAGCACCCGCCACAGGAGGGCGCTGCTGGCTTGGCGCAACGGGACACACTCCTCCCGGCCGTCTCTGAGCTGTGGTTTGTGGCGAGTGGACAGGGGGGCATATGGCCACCAGATTGTGATCCAGGGGGCCGTCTGACCAGACTCATCCTGAATGAATCAGAAACCTGGCAGGTCTGGTTCAGAACTGAGCACCCCCCCGGCGTGCATGTACCCACGGGGCACACGATGCCAGTCTGTTCCCAGCCTGTATGCGCTCTCGGAGAGCTGTGCTCGTGGCAGGGACATGCTAGGGCTGCCAGGGTAAATACGGGCCCTTTGGGACCAGTCTCTCAGCCTCGTGCAGGAGCAGGGAGTCGGCTGTTGTGGCTGTTGCGGCCCTGGGAGCAGAGCCACCAGGGCTAACTGTCCCCTATGTGCTTCAGCTCCTTCTGCAGCTTCTCAGTGAGCTTCTTGAAGGAAGGCCGCTTCCCCGGATCTATCTCCCAGCAGCTCTTCATCAGGGTGTAGAGGGAGGGCGGGCATTCCTCAGGGGCCTCCATCCGGTACCCCTTCTCCACCATCTCCGTCACTTCCTTCAGAGTCTTGGGGAGGGGAGGGAGGGGAGAGACCTGCTGTGAGATCCCCGGCTCCCTTTCTGCAGAGTAATGCCACGATCCACCCACCACCACCCGGGCAGTGCTAAATCCTGCCCACCTCTGTCTGCGTGCTCTCACCCACCTCGCGCCCCCATCTCCCCCTGTGACACAGCCACTCCTGCTGCACGGCTGCTCCCCACGGCAGCTCCGTGCCCCACGGAACAGCTGCTCTCCACGGCGCTGGTGTGCTCATGCTTCCCCCACGCCCAGGCACTTGGCATTAGCAAGACCTGAGAAATCTCATTTAACTGGATCCTTGTGCCATCCAGGCCTTAGCCCAGGGGTGGCAGGAGCCAGCTGGCCCCGGCCCAGGGGGAGCACTCACCATCTTGGAGTAGGGCGCCCGGCCGTAGGAGAACAGTTCCCACAGGAGGATCCCGTAGCTCCAGACGTCCGACTTGGTTGAGAATTTCTGCAGGGAATGTGAGGAAGGTGACGCCGCAGCAGGCAGCCACAAAGCCACGCAGGGCTGGTGACCCAGGCCAGGGATGGGGGGCAGGAGCCTGTATCCCGCCTGGTGAACGGCCTCGCCCCATTTCTGGGTGCTCCCGGGAGAGTGGCAGGGCCACACACTGGGGGATGGGCCCTTTGCAGAGAATCTCCTTGGCCGTGGCTCTAGTGTAACTAGATCTGGGTCTGTAACCAGATGTGACACAGCTGGCTCCACACAGGGCTGGTGCAGGGCTCGTCCCCACGGCAGCCCAGCGGGTGTCGCTTTGCCAGAGGCCCAGGCTGGCTCTTGGGTGTCTCCATGGAACCGGTTTGCCGGCTCCGCCTTGCTCCCTGTTCTCTGTGCACTAGCAATACCAGGATGCATTGCCACGCTGGTGCCACTCTGCACACGTGTCCCTGGGCACTTCGCCCCCTGCTGAGGCACGACAAGACAGCTGCACGGATTCTCCCAGAATGCACTGAGACGAAGCCGGCGAGGCAGCGTGGGGGATGCTCAGGCACAGGGAGATGCGCGGCTGCATGGGCACCACCCAAGCGCATTGCTCTACCAGGGTCAGACGCGGGTGTCATGGCCTGTGACAAATCTCACTTGGGCTTGCCAAGATGATCTGAAGGGCGGGAGCCCTGCGAAGGCAGGGCTGCGCCGAGTGGCCCTGCCAGTCCCCTCCCCATCACTCACATTATTTTTCAGGGCCTCCGGAGCCGTCCACTTGACCGGCAGCTTGGTGTCGTCTACGCCTTTCGGGTCCACCTTGGCCAAGCCGAAGTCACTCACTTTGGCCACGTTCTCCTCTGAGATCAGGATGTTGCGGGCAGCAAGGTCCCTGTGCACCAGCTTCTTGGACTCCAGGTAGTCCATCCCCTGGGAGATGTCCCTGCACGGCGTGGGCAGCCAAAACCAAGGGCACCGGGTGCATGGGGGGAGAAGGGATCAGCTCTATTCAGTGCCCATCTCCACACCTAACCGCCACCTCCGAGCCACAGACATGCACTTAGCCCCTCACTAAAGAGGACGACTCTTTGCTGCAGCCTGCCTGGGGCGTGCCATCCCTTTGCAACCTGAATAAGAGCATAACCTAACCCCAGCCTCCGACCTGTGCAGGGCCCAGCTCCACCACTGACTCACTGTGTGGCCCTGGGCAAATCACTTTCCCTTTGGGAAGTGGGGCAATGGCTGGGGCCTGCCTCCCTAGGGAAATGTGAAGCGCTTTAGATTCTCTAGGGGACAGAAGGCAAGGAAAGGGGCCACCTGTGATGAGGGTGGCCTTAGACAAGGCTTGTCCTGACTGCAAGGACAGAATTATCCCCTGCTTGGAGCATCCGGGCCACTGGGGGAAAGGTGCAGGACTCACAGGGCGAACTGGATGAGTTGCTTGGGCTGGAGGACGGATCTGCCGCGTGTCCGCAGGAAGTTGACCAGGTTCCCCTGCCGGAGGAGAGAGAAACACTTCTCAGAACCTGTCGCCTCTTGCATTAGCGAAAGGTTCTGCGCGGCCAGCCCCAGTGACAGGAGCCCTCTGGCCCGCTAGCGCCGCCCCCCAGCCATGCCTCCTCCCTGAAGAGCCTCCTTACTGCCCCACCTGCAGGATGAGCTGGGGGAACGGTCTCCACGGCCCAGTCAGTCCCTGGCCTCTCTGCGGGGGTTGGGATTGCAACGGGGCCTATTCCCCGCGAACTGCCCTGGGACCCACCATCTTCCCAGAGAGGAAGGGTTTCCAGTCCCTGCGGAACCAGGCCGGATCTGACCCTGCGGCCTAGTCGTGAACCGCTCTCCAGGCCAGGCCCCAGCCCCTGTGTGCCCGGGGGAGAGGGGTGCTGGAGAGGCGTCTCTGGGGCAAAGGGCCGGTCGGGGACCCTGGTTTGCTCTGATGCAGCAGGGCAGGCTGGGCCCGCGACAGTCTCACCTTGCTCATGTACTCCATGACGATATAGAGGCCGTTGTGCAGGATCACGCCCAGCAGCCGCACCAGGTTTTTGTGACGGACCTTCCTGGAGGAGGGAATGGCCGCGTCAAGGAAACGCCCGTCCAGTGCCGGGTCGGGGGGAGGGCTCTAACTACATGTGGTACGCACACTGAGAGAGCCCCTGGTTGTGAGGGAGGGGGACACAAGGGAACCCCCCCACACACACGCACAGCCCCTGGCCTGCAAGGGGGGGGGCAAGGGGAATACACAAACACACACCCAGCCCCTGTCCTGTGAGGGAGAGGGACACAGGGAATGGGGCTGCGAGGGAGGGGGCACAGGGAATACACACACACACACACATGCAATCACAATCACACACATAAACCCAGCCCCTGGCCTGCAAGGGAGGGGGGCATGGGGAATACACAAAGACACACCCAGCTCCTGTCCTGTGAGGGAGAGAGACACAGGGAAACCCCCCCCACACACACACACACACAGCCTCTGGCCTGCGAGGGAGAGGACACAGGGAACACATGTAACCCACACACTTCCTGTGTGGGGTTCTGTCCCATCTAGTGGCACCGAGACCACTTAGAGAGAGAGAAAACGAGTCTCCCCTACAGCCTTAGCTACCAGCCAGTTGACTCTTAGCTCACGCGGTAGCAGCTCATGCCCTAAGATCCCCGGTTCAATCCTGCCCACCACCAACGAAGGTCTGTCAGCGTTACACACACACAACAAACGCTGAGCTGCTACAGCCGAATTCTGCACTGCAGGGGGACTCTGCAGCGGGCTCCCTGGCGTGCGACTGCAGCCCTTGTTCTCGGAGGGGTGAGAACCCTTCAGACTCAAGGGGTGTCGTTAAAGGGAACCCACACACAGCGGTTGAGTCAGAGGACACCGGGCCCAGCAAACCTCCCAGATGTCTCTTCCTATTTAGGAATAAGCCCAGTTCACCCTGCCCTGCGTACGAAAGGCGACGTGGCATTCCTCGGACTAACCGCTGGACGCAGTCACTCCACACCGGGCCAGCTCTGGGTTTTTACAGGGCCTGGACCTTCTGCCAAGCTGTGCACCGTACAGGGGAGGCCACCCATGGAGAGTTTGGGGGCTGCTAATGCTTGTGGGGGCCCCCACCTGGGCTAAGCTGCCTGCACTGGGGGTAGCTGAACCCCTTGTCCTAGCCATCAGAGCCCTCCACAATTTACCCCACCCGCAAGCTCGCCTGTCTGCTCTGCCAGCAATGGGAGGGGGGCACAGGGCACCATCGCCTGGCTCCCCAGCAAGCACCCTGGTCCTTCCCTCTCACAGGAAAAGCTGCCAGTCAAAACCTGCAAAGCCACCACTTCCCCCTCCTCCAACCCACTCGCTGTGGCTTCTACAGGCCTCTGCTCCGCAGGGGCCGACGTGTGACTGCTGCTCCCACCAGCTCGGCAGAGTGCACATAGCTAATCTGTAGGGAAAGACCCTCTTCGTTCTATTACCCCCCCCCCACTCCCACACCCCCACATGGAGACCTGTTGGCAGTGCCCCCCGCAGCTCCCTGCTGCTCTCGTCCCCCGGCTAGGGCTTGTCTCTTATACTCGGAGCTCTTCCCACAGTAGGATTGCCAACTTTCTAATCCCACGAAACCGTATACCCTGCCCCGCCCCTTCTCTGAGGCCCTGCCCATGCCCCGCCCCTACTCTGGGGGCCCGCCCCCCACTCACTCCATTCCCCCTCCCTCCGTCACTCGCTCTTCCCCACCCTCACTCACTTTCACCCGGCTGGGGCAGAGGGTTGGGTTGCGGGAGGGGGTTGCGGGCTCTGGGGTGGGGCCGGGGATGAGGGGTTTGGGGTGCAAGAGGGGGCTCTGGGCTGGGCCAGGGGGTTGCGGTGTGTGGGGGTGAGGGCTCTGGCCGGGAGTGGGACTGGGAATGAGGGGTTTGGGGTGCAGGAAGTGGCTCCATGCTGGGCCAGGGAGTTGGGGTGCGGGGGGGGGGTGCGGGGTCCCAGAGGCACTTACCACGGCTCCAAGGAAGCAGCCGCCAGGTTCCTGCGGCCTTTAGGCACATGGGCGGTCAGGCGGCACTGTGCAATGCGCTCTGCCTTCCCAGCCAATGAGAGCTGTGGAGCCGGTACTCGGGGTGGGGGCAGTGGAGCCTCCCTGGCTACCCCAGCACCTAGGGGCCGCAGGGACCTGGCGGCTGCTTCCGAGAGCAGTGTGGAGCCAGGGCAGGTAGGAAGCCTGCCTTAGCCCTGGGCCCCCACTGTGCTGCTGACCGGACATTTCACAGCCCAGTTGGTGGTGCTGACCGGAGCCATCAGGGTCCCTTTTCGACCAGACGTTCTAGTCGAAAACCGGACACCTGGGAACCCTGTCCTACAGTCACAGATCTTACGGGCAGAAGGGACCGTTCTGATTAGCACACAGGCCCGAGAGCCTCGCCCAGTCAGTCCTGCATCCAGCCCATACCTTGTGGCTGAGCTAGAAAGACACATCCAGCCCTGATTTAAAGACTGCAGGAGATGGAGAGTCTGCCGCATCCTTGGCAAGTTATTCCAATGCTTCGCTAACCCCACTGGCTTACTGCTAGTCTGAATCTGTCTAGCAAGTTTTCTCTTCGGGCAGGGGCTGTCCCTCACTACGTGTTTGTCCAGTGCCCTCACGGGGGGGGCTCTGGCCAGAAGGAGGCCATCACAATATAATGTAAAAAGGAGTCAGAATCATATTGAAATCACAGTCACTGTAAATTATTAGTAATTATTACTGAGGTTCATTATGAAAACACACAATCTCGCTCACAAACACACACAGCTCCCAGTCTCACAGAGGAACGCCAGCTCTTCACAAGGCATGTTTGCTGGTCTAGCTACTCCCTTGAGGGGGGTGTCGACTCATCTAGATCAGTGTTTCTCAACCTGGGCATCAGGACCCCCAGGGGGTCGTGGGACAGCTTTAGGGGGGTTGAAAGTGCAGGGCCAGTGTAAGGGTGTGGCCAACAGGGCAGTTGCCTGGGGCCCCACATCACAGGGGGCCCCACAAAACTAAGCCACATGCTTCAGCCCTGGGAGCCGGGGCTCGGGCCTCAGGCTCCGGAAAGGGCTGCAGTAGTCTGGAAAGGTTGAGAGCCATGGTGCTAGACCAGCAAAGCGCGCCTACACGCTGGCCAAACCGCACTTTCGTCAGCGTAGCTTATTCCAGCCCCCTTCCCCCCCGCCCCCCGTTAGATAAGCTCTCCTAGTACAGAGGCTTAGCCCCCCAAGCAACACAGCTCTACCAGCACAAGTCTGCATGTCGGCCTGCTCTCCATCTCCCACGCACAGCCCCCAGCAGGATCCCTGCATGCTCGGTCATCCCCTGCAGGCTGCCCGTGCCCCTGCTCCCTGCCCACGGGGGAATCCGGCAGAGCACCGGGGGGCAGCGCAGGGAGCGCCCGCCCAGCCTTCTGGCTCACTTACGTCATGGCAGCAGTCTCAGCGAGAAAGGCCTGGGCGGTGACGTCGCACTTGATGTTCTTCACAGCCACTTTCTGCCCCATGTAATCTCCCTGCAGGACGGCTGCGGGGGTGGGGAGAGAGGGTGGTCAGGTGCCAAGCTGGCGGCCCCACCCCGGCGAGGGGGAAATGGAAGCAGGGTCTGGGACAGGGAGGGCACAGCTCTGAGTAGCCCATCCACATCTGGAGGAGGTGAAGGGAAGGGGGGGCGACTCCAAGGGCGAGTCCCACCTCGGGGGTCCATCATGGGGTGGCTCCTAGGGGCCTGGTATGCACGTCCGCATGATAACTATCCCCCCAGTCCATCCCAGCCGCGAGGCCCTCTCTGCTTAGCCCCCCATGGCTCCCACTGGGCATGCTGATGGGAGCAAGGGGGTGTGCCCAGCGCTGCCCGGCTGTACAGAGGGACTCAGCTGCCAAGGCTGCCCACCCAGCCTGCTCCCCAGAGCTCAATCCGTGCACTGGGTGGGCAGGGCCTCATGCCACCTCAGGATCCACCCCCTGCCTGGACCGACCTGAGCACTCACCTCCGAATTCTCCTTCCCCAATCTTGTCTCCCAGTGTGAGGTGCTGCAGTTTCAGTAACCAGCCGGCTGCAGGCGAGAGGACAGTGGCTAGTTACAAGGAGCAGAGCTGGGTCTTCCCCCCACGTCAGGCCTAACCCCGATCGAGGCCCCTCCGTGAGTTGAGTGCGAGTTTCACACCCCATAAGCTCCACCCAGCTCAGCCCCGGCAATGGGCTTCCTTGGCCGGAGCTCCCGGCTCTGTCACTCGAGAATGTTGGACCCTGGGGATTTTACCTCCCCCCCAAAGTCCCAGCCACTTGCCCTAGTGTCCCCGACCCCCTTCACTCCCCACCCTGCAGTCTGCAGACAGATCCCTCATACCCTTGGCCAGCTCCTCCTCAGCAGACTTCATCCCGGGCTTTGGTTTGGGTTTTACCAGCTTGGTGCAGATGGCCCCCTGGTCCTTCATATAGTGCTGCAGACAGACAGACAGACGGAGTTACTCAGGCTCACAGCTGCTGCCCAGTAAACCTGCTGCACCCTACAGCACAGCGTTATGTCAGCCCTACCGGGCTGCTCCGGCCCAGGGTGCCTCTGCCACTGAGACCCGCCAGAGAGAGCAGGACTGGCAGCCCAGCGGGTCCCATACCACCCTCCCCACTCTGCAATGGAGCTGGAGCGGCTTACTGTGCCGGAGTCTGGGCTGCTCCCTGCCATTCCCTGCAGGGGGCGTTGTTGAGACTCTGTGTTTGTGCGTGCGCACGCACAGCAGACCCCAGTGACGGTGAAAGGGAGCTGGGATGAGCTCATCACAAAGTGACCAGTAGGGGGGCGCTGTACAGCCAGGACAGCTCCTCTCCTAGCCCCACCTCCACTGGGAATGCGCTGCCACCCGCCCAGGCCAAGTCCCTACCAAGCTCTCTAACCCAGAGCAGGAAGACAAGACTGGCCTGGCCTGGCCAACAGGGCCTTGGCCAAGGCTGCAGGAGACCTGGGTTTGATTCCTGGCTCAGCCACTAGTGCTCTTGGGCAAGTCACTGAATGTGCCCATCTGTCAATGGAGATCTGCCCCCTGCCACTCGGTGGGGCTGGGTATAGGCAAAACGGCTCAGGATTGGCACATGGGACTCCTGAGGGCTATTCCCAGCTCTGTGGCTGATTCACTGTGCAACCAGGAGTAGGCCACTTCCCTGTTTCTCTGCCTGTTAGGTAGGGATAAAAATACATCGCTGCTTCGCAGGGCAGGGCTTATTCCCCAAATGTGGGTGTCAGCAGCCCTGGGCTGGGAACTGATGCAGAAGGCCTGAGGATGACTGTTAAGAAATAGCAGATTCCACTTCCTTCCGCCGGGTTTCAGCAGCATCTATATTTAGATCGGGCGGTTTTGGCTGACAGCTGCCGCGCAGCCTGGGAACAGAGCACTGAGAAGATAGGGAGGGGCCAGCTGGGCAGTGACCTTCTCCCGGGGCTGTTGGTCTCAGAGGGGGTGGGGAGGTGGGCGGTTGGCTGGATGCAGTGCAGGAACAGCTCGCCCACCGCCCACCGCTCCCTCCCCGGGATGGAGCATCTGCTTGTCTAGGTTCTTATGCAGCCCCGGAGCTGAGCCCGGGTGCAGGTGGGCCTGATGCTTTTGCTCTGGTTAGTTTCTTTGCCCAGTGGAGCTCCCTATTGACTCCAGGGAGCTGTGGCTGCGCCAGTTGCCACGGGGGGCTGGGACCCTGGGTAGGCGTCCCGCTGACCTCGATCATGTCAATGAGGTTGTAGAAGGAGATGGAGGCGTCGATGCTCAGCTGGTTCTCCTGGTAGATGACGCGGTAGTGGATGACCTCCTTGCCGAAGCTGACGCACAGCACGTAGTCCCCGGGGTGCCGGATGGACTCCCGCACCAGGAAGAGCCCGTCCTCAGGGGGCTGGAGCGCCTGCACGGCCTCCACACCGGAGATCTTCCCGTGGAACCAGCTGGGGGACAGGGAGGAGAGGGCGCCTGAGAGGAAACACGCTACACGCGCTAGGGAACCGACCCCAGCTCTGCACATGAGCAGTACGGTGGAGACCCCCTCGCCCCTCCTGAGCTCCCTCCCATCCTGGGAAGTACGGGGAAGGGGTGGGAGGTGAGCTGCTCCTGCACTACATCCAGCCAACCGCCCACCTACCCACCCCCTCTGAGTGCCACGCTAGAGACCAACAGCCCCAGGAGAAGGTCACTGCCCAGCTGGCCCCTCTCCCAGCCAAAGCAGGGCTGACCCCTGCTCGCTCCAGTCTGGTGGGGGGGGGCACTCCAGGGGAGGCCCACGTAGCCAGACATCCAGCCTGTGGCTAGGGCCAATCCTTGATGCTTTGGGGGAAGGGCAAAAAGCACCCACAATGCACCTGGCCAACCCCATGCAGCTGACTATGGAGCGGGGAATATCCCCTTCCTGACCCCTGCAGTGACCAGCACGCGGCCTGAAGCCTGAGATTCAAGCTACCCCTACATCAGCCAGTAGAGCTGTAAAATGACCCGGTCTCCCCCATTACTAGACGTGACCTGAGCCATGGCAAGACCCATGGCCCGGGCATGGCGTTAACTCCCAGGTGCTCTGGGTGGCTGTGGGTGCCAGCTGACCTCAGCCAAAAGTGGGAAGGAAATCGGTCTCCTTCATAACGCGAGCGCACCCCATGCCACAGTGCTGGCGCTGCCAGCGGGCTCGGCCGTACTCACGGCATCAGGCTGAGCTTGGGGTCGACGCGGATGGCTTCGCGCTCCCGCACCGAGCTGGCCGAGAGCAGCCCCTCCTCGCCGGTGTCGTGGTGTTTCGCTTGGTACCAGCCTTTCTGCTGAAGGGGAACGTGGTGGGATCTCGATGCCATTGGCACTTTGGGGGGAGGGGTCTTACTCCCCGGGGGAAGGGGCATCTGGAGACAACTCCACTAGCCCACCCCCAGCTCTCCTCGACCCCCGACTCCCTCCACTGGCGGGTTCTCATTGCTGCTCTGACGGGGGGGGGGGGGGGGCAAGGTGGGAAGGGAACGGTGTGGAGGGGCGAGGTCGGGGGGGACGGACGGTGGGGTGGTGCCAGGTGGGATCCTGCCATCCTAGGCTAAATCAGAGTCTGACCCTGCCGGCTCTATACCCATGCTCCATGGCGTGTGTTACAGCAGGTCTTCGGGGCCCATGCGGCTGGGGGCCAGGCTCTGCACACACACGGCTAAGGAAAGGGGGTCCCTGCCCCACAGAGCCCCCTAGAGGGAGGCAGAGGGCTTTTGCCCCATTGCCAGGAGAACGTGGGCAAGCAGCCGCTGCCCTTTCTGCGGGTCCCTTCACAGCGGTTTGCCCTCAGGAGCCGCTCCTCCCCCAGTGCCCGTGCGCCAGGCTGGAGCCAGCCGGCCTAGCCCTCTGGGCTCGTGTCCCGTGCCCTGCGCCCAGCGTTCCCCATATGCCTCCGCGCCGCCTGGCTCACCTCGCAGATCTTGACGATGGTGACGATGTCACCCTTGCGGAAGGCGAGCTCGTGGGCTTTGGGCTTGGTGTGGTCGTGCTTGGTGATGCACTGCGTTCCCGGCAACCAGCGTTTCTGTGGCAACAGGGGGTGGCATCAGGGCAGCTGGCAACAAGCCAGGGCTCCCCCCTCTTCCCCTGGCAGCTAGACACGAGACTGTCGCCCCTCCAGGTGAGTGTAAGGGGCACGCTCTAGGGGCTGGCTGAACCCCCTGCAGGACTGCAAGGGCGAGACAGGCACCTCCGCGCTGTGACTTTGGGGCACTCCCCACCCGAGCTGCACAGCTGATCAATGGGCCAAGCAGGTATGACACAATGCCAGGTATTGCCGGGCAAACAGGTGCCAACTAGGCAATGGCAGAGGGGCATGCAGGCACTGTAGGTTAGCTAGGAAGACAAGCAGTGTCATGCCAGATGGGATCAGCTCCCCCAGTGCCAGTTGCTGCAGGAGAAGGGCCGCGTAGCCCCATTAAGGGACAACGGGACAATTATCTTGGCCCATGGTGGAAGGTTCTTCCTTGCTGGCCCCAGGCAGATAGTGGCTGGTTTATGCCTTGGAGCTCAAGGGAATAGATCAGACCCTGACACCGGGGGGTTCCATGAAGGAGGAGTGGAGGGGCTAGGCCCCCCATGCATTTGGAGATGGTCCCAGGGTACAGCCCAGCCCAAGGGCGGTGAGTGGGTGAAGGAGAGGAGGGGAGACCTGCGAGTGCATGGGGGGAGGGAGTTAGCGGGATTTCACCTTGGGGTGTCACATTCAGTGATCAGTGGTGCCTGCACAATCTGCCCCCCTGTGTGGCTGTGTTCCCCAGGCTGCCCATTTGCATGGGCTCATGCACACTACAGGCACCCGGGTTTGAAAATCCAGCCCTCCAGGAAAGAGAAAGTCAGCCACGCTCCAGGGACCCTGCGAGGGCTGGAGCAGCCTGCACCACTTACTGTTGACATGCTGCCTGGCTCATCAGCGCATCCACAGCTGCTCTGGGGAATCCAGCAGCAATCACCTGGGAGGAGACAGAAACGGCCATTGGTCTCTGGGCTGCAGAGAAGGAAGGACCGCAGGGGCCAACCCTGTCTCCACTCTGTTGGGGTTTTCTTGTTCAAAGAGAAACTGTCAAGCAAACATTAGAACAGCTGCTGCGCTCCACCCCAGAAGCAGCTGCCTTTAGTCTGGGGTGAACTGATTCCCACTGTGTCGTGCAGGTGTGAAGAGCTTTGGGATCCTTCGAGGTGTGGACATGGGCGATTACATGTCACTGTTATTATTAGCAAGGCATTTTCCCCTCTCAGCACCACAACTGTCCATGAGTGTCAGTGTGAAGAGGTGTGTTCACACCTGGCAGGTCTGAGCTGAAGGTGTTTATGGTGACAACCGTGAGCCAGCGTCTGACCCAATACCAGGTGGCCTGGGTAAGGTTGTAGCAAGATGCTGATCTTTGTGACAAATGATCACATGGCCTAACACAAGCCTGGTAAACTGTCCAGCCACCATCACACAAAGTCCTTTCAGACCAAGACGTGGTCCCTCTACAGCTCCTTCCCGCTGACAGCCTCCAAACACATCCCAATCATCCCTTCATTACCCCCAGCTCCTCCTGGGCCTCCCCAAGACGGCAGCATCCCAGCTTTGCAGCAGGATTCTCAGGCACTCGGCTCTGGCCCATCTCTGATCCCACTGAAGGCACTGAGCGGCTTCTCCCTGAGGCCAGCTGGGAGCAGCCCCCGCCCCTCCCCCCCGAGCTGTCTTGCCCAAGGCCACCCAGCAAGTCAGTGGCAGAACCAAGACTAGGACCTGGTCCCCCTGGTCCCTCTGCTGTCCCCACAAGGTCACATGCTTTCCTAGAGCCCGGACTAGACGTGACGAGCCAGGACTCCCCTGCCCTGCTCTAACCACTAGGTCATAGAGTTTAAAGGCAGAAGGGACCCCCAGGCCATCCAGCCTGACTTCCTGGAGATCACAGGCCCCCACCCCCACCCAGCCCCCGCACTGACAACAACTGAAACGAGACCAAGGTATTACAGCCCACAGGAAACTAGACTGGTCTGTGCCACAGACACCACACAGGAGAGGCCGAGGGGCCCCAGTGCCCGAGGCCCCCGCAATGGCAGGGAAATGAGTGAGAGAGACCCAGAGAACCCTGACAAGTGACCCGCACCCCCACGCTGCAGAGGCAGGTGAACCGTCCCCCCTCCCCTCCCAAGGTCACCGCCAGCCTGACCTGGGGCAAAATTCCTCCCTGACCCACACTGGGCGATGGGTTAGTCCCTGGGCTTGGGAGTAAGGGCCAGCCAGCCAAGCACCTAGCTAGAGAGAACATCCAGTGCCACCTCGGAGCCCTGTCCCTCCCCATCCAGTGCCACCTCAGAGCCCTGCCCCTCCCCATCCAGTGCCACCTCGGAGCCCTGCCCCTCCCCATCCAGTGACCCGGCCCAGCCCTGCCCCTCCCCATCCAGTGACCCAGCCCAGCCCTGCCCCTCCCCATTCAGTGCCACCTCGGAGCCCTGCCCCTCCCCATCCAGTGACCCGGCCCAGCCCTGCCCCTCCCTGTCCAGTACCCCCTCGGAGCCCTGCCCCTCCCCATCCAATGACCTGGCCCAGCCCTGCCCCTCCCCATTCAGTGCCACCTCGGAGCCCTGCCCCTCCCCATCCAGTGACCCGGCCCAGCCCTGCCCCTCCCTGTCCAGTACCCCCTCGGAGCCCTGCCCCTCCCCATCCAATGACCTGGCCCAGCCCTGCCCCTCCCCATCCAGTGCCACCTTGGAGCCCTGCCCCTCCCCATCCAGTGACCCGGCCCAGCCCTGCCCCTCCCTGTCCAGTGCCACCTCAGAGCCCTGCCCCTCCCCATCCAGTGACCCGGCCCAGCCCTGTCCCTCCCTGTCCCTTGACCCGGCCCAGCCCTGGCCCTCTCCATCCAGTGACCCGGCCCAGCCCTGGCCCTCCCCGTCTGGTGACTCGGCCCAGCCCTGGCCCTCCCTGAGGCTTCAGAGGAAGGAGATAAAAAACCTCACCACCAGTCCAGCCCTGTATGCGGGTGTATGCGGGGGTGGGGGTCACTGCAGGTGGCCGGCTGAAACCCAGACGCATGAACATTTAGGAACTTAGGAAGAAAAACAGAAGTGGCCCCCGAGCTGCTGGGCCCTGCCCCCACCTGGGCTCACACACACTTTCCCTTTTCTCGTTTCTGGGCGGGTCAGTTCTGTGCATGGGAGGAGGGTGTGGAGCCCCTTGCACATCTCTTACATGGCCCCTTCCCAGCTCAGACCATGCCGATGAGCTTTTCCCTAGAAACCCACCTCCCAGAACGAGCAGGGTTTTTTTCCTTTCAAGAAACCTTTTCCTTCCGTAACTGGTCACAGCCAGGCACTCAGGGCTTCACTGCGAGCTGTCGGCAGTGCAGTCACAGAGGGCCCTGTTTACACAGCAACTAGACCCCCGCGGCTGTGTGACAGTGTTATTTATCCACAGGACACTGCCAGACAACTCAGGCTTGCGGGGTTTGGGCTGAGGGGCTGTTTCACTGCTCTGGGCTCGGCCTGGAGCCCGGGCTCTAGGACCCTGAGAGGTGGAAGGTCCCAGAGCGGAAAATGTGGTTTCACAAGCAACTTTCTGCTTCACACCCCTGAAGCTGCAATTACACCTTCTTTGGTTGCCTTGCTCCAGAGCCAGGGGCATGAGCACTTAGGCTACCTGGCTGCCAACAAGTGAAGTCTAAAGAGAGCAGATCTGAACCCACGAAATGCTGCAAAGCTGGCAACCCAGCTCCCAAGGTGATGGCCGTGGAATCGGGGCCGTCGGTACAGATTGCTTGTCAAGAGTCTGTGTGATCGACACCAGACAGATACAAACTCCCCTGCTGGGAATGCAGCAAGGGGATTATGGTAGACTCTGCCATCTGCTTTAGGGGGATGAGTAAGTATTGTCCCCATTTTGCAGATGGGAAAACTGAGGCACAGTGGGGACTTGTCTAATGTAGCAGGCGCTGTCACTGGCTGAGCTGGGACAGAACTCAGGAGAAGCTGTGCTCAGACTGCTGACCACTCCAATTGGGCCCCGTCTTCTCCTCACAGAAGGGCCCGACGCGCTCACCTCACTCTGCACTGGCAGTGTCCTGTGGCCAGGCAGGAGCAGAGATGGGAAGAGAACTCATGGCTCCTGACTCCCAGTTCCGGGATGTCATAAGAACGGCAATGGAGGGCCAGACCAATGGGCCAGCTAACCACATACCCTGGCTCTGACAGCAGCCAGTGCCAGGTACTTCTGGGGGAATGAACGGAACAGGCAACTTCAAGTGATCCATCCCATAGTCCAGTCCCAGCTTCCGGCAGTCAGAGACTATGGACACCCAGAGCATGGGATTGCGGCCCTGACCAGCTTGGCTAATAGTCATTGATGGACTTATCTCCAGGAGCTTTCTAATTCTTTTTTAAACCAAGTTACACCTTTGGCCTTCACAACATCCCCTGGCGACGAGTTCTACAGGTTGACCGTGCACTGAGTAAAAGAGAACTTCCCTAGGTCTGTTTTAAACCTGCTGCCTGTACATTTCATTGGGGACCCCCTGGTTCTTGTGGAATGGGCGGGGTAAATAACACTGTCACATTCTCCAGTTAGCAGGAGAGAGGGTGCTGCAGTGCACTGGGCTGCGGCCACTGGCCTTTCACCATTGTCGGCCACAGTTAAATCCTGCCTTAGAGAGTACAGCAGTGCCATGAGTCCAGTGCTCTTGAGTCTCATATTTCCTCCACAGCAGCTTTCCCGCTTTTAAAGGCAAGTTGGCCTTGTGACTAAGGTAGTAAGTAGGACTCAGGAGCTCTGGGGTCAAATCCTGACTCTGCCACAGATGCCCTCTTTGACCTTGGGAAAGTCACTTACCCCCTGATTTCTCATCTGTGCAATGGAGATAATTGTCTATTTAGACTGTAACTTCAGGGGGGCAGGGACTGTCTCTTAATAAGCAAATACGTGACGTCTAACAATGCCACATTGATCTTGGCTGGGGCATCTGGACGCTGTGGAAATATAAAGAATACATCGGGTACTAATTTGGCAGTTGAGTCTCTATTGAACAGCTTCCCTCGGTCCCTTTCCAAAGCTCTCCCGGTCATTTCGATGCAGCTAAACACTATGGACCAATTTCTAGCTCATCATCTGGTGGCAGCACAGGCACGCACGCACCATTTGGGGCAACTGGCAGTGCCAGCAGGGAAGGCTGGAGCATCACCTGGTCTGGAGTTACCGTAATGACCAAGAGAGCAGCAGAGAAAGGCAATAATTGCCCTAATTTAATCCCGGCAGGCCAGATGAGGCTGATTAAAGGCCAATCAGAGCAGCCTAAAAACAGAGAAAAACAGCTTGGGAGGTTGAGTGGAGGCAGAGTTTAAACATTGGAAGCTTCAGGCAGCTGGACTTGAATGCTGGGGACTCAAACTGGGGTTTGCTGGTCTTGTTCTTGTGCTTTGGTGGATGGCCTCTCCCAGCTCTGCCGGATAACACTGGAGCCGCTCTCACAAGAGAGAAAAACACCTGGGATTTTTGCTTGGATGCAAGCCGGACTCCTGCTGATTGGGCCAGTGGGGAGCCCTGCATCTGAGGGCGGGTCAGGCAGAACTGTGACAAGCTGCTGTAACCAACTGCCCTTGCTGGGCCCATGTCACAGGTGGTTGGATGCACCATTTGCCTGAACACTCACACCCCGCCCAGACAACGATTTTGGCAAGTCATTTCTTTTTAAATGGGATCATCCAGGCTCAGCGGAAGATGAGCTAAGATCCTGCTGCCCAAAGAAGAGGATATCATACTGGGCAAGAGGCGTCACCCCGCCACAGAACTACACTACAGAGAAAATGCAGCTATTTCTCTGAACCAGGGCAGAGTGGGGAAGTCAGCGTGGGCGGTGCTGACACCCTCCTTCTCCTTCATCTTAGGTCAGCCTGGGAAATCTAGAAGTGACCATTATGATAACACAGACCAGAGAATGGCCCCTGGTGCGTCCGGTATCCAGCCCCTAGCTTGTAGTTGAGCTAGAGGGTATCTTTTAGAAAAACACATCCAGTTTGGATTTGAAGACTCCACCACATACCCTGGCAAGTTGTTCCAATGGTTAATCAGCCTCACTGTTAAACGTTTGCACCTTATTTCTAACCTGAATTTGTCTAGCTTCATCTTCCAGCCATTGGATCTGGCTACAGAAATATCCTGTTTGTAAACCCACAGTAATTCCCTTGACGTTCATGGAGTTATTCCTGATTTATGCTACCATGAGCGGGACTGGATTAAGGCACTAGGCCAGCACCTATGTCTCCAGCTCCTGGAGTCCTGTGATTACATCAGAATGTCAGCTTTAAACAAGTAAGTTTCGAGCCCTGAGAGCAGTGAAGAAAAGATTTAAAATATTTACACTCAGGCCATGATGCAGTGATGGCTGCTGAGAGCCTGAGACCATCACTCTGAGAGGGAGGAACTGCCTCATGCGTTTCAATGGGCTGTTAACTCCAACACCCATGGCTCTGGAGAGCATTGCCAGCTCCACCCTGGCAGTGGTCCATCTGCAGCAGCAGGACAGGAATGCAATGGGCCCAACCCCCCACCAAAGCAGAGAAATATCCACAATCATGAAATTTTTAAAAATAACACGTTGTAAGTTCTTGCCCTTCACCTTCTGGTTTCTGAGCCTTTCACTCACACTCGCTTCATGTTTTCAAGCTTTTCTCCACAGCCGTAAGAGCTAGAAACTTACTTTTTTTGAAAAAAGAAAGCCGAGATTCCCATATATTCACATGACTCCAAGATCTGGGTCTTTAAGAATAACACTAAATGTTGTGAGACTTGAGTTAGTCATAGGTGCTGGGAACACTGGGTTTGTGCCCTGATTATCTCTGTCTTCCCTGTAAAGAAGGGCCGAAAGCTTTTCAAGTTAGAAACGTAAAGCTGTTTTTTTTTCTAGAAGACTTGATGGATGACTGGAGAACTGACAGACTCCAAAGAAGCAAAATGTCCTGATGGACTGAGGGGGAAAAGTGATTTTTGTTCACACTTTTTGTTTCTGTTAGTGCTGATTGAACTCGAATGCCTGAGGTTCAGTGCGCCCCACTATCAATCTAATGATGGTCTGAGAATGTGCTCCATTCCCTCTTGGAGTTCTCCAAAGAGACTCCAGCACAAACAGGGGAGACAGTTCTGATATTGCTATACTAAAAGCAAGCCCTTAAAGGATACATCCCCCTCCCGCACCACACACACACTTTCGGATCTGCTATATAAAGAAGCAAAAAAGGCAGGGTGGGGAACACAGTCCTAATTTCTTCTCCCCTTTGCAGGTCACCTATAAAACGTCCCTGGGTGTGTACAAACCCAAACCAACACTGCACATCTGGAAGAGGGTGCAGCAGGTGCAGCAGGACATAGTTTCCCCCATTGGATTCATACACTGGCACCTTAAGGTGACAGCCCCCCCCCCCCCTTTTCATTTCCAGGAGGCCAGGCTATGGGTCTCCTGCATCTGAGCTGCAGGGGGGTAGGGGATAAAAATAGCAGCATCTTTTCAGCTGAGCACGTGGGAGGTCTTTTTGAGTTTGTTTAAAGAAATGTTCCTGCAGATGAGGTGATAGCAGCCCCTCTTCTTCCTCTTTTGGGGGGAAGTCATTTCTGGGCAGCACAAGTGGCAGAACAGAGTGGGTTTTCTTTGTAATCTCAAGGATCGGAATCTTTATTGCACCAGACCCTACTAACACTTCCTTGTTGCCTGCTATAAAATGAAAAGCAACAGGAAGAGATGACTGCAGATCTTTCAAGGCTAAAAATAAGCACCAGGTGGCGATTTGTTCATTTCAGAGGCAACATTTGACCTAGAAACAGTGTGGGTGTCTTTGTTGCGACTGTCTGTTCCTTAGTCATTTTAGTGCCTTTAAGTTCCTGTGAAAAGCGCCAGGTGGGTGGATGTGGAGAGGGAATCCCCATTCCTCCCCAGAGCCGGGACAGCGTGAACAACAGCAGGGCCAGCTTCTCCCTGCTCCACCAATCGACCCGAGCCTGGGTCACACTGGGTCAAACACATTAACTAACAAAACCTAAGACACATGGGTCACACTCAGGCCAGGAGGAAAGTGAATCTTTAACCCATGTTGGCTCCCGGGTGCTAAAGTGCTAGTGAAGACTAGGCAGCTGTAATTGAAACACGGTAGCTGGTCAAGGTAAATCTGAGATGGGAGCCCAGGTTTTATCTTGATCAGCTCACACAGCCTGAAACCATCATCTGCCTTGTTTTTACTGGCATTTTAACATGTTAAAATACACCATTTCCCCGAGTCCAGAGCAGGCCTGTAACTGACCAGCAGCCACAGTGCCAACTAGGCAGGGCTTAATTTGTAAGGAAAGAGGTGCCAGGGCTTAAGCAATTAGGTGCCAGGTGTCAAGCAATTTTTTGATATTCATAACTGACAGCTCAGAGGTGCCGGGGCTCGGAACCGCCCGGCTCAGAGGTGCCGGGGCTCGGAACCGCCCGGCCCGGAGGTGCCAGGGCTCTGCCCTGGCAAGCCCTGGCACAAATTAACCACTGCAGCTCTGACAGTGCGAGTCGACACTGAGCCAAGTCCCGTTTTACATCCACTCCAGCATAAAGCAATCCCTAGGCCGGACGAGCCCCAGGAACAGAAGGGCAGGGAGCAGAGACAGAAAGTTCTCCCTTGGCCCTTCTGCTGAGGCTGCTAACAGCAGTCCCATGGGCAGGGGAGGATGTGGGGATGTGGCCCCTGGGAACGGCCTGAGATAGACCCAAACTTGTTTCACCTCAGCCACTGAGCCAGCCGGTGGCTGCTAATAGCCTCTGGCTAGTGCACAGCTGGGGCAGTGAGAGGGAGAGGGGAAAAGCTCGGTAACCCGCCATTCTCAGTGGCATCAACCATCCCTCCTTCCCTCCAGCAGCATCTGCCTTAAGGAGAACTGCGGCCTGGCGGGCTAATGGGAATGAGAGGAAACGGAAGGTTCCTAGGTATGTAGCAGAGCTTCACTTTGAGACAGGGTCTCTAATATCTTCATGGACAACTGTGCTTGCCAAATGGAGCCCACGTGGCTCTCTGGCCTAGAGGCCGCACACTGCTAGGGTTACCATTCGTCCGGATTCTCCCGGACAGGTCCGGCTTTTTAGGTTAAAAATAGCGTCCGGGGGGGGGGGGGGGGGGGCATTTGTAAATATCTTAAAATGTCCGGCATTCTCCCCCCCTGCAGAGCACGGTGCAGGTGATAGGGCGGCCGGCTGGATTGAGCCACGAGCATGGGGCTCTAGCAGCCAGAGCGTCTCCTCCCCTTCCCCCCTCCTCTCCCCTGCAGCTTCAAATCACTGGCCAGGCGGCCGGCCTCCAGCAGTTCTTCCCTCCTCCTCCCCCTCCCCCTCCCCTGCTGCCCAGCGTGCCGCTCCCTGGGGAGAGCTGGGGCACGGCTGTTCTAACCTGCTTTTGCAGGAGGGAGAGAACCGCCCCACAGCAGGGAAAACAGAGAGTTTAGCTCCTGTCTGGAGCCCAGGTGTCTGTTTCCTCGCGGGGCGCTGGTCATGCCCTTGCTGGAACGGAGCGGGGGCAGGGGGAGGGTGACTGCGGGGTACTTGACCGATGGAAAGGACGCCTGGCAGCGGTAGCCGTGCCCAGCCTGGTGCTAGGCGCTGGGAGATAGATTTTGGGGAAGATTTAAAAAAACAAAGCCCCAGACAGATGATGGTTAGAGGCCTTGGGGGGTCGTCCCCCCATTAATGTCTTCTGAAGTCTCCCCACCCCCAGGCCCTCTGAGCCAGTTGTGGCTGTGTCCAGATGCCCCCTGGAGTGTGCTGCGGAGCGGCACGGTAAGGGAGCCAGGGGGTTGGAGAAGGGGCAGGGGGGTTCTGGAGAGGGCAGTTAAAGGACAGGGAGTAGGGGGGGTTGGATGGATTGGAGGTTCTGGACGGGCCTGTCGGGGGCAGGGGTGTGGAAAGTGGTCGGAGCAGTCAGGGGACAGGGAGCGAGGGGGTGTTTGGGAGTTCTGGGGGGGGGCCGTCAGGGGGCAGGAGTGGGGAGAGGGATCGGAGCAGTCAGGGGACAGGGAGCGGGGGGGTAGATGGGTTGGGGGTTCTGGGCGGGGCAGTCAGGGCACAGGGAGTGGTTGGATGGGCGTGGGAGTCCCAGGGGGCTGTCTGGGAGCGGGGGTGTGGATAAGGGTCGGGGCAGTCAGGGGGTAAGGTCCTAGAGGGGCAGTTAGGGGCGGGGGGTCTCAGGAGGGGGCAGTCAGGGGACAAGGAGTGGGGGGGGGTTGGGGATTCTGAGGGGGGCAGTCAGGGGGCGGGAAGTGGGAGGGAGTGGATGGGGGCAGGGTGGGGGCAGGGCTAGGGCAGGGCTCTCCCCCACCCCCGCCGTGTCCTCTTTTTTGATTGTTGAAATATGGTAACCCTACACACTGCTCAGTCAGAAGGCAGCAGGGCCTGCCAAGCTGGTAACAACACCCGTCACCACTGCTGCAAAGAGGAGCAGGCAGATGAGGTAACAGACAGTGGCTGTTCCCAACCATCCCAGGACCCAATCAAAGGCAGGGCAGCAGAGACCAATCCATCCAGTGCAGGGAGGCAAAGAGTGAACCAAACACAGCCACATGCACCCACAGCAGAGCTTAGTACATATGCCATAGGCGCTGACTCCATCAGTGCTCGGGGCTGAAGCACCCACAGAAAAAAACTAATGGGTGCTCAGCACCCACCAACCACCCCCGATCAGCTGTTTGGTGGGCAAGAGGTCCTGGGGGGAGGGGGGGAGCGGGGGTGGGAAGAGGCAGAGTGAGGGCAGGGCTTCAGGGGAGGGGCAGAGCGGGGGCAGGAAGAGGCAGGGTTGGGCCTCAGGTGTGGGGGTGGAGCAGGGGGAGAAGAGGTGGGGCAAGGGTGGAGCCCTGGGGGAAGGCCTTGGAGCGGAGCGGGGGTAGAGCATCCACCCGGACACAAGAAAGTTGGAGTCTGTAACATATGTCACTTCAGGGCTGCTCCCCAGTCACTCCCCACCGTGCTGCCTGGCTTCCCTCTCCACAGCATGCCCCCCTCCCAAGCCATCTGCTCCCTGGGAGGGAAGGATGGTTGTGTGATTAAAGCACAGAGTGGAACCCAGGAGACCTGGGTTCAATGCTGGTTCTGCTAAAGACACTCTGGGTGACTTGGGCATGTCACTTATGCCCAGATCCTCACAGGCACTTAGGTACCTAATTGCAGTTTATTTCTATCGCAGTTAGGTGCCTAAATACCTTTGAGGATCTGGCCCTATATCTCTGGCCTCCCCCAGGTGCTAGGACATGCTCAGATCCTAGATGGGATGTGGAAGAACTGAGGTAGATACAAATTGAACAGTAATAAGTCACCAGGCCCAGATGGTATCACCCAAGAAATCTGAAGGGACTCACGTATGAAATTGCAGAACTACTAACTGTGGTATGCAATCTATCACTTAAATCAGTTTCTGTACTAGATGACTGGAGGATAGCTAATGTGGCGCCAATTTTTAAAAAAGGCTCCAGAGGCAATCCTGGCAATTACACGCTGGCAAACCTAACTTCAGTACCAGGCAAATTGGTTGAAACTGTAGTAAAGAACAGAATTACCAAACACATAGATGAATTCAACATGTTGGGGAAGACTCAATATGGCTTTTGCAAAGGGAAATCATGCCTTACCAATCTATTAGAATTCTCTGAGGGGGTCAATAAACATGCGGACAAGGTGATCCAGTGAATATCATGTACTTGGACTTTCAGAAAGCCTTTGACAAGGTCCCTCACCAAAGGCTCTTAAGCAAAGTAAGCTATATCGGGATAAGAGGGAAGGTCCTCTCACAGATTGGTAACAAAGGGTAGGAATAAAGGAATAAAGGTTGGTTTATAAAAATAGATAGTTGGGTCCCCCCAAGAGCTGTACTGGGCCCAGTGCTGTTCAACATATTAATAAATGACCTGGAAAAAGTGGTAAACAACGAGGGGACAAAGTTTGCAGATGATACAAAATTACCCAAGATAGTTAAGTCCAAAACTGACTGCAAAGAGTTACAAAGGGATCTCACCAAACCAGGTGAATGGCCAATAAAATGACATATGAAATTCTGTGTTGATAAATGCAAAGTAATGCACATTGGAAAACATGATGGGGTCTAAATTAGCTGTTATCACTCAAAAAAAGAGATCTTGGAGTCATCATAAATAGGTCTCATGAAAACATCTGCTCAATGTGCAGCGGCAGTCAAAAAGATAACAACGTTGGGAATCATTAGGAAAGGAATAGATAAGACAGAAAATATCATAATGCCTCTATATAAATCCATTGTTACATCCACATCTTGAATACTGTGTGCCGTTCTGGTTGCCCCATCTCAAGAAAAGATATATTAGAATTGGAAAAGTACAGATAAGGGCAACAAAAATAAATGGTGTCAAGTATCAGAGGGGTAGCCGTGTTAGTCTGGATCTGTAAAAAGCAACAGAGTCTCCTGTGGCACCTTTAAGACTAACAGATGTATTGGAGCATAAGCTTTCGTGGGTGAATGCCCACTTCGTCAGACACATGAAATGGAAATTTCCAGAGGCAGGTATAAATATGCAGGCAAGAATCAGTCTTGATTATGAGGTCAGTTCAATCAGGGAGGGTGAGGTGCTCTGCTAGCAGTTGAGGTGTGAACACCAAGGGAGGAGAAACTGCTTCTGTAGTTGGATAGCCATTCACAGTCTTTGTTTAATCCTGATCTGATGGTGTCAAATTTGCAGATGAACTGAAGCTCAGCAGTTTCTCTTTGGAGTCTGGTCCTGAAGTTTTTTTGCTGTAAGATGGCTACCTTAACATCTGCTATAGTGTGGCCAGGGAGGTTGAAGTGTTCTCCTACAGGTTTTTGTATATTGCCATTCCTGATATCTGACTTGTGTCCATTTATCCTTTTACGTAGTGACTCTCCAGTTTGGCCAATGTACATAGCAGAGGGGCATTGCTGGCACATGATGGCATATATAACATTGGTGGACGTGCAGGTGAATGAACCAGTGATGTTGTAGCTGATCTGGTTAGGTCCTGTGATGGTGTTGCTGGTGTAGATATGTGGGCAAAAATGAATGGAGGGATGGAACAGCTTCCGTATGAGAAGAGATTAATAAGACTGGGACTGGTCATCCTGGAAAAGAAATGACTGCGGGGGGATATGATTGAGGTCTATAAAATCATGACTGGTGTGGAGAAAGTGAAAAAGGAAGTGTTATTTATCCCTTCGCATAACACAAGAACCAGGGGTCACCCAATTAAATTAATAGGCAGCCAGTTTAAACCAAACAAAAGGAAGTACTTCTTCACACAATGCACAGTCAATCTGTGGAACTCATTGTCAGGGGATGCTGTGAAGGTCAAAAGTATAGCTGGGTTCAAACAAGATAAATTCCTGGAGGACAGGTCCATCAAGGGCTATTAGCCAAGATGGTCAGGGATGCAACCCCATGTCTCTGAACCTCTGACTGCCAGAAGCTGGGACTGGATGACTGCAGTTGGATCACCTGTTAATGACCCTGTTCTGTTCATTTCCTCTGAAGCACCTGGCAATGGCCACTGGTAGAAGACAGGAGACTGGCCTAGATGGACCATTGATCTGACCCAATATGGCCGTTCTTATGTTCTTCTGATGTTCTTATATTCACAGGCCTTCAGGAACGAGCAAGTCAATTGTTTTTGTCATTCACCCTCCCCACTAAAACCAAACCAAACCAGAGCCAGGGTCAAGGAAAGAGCTGGTTACCACAGTCACAAGCAGAAAGTAAGCCGGTACGGTCCAGTACGGCGTACCAGTAAGGAAGTGGCCGCCAGTACACAGCCGACCATACCGGCAGGGTCGCTGATGGGGAGGGCGGCGAAAGGGGCAGCTTCCCCCAGGCCCTTTCAATCGCTGCCAGAGCACCAGGGGGCGCAGGCCGGGCAGCCCTGAAGGGCTGGCTGCAGGAGTCTGGCCCCAGCCCCACCCCTTCCATTCGAGGACCCGGACCTTCCAGGGGCCCAGAGATGGCCCCCCACCTTGCTCAGAACCCCTGCTGCCCTGCGGACTGCTAAGTCCTTTAAGTTACTTTCACCCCTGGTCACAAGTGATGAATGAAGACGTGGCAGGAACCAAGCCTACTGAAAGAGGCACACAAACCACCCACGAGGCTCACCCCGTCTACCAAAACAGTCTGTCTGATGGGACCCGGCTATTGATCCCACTCTCCCTTCCCCCTCTTCCATTCAGATGCTCTCCTGGAGGAGGTAAGCGGAGAGCTCGCGTGCTGAATGCTGCTCTGCTGAACCAGAGGCAGCAGGCAGAGAAGCTGAAAAGCAGCTCTTGCTACAGCATTTAGAAAGTGCTGAAGCGTTACACACGGTGAGCTGACAATGATGCTCTGCACTGGCTCCTAGATAGCAAAGGAGAGGAGCTCTGGCTTTGGGCTTAGTCCTGCACCAGCACGGGGTGGAGTAGCTGGCCTTACAGATCTTCTCCATTCCCCGCTCTAAGGCTCCATGACATAGGTACTACGGATGCCCAGCAGCGGCTGGTTTTGCCATATCAGAGCTCCTTGTGGCGCACACGTTTGCAAGTGACTACCACGCTGGAGAAAGTTGGCTGCTGATCAGCCCTGGGAATCTAAAGTACCAAAGAACAAATTGGAGGGCAAGTTTCCCCACCCAACTCGGCCAATGCATCTTGTGAGCAAGGGTCGATGCAGCCACTGCTAGGCTGAGAGAAACGGGGGCCGTTTTGATGATGCAAATGCAAATCAAGCTCATTCACAGAAGTCAGCACCCAGCTTATTGGGAGGGTTAAAATTGGTCATTTTGTTCCCCTGCCATTCCCGAGCAGTGGGAAAGGCCTGACAGTAAGTGTGGTTCTTTGAGATGTTTTGTTCAGCTGGGACTTATGCATCCCAGAAGTGGAATCCGCATGGACAAATATTTGAAGGAGAACCATCCAGATTATAACCCTCTTCAGATGCTCCTCACAACCTGCAGTCACGCCCAATCTGACCTAGGGGTAATGGGGAAATCCTTCTCCCGCCCCATAGCTGTTCCATCCCATTTTAACTGGTTTTGATTGCCGTAGCCTATGGAATTGAGAGTCTCTGGCATGCCCCAGGAGATATCGAAACATACTCTAGGTTTCACTTCTTGGGCCAAGCCTCACGATGCCACCCTCCCTTCCCACTGTCACAAGTGCATTGGGAAATTGCCCCGCATTCAGAAAAGTCCGGCTGGTTTGCACTGCCCTAAGCATGAGTGCAAAGAGCAGCCCCTTCTGCAGAGCTAACGGAACCCAGAGTCGCATGCACAGCAGCAGAAGAGCTGGCACCTGGGTTGACAGGTTGCAGGAACTGGCTGTGTTGCACACATGCCTTTGACACACGCCCCAGCCTCACTTACACCTATCCAGCCACACTGGTACTTTGCTATTTATCCCACTGAGTGCAGCACCTGGAACGTTACATGTACTCTTGTCTTCATGTCTGTCCTCCTGGAGGGGAGAAGGGAAACACATTACCCAGCCACAGCTATTGCATCAGCCAGACCTCTGTACTTACCTCCCTGCAGCACCCATGCAAAGCCCTTGGCGTCCAAGTTGTTGCAGGTTTGCTCGCAGCCAAGCCCAGACTTGAGTCCCAAGATTCCTGGAGAATAAATTCCCAGTTCAAATGGCAGAGCGGAGCTTTACCTCCCGCGCAACAGCATTCACCGAAAGATCCACTCCGAGAAACTCACCTCAACTTTATTTCCTGATTTCTCTTCTGGTCTGGGCTGCAGAGGCAGTGCCCTGGAGGTCCTAGTGCCTGCTTTCTATGCAGCCAATTTTAACCAGAGAGGAGTCATTCCTTGATGACGCTTTACCCTGAAGTGACCTTTGCCCCCTTGCAACACAAGTCCACATCCCCACCAGGGAGCGGAACATTAACAGCTGGCTGATTTGAAACCACACAGGAGCTTATGACACCGAAAGCAAACTAACGATCAGCTGATAGAAGCAGAGAGTGAGTTATTGCTCCCCCACCACCTTACTTGTAGTGGTGCCCACACAGACTGCCCAGCCAGTGTGCACAGCATGTGCCAAAGCGAGAATTAGTGAGTGGCAGGGGAGATTTTGAATGTTTTGGAAGGGAAGTGTGGTCAGACCACGGGATTCTTGAGTTCTAGCCCCACCCCCATCGCTGGATGACCAGTTCTAGCTCCAGCCGCAGTGCTGGGTGACCTGTTCTAGCCCCATCGCTGGGTGACCTGTTCTAGCTCCAGCCCCATCGCTGGGTGACCTGTTCTAGTCCCAGCCCCAGCGCTGGGTGACCCGTTCTATTCCCATTCCTGGGTGACCCATTCTAGTCCCAGTCCCAGCGCTGGGTGACCCGTTCTAGCCCCATCACTGGGTGACCCATTCTAGTCCCAGCCCCAGTGCTGGGTGACCCATTCTAGTCCCAGGCCCAGCGCTGGGTGACCCATTCTAGTCCCAGGCCCAGCGCTGGGTGACCCATTCTAGTCCCATTCCTGGGTGACCCATTCTAGTCCCAGCCCCAGCGCTGGATGACCCGTTCGAGTCCCAGGCCCATTGCTGGGTGACCCGTTCTAGTCCCAGCCCCATTCCTGGGTGACCCGTTTTAGTCCCAGCCCCATCACTGGGTGACCCATTCTAATCCCATTCCTGGGTGACCCGTTCTAGTCCCAGCCCCATCACTGGGTGACCCGTTCTAGCCCCAGCCGCAGTGCTGGGTGACCAGTTCTAGCCCCAGCCGCAGTGCTGGGTGACCAGTTCTAGCCCCAGCCGCAGTGCTGGGTGACCAGTTCTAGCCCCATCGCCGGGTGACCCGTTCTAGCCCCAGCCCCATCGCTGGGTGACCCGTTCTAGCCTCAGCCCCATTGCTGGGTGACCCGTTCTAGCCTCAGCCCCATTGCTGGGTGACCCGTTCTAGTCCCAGCCCCATCGCTGGATGATCCATTCTAGTCCCATTCCTGGGTGACCTGTTCTAGTCCCAGCCCCATCGCTGGATGATCCGTTCTAGTCCCATTCCTGGGTGACCCGTTCTAGTCCCAGCCCCATCCCTGGGTTACCTGTTCTAGTCCCAGCCCCAGCGCTGGGTGACCAGTTCTAGCTCCATCGCCGGGTGACCCGTTCTAGCCCCAGCCCCATCGCTGGGTGACCCGTTCTAGCCTCAGCCCCATCGCTGGGTGACCCGTTCTAGCCTCAGCCCCATCGCTGGGTGACCCGTTCTAGTCCCATTCCTGGGTGACCCGTTCTAGTCCCAGCCCCATTCCTGGGTGACCCGTTCTAGTCCCAGCCCCATCGCTAGGTGACCCGTTCTAGCTCCAGCCCCAGCGCTGGGTGACCCGTTCTAGCTCCAGCCCCAGCGCTGGGTGACCCATTCTAGTCTCAGCCCCATCGCTGGGTGACCTGTTCTAGCCCCAGCCCCAGCCCCAGCGCTGGGTGACCATTTCCGTTCTTTGTACCTCAATCTCACCATCTGTAAATGGGGTGAAAATAGTGACCTACCTCTTAGGCACAGCACCAGGCACAATTAATGACTGCAAAGTGCAGACAGACCCTTAGCTGAAGACAGCTGTAGAAGGGCAATGTATTATCCATATCCCTACACCACTTGCTGCCCCTTTGGGCCAGGTCCCGAACTATCTTCCCCCTTCTATTGTCACTGGAATGTAGATGCTCCTGTTTCAATACCTTGGAGCAGATCCTGTATATTGTCATAGCTCCACTGAAGTCACCAGAGCTCTACCAATCCACACCAGCTGAGCAGCTCACCCCTGTGCTTCCGTATCCTAGAGCAGCGCAGAAAGCATCCCGCAGAAAGAAAGACCCTTGCACGGGTTGCAATGAAATGCATCAGCTGAATATTCCCCACTCTGGCTCAAGACATGCCACTGTGAAAATTATAGGAAATAGATTTTAAAGTAACTTACAGACCGAATGCAACATAAAGAGGCACTCGCGTTTGGTTTGACATACGACATTCATGCTACCACTGCGTAAAAGAGTATAGGGCAGGTTTTTAGCAGCCTTTTCATTACAAGAAAGTTGCAGTGAAGAAAAGGGGTAAGGAAGCAGTTTCCCAGATCTCAGGAGAAGCAAAGCACTACAATTAATAGGACAATGCCACGTAAATCTAAACCATCGTATTTAGGGCTTAGACACCACCATGCCAATGCTCTTCAAATCCCCCCCAAGCTGATTCATTGCACAGGAACTTTAATGACTTTATTACATATCTATGGTTGCAATAGCATCAAGTTGCAATTGAGCTCAGGGCTCCACCGCACTGGACACTGTATTAAGGCAGCAAGAGACAATCCTTGCTCCAAGTAGACAAAAGGTGGGGGAAAAAGGCAGAGCTATTATCCTCCTTTTACAGGTGGGAAACTGAGGCAGAGAAAGACTAAGCAACTTGCCCAACACTGCTCAGAAAGTCAGTAGAGGAGCTGGGAACGGAACCCAGAGCTCTGGTCCAGCATCTTAACCATAGATTCATAGATTCTAGGACTGGAAGGGACCTCGAGAGGTCATCGAGTCCAGTCCCCTGCCCGCATGGCAGGACCAAATACCATCTAGACCATCCCTGATAGACATTTATCTAACCTACTCTTAAATATTTCCAGAGATGGAGATTCCACAACCTCCCTAGGCAATTTATTCCAGTGTTTAACCACCCTGACAGTTAGGAACTTTTTCCTAATGTCCAACCTAGACCTCCCTTGCTGCAGTTTAAACCCATTGCTTCTGGTTCTATCCTTAGAGGCTAAGGTGAACAAGTTTTCTCCCTCCTCCTTATGACACCCTTTTAAATACCTGAAAACTGCTATCATGTCCCCTCTCAGTCTTCTCTTTTCCAAACTAAACAAACCCAATTCTTTCAGCCTTCCTTCATAGGTCATGTTCTCAAGACCTTTAATCATTCTTGTTGCTCTTCTCTGGACCCTTTCCAATTTCTCCACATCTTTTTTAAAATGCGGTGCCCAGAACTGGACACAATACTCCAGCTGAGGCCTAACCAGAGCAGAGTAGAGCGGAAGAATGACTTCTCGTGTCTTGCTCACTACACACCTGTTAATACATCCCAGAATCATGTTTGCTTTTTTTGCAACAGCATCACACTGTTGACTCATATTTAGCTTGTGGTCCACTATAACCCCTAGATCCCTTTCTGCCGTACTCCTTCCTAGACAGTCTCTTCCCATTCTGTACGTGTGAAACTGATTTTTCCTTCCTAAGTGGAGCACTTTGCATTTGTCTTTGTTAAACTTCATCCTGTTTACCTCAGACCATTTCTCCAATTTGTCCAGATCATTTTGAATTATGACCCTGTCCTCCAAAGCAGTTGCAATCCCTCCCAGTTTAGTATCATCTGCAAACTTAATAAGCGTACTTTCTATGCCAATATCTAAGTCGTTGATGAAGATATTGAACAGCACCGGTCCCAAAACAGACCCCTGCGGTACCCCACTCGTTATGCCTTTCCAGCAGGATTGGGAACCATTAATAACAACTCTCTGAGTACGGTTATCCAGCCAGTTATGCACCCACCTTATAGTAGCCCCATCTAAATTGTATTTGCCTAGTTTATCGATAAGAATATCATGCGAGACCGTATCAAATGCCTTACTAGCAAAACCACTAGCTTTTGCATGGTCTGCTCTCATCACTAGGTGAACAGCTGCTTCAAAGTCTGTGCGGGAGGGGATTTATGAGAAAGGTGGGCAAGGACATGGAGAAGAGAACCAGAGCATTCCCCAGTGCATAATTTGTGGGAGTAAGTCTTTAAAAATTCTCCAAGCCTCACAGAATGGAGAAAGCTGCAAATGTTGACATGCCCAAGCCGGTCTGTACATGCAGTTATGGCTCAAAGGAGCCAACGAACAGGACGCATCAGGGAAAGGGTTGTGCAGCCCTAGTCTGTGGCCTTACATATCTCCCACTACAGCCAATGGAAAGCCTCCCATTGACTTCAATGAAATTTGGGCTCCTAAGTAACTAAATCCCTTTTGTAAATGAAATTTAATCTGCTAAATCAGTTAGGGTGAGCACTGCAATGCCTAATTATCTTTAAAAAGCTGGGCCTAAGGATTTATTTGCACACAAAAATGAGTCTGGAATAAGGTAGGCTGTGAATTTAAAGTGGATTAGCTATGCCTGATTAACTCCATATGTGGTCACACTTATTCTGGAATAAGAGTGCCTTATTCTGAATTAGCTTAATCCACTTTCAAAGGTGATAAACAATTTAAACAGACACTAAAGATAGATACCTATAGAGTCAACATGAGGCCACAGGGAGAGGATGTCTGTATTAAGCAGACTGCAATGCCCTGATGAAGGTGTGGGTCAGTGGTAGAAGTGAGAACAGTTAGGCCGTGTCTATACTACAGAGTTAAGTTGACTTTCATCCACTGCTGTAATTAAAACTGGTGTCAGCAGAGCGTGTCCACAGTAGGTGCTCTTGCATCAACAGAGACTGGTGAACTGTGGATAGCAATCCCAATGTGCAACTCATGACCAGCTGCCACTGGGTGTTCTGGGAAGGGTTTGCAAAGCCTCCTCTGGGCAGACTGAGCATCCCATGATGCAGTTTTCTCTGTCCCATCATTCCATGGGCTTCCTAGTACATTTCATGCTGCTTTTCAACAGACCCTGTAAACTGTGCGCCCGCCATCTCTAGCAGAAAGCATGGATCTGCCTGCTCTCCAGTCTTGTGATGAGCGTGATGAACACAATATGCAGTATTTCTTTCATGAGTTGGGAATCTGATGATGACACCGTGGTGTCTGCCCTGCTGTGTGACATGGACAGAAACAATTCAAGGTTGATTTTGGCATTCACAGAGCAGCTGCACACAGTGGACCATTGGTCCTGGGTGCGAGAAACTAGCACCAAGTGGTGGGATCGCATCATTATGCAGGTCTGGGATGACAAGCAGTAACTGCAGAACTTTTGGATGTGCAAAGCCACCTTCCTGGAACTAATAAGCGATGATCACATAAATACCACCCTATACCGGAAACCTGCTGACCGCTATACTTACCTACACGCCTCCAGCTTCCATCCAGGACACACCACACGATCCATTGTCTACAACCAAGCTCTAAGATACAACCGCATTTGCTCCAATCCCTCAGACAGAGACAAGCACCTACAAGATCTCTATCAAGCATTCTTAAAACTACAGTACCCACCTGCTGAAGTGAAAAAACAGATTGACAGAGCCAGACGAGTACCCAGAAGTCACCTCCTACAAGACAGGACCAACAAAGAAAATAACAGAACACCACTAGCTGTCACCTTCAGCCCCCAACTAAAACCTCTCCAGTGCATCATCAGAGATCTACAACCTATCCTGAAAGATGACCCTTTACTCTCACAGATCTTGGGAGACAGACCTGTCCTCGCTTACAGACAACCCCACAACCTGAAGCAAATACTCACCAGCAACCACACATCACTGAACAAAAACACTGACCCAGGAACCTATCCTTGCAACAAAGCCCAATGCCAACTCTGTCCACATATCTATTCAAGTGACATCATCATAGGACCTAATCACATCAGCCATACCATCAGGGGCTCGTTCACCTGCACATCTACCAATGTGATCTATGCCATTATGTGCCAGCAATGCCCCTCTGCCATGTACATTTTGGAGAAGCAAGTGGTGATCACTGTGGAGAAGTGGGCAACGCCAGCCAGCTACCCATCAGTCGCGAATAGGTTTGGAGTGGGGACGTCCACCGTGAGGGTTGCAGTTATACAAGTGTGCAGGGCCATTAATCGCCTGCTGCTAGGAAGGCCTGTGACTCCAGGCAATGTGCGTGAAATAGTGGATGGTTTTGTGGCAATGGGATTCCTTAACTGCAGCAGGGCGATAGATGGCACACACATCCCCATTTTGGCCCCAGACAACCTTGTGAAGGAGTACAGCAGCAGAAAGGGCTACTATTCCATGGTATTGCAAGCACTGGTGGATCACTGGGGTCATTTCATGGACATCAACACAGGCTGATCAGAGAAGGTGCAAGACACTTTCATCTTGAGGAACACTGGCCTGTACAGAAAGCTGCAAACAGGGACTTTCTTTCCAGACCAGAAAATTTCCACGGGGATGTAGAAATGCCAATAGTGATCCTGGGAGACCCAGCCTATCCCTTGCTCCCTTGGCTCATGAAGTCGTACACTGGCAACCTTGAATGCAGTAAGGAGCACTCCAATAACAGGCTACTGACTACTGAATCTGCCTTTGGCTGCTTAAAGGGGGCGCTGGTGCTGCCTCTTTGGCAGATTAGACCTCACTGAGGAAAATAGTCCCATGGTCATAGCAGGCTGCCGTGCTCTGCATAACATTTGTGAAGCTAAGGGGGAAGACGCTTCCACAGGGCTGGAGCATTGAGGTGGATTGACTGGCTGCTGCTTTTGAGCAGCCAGATACCAGGGCTGTTAGAGGAGCTCACCAGGAGCTATTCAAATCAGGGAGGCTTTGAAGGAGAATTTTGACAATGAGCCACAGTAACGTGTGTTTATGTAATGTATTGAGCCAGGCATTGTTTTCTTGCACCGTAGTGGGGGATGGGGGGGGTCGGTCAAGAAGGGATAAAGAGGGGGAATTCAGCGGGGTATCACTGCAAGCACATAGAGCTACTGTTCTGAATACTGGCACCATTTCCACAGGCGGGGGCGATAGCTGATATCTCACTCCTGAGGGTAACTGAGGCTGCAAAGGTGCAGCTCCTGCAGGCGTGCGGCTGCAGACTGGGTCCTTACGCTGCACGCCTGTGTGCTGCTCTGGTGCCTGCAGAAGTAATTGCTGATTGGTACAGCAAAGTTTCTTACGACGGGGGAAGAAACAGGGCAGCCCTCCCAAGAAACCTTGGGCAGAGGATTGCTGATTGCCTCCAGGGAAGTTTCTTAGAGATCTCTATGGAGGATTCCCGGGATATCCTAGTGTGCATAAACTAACTTTTTCCAGAGGGGCCCCTCTGTCTAGATGCAGAGAGGAATGAGCAGCAGATATAAACTGTTACCGTTTTTTTCAATCCCTCTTCTACCCCAATTAAAAAGCAGAACATTGCCATGTCTCCCTGCAATACTGAAGCACAATGAGTACTTACTGGAGCTTCCCTCTCCTTCCTCAGGCAACTCAAAACTGGAGTGCTGGGACTGGCTAGACCCCTCAGGAGTTAAAAAAAAAAAAAAAAAAAAAAAAAGTCCTGATTTGTCACACCACCGGATGTCCCGGTCCCCCACCTTCCTCTAGCTCCACTTCCTCATGCACTACGCTGTTCTTGAAGTTCAAAGCACTGGTCACTGTCTCCAGCCCCCCCTAAGTATCCCCAGGGCTCTTGGCAGTGGAGGGGGAGCTGCCGCCGCGGATGGCATGCAGCTCCTTGTAGAAACTGCATACGTTTGGCGCTGCACCAGAGCAACTATTGGCCGCTCTTGCCTTCTGGGACACCTGCCTCAGCGCCTTGATTTTTGCCCAGCACTGCTGCATGTCCCTATTGTATCCCTTCTCCTCCATGCCACAATCCATTTGCCCATAGGTATCAAAGTTCCTGCGGCGAGAGCGGAGCTGTGACTGCGCAGCCTCCTCTCCCCACCGACGCACATCCACCACCTCCAGGGTACTCCAGGCAGGGGCGTGTTTGCTGTGGGGAGCCAGGATGGTCAGCTCGGCAGGTTCTGTGGGAGCTCTCCATGCCGAGCAAACTAGAAGAACAATTTCAAAAATGTCCAGGGTTTTAAAAGGGAAGGGGCACATGCCTGTGTACCTGGCTGCAGAGCAGCAGAGCTCAAACCAGTGACCAGAGCAGTCACACTGGGCATTGTGGGACACCTCCTGGAGACCACTTAGGACAACACAAGCAATGCCGTGTTTATACTGACACTGCATCACTCTATGTCACCCTAACAGCTATGCCTCTCGTTGAGGTGGTTTTCAGATGTCGGTGTGGCAGGAGAGTTAAACTGGCGGGAGGAGCACTGCAGTGTGTACACCTCTACTGGTAGGTCCATGTAAGCTGCCTTACGTCAACTTAACTCGTAGTGTCGACAAGCCCTTAGAGCAGCAGAGGAGACTGGCAGCAGCAGAGCATTCACGAATGATAAGGAATTCTCAGTGGGACCATAGAAGGAGAGCTACAATGGGAAGCAAAGACTCAGAGTCCTTCAAGGAACTGTGGAAGGAAAATGGGATGATGGGTGGAGTGCGACAGAACATGCCCAAAGGATGTCTCAACCCAATTTTATTGTTAAATACCCATAAGGTTTCTGTACCAAGGAGATGCTCTCATTCCAAAATGGTGACTTGGCTCTCAGCCATTTGACTCTTGATCAACATCAGCCAAGTCCACACAGATCCTCTGCCCACCCACCTGACTTAAACTGTACTCAAAACATCAGAATTTAAGATTCTCCTGAAACCAGATAGGAATCCAAGCCCACAACTTGACAACAGTCATACAGACTTTAAACGTCCGGCACTTCCTCAGGAAACTCTGCAAGTTTTTGTGTTCTCGATTAGCAATGGGGCCAGGTTAGTTAGGCAGGTGACTACTATTTCCCCTATCCCCTCCAGAGAAGCAGATTAGTTTTGTTTCACAAGCTGTAATAATTTCTCTTTTGCAACTAACTAGACCCAAACGTTGGACAAAAATCAAATTGAGGGACACAACGAAGTGAAAAAAAAAAGGATAGGAAGCTTAAAATAAGGTATCTAACCGGGGAGGCGGGGGGGCTTGTTTTTTAAACTAAAAATTTCCTACCATTCTTGCCACCAATTCAGCTTCAGTGATATTTGTAGCTACACAAACATTAGCATGGACAAGTCTCCAAGCAGCAGCTGGCATTTTATGTACCACACTACTTCAACTCTTCACTCAAAGCAGATCTGAGAGACACAGGGCTTAACATGTTGGTATGCACCACTGCATTGGTGCTATGCTAGTGTTCCCACGCACATTGGCACTGGAGGAATGAAACATCATCGCAACGGAAGGACATTTTAAAGAGAAATAAGCCTACTGTAGATGTCTTAAAGCACATATTTTCAGGTGAATTTATACTCCAATGAGAAAGTGAGGTTTGCCTGGGATGGAAGAAACCTCCCAATACTCAAGTGACAACAGAGAGATGTTTGGAAGGCTGCCAGCCAGTTTATCATCTCCAGGAGCAGTTTGTTTGGCAGCTGCTCACTTTAGGTACATATGTGGCCTTCACCACCATAATATCTGAGTTCGCATGTGTTGTCATGGTTTCACATCACCCCTCAAAGCCAAAAGCACTGTCACGAGGCTGTGCTGGAACTGGCAATAGGCTTTTCAGGTTGTGCTGCTAGCTCCTTACGTGTAGCCATCTGAGCTCACTCCATCAAACTGTGACGGGATCACTGCAGTTACGCTTTTTTGTGCTTTATGGCTCTGGCAACTTGATTTTCAAGTCTGGGATCGCTGTATCCACACTCATGGCTTTTACCTCCTATTCTCTTTTATTATTATTTCAAACTGGATGATAAACCCCCACTGCTGGCCCTAGGAACAGATAAACTCACAACGTGATGGAAGACAACACACTGCAGAATCAGGGTTTTACTGTCAAGTTACGGAGATTCTGCAGTACAAATGAGCGAGTGCACATTAGTTGCTACCAATACCGCAAATCTGAGGCACGCAGCACAGCTTTGGTTAAACAAACAATGCATTTATTTAGCAACCTGCACAAAAAGTTCTTATCCGTCCTTTTAAATATATTTATTTGTAAAAGATCAAAAAGAAAACCCAGAAAAAGGCGTATCACTATACCCAAACAATGTTTGCTCTTAACAAAATGGTTAAGTGCAGCATTTACAGAACAGCATTAAATTCTTATCTGAAATGTTGGAGGGTTTCAAGCTTTTATTTTTCCATTTTCCAAGACAGGCGTGCAGGGGAGAATCTTCAGAACACAGGATCATCATCATTATGGAAAGAACAGCAACCAATTTATGGGAAACAAGGAATAACTTAAAAACAAAACCCACATTATTGTACATTAATCACTCTGGAATATTCTGTTACCTGACACAACTCTCAAGATTGTACATAGAAGGCAAAGAACAGAAGTTCATTTAATGCAATCCAAACAATAACCTAATGTGGGTTTCATCAGTGTCAGTGAGATGGGACAGCCAGACAAATACCACACCATATTCGAGAGCACACAAACTCTTTAAAGGGCCAATGTAAGCTTTCTCCGTAAACTGAGAAGGCCTTGAATCAAATATAGGTTAAAAATGGCATATATAAGCTCTAAATTAGCAAGGGCTAGTTTCTCGGTGTGGAGCTGTCTCAGAAGATGTGTCAGACCGGCTGACCATCTTGCATCACATTGATCTGCTCTCAGTGCTTAGAATTTGAAGCTCTTCTCCTGCTTCTCCCTACACTCTTATCTTAAACCAGCATATAAACATGAACTAATTTGCAAAATCATTTCCTCACTATCACCACGCCCTGAGCTAGGCGGTTACTAAAGGAAACCTTCAGCTTCCATAGGATATACCAATCAGTCAGCAAAACACCGCTGATGGGTCACAACTGCCTAAAGAGGAGAATGCAAATGTAACCTGAAGAGCCCCAATCAGGCCACAGAAGGTCTATGCACAAAGAGAAACTTTTCTATGTTCACTGCTGTTGCCTTACAACCGCAAGAGAGCATTCGTGTAGCACCTTGGCATGGAATGCAATAATTCTAGTCCTCACGAGACTTTCAACTCATCACACTGTCTTGGGTGTGATTTCTTGGCACTCAGGACCTGAGCCCAGAATTGCTGTCCTAAGGAATTCATCATCAGCTGCAGCCAATCCAACCATTTTCACAAATATAAACCTAAACCTTTGTTCACAGTTCCAACTGACCCCTTTTCTTGGGGAGAGATTCACTTCAATTTGAGATACAGATACAAAAGGGTTTTGGTCTTCTCCCCAGGGGTTCAAGGAAAAAAAGCAACTTAATGTGCTTTTAACGGGAAGCTCAGCTGAGTTCTATTTAATGGTGAACAGAACAAGTATTTTTCATTAAAAAGATAATCCAAGAATTTGCTGTTGAGATTAAAAATGCTGAATAATGTTAGAAAACCCAAACCAAAGTATTAATAGAGTTATAAAAACAAGGTTTAAATGAGGATCTGGGTGTGAAGTTGAAGTGCTGAGAGCTTGGGATAATCACCATCCATCCAATCAGCTACCTGACTTGTGATCACTTGCTAATCCAGAGTACCCCAAACTATGGGGCGCGCCGGAAAGTTCCGGGAGGCTGCGGCGGGGCCTGGGCCAACCTCCATAGGGAGGGAACGCCACCAGCTCCACCCCACACACAGATGCTGGTCCACACCGCAGCTCTGCTCCCGACCCAGGGCCAAGACTGGGGACAAGAGTGGAACAGCACGTGGCTGTGGGCTCAGCTGCAGACTGCAGCTCCCCACCATGGCCTGGGCTGGGTCTCCACCCCTGCTCTCAGCCTCGGCCCCTCACCATGGCTCTGTTCGCAGCCCCGCTCCCCGCCCAGATCCACCCTTAGCTGTGGTCCCTTTACCCCTGTGCTGGGAGCCGTGAAGGTTGATGGGATAAGGCGGGCGCGACCCTGAAAAATTTGGGGACCACTGTGCTAGTGGGATTCACTGGTTAAACACTAGACGTTACATAGAAAATGGAAGCATAACTCCTTTATTTTATTTTTCTTTTTTCTCCTTTTTTCCAGGTAGCACTACAAAGACATTCAAATATTAAAGCCACGTTACAGGCCGTCCTTTAAACACACATAAAAGAACCAAATGAACCATGTCAAGTGACCCTAGAACACAACATTGTCAAAATAAAAGTTTTTTAAAAAAAAAAAATGCCATTGGGCAACCAATTGAGAAACCCTCCACATAGAAACAGGTTGATCCAATCACTACTGGCTGCCCAACGCTAGGCTATCAGCTTTCCCAGATGGGCCTACTGGCTGTACACCACGTGCTGAGACCAAGCCCTTCGCCCCCGTTTCTGTCAGTGCAGCTAGGACCCCCTTCATTTGCTCAGCAGCAGTAGATTTTATGGAATGGTAGCCCAAACAAGCAGAGCTATCAAAGCCTGAAATTTTCTATTTCCGAGAGGTGCTACTGAGAAATGCCTGGCTTTAAAAATAGACTAGATGTGAAACTGTGCTGATTTAAAAAAACAAAAAAACAAAAACCAACAACAAGCAGCAGCTTTTTCCCTGTGTGAGTCCTGGCCACCTCTCTTTAGAAGGCACTCATTGGTATGCAGAGAATCTCTGTGGTTAGTGATTATACTGTCATGTACGGGGTATTAGAAAGTTAGCACTCTGGCCCTATTCTTAGCACCACCGCTTCAGACTGGTTAGAGTAGCACTTACCCCTACTCATAGTGTCACCTCTACTGGAACATATTTTTTGCTTTCCCGGAAGAGAAAAAATTATGCAAAGTTGCAAACCACAAAACCAAACAGGAGAAACTGTTCCAGTTTTTTCCCCTCTTTTTTTTGTTTTAGACAGCATGTTTTACAGGGGTGTTTTTAAGTACACTGTGCTGTGTCTAATGGAGAACTATAAATCCAAGGGAATTAAACATTTCAGACTCTCATTTCTACTGCCAACTGTCATTTATAAGTTGGCTGGTTTGCCAAAAATGGCTCTGAGCAAGCAGCTTATGTACCTCTTTACAATGCAGCACCCACTTCACTGCCCCAAAGTGGGAGCGCACAAAGTGCAAGATCCCCTTCCAAAAAAAAAAAAAAAAAAAAAAAATCAAATCAAACTTGTCAATTTCAGACAGACACTCCAGATCCAGCAAGAAACTGCCTCCAATTTCAGGCTGGACATCTAAAGTGAACAAGGATACAACTTTTTAAAGATACAAACCCAATAAACTTGTGTTTTTCTTTACATGTCATGGGACATATTTAAAGCTTAAGAGAAATACCAGAGTTTAAAAAAAGTGCCTGCCTCAATCTACCTATTTTGCTGTGGGGAGGGTTTCTTTTGGAGTGGAGGGAGAGCGGGGGGCGGCGCACAGGAAGGGAACGTAATAGAGGGAGAGGGACTGTTGCCATAATCAACTTTACTCTTATGGAATGATGCAATTTCTGTAATGATTTAAGCACAATTTAAAACAAATCTACAGTACGTTATTTCAAGGGGAAAAACACTAAAATTGCCAAATGTCGTAGACTAAACAGCAACTCATATTTATATATAAAAAATTAAAGTCATGTGAACATTATCTCAGCAAATGCTACAACAGTGGTTAGGCATCATCATCTTCCTCTTTTTTGTCCTTCTTCCCGTCGCCCTCGCCCTCAGCTGTCTCACTGGTGTCTCGTCTCCTTTTTCTGTTACGTGCATTAAGTCTATTTTTAGGAGGTGGCAAAGGGTCCATTCCAAGTACTTTGTGTATCTGCCTGAAAGCTAGCATCCTTAAAGCATGCTAGAGGAGGAAGCAGAAGAAACATTAAGGATGGTACCATTGTCAGGACAGTAGTTAGTAGGCAGGACATGGCTGATACTACATAGCCTACAGTATCTTCTGTGTACAGCAGCCTTTAGAGTCCCACACTGCAGGCTGGAGTTTAAAGTTAATGACAATGTATTCTAAATATCAAGCACAGATACAAAAATATAAAGGACCTTATTACAAAGCTGCTGAGAGCTCATAATATCAATTAAAATCAGTGAAAGCTGAGCTAGTCAGTTCTTCTGAAAAATCAGGCCTAAAAATGTTTGTCTGAACCAAAACCTGCTGAAGTCAATGCAAATCTTTACAATAGTTTCTAGCTCTTAAAAAGACTGTTCCCAAAGCCCAGTGAAGAGCTAGAAACTACTGTAATTTGTTTAGTACAAGAAATAGCATACAAATAGCAGCAGTCTTCTCACATCCCACACTGATCCATCCTGGAATGATCTCCTGCCTGCTATACCGACAGAAGTGATTCTAACTCCCCCAATCCTTTAGTCCTAGACATCTTTTTTGGGTACTCTCATTATTCACTGGGGTCTAAGTAGAAGATGCTCTACAGAGTCCACATAGGAATATTTAATCTAAAGTCTTGATTTTAATACAAGCCAGAAAGGTGAAAGTTCTATATTTAACTGGTAAGCCTACCAAGGTTGTTCTACACACAGGCAATACTTAGCTCAGAAACAGAGATCAGTGTGAATTCCTAAATCAAATATCTGACTTCAGCCTACTGCTCTGGTGATGTCAGGCAATATTACATGCACTAAAAGCATTTTTAATTTTTTCTACCATGCAGTGGATGGCTTGCAATAAGATTTTATTCTAAAATTGCATGACATTGCCTGCCAACATCCTAAGAATCTTTGACTGATAATAATACCATTGCTTACGTGGCCAGCAGGAGCAGATTTTAGATACTGCGATCAAAAAAATGCAGCGCACAGCTCGCCTCTCCACGTAAAATCTGATTAAACTGGCAGTTTTTGATGCCGGTGGATGTAAAGAACTACCACACTATTCATTAAGAAAATTAACAGTATTATAAAGAAATATGGTTGTGAACATTTTTTACGGTATTAACTTAAAGAACACATGGACTTATTTGATTTTTTTTTTACTTCACCTGTAACCTTTACACTAACCACTAAAGATGGCTAACAAGATTAGAGAAAAATAATATTTTTTTCATTGCGTTTACTTTTTGACAATTCTGTGTTTTCTAGTCCATTTCACTGGTTTTCCCTATAGTCAGTTTCCCCTTGTTTTTATGTATTTACCCCTTAAATCCCTTCAAGCCACACGGGAGAGAAAATGGTTTTGAAAATACGAAAATACGACTAAAAATGGGTAGAGAGACTTGGGGGGCAAATGCAATGCTGAAACTGACTTAACTCTCTTTAAGGGCAACTTTACTCTTCAATGTGAGGTATTTTTCACATTGATGTATTTATTTTTAAAGAAGTGTGTAAATTAGGTGCAGCTTTCAGGGTCACAGAGTTGTTAACATGGCTTTTGGGGTCACAAACACATACAATTGCAAACCAGAGGTTGTCCCTTACCATGGGTGCGGTAGCTGTTTTCAAAACCTTAACTGGAAAGGATAGAGTAACCTCAAATACCGATGTATAACAGATGCTTCACTTTATAGAATACTTCTACTAGTTTCCTTCTCAATGCTATTAGAAATAACTGTCTTATCTACCTGTGCACTGGCTGTAATATCCTCTCGTTCCTGACTGGTCATAGTCTCTAGAGCATCCATTTCATCTTTCTCACAGGGATCTTGTAGCCCAGGTCCATCTGAATGCAAGGGGAAGAAGGAACCACAACTCTAAAACTCACTATGATCAGGGTTTAAGAAAAGACGTTTAAAAAAAAAATCACACTTTCCTAACGTACAGTGTTAGTTACAGTACCACGGACATTGCTTTTCACTAGTTATGCTGTTTGGTTACTTTTTTGCACTTCACTCAAGGAACAAGGAAACCTCACTAGTCAGTTTCAATTCTGTATTCTCAGGGACTGGCATAGAATGCTGAAGTGCTTGGGTTTTATATGTTTTTAAATATTGCTTTGAAGTTTTAATGAGAGCAATATTATTAATGCACACACAAGTGTTGGGCCTAAACTATCTGAATCTCTTTAAGCACTTCAAAATAAAAAATAATCAGCGCCTTCCCTTCAATCAAAAAGGCACATACAACACATCTGCCACTTTCTGAAAGCAGAGCTACCAATACCATTGAGTCCCAGAATCAGTGCTGCGGACAGAGTTTATTTCAACAGCCATACTTTAACATCTGTTTAGTGGGAAACCATCACAAAATGTAGCATGTACTGCAGGATGAAAACACAGATGGCCCAATCCACCGTTTCAAAGATTTAGGGGAGCGACATTACAGCTATTAGTTTAGAACTGACCCATCAAAAGTGTTCCTGTGGCTACACATTCAAGAACTCGGCGCATGGCATCTCCAGGACTTAGCGGACTTGTTGCACTACTTAAAGCTTTTTCTACAAGAAGTTCCATTGCCTGCAGGAAGGACAAAATCAGGGTTGACTTTTTAAATGAGGAAATGAAGCTAAAATACAGTTTCTTAAAAATATAAGCAATGGTGTGTCCTCCACAAAAGGCACGCAGCCTCTGCAGAAGGCAAAGAATCCTTTTTTTAGGGCTGTGTTTTGCTTTTTAGTTCCTTGAAACTAGACTCAAGATATTGCTAAGGCAACCTTGTAAAACCATCACGAACATCTAAGCTCCTGCAAAAAAACCCTTCTCGTCTACTTGTGCTAGGACAATAATAATGAAAACATTTTACTTGCTTGTCAACAAAAATTATTTGGCTGAGAGAATGGACCAATAGAACTTTGCAAGGCTGAGCTCAAGAGAATTCACAACTCAGTTCAGAGTTGGCTACTAACTTATTTCTAAAAACTCTCTTTAGCAAGTCACATAATAGAATTCTGCACCTAGAGGATTTACAGCAGTCTGATCACTTAATTAGGACTGACCAAAGGATTTGGACCACTGTATGCTACATGGGACCATTTAGACCGGCTCCTCTATGGTTTCTTTGGGCATTTATTAGTTGACAATTGCCCTGCTATTTACTGGCACTTTTCTAAAAATGTTAAAGTTTATCATCACTTGTTTATTAAATTATTTTGTAAACCTACAGGCGTCTACCAGTGAAACCTGTCACCTTTTATCCAGCTTTCCTATTATGTTTATATGATTCTAATACTACAATATTAGAAAGTTTTGTCCAATCATCATCAGTAGTATTACAGTTGCACTAGAAGTTCCAAATCAAGATCCCATTGTACTAGACATTGTATACACACAGTAAGACAGTTTTGGGCACATGGTACTTACAATCTTCCAGCCACGGTAAGAGCTGGAAGAGAAGGGGTAGCAAGGTGAAGAAAGTCCTGCTAGTGAAGGCAGGGGGCTGGACTCGATGACCTTTCAAGGTCCCTTCCAGTTCTAGGAGATGGGATATCTCCATTATTTTATTTTTTATTTTTATTTTATTTTTTTTATAAAGCACACGTGCTTCCCTCTCAAGAAGCCAATTCATCCCGCTACCACAGGTTAACTGCACATGTGCAGAAAGAGGGGACTATTGTATAAGTAAGTACCAGTGGGGTCTCTCTCCAAAGGTTAGGTTCATTTCTTCAGCCAAATATAATGAAAGCAAGTCCCTCAACTGCTCCTAAACCAGCAGCACAAAGGCAACAAAGGCAGATGAACAAGACCAACACCAAAATTGACACCAGGGTTCAATTACACTGGAGGGATTCCTAGTATTTATTGAGGAATCCACAAGTTAGACTAATGCAGTAGCTAGTATGGCAGAAGGTTTTCTAAGTATGTATGGTTTACAATAAATAAAATCCAACTAGCTTCCCCAGTTGTTTAAGACTCTCTGAAATAGACAAACTACTCTCTACAGAGTATTTATATGCTTAATATGAATAGGACTCCTGGAAGCCCTGTGAGAGGAGAGAGTTCCAGGTATGCATGGAGCACGTAACCCATACAGCATAGTGGATTTAGAGCTCAGCTGTGTGAGGAGTTTGTATATTAAACACATATCTGACTCTGTATACAGTGTCTACAGTCATGCTGGTGTGGCTGTTCACATTCTGAGGAAAGGGACCTCCTCTCTCACAGCTCTAGCTAAATCATACTGTGCATGTGGCCTGCAGACATGGGCTGTGGCACCATACTTGTAATAGCCAAGTATGAAGTTGAAAATCCGAGATGACTGCAGATATGCACTAATTATTTTTAAACTGTCTCATTCTCCACCCCCGCAAGAGGAACTGGAATTGAATAACTACATAAATTTGCTTTGGTGAAGAGGCTATGGAGGATGGATTCCCTATTGCTGAGCAGCAGTCTTCTTGTTAGTCTATAGAAAAAGGAAGGTAAACGTAGACCATGCTCTGGGACCTACTGAGGTCAGTAGGCTTTGTCACGAACGTCAACAGATTCAGCCCTATATATCCAATGTACTTGTGTGGTTAGCTTATCTTTTACTTCATTTCAATGTCCCTGATAATCATCACTGTTGCTACAAGCGTCTTACATGATAGCAATCAAAGGAAGGGTGTCACAGAAAAGGCTTCGGTCTTCTTACCCAATCTGGAAGTGCCCCCCATGTTGGTACACGCTGGCAAAGATCTCGCAGAACCCTGATGATAATCACACATGACTGCAGACCGTTAGCTCTAGCCTTTATGGAAATAAAGGAGACTGTTTGCTAACAGAAAATATCTAAGACAATAAAAACCTAAGTCATACAAGCAACAAAACAAAACTCATTAAAAGTATCTTAGAGTCTGAAGAAAATATTCTCCTTATCTGAATATTAAACCATTTGACTTCACATGGAGCAAAGTTTCCACTGTGTACTACTCCATGTAAAAAATGCAATGGGGCACTGGCATTCTAAAAAAATGCTGAGGTAGATCACAAAACCAAAAGGGATAAAGAAACTAACCTATCTAGTTAAAAGAAGGCTACACCAATTGTGTTCAACATTTTGCACACACTCAGGGTAAGCAACATTATTTGTTGAGTCAGTGCTAGCAAAAGGCGTTAGACTGGCAGCTCTGAATACTCAAATCCTCTACTTATCCACAAAGCAGGTAAAGAATGATCAGAACTGGGCAGGCTTCACTTCTCCACTAGCCAATGGATTGCAAGCGTCCTGGAGAGACCAACGGCCATGTTCTCTTTAAGGATCTATTCAGCTCTTGCTTTTCTGTTGGGGTTGCTGCACAGTGCTAATTATGGTGGTGGATTTTATAAGTATTTCTTAAACAACTAGAGAGACAAGGTGGGGTAGTATCTTTTATTGGACCAACTTCCATTGATGAGAGAGACAAGCTTGCAAGCTGACACAGAGCTCTTCTTCAGATCTGGGAAAAGTACACGTGTGTCACAGCTAAATACAAGGTTTGTATAGCATAAGGAATTAATATGTTGTAAGAAACCACTCAAGATGAATTGGAAATTAATACCTCTGCAGTCAAAGGACAAAAGAAGATCAGTGGGTCTTAAACAATCGTTAGTTGTACTTGAAAGTTTAGGGTTTAAAAGAGCATTTCTAAGCCAGGTGGTGAGGGTGACATATAAAAGGATCCTCTCAGATCCATTTACTGACAGAAGTTGACATATGCAGCCTTCTCTAGCCTGCCAGAATAAAGATAAAATATTTTGCTTCAGCAGGATTTATTTTCACCAAAACCCAACAAAAAACAGGAACGGGCTCATTTATATCCTAGAAATATTCCTATTTTAAGTTACTGTGCTGTGGAGAGGATGAGTTGGAATGTGTACACAAGAATTTTGGGGTCATTATACAGAAGATGCCCCCAATAGCATCAGTTACACTTTGAATAAACATGGTCAGCTCTGCAGCACAAAACTGTGCCTTCTTCCCCCTCCCGCCCTCTCCTTCTACCCGACTAGCAAATCAATGGGAAACTGCACAACACATCTCAGTGCTTCGAAAAGCTCTTTACCTGGAACCATTTAGCATGACGAAGGGCAGCCAATGACTCTAGGCATTTCTGTTGACTCAAAATATCACAGGGGTCAGGCTGAGATTCTGCTGCTGCTTCTAAGAGGAAAGAAATATATGAATTTCTCTTTGCACCATTTACTTACAAAGCTTTCGCGACCAAGAGTTGCTGTGAAAGACCATAACACAAGCATAACTTTTTGTTACTAATAGTTATCAAACTAGCATACTGTAGTTTCTAAATCGTATCCACAGACTGAAGCCCGACTGCATTGTGATTAGAGATCACTGTCTCCTCCATCAAAAGCAACCAGTCTTTTTCAAATGAGAATGTGTTTCTGAAAGCATTGAGAGCAGCACAAAAATCTCTATTAGCAAATTACAGCAATTAGGTCTGCAGATTTATAAAGTTAAGTCTCGAATACAACTAACTCCATCCATCTTCTGCCTCCCCATTCAGGAAGGTGAAGGGAAAAAGCGGCACAGGAGTTTTAGGAGGATTTCGGCCGCCTGATTTTGTCACTTTGAAAGTATTCTGACAGTAGTAACCAAATCAACAAATCAAAATATCTGCTCAGTCACCATGGTTATTTCATTTTGAAATTATTACCTATTTAGTACATCAAACCTTTCACACACAAAATTTTAAACCATCAATGATTTACTCACCTTCGTCAGCAGAAGCATCCTCTCTCATGAGAGGAGATGTGACTGAAATTGTGACCTGCATTTTTGGTTCCTTGTACGAACAGATGAGTATACTTGCTTCCTCAGCATCGGATGAAACTTCATACTCATCTTCAGTTAACGTCTAGAAAGTTAAAAGAACAAAACTTCATTTGTTTCACCTTCAAGTTCATGTGCCAGCATTATCTCTATACCCCACTATTTAAAAAAAATCGTATTTGGTGATTTTTTTGTTCAAGAAAGAAATTGACTAATATAGTTTAAAAGCTAGGAATGATGTAGCATCAGTTTCAATTACATTAGTAGAAAAAATGGGTGAGATAATATCTTTTATAGGATCAACTCCTGTTGAAGGAAGGCACAAGCTTTTGAGCTATACAGAGCTCTTCCTCTGGTCTGGAGAAGGTAGACAGAGTGTCTGAGCTAAATACAAGGTTGGACAGGTTGTTAAGCATAAGAGGTTCACACATGCTGTATAAATGAAGTGGGCAATTCAAGGTTAGGAGGCAGTAGGATGTGCTACAAATTGTTGTAATACACCATAAAACCAGTGTGTGTGTTAAGTCTATAATTTTTTGTGTACAATAGAGTTATGAATTTAAGTTCCCAGACTTGTCTTTTGAAGGTATTATGTGGGTTTCCTTTGAGGATGAGGACTGAGAGGTCAGACATGGACACATCTGTATCCTGAAAGAATTCTTCCCCAAACTCCCTCTTCTGACTTTCAAATAACACCCCAACCTTACCAAGCTTGTCATCAGAAGCAAGCTCCGACCAGACCAAGACACACCAACTCAAAGCAGCACCAGTTCCTGCCAGAACAGGTGCAACACATGCAGACATATCTCCACTGATACAATGATCAGTACCTCCCACAATACAACTTTCAAGATCTATGGATCCTACACATGCTTATCACATCATGTGGTGTACCTCATCCAGTGCATCAAATGCCACAACTACTATGTGGGTGAAACCAGACAATCACTACGCTCTCAAATGAAACCATGCAGAAAAATGATAGCGACAGAACACCACATCAACTATGGGCGAGCACTTTTCACAAAGTTATCACTCCATGTCTGACCTCAGTCCTTGTCCTCAAAGGAATCCCACATAACGCCTTCAAGGGACATGCCCGGGAGCTTAAATTCATAACTCTGTTGGACACTAAAAACCATGAATTAACAAAGACACTGGTTTCATGGTTTATTATAGTAATTTGTAACACACTCTGCTGCCTGCTAACCTTTAATTGCCCAATTCCTTAAACTGCTGTCTCCTACAGCATATGTGAACCTCTTATGCTTAATAATCTGTCTCACCTTGTATTTAGCTCAGACACACCGTCTACCTTCTCCAGACCTGAGGAAGAGCTGTGTGTAGCTTGAAATCTAGTCCCTTCCACTAACAGAAGTTGGTCCAATAAAAAAATATCACCTATCTTGTCTCTCATATATCCTGGGACCAGCACGCCAGCTACAACCCTACAAACATATATAATAGGCAGCATACCCTTTTTTTGCAGTAGGCCCTTACTGGCCAGGCTTTCTCATAGCCCTACCGTGCACCTCAAACTTGATATGCAACTCTGTCATTCTAGTCCTCAGACTTTCCTGAGCAGATTGGCATAATTTGCATGATGGGACAAACTGTATTAGCTTTGTGATGTAAGAGCCTGTAAGGACTGAACTAAGACATCCAAACCAAGTGCAGCATGCCACTATGCTACCTACTACTAGAATGGAAATTGACATTTTGAGATGGAATGCAGAAAAAACCCAGCACACGTTCCCTGTTACAATGCCTGTTGCTAAGCACAGGAACTGTCTTTTCTATTTTGTTTTGTACATAGCCTAGGATATTGTTAATCTTCAATAAGCAGTACTGGATTGTTCTATGCTCTAGGGATCCTTTTTCCTGACAAATAGCAAAGGAGAAAGTGTCATTAGAAATCAGAAACGAAGGAGGATCCACTCTTACTGAAAGCTGCTTGGGCAGCTGCTCTGTGATGTTCTTTAAGAGGGTGTGTGTAGGTTTCTGGGCAGAGAGTAGGATAAGATGAACATTCCTGTCTCCTTGGAGCAGAAGCCCTTTTGCCAGAATGCCAACTCGCATTACACCTTTCAGAATTCGGGGTGCAGTTTCTGCTTTCCTGTTGAGGAGAGAAGTTGTGGGAAAACATCAAACAGAGCTATCTACATTGAATCTGAGCCTTAAAATCTATCACAGGGAGCCCCAAAATATCTGAAAAGCAGAACTAAAAGGCAATTAACAATATTGCTCCTGAAGTAAATTGTTGCACTGTATTTGTTAAAACAGAAAGACACTGAAATCTCCATGCAATTCTTTGATTCTGCTGCAGCACAAATTCATTGAAGCAACTTTAGTGGTAGGTCCACTATGAGTTACACGTTTGCCTTTTGATTGTAATTTTGAAACCTTTAACTTAAATCTAAATACAAGAACTCTCCAGAACTCTTATTTAAACTATTACACTGAAATAGCGTAAAGATTTCACTACCACCCCATGTCTAACTGTTCAGAGGGGAGACTATTTTTGTTTTATTACTTTTGAAGTGACTATTAAGTGCCAAGTGGTGTCACAGCTGTGGACAGCTGGAACATTTTCTGCAGGAATTGGACATTACTATAACCCTTTTTAATCTAGCTTCAATCAGTGCTGCAGGACAGAAAACAGAATTTAAAGCCAGTAAGTAAGGAAGCCAATTCTGTATGTATCGCAAGCTCTGCGATCTCTACCCTCACTAATGTTTAGGCAAACAAAATATAGATGCACAAATGAGAGTGCGGAGAGGATTCATTTTTGCCATTTTTAAACTCTCATTTTGCTGATGTGGCCTCTTTATCCAATCCCTTCGACAGACACTGCAGCTATTCTGGAATGATGACTTCTCCAGCACTCCAAAAGTGTCAACCTCATCTTGCCACAATACTGCAGCAACTACCTATGGAAAGAGTCTATGCAAGTTTGTTACCCCCTCTCTTCATCATCTTCTTCTCTGTCAGATTCTTGCTCTGTCAATGAATCAGAGACGAGCTTAAGAGCACGTTCAGAATGGGAGACGACCTTCTGGATGGCCTGCAGCTCCTCTTCTGTTGGGTAGATGCTAGAGTGTTTTGTCATGATGTGACGGTCATCAGAAGAGTCTGGACGTCTAGTAGGCTGAGAAACGGAAAATAAACTTTACTACCATCTGGGGGCTGAGAAGAATTAAAAACGGTTACCTACCTTTTATAACTGTTGTTCTTCGAGATGCATTGCTCAGGTCCATTCCATTCTAGGTGTGCGCGCGCCTACGTGTGCAGTCAGAGGAGATTTTTGCCTTAACGGTATCCATAGGGCTGGCTGTGGTGCTCCCTAGAGTGCCGCACTCATGCCGCAGTATATCAGGCACCACCAGCCCTGCGCCGTCTCAGTTCCTTCTTGCCGACATTCTGACAGAGGGGCAGGAGGGCGGGTAATGGAATGGACATGAGCAACACATCTTGAAGAACAACAGTTACGAAAGGTAGGTAACCGTTTTTTCTTCTTCGAGTGCCTGCTCATGTCGATTCCATTCTAGGTGACTCACAAGCAGTATCAATAGAGGTGGGCCCAGAGTTCACTATCATGCAGCTTGTAGCACAGCTCTGCCGAAGCCAGCGACATTCTGAGCTTACTGGGTCAATGCACAGTGTGAAGCGAATGTGTGGACAGATGACCAGGTCACAGCCAGACAGATCTCCTGGATCGGCACCTGAGCAAGGAAGGCTGCCAAAGACGCCTGCGCCCTAATCGAACGAGCCATCACTATCGGCGGTGGGGGGCAGATTCCTTAGCTTGTAGCAGTAGCGGATACAGGCCGTGATCCACAATGACATTCTTTGAAGGAGACACAGGGCAACCTTTCATCCTGTCTGCAATTGCCACAAACAGCTGCGTAGGCTTACAGAACAGCTTCATTCTGTCTATGTAGAAGGCCAGAGCGCGTTTGACATCCAGGGTATGCAAACTGCGTTCCTCATCTGTCTCATGGAGCTTAGGACAGAGGACCAGCAAGCATATGTCTTGACCAATATAGAACTAGGAGATGACCTTGGACAGAAAGGCCAGATGCAGACGCAGCTGAACCATGTCCTTATAGAAGGCCACGTAAGGTGGTTCAGATGTTAGCGCTCTGATTTCGGACACTCAACAGGCTGAAGTTATGGCGACTAGGAAGGAAACCTTCCAGGAGAGAAGCAGGAGAGAGCAGGAAGCTAGAGGCTTGAAGGGGGGGGACACATGAGCGGTGACAGCACAAGATTCAGGTCCCAAGGGGGTACTGGATCCCCAACATATGGGTAGACACACTCCAGGCCCTTCAGAAACTGTGCTGTCATACGGTGGGCGAAGACCGACCTGCCTTGAAATGGAGAATGGAACGCCAAACTGGCCACCAGGTGAACCTTGACCGAAGACAGCGAGAAGCCCTGGAGCGTTAGGTGCAGCAGATAGTCCAGGATGTCCTGCAGTGGGGCCTCCTCCACACAGATGTGACAATCCGAGGCCCAACACGCAAATTCCTTCCACTTAGTTACATAGGTAGCTCGGGTGGAAGGCTTCCTGCTGCCCAGCAGGACTTGCTGGCCACCGGCGGAACACCATCGTTCCTCTCCACTCACCCGCGCAGCAGCCAGGCTGTCAAGTGCAGCACCGCTAGGTTTGGATGCAGCAGATTGTCATGGTTCTGGGACAGCAGATCTGGTCAAAGAGGCTGCTGCACGGGGGTGGCTGCCAACAGACTCAGCAGCATGCCGAATCAATGCTGACGAGGCTACAGGGATGACCTTGGCCTTGTCTTGCTTCACCTTCAGGAGGATCCTGTGGATCAAGGGCATGGGCGGGAAGGCATACGTCAGCGCTGCAGACCACGAGATCAGGAAGGCATCCGACAGGGAGCCCTTGTCCATGCTCTGCAAAGAGCAGAGCACGTGGCACTTCCTGCCTGGACGCGAACAGGTCCACCTGGGGAAACCCCCACCTGCAGAAGATCAGGCTGACTACCTCCAGATGGAGCGAGCCTTCATGGCAAGATGACAGGATTCTGCTGAGACGATCCACCAAGACATTTTTGGCCCCTGGCAGATGGGCGGCCACCGGGTGAATGGCGTTCCTCACGCAAAAGTCCCAGAGACTGAGCACTTATTGACAAAGGGCTGAAGATCTGGTGCCGCCCTGCCAGTTGATGTAATATACCGTGGCAGTATTGTCCGTCAGGACTGTACCACTTTGCCCTTCAGGTGGGGCAAGAGAGCCTGTCAGGCCAGTCGAACCGCCCTGAGCTCCCTTACATTGATGTGGAGGGCCAGACTGGATTGTAACCAATGACCCGGGATGTTGAGATTTAAAACAAATAAACGGAAATTCTTCTTCACACAGCGCACAGTCAACCTGTGGAACTCCTTGCCCGAGGAGGTTGTGAAGGCTAGGACTATAACAGGGTTTAAAAGAGAACTAGATAAATTCATGGAGGTTAAGTCCGTTAATGGCTATTACCCAAGATGGGTAAGGCATGGTGTCCCTAGCCTCTGTTTGTCAGAGGGTGGAGATGGATGGCAGGAGAAAGATCACTTGATCATTACCTGTTATGTTCACTCCCTCTGGGGCACCTGGCATTGGCCACTGACAGTAGACAGGATACTGGGCTGGATGGAGCTTTGGTCTGACCCAGTATGGCCATTCTTATGTTCTTAAGTTTCTTATGAGCTCACCCAGGTGGGCTCCCCATCCCAGATGCGAAGCATACAAGACCAGGGTGAGCGATGGGGTCAGGGACGCAAAGGGAACTCCTTGGAGCACCAACTTGGGGTCCTGCCACCAGGCCAACGACAGCAGGATAGGGACTGTTACTGTGACTACTCGGTCTAGGAGGTGTCTGCTGAGAATGTAAACCAAGGACAGCCACGTTTGCAGAGGCCTCATATGAAGAAGGGCATGGCTGACCACGTATGTACATGTGGCCCAACAGTCGCAGACACAGGTGGGCTGTAGTGAGTGGGTGGGCTTGCATGTGGGGGATTAAGCCTGCTATGGCCTGAAAATGTGTTTCGGGATGGAAGGCCCTGGCTCGTGTGGAGTCGAGGACCGCTCCGATAAACTCTATGCATTGGACTGGTGTTAACGTGGACTTTTCTGCGTTTATCAACAGGCCCAGGTCGCTGCAGGTGGAACGCACCAGATCGAAGCTCCTTTGTACCTGCCCTTGATAAGCCAGTCATTGAGATATGAAAAGATCTGGACACACACACCCCGGCGACGCCTGAGGTAAGCCGCCACTGGCACTAACATTTCGCTAACACCCTGAGGGCCGAGAACAGGCCAAAAGGTAGGAACGTGAACTGAAAGTGCTGCCCGGCCACAATGAAGCACAGGAACCGTCTGTGTCCCAGGAATATGGAGACATAGCAGTATGCATCCTTTAAGTCGAGAGCGCGTACCAGTCTCCTGGATGCAGGGAAGAGATGATGGAGGCCAGGGAGACCATGCGGAACTTCAACTTCTTAAGTGACTTCTTGAGGCCATGCAGGTCCAGGATGGGTCTGAGGCCCACTTTGGACTTTGGAAGTAACAAGAGTAGAAGCCTCTTCTTTCCATGTCCTGAGGAACCTCCTCCACAGCCCCCAAGCCCAGGAACTTCTTGACCTCCTGAATGAGGAGATGCTCACGAGAAGGGTCCCTGAAGAGGGACGGGGAAAAGGGGGGACAGGAAGAACGGGGGCGAGAAGGCAAGTTGACCAAGAATTGCAGGGTATAGCCCCCAGCAATTATGTCCAGGACCCAGTGGTCCGATGTAACCCTGGACCATGCCAAACAATAAGGGGAGAGGAGATCAAGAAAAGGGTGGGAAGGATCCAGACAGATGGCTGGTGTGTCGCTCCCAGACACACCCTCAAGATGAGTGCTTCTGACCTCCTTGGTGCTTCACCAGCCAGGCTGCGCAGGGGAGTGGGACAACAAGTGGCGGCAGCGGCTAAACCCGGTGTCCCACTTTCTTGTAGGTCCATGATGAGGCTGCCACTGTCATGGAGGTGGTGGAGGTTGGAATGGCTGTCTCGACACCTGAGGAGTATGCATCCCCAGAGAGCGGAAAGTCACCCTTGTGTCCTTAAGGCCGTACAGCTGCGTTTACTTCTGGTCAGAGAACAGATCTACACCATCAAATGGGAGGTCCTGAATGAAGGCCTGCATCTCCTGGGACAGGCCCGCGGTCTGGAACCAGGAACTGCACCTCATAACCACCGCTGAGGTAACCACCCGGGCAGCTGAATCGGCCGCATCCCAGGTCATTTGGAGGGAGCACCAAGCCGCCACGGTGCCTTCCTCCACCAGAGTTGCAAACTCCTGGGCCACCTCCTGGGGCATGGAGTCTTTGAACTTGAGTAGGGAGTCCCATAAGTTAAAATTGTAATGGCCCAAGAGGGTCTGGTGGTCCGCCACCCGAAACTGGAGGCTGGCCATAGAATAAATCTTGCGACCAAACAAGTCCAACCTCTTAGCATCTTTATTTTTAGGGGTGGAACTGGTGGGGCCCTGCTTATCTTTCTCGTTGGCCACTGACATGACCAACGATCCTGGTGGCGGGTGGCTGTACAAGTACTCGAACCCTTTCGCAGGGACGAAGTACTACTTCTCCGCTCTTTTAGACGTGGACGGAATAGAGGACAAGTTTGCCAGATGGACTTGCAATGTCCAGGAGCTCCTCATGTACCTGGAGTGCGACCCAGGCTGGGGTGGCCACCAAAAGCACATTGAACAATGTGTCCGCCTGCTCCTCCATCTCCTCTGCCTTGAGGCCCAAGTTCAAAGCCACCCTATGGAGCAGCACCTGATGCTCCTTAAAATCGCCCCATGCGCTAACTCTGGAGGGGCTTGTCACCACTTCACCCAGGGAAAAGGATGATGATTGGACCAATGGGGGAGGCCCGCCGGCATCTTCCCCCAACGGGGAGGGTGGCCTTGGAGTGGGAGTGCTGATGGTGCAATGGGTACCAACTTCGGCCTCTCCGATGTGGTGACCGAGAGTTGGCAAGAGTAGGTCAATGGCATAATGAGAACCCTCAGGCATTCCAATAAGGCCATTGGGTCAGCCCTTGGCCTTGCTGCCAGGCCGGCCCCGATGCCGTAGACGCGCCCTCCAGAGCCCCTTCCCATTGCTGCCTGGGCAAGGGGCTGAACTGTGCCTCCAATCCAGAGAAGTCGTCGCCCTCCAGTGACCATGGCCAGGCCTGGGTCTGGCGGCTACCAACGACCGACGCTGGGAGCGTTCTGATCAGTGCTGGGAGTAGGGAGAGTGTCATCATGTCGGGACCGGCCTCGAGGTCTCGGCGATCAATGGCGTGACTCGGACCGGTACCAGGGAGATCATCTATGCTTGGGAGAACTCTGGCGTGAAGATGGGGACTGGGAACATGGTACTGATGCTTGGTAATGACGGGTCAGAGACCTGGGCTGCGGAGACCAAGAGCGTGGCAACCTAGGGCTCTGCCTTGGCTCTGGAGACCAGTGGTGCTCGCTCGACTTGTGTGAGGCCCACCCGGTCCCCGCTGGGCCCCACACTAACTGAACACTTAACTACTACTTATCTACTAAGAAACCATAGAACTATTTACAACAAGGCTAAAACAGGAAAGGAACTGATGGCCACTTGCGAAGCAAGGGACAAAGGCGCTCTGACTGATCACCACAAGCAGTAAGAAAGAACTGGGAGGGTGCAGGGCTGGCAACGCCTGATATACCGCGGCATAAGAGCAGCACTCCAGGATGCGCCACAGCAAAAAATGTAAGGCAAAAATCTCCGATGGCCGCGCACATGGGTGCGCCCACACCTAGAATGGAATTAACATGAGCAAGCATTCGAAGAATGAAAAAAATTCTTAGCAATGCCATCACTAGTAGACATCCTATACACGCTCATAACTACATGAACAGATGCAGAAGACTATGTGAAAACAATTAAAGCAAAGAAATTCCAGCAAGCAACTGGAATTTTGTCAAGTCTCAAAGGGTCAGACTAGAAAAGCAATACGAAAAAAACTTAGCTGCTGCAGAAAGTGAGGTTCAATAGGCGGTGTTCTTCCCTCTGAATTAGTATTGCACTAATGCTCCGTCACAGCATTTCGGGTTGCTGGATTCCAGGAGGTGAAGTTTTGTAAATCAGACTTTAAAAGCGAATGTCCTGACCACATGTAATGAATCCACAACACCATCTGTGCCCTGTGGCCAGATCAAATTCCAATTTAGGTAGTTACATTCTCCCTCCCTCAATTACCTCTGTAATTTCAACAGGATAAGATATTTTTCACTTCCTATCCTCAAGTGTTGGGCAGCATTGTTATGCACTGAACAGTTGTCATGTTCCAACCTAGAGGAGGGTATGTTTCAATGCTGCGCAAGGTAACGAATATGAGCGCTACATCAGTGAATTTGTAAAAGTAAGGGGATTTGAAGATTCATTTGGATGAAAGGCTCGATGCAGTTGCAGGATGATTAGTATATGGCACAGGAGCAGGACCAAGACATTAGTAGAGGGAGCTTAAATTTATACTAAAGTGATTTTCCAAGTTCTCCAGCTGCAGTGGTTAATGAGCAATCTCATGCGTTTTCCTAGTCAGCTTTCTCAAATTATGCTGTATTCACATTGACTATAAAGACCTCCCAATCCCAGCAGCGAGTATAGAACCAATCACTAATCAGATCCCCACATGTGGCACTCTGTAAAAATCTTTTTAAAAACATATCAGGTGGCTTGGCACAGAGTGACACCATACCTCATACCCAGCCAGTATAGACAGATTAGTCTAAGAAGATTCAGTGAGAGCTGTAAATAAGCCTCCCAGGTTCCAGTGATTAAGATAAATAAGGTTCCATGAGAGGTGCACTAATATAGACGCAACCTTAAAAAGCAAAGGAGTAGTATGGTTAAATGGAAGTGGTCACTGAGGGCAGGAAAAAGAGCATCTATTGTGGTGGAAAGGTCAGTCTAGAGCTATATGCTTATGTTTACAACAAAAACCCCCATTTACTAAAGCCTGCCTCAGAGAATCAAACAAAAAGGAATCTGACCTCCAGGTCAGACCGCCTGAAAAATGCTTGTTAAATGGTTTGAAAAGGACTAGGAAAGTATAAGAAGAAAACGCAGCTCACTGTACAGGGGTTTTGTACGCGACAACCATCACTTTAGTAACCTGCACATAAATGGGACATGTGTAAACGTACAGACAGATTACATTACAAAGTATTTAGCAAGGCTGGCTAGTAATTTTTCTAATTTAAAAAGTGAATTTTCACACATGCATATTTTATCTCCTGCTACTGTAATGCACCACCCACTCAAGTCCCAGGTAGGGCACTGCCATATGGAATTCTTGCAGCACATCTCAAGTGGGGGTGTGTGTGGACATGCGCAATGACGTGGTGCTCTCTTGCCCCAATATAAAATAAGGATTTTAAAAGAAAGGGTGAGTGTCTGGGTGCAGGGCAAGATATGCAGAATGTAGGTGTGATAAAAATTGAAGAGGCGCAAGAATTTAGGCATAGGGGGTTAAGAGGACACAACTATTTTCAAGTCGCATTTTGTTGCTGAACAGAAGGACAGGGCAGGCAAATCGTACCCTTCAGGCTGCATAGTATAAACAACAAGTTAGTAATCTGAAGTTTATATGTTTACCCTGCCAAGCAGTCCAACATTTCAAACATGCATTTGTCGAAAATGCTGCAACCAACTAAAAGAGTTAATCTGTGTCCATTACCAATTCCAAATTCTGGTGATGGGTTTTTAGGAGACGCATAAGATTAATCCTACAATACTCAAAGAATACACAAGGGAACACACATTCTAGCCTTGAAACAGAGTTTAAAGATGCCAGACTTTCACATTGCTCCTTCCAGGAACTGAATCAAGGGTTACCCACCAAGAGAGGAGGAACTGGCATGCCAGGTCTGCCCATAAGTGGGGGTGGATGCCAGTCTGCAGCCATCCGACGCCGCTGCTCTTCCCAGTATAACTGCTCTTCCTCTACCCGCCGCCAGTACATTTCCTCTTCATAGCGCCTGAATGGAAAGAGATTTTTTAAAAAAGGTGGTACAGTTACATCAAGCAAAGATGAACTGCATCAGGATCATAGAATATTGGGGTTGGAAGAGACCTCAGGCGGTCATCTAGTCCAATCCCCTGCTCAAAGCAGGACCAACACCAACTAAATCATCCCAGCCAGGGCTTTGTCAAGCTGGGCCTTAAAAACCTCTAAGGATGGAGATTCCACCATCTCCCTAGGGAACCCATTCCAGTGCTTCACCGCCCTCCTAGTGAAATAGTGTTTCCTAATATCCAACCTAGACCTCCCCTACTGCAACTTGAGACCATTGCTTCTTGTTCTGTCATCTGGTACCACTGAGAACAGCTGAGCTCCATCCTCTTTGGAACCCCCCTTCAGGTAGTTCTCCCCTCACTCTTCTCTTCTGCAGACTAAACAAGCCCAGTTCCCTCAGCCTCTCCTCGTAAGTCATGTGCCCCAGCCCCCTGATCATTTTCGTTGTCCTCCGCTGGACTCTCTCCAATTTGTCTACATCCCTTCTGTAGTGGGAGGGACCAAAACTGGACGCAATACTCCAGGTGTGGCCTCACCAGTGTTGAATAGAGTCAAGATATATCACATCCACCGCTTTCCCCATATTCACAGAGTCAGTTATCTCATCATAGAAGGCAATCAGGTTGGTCAGGCATGACTTGCCCTTGGTGAATCCATGTTGACTGTTCCTGATCACCTTCCTCTCCTCCAAGTGCTTCAAAATGGATTCCCTGTATACCAGCTCCATGATTGTGTCGGGGACTGAAGTGAGGCTGACTGGTCTGTAGTTCCCCAGGTTCTCTTTCTTCCCTTTTTTAAATATGGGCATTATATTTGCCTTTTTCCAATTGTCCGGGACCTCCCCCGATTGCCATGAATTTTCAAAGATAATGGCCAATGGCTCTGCAATCACATCAGCCAACTCCCTCAGCACCCTTGGCTGCATTAGATGTGGACCCATGGACTTGTGCACGTCCAGCTTTTCTAAATAGTCCTTAACCAGTTCTTTCACTACTGAGGGGTGCTCACCTCCTCCCATATTGTGTTGCCCAGTGCAGTAGTCTGGGAGCTGACCTTGTCTGTGAAGACCGAGACAAAAACAGCGTTGAGTACTTCAGCTGTTTCCACATCATGTCACTATGTTGTCTCCCTCATTCAATAAGGATCCCACACTTTCCCTGACTGCCTTCTTGTTGCTAACATACCTGTAGAAACCCTTATTACCCTTCACATTCCTTGCTAGCTGCAATTCCAGTTCTGCCTTGGCCTTCTTGATTACACCCCTGCATGCTCTATCAATATTTTTATACTCCTCCCTAGTCAACTGTCCAAGTTTCCACTTCTTGTAAACTTCCTTTCTGAGTTTGAGCTCACCGAAGATTTCAGTGTTAAGCCAAGCTGGTCGCCTGCCATATTTGCTATTCTTTCTACTCTTCGGGATTGTTTGTTCCTGCGCCCTCAATAAGGCTTCTTTAAAATACAGCCAGCTTTCCTGGACTCCTTCCCCCCTCATATTAGCTTCCCAGGGGATCCTGCCCATCAGTTCCCTGAGGGAGTCGAAGTCTGCTTTTCTGAAGTCCAGGGTCTGTATTCTGCTGCTCTCCTTTCTTCCTTTTGTCAGGATCCTGAACTCAACCATCTCATGGTCTCTGCTGCCTAGGTTGCCACCCACTTCTACTTCCCCTACCAATTCTTCCCTGTTTGTAAGCAACAGGTCAAGAGGAGCATGGCCCCTAGTTGGTTCCTCCAGCACTTTCCCCAGGAAGCTGTCCCCAACACTCTCCAAAAACTTCCTGGATTGTCTGTGCACTGCTGTATTAAAGTACTTCTGGGCTCAAAACAGTCACTGTCCTCTGACCAGCTGATCAGGAAAAGCCTATGATGCTACATGTAAGTTAACAAATAACTTCTAATGGTTATTTGTGATCAGGTTAGCAAGAGTGCATCTGGAAAATATGAAGAAAATTAACACATTTGATTGAACTGTGTAAGCAGCCAGAAGCAGAATTGGAGATTGCTGATCTTCTCATTTCCTGCCCTAGCTCTGCTGTGTATTGTTTAAACAGCTGCTGTATTTCACACCAGAGATGAGTGCATATCAGTGAGTTAAATGAATTATTAATAGGTTAAGATTCTGCAAAGAATGGATGATAGAGAAAAGTTTAAGAAGCCTTTTCTACCCATTCTATGCAAAATGCATTACACAGGAATATCTAGAGGCATCCTCCAGCTGGGTGTGGCACTGCCAGTGCCATATGCCCACTATCTGCTAATACTTAATGGGGCTTGGGTACGGTGGGGAGAAAAAGAGGGCACGGAGCACATACAGTATGTACTCTGAGGCATTACAAAAGCTATCCATCTTCCCACTCCACTTAGTGCTCTACTGCAGTGGTTCTCAAACTGTGGGCCACAGCCCAAATGTGGTCCGCGACACAGTCCCAGGTGGTCCGCCCTGGGCGGAATTGGGGGCCGCCCAGTCAGCAGCTGCCATTTTCCAGCGGCCGTGGTCAAGAGGTAAGGAACAAGGCAGATCTCGGATGAGAGGACATGGAAGGGAGTACAGGGCAAATGGGGGAGGGGGAGCAGAACAGTGGGGACAAGGAGGGAAGCCCAGGGAGGCAGTGAGGTCCAGAGGTGCCAAAATACAAGTTCGCCCAGGACACCATTTTCCTTAAATTCAGCCCTGGGTGCCTGTGCGGCATGCTAGGGTGCTGGGTGGATGCCTAGGGCAGGGCTGCCAGGTGACGAGCTCAAGGCACTCAGCAAGCTGGTGAGGTGGAGGGTGTAGGTGGGAGCACCTGCCTGGCCCCTCTGCCCTCTTGCTGGCCCTGGTCCCTGCTGAGGTGAGGGGCCCACACACGCCTCGCAGGACCCCTCTCTCCCTGACAGATGCATGTTAATAGTGGGCTGTAGTGCCTATTTCAGCTGCACAGGTGAGCCTCAGGGGAAAAAGTTTGGGAATCCCTGCTCTAGAGGAGTGCAAAATATGAGCCAACATCTAATTCCTTCAACTTACATTGCTTTCAAACACTTTATTGTAAAAACAGGCCTACATCCTCCCCTTCAAATGCTGTTCACTTAGAGCAAGGGCAAAGTACCAGCCAGCGAGAACAAGATAACACATCTGCCTTCACTTTCCCTATGTAGAGGCAATGGTGTTGGATGATACAGCTCTAAAGCATCTTTAGACTCCTGTCAGATCATAAGCTTTTCTATTATGGCAGGGCTTTTCAACCTTTTACTTCCTACAGCTCTATAAACAATCTGACTACTTTGCCCATCTCCCATCCATTAAGGCTTTCACAACCAGTTTTCCTCAAATACCTGCCCAGAATCCTTTGCATCAGTTCCTTTGTCACTACAGAAGTCAACACATGGGTTTTTCTGGCATCTCAAGAAGAAAACGTGCAAGTGGCTAAGCAAGAAAGCAGTTGCACAGACAGGGAAGAAGAAGAGATCTGTGACCACCTTCAAGATCCTGACCCACAGATTGAGAGCCCTTGCACTAGCAAAAGTCAATGGAATATGTGAATTAACACGAAAGTATGAATCCTGCAATATCCCATAAAATCCGCATTTCTGAGAAAGTGATCTCCAACGGAGGACTTGCCTCATTTCCATGTGCCAACGCTGCTCTTCCTCTCTGCGTCTCTTTATCATATCCTTCTGTTTCTGCTTTTTCATCTTCTCCTCGTGCATTTTCCGAGCTCGGTTACTGGGCTTGATCTCAACTGGTAGATCTGGGTTTACTTTCTTCTACAAGGAAATTACAACACATTTTAGACAATCTTAAAAGCATTATCACAAAGCTAGTAGAGTATCAATATTTTAAAAAGTCTACTACTGTAGTCCCATAATTAAAGTGTTACTAATAAACCTGACATTACACTTGGGTTTTTAGATACTGTTTGATGGCATGTTGTATAAGGATAATTTGTACCATTTCTTAATTAAGAGAATTAGCCATGGGGAGGTGTACCACACACTTAAACCCCTACCGCCAGAACCAGGAAGCCTCTTTGTAAACTCTTCCAGCTCCCAGCATCAATTGCTAAAAAGACCTATCCAAAACAGATTTAAGACAGAGAGTAAAACCCAAGAGCAACTTTTAAAAATTTTGATGTCTAAAATTAAACACCTAAATAAAAGGGGCCTGACTTTCAGAGATGAGCATCCGCAACTCCCAATGAAGTAAACTGGAGTTTATGGGTACTCAGCACCTCTGAAATCAGGTCCGAGGTGTCTTAAATAGGGAGCCCAAAATGGAAATACCCAGGTTTGAAAATCTGGGACCAAGTCTCCAGCTTCACATAAACTCAAGCTTTGAACCTGAGATGTTTCAAAAGCGATATTCAAAGGCCTAACTCAGGGATAATATTAAGTACATTTCAATGTTCTGAGAATAATTCTTCTAATCAGACTTTATATTAATGCAGCCCCATTGAAATTAGAAATACACCTCTACCCCGATATAATGCGACCCGATATAACAAATTCGGATATAATGCGGTAAATCAGTGCTCGGGGGGGGGGGGGGGGGGGGGGGAGGGCTGTGCACTCCGGCAGATCAAAGAAGTTTGATATAACGCGGTTTCACCTATAATGTGGTAAGATTTTTTGGCTCCCGAGGACAGCGTTATATAGGGGTAGAGGTGTATCTGCTTGAATATGGGACATGAGTTCTTTATTTTCTGCTGTTTCTTTCTCATCTTAAATCAATGCTGTTTGCAACATTTCCACAGCAACCAAATGTTTGTTGATGTTGCATTTGCTGGTAGTGGAAGAGATGCTACAAACAAAAATAACAGGTTTCAGAGTGGTAGCTGTGTTAGTCTGTATCAGCAAAAAGAACAGGAGTACTTGTGGCACCTTACAGACTAACAAATTCATTTGAGTATAAGCTTTCGTAGGCTAAAACCCACTTCATCGGATGCATGCATACTTATGCACAAACGAAAATGGTCATTTCAGTCGAAGAACAAGTAGCAGGAACAGGTGAACACTTAGCAAACAGAACTCATGTTCTCATCTAAAGAGCCTTGATTGATTAAAGCACGAGTAACTGAAAATAGAAAAAAAAAAAATGTGGATAGGCAACCAGAACGTTTTTTCATCTCAGAGCTTTTTAAAGTCTTCCTAATAGTCAATGTAAATGAGCAATCTGCTCGTTACTTTTGGATGAAAAGGCAAAATATTTTTACTCTGTAGGCTTCAAAATGTTGGTAAGAGAAGAATTAGCCAGTTCTGGACTTAACCAATGGCACGACTTCAAAACAATTTCTGTTTGTTGGAATGGACAATTTGGGGTGGTAATGATCTAAAGAGCCTAAAACTTGCTTCCAAGAAATGTTATTTCAACAGGAGTTGGAACAGGCCCAGATGACAAAATATACTCCATGTACCGATTGGTCAATAGCCAAATATGCTTTGCCATTGAAAGAGACCAACTGAAGATAGCCTAAGGCGGTTTTAACCTAAGAATTTTAAAATATGCTTTTTAGGTCCCTCTGTGCGGGATTTAAGTGGTGTTTAACACCCCCAACATATTGTAACATATAGCGCTTGCAAAGCTTGTAAAATGCTGTGTGTTCGCTAAAAATACTCCTAAAACAGAGCTGGGCCAATCAGTGCTTAAATGCAATGTTAAGGTCAACCAATGCAAGAAAGAAGTTAAAATGGTGAAGATGAATCCTGATATAAGGAACTCAGACCCACCAAATGATTTAAGCCTATAAACAGTGACTGTATTCACTGACACTTGAATTGCCAAAGTCAAATTGAGTTTGATGGATTCAATTCTTTGTGGTCTGTGCAACAACTTTGGCTTCACATTAATAATTCCAATAACTGATTTATCATTAAACACAATAAATCAATCCCAGGCATGTCCACTGGTTCATGGTTAATTTGTACTATAACATCACTCCCTGGATTACAGTGCAGGATGGTTAAGTAGAGGTGGGACAATCTTCTACAGTTACTCCATTTCATGAAATCATTACTCCATTTCATGAAACACCAATCAAGGTCACCATCTACTGGCCACTTACTTACAACTTCAAGAACTTTAGTATAGCAATCCACTGTCGCCTTTGGAACAGAAGGCACCGATTGTTAGGAAGTCAGCCTTACCAAAAGCTAATTCTTTTGTAACAACAAGTTTGGGAAGAGCTGCTACCAACAATGGACTGAGCATGCGGAAACTTGACTCAGTGCCATAATATTAATAATGGGACAAAAAAACCCCACCACACTCAATATACATTTGCTTTTGATACATTCCTTTTGACATTAAATGGCTGTTTCTGAATAAAATTTGCTCCTTCCATGGAAACCAGATTCTGCTGGGTTTGTTTTAACGAATAAGAATAATGGGTGACTGTGGCCTTGGCAGTAACATGAAGCTTGCAAAATGACTGCCATTCACTAAAGGAGGAGGGAACAGTCGGGAGCAACAGCCCATTTGCAATACCTCCTGCTGGGATGAGCAAGCATGGAGAGTATAAGTAGCCTTGTCCTTTAATATCATGGGAGTAAATGGCTGAGAGGGAAATTCAGCAGTTAGTCTCTGAATAAGTATCTTTAACTACTGATTTTAAAGTTGCCTCCAGTGACCACAAGATCTTTCCCTCTCCTCCCTGGAAGAGAGGATCACTAAGCACCTTCATATATGTCCAAATAGCTATGCAAGACTAATTTTGCTACTGACCAATCCATTTTGAATTAGTGCTGGGAAGCTGCAAATTGTTGGCCACCGCTGCTTCAGGTGCCTGAACTGCAATATTCCTTGTAAAAGGATGTCTAAATGGTTTACTGCCCCACTTAAAGGCAGAAAGAGGAGACACTCATTCCAGACAATTGCTCTGAGGGAGAGAGATGGTATGGCTACTCTCTTCAAGAAACTATTAGCAACAGGGAAGGGAGAGGGATCAGGAATTAGTTCTATTGGATAATTTTCCGAAATTTTTGTATAACTATTTATTAATTAGGAAAAAAAAAGCATTAGGAATCGTCTTTTCTAGAGTTAACATATTCCAGCAGGATGTCTAAGAACAGGCTGAATTGGTAATTTAACTTGACTTCATACAATATTATTTTATTCCTTTAGAAAGCAAGAATTTCATCCAGATGAAATACAAAACAAATGGTAAAAGTGGTGTTTTGAAAATCTCCATTCAGACATGCAAGATCTAGTTTCATTTTACACTCATTTTGAAACTTAAACTTACTATTTGTTAAGTGCTAACAAGATGCTGGAAAACATTTATTTCCTACAACAAAATCTACTCAGACCAGTTACCACCTTCATTAAGTTATCTGCACTGAACATCCATCTATGGTAGTTTCCTTTATAATTTTATGAAAAGAAGATTAAAGTTTTCAGTCAGAGATGCTAAATATAGTAAGAGCTGAGAATCTGGAAGTGGACAATTCTTGGTGGAAAAAATGTTTGCAAGAAATTTTTCTGGACTCATTCCATTTGCTTTTACATCTGATAGAATTCTTCTTCTATTTAGAAAAAGCTTTTTACAAAATAAGCTACTGATTTCTCCCCCTTCTTCTATTTTAGGAGTCGAGAGTGAAGCCACTACCATCCAAGTCCCTTTGTACAGCACCACGACAGGATGTCCCCATTCACACCTTGTACTGGAGCCGATGCCTACGCCCCTTCAGGTGCATATCCTTGGCATTAGGATCATTGAAACTGCACTCGCAGAGCTTACAGTGAAACCGGATCATTTTTCCTTCATCATTGCGTACCTGAGATAAAATATGTAATTTAATATTTATAGGCACTTTTTGTGGCAACAAAATTATCTTGCATTTAAGAAGACCCTTACATCCCAGTGGAGCCTAAGGCACTTTACAAACTTAAAAGTATATAGCATTTATCCATTACTAAAATTCAGTCAACTCTTGGGTAAGACGCAGCATCTATTTAATAGCTCACAGTGACACTGCATAGCTGTTTAGGACCGGAAGAGAAGATACAATATCCAATTTAAACTGTAGAAGAAATTTAGGGAGGCCCAGAATAAGCCCATGTATAAAGAAATGTAACCTGAACATTAGGATTAACACTTATGAAAAGCACCATGACAACTTTCATGAACACACATGGTTCAGGATCTGTTTTATGGCTCATCTGAAATGTGGGCTCTCCAGCCACACAACACATCTTAGCACCATGTTAGGATTTTAGGGCAGTAATGGCTCAAAGTAAAGAGCATCATCTACTGAATCAGAACTACCACCACCACTTCTTGCAGCACCAAGATGTTCCCAACCTTTGTTAGCTCATGATTCTCAACCATGTAACAGCTCACGGTGGCATGGCTCCAGGCATAAATGATTCTTAAACTTTAAAAACTGTTTGTTGTTCATCTCCTATTTGTTTATAATCTTACCAAGGATGGGAAACAGGACAACACTGAAGTAAACAAAATTTCACTGGAAGTGATACAGATGAAATTTAATCTTGATTTCCAATCCAATTCTACAGAACTGGGGATTCAAGAGCAAGGGAACATTTTAAAGACTAATTAAAAACATTAATAGTTTAACATAACCAAATAATTTTGATATTTGGCACAGCCTCATGAACTGTATGTAGGCAGGACAGAGACAGTACTCAAGCAAGGGCTCCTTAGTAGGCTGTCTAAATCCTGCATTTGGGTGCTCAAATGTAGATGTGAAAATTGGGCCACAGTAATTCAACAGCAGATGAAATGGAGGGCACAGAATGAAGCCAGCAGTTAGATCAGGGGTCAGCAACCTCCGGCATGCTGCCCCCATCAGGGTAATCCACTGGCGGGCCATGAGACATTTTGTTTACGTTGACCATCCACAGGTACGGCCCCTCGCAGCTCCCAGTGGCTGCAGGGAACAGCGAACTGTGGCCACTGGGAGCTGCGTGGGGCCGTGCCTGTGGACGGTCAATGTAAACAAAATGTCTCGCAGCCCGCCAGCAGATTATCCTGATGGGTCACGTGCTGAAGGTTGCTGACCACTGAGCTAGATGATTTTTCTCAGGGTGCTCAGTGTTGAAAATACATAAATATGGTCCTACCAAATTCACCACCCATTTTGGTCAATTTCAGAGTCATAGGGTTTCAGATATCGTGGTCCGTGACACGTTTTTTATGGCCACGAATTTGGTAGGGCCCTTGCACATGCTTTAAGTATATTTGAACTTCAAAACCTGACATTATACAGCTATACTTGTGAGTGATTTGTGAAAAAAAGTGATCAAGCATTACCTCTTCCACATAGTCATGTCCCACAGGTTGTACGTCAAATAAACCCCCTGGGCCATCCCCAGAGCCATCATTTTGTAGCTCTGATTTTGGTTGCATCACCTTCACTTCCTCCAATTTGATGCTTGTTGCCTGAAGTTTATTAGTCCCTGAATAGAGAGAGCTGGATTAATAACCAACCTGATTTCTTACAATCTGTGAAAGTATCCTTTATCCTCATTATCAGCACCTGTATTACAAATCCATCATGTCATTGTTAATTTCTCTTTATAATGCCAAATGACATATCCCTTGGCTAGTCCTGTAGTCATTATGGCAACTGCCAAAAATATAGCTGGATAAGATTTATGGTTCCACTATACAATTTCTATGACACCAAAAAAACCACATATCTATAGTAATAATTAAAAGTTAGACATGGATAGTCAAGTGGAAGTTTTTCTTATCAGCCTTCCATTCAGACTATACGTCTTCACTATACGTCTCTTATGACCAATAGTTAAGTTTAAAACAAACATCATCTACTATGAATGAGCAGACTAGACTACTATAAAGATAAGGAAGTTCTTGTAATAGTAGCAATTGTTTTGAAAGACAACAAGTGACACACCTGAACTTCAATAACTACAGTTCTTTACATTTTTATATATTTAACGTAACCTTTAAGAGGCAAAGGCTCAATGGTGAGATATAAAAAAAAATCAGTTTAATGTCAAGATTAAAAAGTATTTCTACAGATTTCAACAACATATAATTGCCAGTGTTTGATATTCTGCTAAAATACTACAGCCAGGCAATGCAACTTTCAGACAGAAGCCCTCCCTCTATTTCCTCATAGCAGGATTCAAAAGAAAAAAAATAAGCAAATATGGAAGCCATCAGATTTGTACAGAAACATACAAAAATCCCTGTTCTGTTTCTGGAACACTTTTGGAGGCAGAGGAAGAAGATGAAAGCAGTTTTAGATTTTAGAAGCCAAGGGGTTAAAAAATAAAAAACCTTTTTCGAGTCATTTAAGGAGCTTGATGTACAATTACTTTTCCTTTGGTCGGTTTTCCTGGATAATGATGGGAACATGAAAAGGCCCCACCTGCAAGCATTTGGAAGAATCATACATTTTAAACAAATTGTCATTCCTATAGGAGGTGACGGATTTTAGACAATACATCAAAAACAAGACAGTTAAAAATGGATTTTAAGGAGACATACCTGAAAATGTTATCTTGGATGCAACAGGTTTCTTCGCTGGCACTGGCTTGCTTATGTTGCTTGCACTATTAGTTGCTACAGCTGTTGGTTTTGTTGATGTAACAGATGTAGCTGTAGGGGCATGGGCAGCTGGCTTACTTGCTGCAGCGATGGTAGGACCTGAACCAGAGTTCACTACTACAGGCTCTACTGAAGGGATGGGCTTCCCCAATTTAGTATGCAATTTAACAACCTGAAATACATGCAGTGGTCATATGAAAGAGCAGGAGTAAAAAAGGATGGAAGTTAACAGCAATACTACAAAACTTTTCCTTGTAAAGTGTATAAATTTACAGAAAGACCTGGGTAATCTCCACGCCCAATAAAAATATATAACAAAACAAAGTGATACTACAAACACACATGAGATGAATTGCTCCATTGTAATATTATATTTATAACAGATCTACAATTTTGTAGGAGGTCCTGAAAGACAGAGCAGTACTCCGTAGCAAAATATTTAAAAAGTGTTAAACTATTTTCCCACCAGGTGGCATGCACGCCTATAGAATGGCAGAGCATACCAGACATTAGTGCCTCAACTGCCAGGTCTTCTCTGAACAGATTACAGAACTTGCAAGTAATCAGGGAGAACTGTTGTTGGGAAATGTCTCAGTGTAGAGACTTTAGCGAGAAACTTTCAAAGAATGAAAAACAATCTCTCCTCCTCTTCCCAGCTGAATCAGAACTAGAAAACAGTATCTAGGTATCTTCAAAAGGTATCTTCAAAAGAGATCATTTCACTGAGAGAAAAAACAAATTGCATTAAGCATGAGTTGCCCCAAAAAGCCTGTCACCATTCCTAGGGAGGGTGAGAAAGAAGAAAAAGAAGATGAAATACATCCGGGTTCTCAAATTTTTTTTGGTAACCTCAGAGTGCGGCCACCAACTCTTGCTGGTGGCCGCTCTCACACTTTTTCCTAAAATACTTACTTAAGCTTTAGGAAAAACAAATAAATATGCACATAGACATGTCCAAATCATTGAAATTTATTTATTGCTAGCTAGTAAGTCCATTGTGAAAAGTGATATTAACAAACATACAAGTATCACTTTTCACAGCAGACTTACTCAACCCTGGCAAGCCCGGGGACAAATTAAGCCCTGGATAGGGGGTCAGGGGTGGCAGTGGGGGGTTAGAGCCTGAAGCCCTGCCACCGGAGCCTGGGGCCTGCTGCCACGCAGCCAGAGCCCGAAGCCCCGAGGCCAGAGCCTGCCACCCAAGGGTGGAGTCCCAAAGCCTGAGCCCCACCACCCCTGGGAAGGTGGGGAACTCACTGGGTGTCTGCTCCTCCAGTGTTGTGCCCAGGTGTCTCCAGAGGTGGGCAGGGCCCAACCCCTGCTGGCAGCCCCAACAATTAACACCAAGGTGGGGTGCCCAGGAGCAACAGCGTGGGGGCGCTACTTTGCCCCCCTAACCCTGCCCAGGAGGTTGTGGAGATTCCAGAGGACTGGAAAAGGGCAAATACAGTGCCAATCTATAAAAAGGGAAATAAGGTAAACAGTGAGGTGGCAAAATTTGCAGATGATACAAAACTACTCAAGATAGTTATGTCCCAGGCAGACTGCGAAGGGCTACAAACACTATCATGGGATAAGAGGGAAGGTCCTCTCATGGATTGGTGACTGGTTAAAAGGTAGGAAACAAAGGGTAGGAATAAATGGTCAGTTTTCAGAATGGAGAGAGGTAAATAGTGGTGTCCCCCAGGGGTCTGTACTGGGACCAGTCCTATTCAACGTATTAGTAAATGATCTGGAAAAAGGAGTAAACAGTGAAGTGGCAAAATTTGCAAAAGATACAAAACTACTAAATATAGTTAAGTCCCAGGTAGACTGTGAAGAGCTACAAAAGGATCTCTCAAAACTGGGTGACTGGGCAACAAAGTGGCAGATGAAATTCAGTGTTGATAAATGCAAAGTAATGCACATTGGAAAACAATCTCAACTATACACACAAAATGATGGGGTCTAAATTAGCTGTTACCACTCAAGAAAGATCTTGGAGTCATTGTGGATAGTTCTCTGAAAACATCCACTCAATGTGCAGCAGCAGTCAAAAAAGCAAACAGAATGTTGGGAATCATTAAGAAAGGGATAGATAATAAGACAGAAAATATTATATTGCCTCTATATAAATCCATGGTACGGCCATATCTTGAATACTGTGTGCAGATGTGGTCGTCCCATCTCAAAATATATATATATTGGAATTGGAAAAGGTTCAGAAAAGGGCTACAAAAATGATTGGGGGTATGGAACTGCTGCCATATGAGGAGAGATTAATAAGACTGGGACTTTTCAGCTTGGAAAAGAGATGAATAAGGGGGGATATGATTGAGGTCTATAAAATCATGACTGGTGTGGAGAAAGTAAATAAGGAAGTGTATTTACTCCTCCTAACACAAGAACTAGGGGGGTCACCAAATGAAATTAATAGGCAGCAGGTTTAAAACAAATACAAGGAAGTATTTTTTCACATAACACATAGTCAACCCGTGGAACTCTTTGCCAGAGGATGTTGTGAAGGCCAAGACTATAACAGGGTTCAAAAAAGAACTAGATAAATTAATGGAGGATAGATCCATCAATGGCTATTAGCCAGGATGAGTAGGGATGGTGTCTCTAGCCTCTGTTTGCCAGAAGCTGGGAATGAACGACAGAGAATGGATCACTTCATCATTTTTTCTGTTCATTCCCTCTGGGGCAACTGTCTTCCGACAGTGGCCAATGCTAGGATACTGGGCTAGATGGACTTTTGGTCTGACCCAGTATGGCCGTTTTTATGTTCTTAAGACAGCACAGGGAATTATAGACCAGTCAGTTTAGCTTCAATACCCAGGAAAGATAATGGAGCAAATAATTAAGCAATCAATTTGCAAACACCTAGAAAATAAGGTTATAAATAACAGTCAACATGGATTTGTCAAGAACAAATCGTGCCAAACCAACCTAATAGCTTTCTTTGACTAGGTAACAAGCCTTGTGGATAGGGGGGAAGGAGCAGATGTGGTAATATCTTGATTTTAGTAAGGCTTTTGATACGGTCTTGCACGAGCTTCTCTCAAACAAACTAGGGAAATACGACCTATGTAGAGCTACAATAAGGTGGGTGCATAACTGGTTGGATAACCGTTCCCGAAGAGTAGTTATCAGTGGTTCGCAGGCAAGCTGGAAGGACATATCGAGTGGGATCCTGCAGGGATCAGTTCTGGGTCTGGTTCTGTTCAATATCTTCATCAATGATTTAGATAATGGCATAGAGAGTACACTTATAAAGTCTGTGGACAATACAAATCTGGAAGGGGTTGCAAGTGCTTTTTAGAATAGGATCAGAATTCAAAATGATCTGGACAAACTGGAGAAATGGTCTGAAGAAAAGAAGATGAAATTCAATAAGGACAAATGCAAAGTACTCTACTTAGGAAAGAACTATTAGTTGCACACATACAAGATGGGAAAAGACTGTCTAGGAAGGAGTACTGCAGAAACAGATTTGGTTGTCATAGTGGACCACAAGCTAACTAGGAGTCAACAGTGCAACACTGTTGCAAAAAAGCAAACATCATTCTGAGATGTATTAGCAGGAACGTTGTAAGCAAGACACGAGAAGTAATTCTTCCGCTCTACTCCGCGCTGATTAGGCCTCAACTGGAGTAGTGTGTCCAGTTCTGGGCACCACATTTCAGGAAAGATGTGGACAAACTGGAGAAAGTTCAGAGAAGAGCAACTAAAATGATAAAAGGTCTAGAAAACATGACCTATGAGGGAAGATTGAAAAAATTGGGTTTCTTTAGTCTATGGAAGAGAAGACAGAGGGGACATGATAACAGTTTTCAAGTATAGAAAAGGCTGTTAAAAGGAGGAGGGCGAAAAATTATTCCCCTTAACCTTGCAGGATAGGACAAGAAGCAATCAGCTTAAACTGCATGCAGCAAGGGTGGTTTAGACTCATAGAAGGTTAGGGTTGGAAGAGACCTCAGGAGGTTATCTAGTCCAACCCCCTGTTTAGATTGGACATTAGGAACAACTTCCTGTTAAGGCGGTTAAGTATTGGAAAAAATTGCCAAGGAAGGTTGTGAAATCTCTATAATTGGAGATTTTTAAGAGCAGGTTAGACAAACACCTGTCAGGGATGGTCGATAATACTTAGTCCTGCCATGAGTGCAGGGGACTGGACTAGATGACTTTGCAAGGTCCCTTCCAGTCCCATGGTTCTATGATAGCTGAATTTTTGGTATTACTGTACCAAGTACAATGCTTAGTGTTGAAGCAACGTGGATCTGTAGTCTTTTGTGGTCATCTACTGCAATCAAATCTTGACGTGTTGGATATATTTCTACTTCAACTTTTTTTAATCAGAAATGTTCCCTGGATATCAGTGAGCTACTGTGAACATTTTTAGAAAACCAGCATCCTCTGTTATCAGACATTCCACTCTATATGTCTGCATGAAATGTCCATGGTCCTGTTGAGCTCTCATACCTTCTGATGCTTCGCTCCCCGGATATGTGCTGCATATGCATCTGCTCCTGTACAGGAGACATCACAGAGCTCGCATCGAAGCTGAGTCTGCACCCCACGAGGGCCACAGTTTGCCAGGTTACCCGTCTTCTGAGCTGCCTCCTTCTTTTTGTGCTTTTGTCCTTCCAAGTGCTCCCGGTAAGTCTGCAGTCAAACAGGGAAATACATTCTAAGCAGCAATGTGAAACACTGATATAATCCCAGCACTTCCTTGGAACCATTCATTCGCAAAGACAGGTCATAATCTGTCTAGTTTTAAAGGTAGAAATGTGTGCAACTCAAAGCCTTTTTGTGGAGTGTCCCATTCATTAACACCACTCACAGCAGCAGCATCTAGAGGCATTCCCAGGCAGGTGAAGCAAACAGATTCTTATATATAGTGCTTTACTTCCTCCAGAAGACAATGTCCAACTACAAAACCCATTTAGGCATAGCTAACCACAATATTTACAGGACAATAGGAAGAATGGTTAAAGTATTTTTAATACCAGTTTTTAAAAGTGTCTGGCACATTTCATTATCACTATACAATGGTCTCTCTCAGAGGGAATTATTTTATTGATATTTGATTGGTCTTCTTGGTAGGAAGCAGACAGAGAATACAGGTCACCATCGGAATTAAGAGACAACAGAGCTTATCATAATTATTATAAAGGTAACTAATATTCTTTTTTTTTTTTTAAATATATGAGTTTAACAATGGCATTCCTACAAGATGGTCATGAAATGTTACCAGCCCAGGAACAAATCTACTCACCTGCCCTTTATCATCATCATGATAATGGGAGGTAGGGAAGTGGAACCCCAATATTTTACTTACTCATTAAAAAAAGAATTACAGTTTGACCCAGATGTTAGCTTTAAAGTAGTATTAAATACTATATTAGCCAATCTAAAAGAATTAGCTTCCTATACACAACTCTAAAAAAGCTCAGATTTTCTCATTCATTCCAATGGCAAGATGCATTTCCCATGGCTTGATTACAATTATTGATAATTATATTATTTATAATTATTATAATCATATTAAAATGGCAGCTCCCTTTAGTGGATTTAAGACGCTTTTAGACTAAGCATTTTGGAGCAGGGACAACTTCCTTTGTATTTATACAGCAGCTAAAACATTGGGGCCCAATCCTGATTTAGGCAATGTTATGATAGAAATATTTAATAATTAGCTTCAGTTTTATTCAATTAGAAGCAATGGACAGAATATTACTATTGTACTGCAGCGTCTCTAAGCTGTGGAAGAAATCCCCATGCTTTCAGAGCTGGACAGTCTGACTACATTTTACTGTCACCATAAGAGAAGGACGCCACCACAGAAGTCTATTTGGTATTTCTTAGGATTGCTCTTGTTGAAACCTTATAGGACAGCTTATAAGAGACAATAATTTCTCTCCTGAATGACCCTGTCTGCTTCTTCAGTTAAATGCTATATGCTCTAGCTAAGCAGAGAATTCCAAGAACAAAGGCAGAAAAACACCACTTCAGATTTATATTCAAGCCTATTATTATTATTTTTTTTAATAGCACCCCAAGAACGCACTAGGTGCGTGACAGTAAAAACACAAAAATAAGGCCCCTGCCTCAAGCAGCTAAATCTAAATTTGAGACAAGACACAATGAGTGAGAACAACAAACAGTGCAGAGGGACATTATGGCTTTAAAAAAAGTCAGGCATTTACACAGGAATATCTAATAAACACGTCTAATAAAATCTGCGTTTATAAAAACTTAACACACTTTCTTGGTCAATACCTTGTTCCAAATTTACTTTCCACTCTATAGGTTTAAGCCTTAGAGAACCTGCTGGCTCATTATTAAATATGTTTCCTCACACCTTGACTGAACTGTGGGGAAAGGAGCTAACCAACGGAGGGCAACATTATCCAGTCCAGCATTCAGCCACTAGAAAGCTCCATAATGCCAAACAAACTGAAAAAGTACAAACTAAGGTCAGGGAGACTAGGCTGGCTGCCTATGAACAGAGGTGCAGCAGACAGGAGGCAGCAGCCTGGGAAATGGCTGTGGAAAGGCGGCCAGGCAGCCCAGGAGACAGGGTTAAGGGACTGTTTTCTTTATTGGAACTGTCAATAGGAGATGGGCCTATGATAGTTTCACTGTTTATTTCTGGCAGTTGTAGCAAAATAATCCTGCATTAACTACTTAAAATCTGAGCGTTAATGAAAATCCACAGAAAAATAGAGTCTGTACAGTCTAGTTCTTGGAGAGCCTACAGTACTTGCCTCCAAACTCACAGTACATCGAGCAAACAACCAGACACTTAGTTAAAGCTTGTGAACCACAACATTACATCCTGCAATAGTGGGAGATTGGTTATATCTATTTTCTGCGATGTTTCCATTAAGTCACTGAAGAGGACATACTGCAGATCAATAGGACACCATCTGCTGAACTATATGACTGGGGAGGAAGTGCAGGTTATACAGAGTGGACACATGGGTAAAGGAGATTGCTAACCTGTGGACCAGCACAGCTGATCTTGCAGATATCACAGTAGTGAAGCTGAGGCTGTTTAGGGGGCCCTTTGGGTTTCAGCTGTTTGTTTTGAAAAGGTGTTTTTTTGCTGAAGCTGTTGCTAGAGTTGGTGGTGGTGCTGTTCACTGTGCTGCTCCATGAAGAAGAGCTCGTAGATTTCGGTTGCTGTGGCGGGGGTGGCGGCTGCTGATGCTGGGCCTGGGGCTGCTGAGGTGGCTGATAGTAAGTGCTAGCTGCTGTGTATGCTGTGGCATCATAACTGGAGTAATTTGACCCTAGCAGGCAGAAAGAAAAGGGAGCAATTTTATGAGGGTTATAGTCGAAACAAAGAGAATTACAGTGCAACACCTGCATGACAGCTACCTCCTTACCAGAGTATGATGCAGAAGTGGAGTTGTATGAAGAGGAGGGGGTGTACGAGGAGATGGAGGAGGCAGATGCATTCTGCTGAACAGTTGTTACTGTTGGGTAGGCATTGTAGCTTGAAGATGTGGCGCTCACTGTTTGAACTGGCTTAATTGTAGTCACCTGTCTCTGTGGCTGGCTCTGACTATAAATACCACTAGATTGACTGTAGCCACCTTTGGAGCCTAGAAAGCAAACACACAAGTTCACCTTCTTGCAAAACTGAAGACAGATACATGTGCTTCTAAACTATTACAGTCATCTCTCTTTACTAATAATAGATATTTGCTAAACAAGACACTGGAAATGTATAGCAATTGGGTACAATCTATACGATGAGAGACTGCAAAACATATTAGCCTGGAAAGAAGTGAAAGATACAGATGAATAATCGATCAGTCCTTCCCTTTTCCATTCTTTCACAATAAAAAAGCATGAGGTCACTCAGATTAATAGCAGGCAATTTTAAAAACTACAGTAAATGAGGGGAGTTTTTTTTTTTTCCTTACCTGTAAGTTTGGTTTCTCATAGTGGAACTCACAGCTGGGTAGGTTCCACCCACTCATCCCTGGAGATAGCTGGCTGATTTCAGGTGTAAAAGGGAGACTCCAATAACCAGTTGCAGGACAGGAGACACCCCTGAAGATCTATTCTCAAGCTTTCATACAAATTGGTTAAAACTGGAAAGAGATATTTTTAATGCACCAAATAAGACACACTCTCTTCTTAAAACAGTAGATGATTATAAAAAAGAATTCATACTTTAAAAACTAGACCTAGGAAGGGTTCCTCTGGATTGGTGGATGTCCCCACTATGAGAAACCAAAAATGTTCTTCTCTCATTCACAAGGACCATCCAGCTATCCAGAAGACTCACTGCTGGGATCTAGCAGGCAGTAAGGTAATGAATGTTGCCAGAAACAAGATAATGGCCAAAAGGAAGGCAGGGAACACCACATGCACTAGAATTTTTGTATTACGCTCTTAAATATCAAACGCAACTTGTTGAACCCTATGGCTGAAGGCTGTATCCATTGACGTGAAACTTTTCAGTGTTGGATGAAAGAACACACATAGACCATGTAGTTGCCTTGCAAGTTTCCTGCTTCAAAGCACCATTGCTTTCTGTCCAGGAAGAGGAGCTCAGCCTTGTCGTGTGCATCATGAATCCTTTGAAAGAATCTTTACTAGGTGTGAGGTACCCTTGCTTCATTGCCAGTCTGATCCATATGAAAATTGTAGCCTTTGAGGTTTTCTTGCCTATCTTGTAGGTGCCTTATATGACAAGCAATGCATCCGACTTCTATGATTTGGCTCTATCCAAGTAATATTTTAGAGTGCTCCAAACATGTAAAGTATGCAGCAATTTCAATTGCAGCATGAATTGGTCTGGGACAAAAATGAATGAAAGGCAGTCTCTGAGATAGAAAGACAAATTACCTATGGGCACATTTGTACCAGGTCTGAGAACCATTTTGTTTGGAAAAATATGCAGATACTGCTCAGATAGATAATGCTCCCAAACAGAGAAATTTGATCCGCTGAGACAGAATACATAAATAAGGCTGTTTTGAGGAATGGTATATAAAAAAACCATTTGGATAAGGGTTTAGAGATGGCTTTGTTGTAGTTTGTAGAACTAAGATTAAATTCCAAATTTAAAATATATGACATATTCTTGGGAACAGATACAGCTTTTAAGGAATATGTCCCATAATAATGGGGAGCATTACTGTTAACTTCCTTCCTGAAGACAGACATCTTAGTGCTGAAAGTCGAATAGACAGGAAAATAGGGCTTAAGCCTTACTTGCATCTGGCCATAAGGAACTCTAATATGGCTGAACTGGAAGGTGCCAGAGGCTGTCTGTTTAACCCACACCCACTTGGCATGGTGCTCTGTCCCCCTCTAGTGGTGGCTAGGTTACATAGAGGTGGATAAGTCTAATACAGCCTTGGACATTAACAGAATCTTTTTAACTCAAGCAGTAAAGTCTTGTACAACAAGACCCAGACGTCCAGCTTCGATCCCTGCTTCCAATAACTCACACAGGAGAGTGGTGTTACATCTCTAGTGCACAGTCTACACTAAATGAGAAAATATGTTCAATATGCCTTGATAAGAGCAGAAAGTAAAGTTCTTCCTAGATCACTAATCTCAGATTCCAAGCATTCCAGCCTCCAAAGATCTGGACGGAGGAGAGAGGTTGGAAAGCTGGAATGGTTCTCTGCATCCAGTAAAGAAACCAAAACCTTCAGGGCCAAAAAGTGACTTTAAGAACCATTCTTGCTTTGTCTAATTGACTTTTCCTGGCACCTTTGGTTAGGATGTATACAGGAGTTGGCCATTCCATGTGATGAAGGTGGTGTCCATGTGGCAAGAGCCTCTCTGGTGCTTTGAGAAGATCTTAGTGGTCTTGTTTGTCTGAGACACGGAGAGATCCAAGTGTGGAGCATCCCAGGCTGATATCAATTTCAGAATACAGTCTGGTCCAGCTCCCAGTACTCAAGAGACAGTCGATGGGTTAGCCAGATGGCTTGATGGTTTAACTTTTTTGATAGAACTTGTTTTGATTGCTAGCTGCAATAAGTTTGTTTGTGTCCTTTAGTAACAACTATTGGTACCTCCGTTGGTGCACATACCCATGGCTCTCCCTATTATCATCATCACTCTAGTATAACTGGGCATTATTTTCAAGTAACAAACTGCTTTGAGTTTTAGACAGTTATGTTTAGGGTAGTCTCTCTTTTTGAACATTTGCAGTATGAGGGTTCACATCTCTCTTGGGCACCCCAACTTGACAGGCATTTTCATCATCTTAAGCTGGTGTGGCTCTGAATGAGGTTTGCCTGCCAGGAACTTTCCCAACACCAGAACTACCATTTTCACAGGAGTGTCAACACATGATCCAGTTCTGCCAGAGGAGAGCTTACAGAGGTAAATAATTTCCCGTTAAGCAGTTTCTATAAAGGGACTAAGATTCTAGTCAGTTATGGTCCGTACCATCATTTTTGATGATCTGTGATAAAGCTGAATTAGACAAAACTACTGAAATTTGTCCATGGGTAAGACTACAGTGCTGAAGGATGAGAGATGGAAATCATTCTGTGAGGGAATTCCATGAGTTTTTGGGATAGACAGTAAAACCATACTGCCATAGAAGTTGTATTGAACTTGGTGAGTCTTACAAGCCTTTCTGCATTTTGAACTGTTTTGTTTATTGAGAGATTGTCAAGATAATGATAAATCTGTATCTCATAATTTGGACATTACAAATACCATGAGATTTGAGAAAATTGTTTGGAAGGGAAAATGGAGATAGGCAACGATTGGCATCTTGTTTCTGGATTTAAAAAAGTTCCATTCAAAGTCTTGTTTTCCTAATTCAGAGGAGAGAGAGATCCAGCAAAAGCCTCTAGTTTGTTTTGACATCACAACTCTGGAACAGTTTCCTGAACATTGTTCTTCGAGAGGGACTGGAGCTACTGCTTTTAGTTTTCTAAGTTCTGAATGCATTGTTGCACTGCTAATTTTTTAGTTCAATTTGCAGGGAAGAAAAGGAGGAAAAAAAGGAGGAATTTGCTGAAACTATCAGATATCCTTCACTTATTACCTCTAGTCCCTATTTGTCAAGACAAATAGTTGTATCAACCTAGCCACCAAAACATCCTTAGGAATCCTCCAAAACAATGAGAGGCCACGAGCTGGCAGATTAAAGAGACTCTGAGAAGCCCTGTTTCTGAAAGGATCCCGGGACATCCTCATTGAGGAACTACATATGTATTTCCCATGTCTGAAGGCATGAAGAAAATTAAGAGCTGGTTATAAATACTGTAATGTCCATCCAGGTCAGTGATCCAAGTTCATGCAAGAGGTCCGGTATCCAGGAGATCCAATCCAAGGGAAATGTACAGTGTAGTAGCAGGTGGAGTCAGACAAGGCAAAAAGACAGGATGAGATGGGGGCAACAAGACAGAATCAAACAGGGTCCAAGTAGCAACTAATGGGAAATGGCTTGATGATCCAGAAAGGAAGCAGGAAGTTTATATATAGTAACCAACCAGAGTCAAGATCATGTGGCCAATCAGGAAGCAGAATCCTGGAAGCTGGCCCACACAAGTCTGTGAATTCCCTGTTAATTGGATGAGTTGGTGTGGTGTGATGGCCAAGGCTGCTTTCCAAGAACCCAGTGGGCCTGGCTTCGAGACCAGGCCCAAACAAAGGAGGTTGATATCAGGATTGACATCAGTATATTAAAAAATGACTCTCAATGATCTTGCTGTTATGAAGAGACTGCTCAATTTTGAAGAGTTATTAAAGCTTTTTCTTTTTCTCAGGAACCTCTCAATAAAGATCAAATGAAGCTGGGTGAGATTTGAGCTAGCAGTCAAATCAATGGCCAGTGTTCTAACCTACAAATTTCTTCTTGCTATAGCATTGCAGAAAAGTGATGTCAGAAAAAAACTTGTTCCAGCAAGCATCATAACTCAACGAAAGCTCTTGGTTATTTTGGAAAGATCTCTCAAAGCAAAGGTAGCTTTTTATCCATGACAGAGAATGCTTGAACAATACTATACCAAGTAATTGAAGCTCAAGGCAACTCTTGCGCTTCACTTTAGCATTTTTTTAAATTTAGAGGCCTTAATAACCAGCAGTATGGATGGAGTCTTTTCCAAAATTATGTGCCAGGACCAAGAAGCTGTAATCTGATAATGTGTCTTCCTAGAGCTTGTAGAGTTTAAGATAAGCCTTGCTGAGGAACCTCTTGGCAGGTGAAGTCCTGAATCATGATTTTCTGAAGACACTAGTGAATACTGCATTAACCTTGGATTTCCTCATCTAGAGTGCATTTTTGAAACACAAGAATGCTTGGTCAGCATTATCTGCCCAGTACAAGTTGTCTTCTTAAATGCAGTTCTATTCTGAAAAGTGGCTAAAAAAATGTCATCATGCAGTTCCATGTTTATTGTGTCTCCATATCAAATTTATGCAGTTTAGAAATATTATTTCGTAACAGCCCTCCCTGCAAATTTTACATAGGCTAATAAAGTTGCATAGGTTTGAGAGCAGAATATGGCTTAATATATATATTACTGTCGATGCACAAAGGGAAAAAATAACCCAACTAGACATGCCAAGAGCCCAGGCTGAGTTTGCAGAGCTGACAGTCAATCACACAGTATTTTTTGTCCTTTGTAAACTGAGCAAACGTGATAATCAATGAGACACAAACATGGAAGCCAACAAAGTGTACATAACACAGACACTCAATTTCAGAGCAGAATTGCACTTTAGAAGTTGTCTAAATCATCCCGGTCAAGAGTCATCTGGTATCCAAGTCAAGGAGTTCACGTTGCTTAAAAAAAAAAAAAAAAAAAGCAATTCTAAACTACTAAGATTTTCTGGTTTTTGCCTTCATTCCATCTTTCCTCTTTGGCAATGGTGGTGAAGAGGAAAGATGGCGATTACTTTTTGGATGAAAGGGATTAAGAGCTCTTATCTTTTCATCTTCATTTAACTCTTAACCCAAGAATGGGGAACACAACAACATTTGATGGCTCTGCTTCTTTCTGAATTGAGAATGGTCCCTAATGACCAGAAAAGGGGTATGGACAATCTCCTAACTCCTCCCTATAGGTTCAGGAGAGATTACAGCTTTCAAATAATTGGATGCTGACTTTTTTCCTTCAGAATGAAAAAACAAATTTAAAATAATTATTCCTACGCCATTAAGTCCTGGTCATAATAAGCTGTTTTTGATGGAATTAAAATTTGGCCTTGAAGGAAAAGCTTTAGTGTACTACGATGGCAGAAGGATGGAAGTAGATGGCCAGACACTGCTGAGTTGACTTGCTAGCATATTTACTGCCTTTGGAAGCAATACTTTTAACAGATCATTTGCTGTGTCGTTTGGAGAGGCCCTTGTCATCACAGCCCCACACTCCCAGGAAGGTGGAAATGGCTGAATTCTACTAGATTGCATTTTCCCTACCGGATCTTCACCTAACCATGAAGTTGAGGGAAAAGAAATCACAAAATGGAGGACTTGCCCAGTGGTGCTAATGCAAAGGTAGAGGAAGACCATTGCTGGGAATCTTCCCTGAAGCAAGGCAGAGGAGAAAAACCGTCAATAAAGAGAGATTGCTGCAGCCAAAATGTTTCTTTGGCGCAGAAGCAGGACCAGCTCAGCCAAGAAGCTCCTCTGAAGTACCACGTCAGAGGCCCAACCACCACTTCGGCAAAGCAGAGGAAAAACAGAATGCAGGAAACAGGAGTGTTCAAGAGATGGGGATGGCTTCCCAGCAGGGGGAGTAAATCTGGAAGAGCCAGCCAAGAAGGTAAGAAGAGCAAAGTGCTTCAGAATACAGCTAGCACTGAGCACAGTGGCAGCTCAATTGCATTTGGTTATCAGAATCTCCTCTTGCCACCAAAAAGTCGAGCCAGCTGCCTCTGTGGACGAGTGGGAGAGACCTACCCAGCAGTGAGTCTTCTGGATTGACCGACGGACCCACATATGAGAAACTTCTTCACAGAGCATGTAGTTAACCTGTAAAATTCATTACCCAAGAAGCCAGAGAACTGAATATTGCAGCTGGATTTCAACAGGATCTGGAAAAATTTATAACCAATAATAATTTGTAGTTACATATGCTAAGATGTGGACAGTCAAATTTCATCCTTCAAGGATCACTGCAGAGGCCAAGAATAAATCCTCCCTTCATGACCATGAATACAAGCAATTGACTGGGTGTTTTATAATTTTTTTTGCCTTCTTCTAAAGCTTCAAATAATCATTGCTACAAGCAGAATACCAGACTCTAAGGACAACTGTTCTCATACATTATGGCTAATCCTATGTTCTTAAAATGCCTGATTTAACCATCATCCTACATGTATTCATTTTCACTCCACTTTGGGGCCTTAAGGATTCCAGAATAATGAGGCAAAATTCTCATCAACTTCAACAGAATTTTTTTCTGAGAAAGGACTTCAGGACTTAATGTGAATAATTTCCTATGTCCATTTACCTATAGCAATTGGTTCCAAAACCTTAAGTGTGTCATGGATTTGTAGAACCCTTGAAAAGCCTCTAGCCAAAAAGTACCCTTGAGCAAAACTTCATAACAAAATGCTTATTATGGTATGTTTGATTTGCTTTTTAAATAGAATTATTTAACTAGCTGAGTTAAATATGAAAAAATTCTGAATCAGAAAGATAATCTAGTGCTGAAAATATAGTGACCCAATTTGATCCTCAAGGGAAAAGCAGCAAGAAAACAAATTTTTAATATTAAATATGCTCTCAACAGGACATGAGCGCAATACCTTTGAACTATAATAAAAAATGAACAGAATCATGCAGACTTATTCCAGTGGGCTAAAGAGACTTCAGTTATCCATGGGAATTCAAAGCTATTATTTTCCCCACCAGAGGGAACCTATACAGTCACAAAAATGAAACAAACATTTAGAATTCACAGGTTTTAAAGTGAATCCTAATTCCTAGTAAGTTACCAGGATCAGATAGTATTCACCCAAGAGTTCTGAAGAAACTCAAATGTGAAATTGCAGAACTACTAACTGTGGTATGTTTCAGAGTGGTAGCCGTGTTAGTCTGTATCAGCAAAAACAACGAGGAGTCCTTGTGGCACCTTAGAGGCTAACAAATTTATTTGCGCATAAGCTTTCGTGGGCTAAAACCCACTTCATCAGATGCACAGAGTGAAAAATACAGTAAGCACTATATATATGAAAAGATGGGAGTTGCCTTACCAAGTGGGGAGTCAGTGCGAACGAGACCGATTCAATTAAGGTGGAAATGGAAGTGGTATGTAACCTATCATTTAAATCATCTTCTGTACTAGATGACTACTCCTGAGGGCATTCTGTGCCAAAAAATTAAAAATTCTGCTCCAACAAAAATTCTGCACATAATATTTTAAAATTCTACAAAATTCTGCAAATTTTATTTGTCAAATAAATGTGGAGGCTCCAGCATGGCACTGGCTGCACGGGGTGGGAGATCACTGTGCAGCTCCACCCCTGGGACACAGATTCAGTGGTGAGGCTGCACCCAACCCTGACACAGCGCAAGGACTGGGCCTGCCCCAGAAACACCCCAGGACCCTGCCCCTCCATGCCAGATGTATCAGGCGTGGGCGGGCAGGCTCAGCAAGACAGGATCCAAGTTTGGGGAGGGGGGAGGGAGGGGCTACAGGTGTCGGTTGAGAGGATTCTGTGTGACGCAATCTGGGTGTAATGGTAATGCAACTTTGCAAGGGGGTCCAGGTGAAGGTGGTTGGGGCTCAGCGAGGAGGGGGGTCTGGGAGGGATAGAGCTTGGCGGGGGGGTCTTGGTGTGAGGGACTCAGCGGGGGGGGGGGGGGGGAGATGCTGGGGGAATGTAGCTCAGTGGGGTGGGGATTCAGGTGCAGCTGGTTGGGGCTTAGTAGAGTGGGGATCCAGGTGCGGGTGGCTTGTCAGAGTCATCCAGGTGCAGGGGAGAGGGTTTTGAGGCGAAGCAGGAGAGTCTGGGCGTGAGGGGGTCTGGATGCATGGGGGTTGGGCAAATGGGGGAGCAGCACCCTGTACAGTGATCCTTCCCCTGCAGCTGATGAGTGATGGGTGCAGGAAGCGTGGGAGGGAGAGTTTGCAGACCTTCCTACAGACAGGGGATAAATCTGGGGGTGGGTCTGACCCGGCCCTGGATATCATGCAGGGGAAGAGGAAGTCCCGTCCTCCCCAGTCCAGGGTAGGACCCACCAGCTGGGTCTTCCCCAGTCCCGCCCCACAGTGATTTACCTCTTTGCTGGCTGCCCTAGGTACCTGAAACATACTGCTGGGGAGGGTCTCATGACTGCTCTTGTTGCTTCCCCATCAAAGTCATTTTTCTGTGGGGAAGCAAAAAAATCTGCAGGGGACATAAATTCTGTGCATGCGCAGTGGCACAGAATTCGCCCAGGAGTAAGATGACTGGAGGATAACTAATGTGATGCCAATTTTTTAAGAAGGCTCTAGAGGCAACCCTGTCAATTATAGGCCAGTAAGCCTAACTTCAGTACCAGGCAAGTTGGTTGAAACTATAGTAAAGAACAGAATTATCAGACACATAGATGAATACGATTTGCTGGGGAAGAGTCAACATGGTTTTTGTAAACGGAAATCATATCTCACCAATCCACAGAATTCTTTGAGGGAGTCAAATAAACATGTGGACAAGACTGATCCAAGGGATATAGTGTACTTAGATTTTCAGAAAGCCTTTGACAAGGTCCCTCACCAAAGGTTCTTAAGCGAAGTAAATTGTCATGGGATAAGAGGGAAGGTCCTTCCATGGATCAGTAACTGCTTAGCTGATAGGAAACAAAGGGTAGGAATAAAAGGTCAGTTTTCAGAATAGGGAGAGGTAAACAGTGGTGTCCTCCTGGGGTCTGTACTGGGACCAGTAATGTTCAACATATTCATAAATGATCTGGAAAAAGAAGTAAATAGAGTGAGGTGGCAAAATTTGCAGATGATATAAAGCTATTCAAGGTAGGTAAGTCCAAAGCTGACTGCGAAGAGTTACAGAAGGATCTCACAAAACTGGGTGACAGGGCAACAAAATGGCAGATGAAATTCAATGTCGATAAATGCAAAGTAATGCACATTGGAAAACATAATGCCAACTATACATATAAAATAATGGGGTCTAAATTAGCTGTTACCACGCAAGAAAGATCTTGGAGTCATTGTGGATAGTTCTCTGAAAACATCCACTCAATGTGCAGCAGCAGTCAAAAAAGCAAACAATGTTGGGAATCATTAAGAAAGGGATAGATAATAGGACAGAAAATATTATATTGCCTCTATATAAATCCATGGTATGGTCATATCTTGAATACTGTGTGCAGATGTGGTCGTCCCATCTCAAAAAATATAAATATATATTGGAATTGGAAAAGGTTCAGAAAAGGGCTACAAAAATGATTGGGGGTATGGAACTGCTGCCATATGAGGAGAGATTAATGAGACTGGGACTTTTCAGCTTGGAAAAGAGATAACTAAGGGAGGATATGATTGAGGCCTATAAAATCATGACCGATGTGGAGAAAGTAAATAAGGAAGTGTTATTTACTCCTTCTCAGAACACAAGAACAAGGGGTCACCAAATGAAATTAATAGGCAAGAGGTTTAAAACAAACAAAAGGAAGTATTTCTTCACCCAACGCACAGTCAACCTGTGGAACTCTTTGCCAGAAGATGTTGTGAAGGCCAAGACTATAACAAGGTTCAAAAAAGAACTAGATAAGTTCATGGAGGATAAGTCCATCAATGGCTATTAGTCAGGATGGGCAGGGATGAAAACCATACTCTGAAGTGTCCCTAGCCTCCGTTTGCCAGATGCTGGGAATGGGCAACAGGGGATGGATCACTTGATGATTACCTGTTCTGTTCATTCCCTCTGAAGCACCTGGCATTGGCCACTGTCAGAAGACAGGATACTGGGCTAGACAGACCATTGGTCTGACCCAGTATGGCCATTATATTCATAGCAAAGTCTGTGCAAGCAAAGATGCATAGGAGTCAGTTTTGTGCTTTTTGCGTCCTCAACAAAAATGTGACACTATCCCTACATTTTTTACTATAATTTTCTCTACAAATAGGGCATGCTGTATATATTTTATATTTAATTATATTTCAATATGTAAATACACCCAGAGGCTTGAGGAATGGGCTTGATTTTTTCTAACTACTCATGGGCTCCTAGTAAATTATTTTTCACCTGACATTTGAGTAGATGTACTTAACCCATAAAAGGAATGATCTTCCAAAGTGTAATATTATAAGTTACTTTTCACATTCTTATCAAATCCAATTCTCTATAAGAGCCAGTATTTCCAGCTTGGTTTCAAGTCACCACTGTGATTTGTATTTATATTCTATCAGTTCATGTCATATGTAGACAGCTCTCTTTTTCTTATATGTATGAAGATAAATATTTGTGCATTCAGATTCTTACAAATTTTTTTTTTTTTAAACATTAGTATGAAGTAACATTTGTGTTCAAGTTATGACATTTAATGAAAATGCCACACCCATAAGAAAAGATTTAAGGCATTTTCCAAAGTTGCTAAAAAGTCTAATTAAGCTACTTTTGACATCTTACCTGCAACTGATACCCTGCTGCCAATAAACCTTTAACATTTTGAACCTCCCAGGACTGTACATACTTTGAAATAACACTAAAGTTGTGAACACTGGGTTCCTGTAGCACTCACTTGACTGGTAGTACGAGTCTGTGGCAGTGTGTTGAGGCTGGGTAGCAACTGGCTGGTAGTACTGTTTGCTCTCATAGCTGCTTGCAGATGTAGACCGTCCATAACTGTAACCATCCTGTATATGAAATTCCAACAGAACAAAAAAGAAGCCAAATTATGAACATACAGCCCAATGCTACAAAAATTAATAGATAAATTAAGCATTCTTTAGCAAATTGATAGCCATTTTGGTAGAGTCCAATTAATTGCTAAACTTTTTTTATGCATTCGTTCATGTCAACTGGGGAGAACAAGTCAGTTTATAATAGAAAAAAAATCAAAAAGCCACCCAGATTTCATTCTGCAGCTCTTGTTTCAAAGTTGATAGTCCTTAGACTTTAGGAAATTAAAACTATGTATGTTCTTAGATTTTTACCTGTTTTGGCTCTCTAGTAATTTGGTTTGATCCCTCAGCATTTGCTGATACATATATAAATGTAGTGCTTTTATGTGTAGTCAAAAAGGTATCAAATATACTAGAGCCCGCAAGTCCAACATCTTGAAGGATTTATCAGAAAGAAATCCCTTAATACCAATATATTAATTTTATAATTAGTATCTGTATTATCTTGGTGCCTGGAAACCCCAATTAAGGATTGGAATCCATTGAGCCTGTACAAATGTAGCATAAAACACAGTCCTTGTCCCCTTTTCAATTAAAGATTGGAAACATATGGAGTAAAAACAAACAAACCACAAAAAAAAAAATCATACATTACCAGCCTTATTCTGCTTCCCAGACAAAAATGTATACGATGCAATTAACGTGGACAAATGCTGCTCAGATAAGTTACCAATTAAAGTATCACCAAAAGGTTTCGTGGATTGATACCTGGTAGTTTGGTGTTGTAGTAGGCTGGGGGGGAGGTTCCTGCGGCCGAGTTCCATAACCATAGTCCTGTCCTGAATGCGATTGGTATACTCCATAGGCAGCAGTTGCAACTGGCCTGGCAGCCTGCACTGTGGGAGCATAAGATGGCGTCACAGTATGTGCCACCCCAGGAGCTTGCTGGACAGTGTAGCTTGCCGCAGTGGTTGGGTGGGAATAAGCTGTAGCAGGTTGAGTGCTGAAAGACAAGACAAACAATTTAAAGTCTACAGCATCTCAAGGTTTTTAAACTGAGGCACAAGTTTCACACAAAATCTGACACTACATTTTCATCTCATCAATCAAGCTAGTAAACATTATATATGTATCCTTTGATTAATACTGAAATAAAGTTAATGTTGAAACTCAATACTATGATCAAAACTGGAATTCAGATAAAGAAAGGAAGGATGCAAAGAGGTGTGTTACTAACAATATATTTCTGTACAATCTGACATCATTTATCAACTAGCAGCTTTATTGGGGTAAAGGGGAGAGTTCTAACTTCCCTGATTTTAGAATATTAATTCCCATGGTTTGATCCAGGAACAAGTCATTTTGAACCCTTTTTTCCAAGTCCTCCAATTCAACATATATCTTGCTCTGCGGCCAATTACATTTTCATACCACAACTGTTATACCAGAGTACAAGGGTAAATAACATGGGGAAAAAAATGTCTCGTCTCTAACACACTTATGGTATACACAGAACTTCATCCAACTGTAGGGCTAACAACAAAAGGCCATATCCTTAATTAATGTAAACCAGCTGAGCATCTGGCCCAAGGATGACAGAATTTGGGCTCCTTCAGTTTACCTTTCATCGTTGGTTATTTCTCCAATGAATCTCATTTTTCTGCACATATTAAATACTGTCATTTTATATGCTGCTATACAATTGTTTAAATATACATGCTCTCATCAAAATGTTACCACCACAACACCATACAGGTTTAGAGATTGGTTAGCATGATCTGTTCTAAGACCAAGACAGTGCAGCCAACAGCATTTAAGCCAGGAGACCCCAGTAATTTAAGTTTAGTGTCCATTAAGACAGACAATAACAGAACCAGCAATTCTTTGAAGCACTCAATTCCAAGTGTAAATTTATTTAAAATTCCCCCACTTAATTTAAAGCAGTGCTACTTGTTCCTAATCTAGTCACTGATAAACCGCATATTCAGGCAACCTTTTTCTCCCATGACACTCACTCTCTGTTTTCGGAGAAGGATTCTCCATTTGCAACATCACCACATCTCTCTCTCTCTCTCTGACAAAAGTGAACTAGTCATGACTCTTTCTGGAGCAGCCACTCCAAGCTTCTGCCAGAGAAAGATGCTAAGAGAAATACTATAGAGGCAATATGCTACTATGCTATCTTACGTACTTATATGGCCTCCATCACCTCACAATCTTTAACGTGCATTTATCTTCACAACACCCTTGCAGGGATGGAAGTTCTATTACACCCATTTTACAAATAGGGAATTGAGGCACTGGAAGACCAAGTGATTTGCCCAGGGTCACACAGGATGTCTGAGGGTGAAGGAATTGAAACTGGTTATTCCATAGCACAGGCTAGCACTTCAGCCATTGTCCCATCTTTCCTCTCACTGCACTTCTAGTCCAAGGAATTCTGGGTACTATAATGCCTCAAGATCACACTTGTCCATTAAAACTAAAATTAATGGGAGCTACATACGTGTTTTCAGAATATTCTTCACACTGAATTTAGAACTCAATATTACTGTTTTATTTGAAATAGCCTAGATGGCCTTCTTCTCCCCCATACACACTCCAAACTGTGCATACTGTACTACTGTCTGTTTGGTACATTTGAAAGTGTTCTATATTATGTATTTTGCGGTTACATTCATCCTTCTTCACTAAAAGTACCAATTAAGACAAAGATTGTATCACTGGTGATAGCTAATTTTTTAAACTTGTAATTTTTGTGTGGGTATGAGAAAGAAAGAGATAATGTAAACGGAAACCAAGATAAAGCATGCTTGTGACCAAACACCTTCCCAATGGTTGGTTATTTATCAAGCATCCATAGACACACACACAAATAAGGGGTGCTTATTCAACAAAATGAGAGCAAATTAAAATACAATTAAAACTATGATTAAAAGCCATCCTCCCAAAATTCAAACAGATAATGTAAATAAGACGGTTACTCACCGTTGTAACTGTTGTTCTTCGAGATGTGTTGCTCATATCCATTCCATTAGGTGTGTGCGTCGGAGAATTTTCTACCCTAGCAACACCGGCGGGTCGGCTGTGGAGCCCCCTAGAGTGGCGCCTTCATGGCGCTGAATATATACCCCAGCCGACCCGGCGCCCCCTCAGTTCCTTCTTGCCGGCTACTCCGACAGTGGGGAAGGGGGGCGGGTTTGGAATGGATATGAGCAACACATCTCGAAGAACAACAGTTACAACGGTGAGTAACCGTCTTTTCTTCTTCGAGTGCTTGCTCATATCCATTCCATTAGGTGACTCCCAAGCCCAACTTAGGTGGTGGGGTCGGAGTGAGACATTGCTGTGTGCAAAACCGCTGATCCGAATGCAGCATCGTCCCTGGACTGCTGCACTAGTGCATAGTGAGCTGTAAACGTGTGGACTGATGACCAAACCGCCGCTCTACAAATATCCTGGATCGGAACTTGTGCCAGGAAAGCAGTCGAGGAAGCTTGGGCCCTCGTGGAGTGAGCGGTGAGGTGCGGTGCTGAGACGCCTGCCAGGTCATAGCAAGTCCGGATGCAAGACGTAATCCAGGAGGATAGGCGTTGTGAGGAGACCGGTGAGCTTTTCATTCGGTCGGCCACTGCAACGAAGAGTTGCGTCGTCTTCCTAAAGTGCCTTGTGCGGTCAATATAGAAAGCCAGGGCCCTGCGTACGTCCAGAGAATGCAAACGTTGATCCTGGCGAGTAGCATGTGGTTTAGGATGAAAGACCGGGAGAAATATATCCTGGTTGATATGAAATGGAGAAACCACCTTAGGGAGAAAGGCAGGATGTGGACGAAGCTGCACTTTATCCTTATGGAAAACTGTATAAGGGGGCTCGGATGTAAGCGCCCTGAGTTCAGAAACGCGCCTTGCTGAGGTGATGGCTACGAGGAAGGCTGTCTTCCAGGATAGGTACAAAAGTGAACAGGTGGCCAGTGGCTCAAATGGAGGACCTGTGAGCTTGGAGAGAACCAGGTTAAGGTCCCATGTCGGGACGGGCTGACGTTGTTGTGGGTACATCCGGTCTAAGCCCTTGAGGAATCTAACGACCATCGGGTTAGAGAATACCGAGGACGCGAGTTCCCCTGGGTGAAAGGCTGATATAGCGGCCAGGTGAACTCTAATTGAAGATATCGCCAACCCCTGCTGTTTTAGGGAGAGGAGATATTCCAATATGAGAGGAATAGGTGCCTGTAACGGGGACGTGGCTCGTTGTTCGCACCAACAGGAGAACCGCTTCCACTTGGCCAAATACGTGGCTCGTGTTGAGGGCTTCCTACTGCTCAACAGAATCTGTTGGACCGATAGTGAGCATTGTTGTTCTGTCTGGGAGAACCATGGAGCAGCCACGCCGTGAGGTGAAGAGAATGCAGGTCGGGGTGACGCAGTCGGCCGTGGTCCTGAGAGATGAGATCCGGACATAATGGAAGCGGGATCGGTGTCCAAATCGAGAGTTCCAACAGTGTGGTGTACCAATGTTGTCTCGGCCACGCTGGAGCGATCAGAATTACCTGTGCCTGGTCTCTGCGCAATTTGAGCAGTACCTTGTGGACCAGAGGAAACGGAGGGAAGGCATAAAACAGGTGGTCTTTCCAGGGAAGGAGAAACGCATCCGAGAGGGAGCCCGGAGCTCGACCTTGTAGGGAGCAGAACACGTGGCACTTCCTGTTGTCTCGAGATGCAAACAGGTCTATCTGGGGAAACCCCCACTTCTGGAAGATGGAATGTATGATGTCCGGACGGATGGACCACTCGTGCGTCTGAAAAGACCTGCTGAGTCGGTCCGCTAAAGTATTCTGGACTCCAGGGAGGAACGATGCCGTAAGATGGATTGAGTGGGCGATGCAGAAGTCCCACAGGTGAATGGCCTCTTGGCATAGAATTGACGAACGTGCTCCTCCTTGCTTGTTGATGTAAAACATGGCCGTGGTGTTGTCGATGAGAACTAACACACAACGGCCACGTAGGAGATTGAGAAATGCCTGGCACGCCAGGCGCACCGCCATCAGTTCCCGAACATTGATGTGCAGGGCTAACTGAGATGCAGTCCACAGGCCCTGAGTATGGTGTTCGTTGAGGTGGGCGCCCCAACCCAGAGATGAAGCGTCTGTAACCAGTTGCAGAGAGGGTTGTGGTGCGTGAAATGGCATCCCCTCGCAAACCACATTGTGATCTAGCCACCAGGTGAGGGAGGTCAGGATCGAGTTCGGGATCGTGACCACCATGTTCAGGCTGTCCCGATGTGGGCGGTATATCGATGACACCCAGGTCTGGAGTGGGCGAAGCCGAAGTCTGGCATGCCTGGTTACGTACGTGCAGGAAGCCATGTGACCCAGTAGGGTGAGGCACGACCTCACCGTGGTAGTTGGGAAGGCCCTGAGCCCTTGAATGAGGCTCGTGATGGTACAAAAGCGGTTGTCTGGCAGGATGGCTTGTGCACGTCTGGAGTCTAGGACTGCGCCGATGAATTCTATTCTCTGGGTAGGTTCTAGAGTGGATTTGTCCTTGTTGAGAAGGATGCCCAACTTGTTGAATGTGTGCACTATTATGTGGACATGATCTCGAACTTGCTCTTTGGTGCGACCGCGTACCAGCCAGTCGTCTAGGTACGGGAACACCTGTATCCCTTGTCGACGAAGGTACGCTGCCACGACAGCCATACATTTCGTGAACACTCTTGGGGCCGAGGATAGGCCGAAGGGAAGGACTGCAAATTGATAGTGCACTCTGCTTACCACGAATCGCAGGAAGCGTCTGTGAGGCGGGTAAATTGCGATATGAAAGAAAGCGTCTTTCATGTCGAGGGCGGCGAACCAGTCTCCAGGATCGAGGGAAGGGATAATGGCCCCCAAAGAGACCATGCGGAACTTCAACTTTACTACGAATTTGTTGAGTCCGCGCAAGTCCAAGATGGGCCGCAGACCTCCTTTGGACTTGGGGATCAGGAAGTAACGGGAATAAAATCCCCTGCCCCTTAACTCTATCGGAACCTCCTCTATGGCCCCCATGGCAAGGAGCATAGAAACCTCCTGTATAAGAAGTTGCTCGTGAGAAGGGTCCCTGAAGAGGGACGGGGAAGGGGGGTGGGAGGGGAGGATAGAAGAAAACTGGATAGCGTATCCCCTCTCCACCGTGCGGAGGACCCAACGGTCCGAAGTTATAAGGGACCAAGCACGGTGGAAGTGGGAGAGGCGATCCCGAAAGGAGGGGGCTGGATCCTGGGGGATGACTGGGGCGCCGTCCTCGACCGCACCTTCAAAAGTTCTGTCTAGGACCTGAAGGTGGTCTTGGTGGCCCCTGGTTCTGACCGGGTTGAGGGCCAGCCCATCTTCTCCTACCACCTCGCCCTCGCCTTCTGGCAGGGTCCTGTCTCTGACGAGGTGGAGGGGGGTAAAAACGTTGAGGCTGGGGCCTAAATGGTCTGCGCTGGGGACCCGCAACATGCATCCCCAGGGAGCGCATGATTGTCCTGGAGTCCTTGAGGCTCTGCAATCGAGAGTCCGTCTTCTCCGAGAACAACCCCTGTCCTTCAAAGGGCAAATCCTGTAGGGTTTGCTGTAATTCAGGGGGCAAACCCGAAACTTGGAGCCAGGAGGTCCTTCGCATAGCGATACCTGCGGCCAGGGTTCTCGCGGCCGAGTCCGCTATGTCCAGGGAGTCCTGTAAGGAGGTCCGAGCCACCTTCTTACCCTCCTCAACCAAGGCCCCAAACTCTTCCCTGGACTCTTGGGGAACCAATTCCTTGAACTTCCCCATAGAGTTCCAGGAATTAAAGTTGTAGCGGCTCAGGAGCGCCTGCTGGTTAGCCGCTCTAAGTTGCAGCCCTCCAGCTGAATAAACTTTACGGCCAAACAAATCGAGTCGCTTAGCCTCCTTTGATTTGGGCGCTGCAGCTTGTTGACCGTGGCGCTCCCTTGCATTCACTGATGACACCACCAGTGAACACGGCTGGGGATGGGTATACAAGTACTCGTAGTCTTTGGAAGGGACAAAGTACTTTCTTTCCACCCCTCTCGCTGTAGGTGGGATAGAGGCAGGGGTTTGCCATATCGTAGTTGCGTTCGCCTGGATCGTGCGGATCAGGGGCAATGCCACTCTTGATGGGACATCCGCCGCGAGGATATTTACAATGGGGTCCTGCACCTCCACTATCTCCTCCGTCTGTAGGTCCATGTTACGGGCCATCCTACGTAACAGGTCCTAATGAGCCCGAAGATCTATTGGGGGTGGACCTGTGCACAACGTGCCCGCCACTGCCTCATCCGGAGAGGAAGAGGAAGATGCCTCTGGTGGTAAGGGATCCAGGGGAGGATCCTGGTCTCCCTGTTCCTGGGTCGGAGCATCACCTGCCCTTGGGTCCGGGACGTCAGGTGGTGCAGATACAGAGGCCTCCATGCCCCCTGGAGGAGGGCGAGAGATGGTGGACTCTGGGGCCCTTGTATCAGAGTGACCTGAGCGAGAGGTTGTTGGAGCCCCTTGCGCCTGGTGGTATGCCCACGGGGTCCAGAACGACCAGTGAGATGGGCCATGGTCAGGGTCCTCTGCTCCCTCTTGCCAATGGCCTAAATCTTGCTCCCCGGTTTGCCCCTGAGGGGGGTATGCCGATCTTGACAAGTCCTCAGAGGAGCGAGACACCGATCTCGATGGCCATGGCGGTGCCGACTGCGCCGAGACGAATCCCGTGGGATACGGTGCCGTACGGTGCCGGTCTAGAGATGTTCTATCTCTACGCGGTGCCGGCGATCGGTGCCGAGATCGCGATCGGTGCCGATGACCTCGCCGGTGCCGGGAGTCGGACCTGGATCGAGACGATGACCTGGAGTAGGCCCGGTGCCAGGAGCGGCCTCTCGACGTCGAACGTCGATCGTACCGGTGCTGAGAGCTACGTCTCGACGTTGATCGGTGCCGACGATCATAACGGTGCCGAGATGTAGAGCGGTGCCGCGATGATCTTGGCCGCGAGTACGACCGGTGCTGAGGTGATATCCGGCGCCGGGACTGCGAGCGGCGTGGGGACCTGCTTCGGGACCTGGACCGGTGCCGTGGTTCCAGCCCTTGCGATGGAGGGCGCATCAAGGCAGGTTTTCCCCTAGATTGGACCGGGCGAGTCAACGGTGCCGACGGTGCCGGTGGTTGGGGCGGTGCCGGCTCCGTGAGGGCGATCAAGTCTCTCGCCGTCACAAAGGTCTCCAGTGTCGATGGGAGGCACTGTATCACCGCCGGTCTCGGTGGTGATTCTGTCTGCACCGGACTCAACGGCCTCGGAGCCGGAGTCGACGGTGCTGGAGGCACCTGTTTTCGGTGCTCCACAGGTGGACGCGGCTCTACCCCCGGCACCAGGGGAGCCGGCGTCTTCGGCACTGAGGTCCCCGCCTTATGGGATTTTTTATGTCCCGGGGATAATGAACGGCGCCGAGGCACTTGCTGTGAGTGCGGTGCCGATGAGGTCCGGTGCCGTGGAGGCTTGTCCGACGTAGTCGGCATGGTCGGTGCCGCCGGGGCACTGCGCACCGAGGTGCTAGGTGCCGGGGCCTGACGCGCCGATGGAGCGTCCGGGCTAAGTGCCGCCTCCATAAGGAGTTGCCGGAGTCGAAAGTCCCACTCCTTCTTGGTCCTCGGTTTGAAGGCCTTACAGATCTTGCACTTATCTGTTTGATGGGACTCTCCCAGGCACTTCAGACACGAGTCGTGCGGATCGCTTGTTGGCATAGGCTTAGCGCAGGAGGCGCACTGTTTGAAGCCGGGAGCCTTGGGCATGAGCCCGGCCACGAGGCCGGGGAAAAAGGGGGAGACAACCCCCTTAATCCCCTTTAACTATATAACAACTATAAACAAGTGAATAACCAACTATATAACTATAAACAACTAGAACTATAACTATAACTGTGAATAAGTGGATAAGCTAGGGAGAGTGGAGAACAGCTACGCCGCGCTCCACAGTTCCAACGACCGTCAGGGGCGGTAAGAAGGAACTGAGGGGGCGCCGGGTCGGCTGGGGTATATATTCAGCGCCATGAAGGCGCCACTCTAGGGGGCTCCACAGCCGACCCGCCGGTGTTGCTAGGGTAGAAAATTCTCCGACGATCGTGCACGCGGCGCGCGCACACCTAATGGAATGGATATGAGCAAGCACTCGAAGAAGAAGAATTGTTCCAGTACAAACAAGGAAAGGTCATCAATATGCAACCAAGATTGGTCATTGTAAAATCCATCTTTGTGATGAAGTTTAAAATGTTTATTAAAATAGGAGCGCGCTACATAATATAGTTTTTGGAAGTATGTATTTCTTTGCTGTATAGCCCCTTGGTAAAGATAAATAAGCAGAGACATAGTTTATTTGCAGCTTCTATTAGTAGTAGTGTAAAATTCATTGGAGCAATGATGTGGGGCAATCTCATTTTCGACGCTAGCACATCAAAGAAGTAGGGTCTCCCAAAGAGTATGTTGACTAATCGCAAACATTAGAGCGGGACATTTCTGATTGACTTGGAGGAAGACCATGAAGAAAAACAGGTTCTAGTAACACACAAATATCCTGGAAGTCAACAGTGAAGGAGAATGATATATATTATAGTGTAAATACCTGAGATTTCAATTTTTTTTTTATTTTAGACTAAAAGCCTGATCAAAAGCATGAATGGATCAGGGCTTTGCAAAGCAGGATTAGTATTTACTTCACAGTAGGAACATCTATCACTATATGAACAAGTAGATTCCTTCCACTCACCAGTAAACTGTGAAGGGATGAACTAGAAACAACCTGAACACTAAAACGGTTATTTTAAAAGCATCTTCAACACAAGAACTCAGAAAGGCAATGTAAATTATATAAAATTAGAACAGAACTGTAGCCAAATAAAAGTTGTTTTCCCAGTTTCGAGAATTTTTCCCCTTAAGCAAAAATATATCTGCAGCAGTTAAGAAACTGGCAGCAATACCGTAAGTCCAACAATACAAACATTGTTAATATGTGGATTATCTAGGATTCTGACAGCTCCTAAAAGAATTTTTGCATAATCTACTACACAAATTAATCCCTTAAAATACACAGTTATCCTATCCCAATTTCAACTCAGCTCATTGTATTCTACTTAACAAAATTCTCCTTGTAATTTCAGTTAAAGAGTTTCTTCAGGCAGTGTTGCCACATCCAGGCACACAAACCAAGATGTTGGTGCACTTTTTTCTGGAAATGGACTGTATAATCATTTGGTAAAATGCTTTGGGATCCTTCTGGATGAAAAGTTCCACATTGTATAAATGCAAGTTATTGCCACACATCAAGAATTCAAAATGGACTTCTGCAACCAGCAACACTATAACTGATTTATGACAATATACATGCAAGCATATTAAGCCCTTCATTCCTATCACCAGACTGGTCAACTGTGATGAAAAACTCAAGTAATTTTTATCACCAGTCCTAGAGCAGAAGAAGAAATTCTTCCTCAAACTGAGTATGTCTTTTCTGGAAGTGAGAGAATGAGAGACTAGTGAACTGGGGACTGATCAGGGAGAGAGGAGAAAAAGGGAGAAAGGCTGGACAAGGGTTGCTACCAGAAACTTTGGTGGGAGAAGGGATCTCAAACTCACTCTCTAACCTTCCTTGTCAGGACAACATCAACAGGGATTGCTGTTTTTCCTTAATATCAGTCTCCTGCATGGGAAAGTATCGTGAGTATGACCTATGATTATTTGTCAAAATGCTAAATGGTCATTTGGTTTTATATATAATTTTTTTAAATGTTTTAACCAACATTAAACAAGGAAATGAAGCTAGCATGACTGGTTGCACTAACATGCAATATTCAACTGCAATAAAAATTAGGAAAGTCTTATATTATAGTAAGCTTAATTATCCATTTACAATTAACACAAGTAGGAAGGAGGTGTGGGTGTGTGCAAGAATTGGGCCCCCTTTTTTAAACAACGTAAGCTCTTTGCCAGGAAAGTTTACACATTATAAATAGAACAGGAGTACTTGTGGCACCTTAGAGACTAACAAATTTATTAGAGCATAAGCTTTCGTGGGCTACAGCCCACTTCTTCGCATGCATAGAATGGAACATATATTGAGGAGATATATATACACACACAAACATACAGAGAGCATGAACAGGTGGGAGTTGTCTTACCAACTCTGAGAGGCCAATTAAGTAAGAGGAAAAAAAAACTTTGAAGTGATAATCAAGATAGCCCAGTACAGACAGTTTGATAAGAAGTGTGAGAATACTTACAAGGGGAGATAGATTCAATGTTTGTAATGGCTCAGCCATTCCCAGTCCCTATTCAAGCCTAAATTGATTGTATCTAGTTTGCATATCAATTCCAGCTCGGCAGTCTCTCGCTGGAGTCTGTTTTTGAAGTTTTTCTGTTGTAAAATAGCCACCTGCAGGTCTGTCATTGACTGACCAGACAGGTTAAAGTGTTCTCCCACTGGTTTTTGAGTATTGAGATTTGTGTCCATTAATTCTTTTGCGTAGAGACAGGTTTCAGAGTAGCAGCCGTTAATGGACACAAATCTGACATCAGGAATCATAATACTCAAAAACCAGTGGGAGAACACTTTAACCTATCTGGTACATTGTATTTTTCTCCCAGAAGGATACACACTGCAGAGGGGAAATATCCCCCTAGGATTAGAACAGGTCTTCAGCTATTAAGGGGTGGGGTATTTTTTGTTTTGTTTTTGTGGACATAGAAGTTGCACAGGTGAAAGACTGATTTCCAACTCAATATAATCTATTGGGCCACAGACCAGTAACTAAGAGTCTCAAACTATTTAACGAAGAATATGTTTATATGTATTCTCCTTCCTGAGTATCAAACAGTCAATGCACAGAACTGGAGTAAGCAGATTTAGGTTCTAAATCATAGCTCCAACACTGACACACAACTCTATCCATCTCACTTCATATCTGTTTCCCTTTCCCTCAATCTACAAACTGAAGTTAGGATTTCTTACCTATTTTACAAGAGTGTTGTAAAGCTTAATTCATTGCTTAAGAAGCCATTCAGAATCCTCAAATGAAAGGTACTACTATAGAACTTCAAACTATTATGTCACCCATAGGTAAATTTAAAATTACCAGAGTGGGTGGGCAAGAATGTGATCTAAAGCAGCAAAGAGGAATTCTCAACTAACTCTTCACCAGGGATGTGAAAAACTCGTATTAGAAGCTGTACTTTATGAGATTAATTTTACAATTTAGCCATTTGCAGCAATCAAACCTCCACCCCTTTAAAACAAAAACAATTTCAGAAAAAAACAGCTTAATACACAAGCAAAAATGGACAGACAACATAGGACAGATTTTAAGATAAACAATTGGGAAGAGATAGATTCACTGAATTCACTTCAATATTAACTGGAACAGTCTTCCTCTTCAGTTCTGTTTTTTCTGTACTACAGGTTAGCCTGGTGAACCTAAATTATGTATAACCACTTAATAGCACGATTAGCAGCTTGCCACTGATGGGCTTTCTTCTCAAAGAAGAGAGATTTTTTACTATATTGAAATGCTTTCCTCCCTTGCTTATTTCAGAAGGACAATTAAATACAAAAGTATACTTTAGGCATTCTTCTACATTTCTCAACTACTGATAGACCATTCTTTCAATATAAAAGGAAGAGTCTACCTCCCTCCACCTCCGACAGAACTGAGCCAATTGGCAGACTACTGGCCTTGCACAAGGCAGAAAAACTCAACTGACAAAGGGGACAGAAGTTAATCTAATCTAGCACTGCCACAGGAACATATTTCAAGAACAACACACTCTCTTTCGCCTTTTGTTGTTTTTGTTACTGTAGGGTCTTCAAACAGTCAATACCTATGCTCAGAGAGTAGATCTGTGGCTGGAGTGTTGACTGGTAGTTTAATGAATCCTTATAAAATTAATTTTTTTTCTAGTCATGTACAGATTTTATGTTATTTAGTAGTATTTATTAGTGTAAGTTAAGGTCATAGTCAGTGAGTTATATGGAGCCGTGGTGCCTGTGCTCCACCAATATTTAGGAAGGCGGGCCTGGCTCCACCAATGTTTGGGTTTACCGCGCTTTGTGGGGCCCCACGCTACAGGGGGATGCGGGGTCCAAGGTGGGCTGGCACTGGCAGCAACGAGCGAACCAGCTCCAGCCCTCTCTGCTCCACCCCGTCGGCTCCCGACATTACTCGGGGGAGGGGGCAAAGCTGGAAAGAGGCGGGGTGGAACCTGGGGGGAGGGATGGAATGGGGGCGGGGAGTGGGCAGAGCAGGGACGGGCTGGGACCAGGTTGCTCACTGCTGCCAGCGCCAGACCCCCCACTAACTCCCCAGGTACTCCTCTGGGTCCAGGGGGGCCTGGCGCCAGCAGCAGCAAGTAACCCACCCAGCCCACCCCTTCCCCGCCTCTTTCTGGCTTCCCCTCTCCTGAGTGACGTGGGGAGCCGTCAGGGCGGAGCGGAGCAGGCTGGGCTGGGCGGGGCCACTCGCTGCTGCCAGTGCCAGGCCCCCCACTAAACCCCCAGACCGCCCTGGACCCCCGTCCTGCTGAAGCGCAGGACCTGGGACAGTTGCCCCGGTCCGTTCTATGGACGGGACGGCTCTGTTTGGGCCCGTTCTGGGCACCACCAAAAATTAACCATGGGTGCCAAGTTTGTACAAGGTTCCAATATAAACTCACTTCTTGGTTTCTTAATGTTCAACTTCTTAAAAATAGCTCATGGCTGAAATATAAGTTGCTTGCTTATTAACAGAAGTTTGATTAAAATGCTTTCTTCCTTTTTTGAACTAAGAAAATCTTTTTCCTGCTGTAAACAACTGTTTACAACAACTGTTTTCCTGCTGTAAACTCTCCTCACTGAGGGCTGATTTCCAGGACAATTTTCAAAAAAAATAACTGTAGCATAAGTGAGGAAAAAATAGGTTTTGCCCATGAACCGTATGAAGTTTCCATTAAAATTCAGAGTTACAGGATTATACAAATATAGCAATGTTAATTACATCCATGTGGTTTTCAACTACCTTTCCCATATGGAATTCCAAAAATGCACGAGTTTCTAATTATCCAACTGCACAAGTACTTAGTGAAGTCTGAGATTAGCGTTTTCATTCTTGTTAAAAGCCAAGAAAATTAAATACAAAGACTTGTGAAAATATAAATCTATGCCCTAATATTCAATTGGCACTCTCAGATATGCACACCTAAAATCAAACAATTTTTGTGAGAGTTACAAGGACGTATCCAAGGGTAAAGCAGAGGGTTTCTTTGTGAATTATAGACAACTGGAAATCTGGTCAATTTTAAAAAGTTAAAAACAGTTTCATGTACTACCCCAACCCCAAAATACCTCCAACCAGTTTGTGGATTCATTCATTCATTTCTCTATTTTAAAAATCTCTTTCTCTTCCCAAGGTTACTCAAAAAAACTCAGAGGAAACTGACAATACACAACACTGTCAAATGCACAAGAACTAAAAATCTTTCAGTATACTTAGGTATGAATACACATCTTGAATACTGGGTGCAGATGTGGTCACCCCATCTCAAAAAAGATATACTGAAATTGGAAGAGGTTCAGAAAAGGGCAACAAACATTATTAGGATCAGCTTCAGTATGAGGAGAGATTAATAAAACTAAGGGGGGATATGATTGAGGTCTATAAAATCATGACCGGTGTGGAGAAAGTAAATAAGGAAGTGTTATTTACTCCTTCTCATAACGCAAGAACTAGGGGTCACCAAATGAAATCAATAGGTAGCAGGTTTAAAATAAACAAAAGGAAGTAAACCTGCTGAACTCTTTGCCAGAAGATGCTGTGAAGGCCAAGATTATAAAACAGGGCTCAAAAAAGAACTAGGTAAATTCATGGAGGATAGATCCATCAATGGCTATTAGTCATGATGGACAGGGATGGTGTCCATAGCCTCTGTTTGCCAGAAGCTGGGAATGGGTGGCAGGGAATGGATCACTTGATCATTACCTGTTCTGTTCATTTCCTCCGGGACACCTGGCATTGGCCACTGTCAAAAGACAGGATACTGGGCTAGATGAACCTTTGGTCTGACCCAGTATGGCCGTTCTTATGTCAAATCACAATAGTAGATAAAAGAACTTCAGAAGTGTTATTTTTAAATTCATGGTGCCCTTTTATCTTTTGCATTCCTGATTGGAGTGCATTTTAAAATTTAGCTTTAACATTACAAATCAGAATGTTAATAGGTTTTAAGTTTTTATATATTGTATTACTGATAAAGGGGCTAGGACTTTGTATCAATGTGAAAGTTTAAAATATAAGAAGAATCATCATAACCATTATACTTGTTTCAAACAATACATTTTGGTCCTTGCCAGATCAGAACAAGTGGCAAAACTATATTTTGCTAGTTTCAATTGTGTGCTTTGACAAAGCTCTTCCTTCCAACACACACAGTGGAGTGTAAGTTTCCTATGCGACAGCACCAGAGGCAAGGTCTGGGCTCTACACAAACAAAGTCTGGTAGACCACTGGATAGGTAATGAGAATTCAAACATGGAAACAGTTTTTCTGCCTCATCTTTTATTGTTAACATCACTGAAAAAAATAAGTTTTGCTAGAGCTGTGCCAACTCAATCAAATACTCTCCTGTCTAAATTAGTTAGTTGATGTAAAGTGAGAAAGATAACCTGCAATCAACATTCAGATTAGTTCAATGCTTTCTAATGAAGCCTTGACCTTATTATATTAAATAACAGCCCTTGTAAGTTTATTCTCCAAGCAACTATCCCAAGGTACTGAAGGAAACATGATTAAAGTGTTTCTAAAATTGCCAGCAGAAAGTGGCAATCCTGAAGAAATTATAAATTTTCCCTTTGTCTCAAAGTTACTCCCTGCATTCATTTTTTTTTAATAGTTCAGTTATCTTACAGCATCTGTCCTTTTTCTAGCTAATTCACATCTGCGCAAAAAGATAGGTCTTCAGGCCATGAGCCATAACATTTGAGGGCCTAGACCTGTTCTGAGTGGCCAGATGCTGCCTCACCTGAGCCTCACTGACATCTTGAGCACAGGGCCTAAATAAAGACAAGTAACAAAATGAGGGGAGGGAAGAGAAATAAAAAAATTAAAATAAATAAAATCCCATGCCCAACTCCTTTTCACGGTATCCTAACCCTTCATCCAACTATCATTTTTATTGTTTCTAGTTTCTAATTCTTGCCTTCCTTAGTTTTCAAGAAACAGATCTCTGAAGACAGAATGAAAAAGACACCATAAGGTTCCATCATATTTGTTGTCTCAATGATTTTTATATAAAATATTTACAGTTTGCAAGTACAATGACTTTTTCTAACTGCAAACTCAAAACAGACTGTGTGAAGCAAGCTAAGTTCTTTCCGTTTCATATATCGTCACCACCAAATGGTATTGCCAGTTCTTGCAATTTTATCGTATCATGGCATTTTGCTTAATACTCCAGCTCCTGGAATCATGTGAACACATCTGAATATTAGCTATCATTAAAAACAAAAATCTAGCCCCCATTCTTGCAGAGAAAAACTTTAAAACCTGAACCCTAGAGGCTCAAAAACCAGAAGGCAAATGAAAAGACCCTCAAGTATATTTTTTAAACTCACAATTTTTGGGGGGCCTCCCTTTGATTTTTGAATGTTTGGGGTTTACAATACTGAGCCTTGCCTATTCTTTTTTAACAAACATTAGGTCCTTGTTTATTTAACTTCACATTGTAATGATCTCTTTTGGCAAATCACCAGTGTGCATGTGATTATATATTTTTCCTGAATTAAGACATTGTAAAAGTGTCATCATTCATGCTTCTCATGAGAGAATTCTTAGGGTTCCAGGCAAGATCTGAGTTGAGGATTATATCATCCCTCCTGTTGTAAACCAGAAAGAATGCTTAGTGAAAACCACTTAAGTGCGCTAAGGGACAACAATACAACCCATACACACACACACACACACACACACACACACACAAAAGCCCAAGAAATAGGATATAGAGCAATATTCCTACATGTATCAGCTTCTCTAATATACCGTCCATTTCTTTAGCATATCAGCCCTATTGTCAGTCAGTCACCAAGGTCACACTCAGATAACCTTAGTTCTGCCCTTTGTTTGATGCCAGTGTTCTTGTAGGATTTATTTCCCACTATTTGTGGTTTTGAATCCAATACTAATCCTCTTTAGGGACTTTTACCAGTTACAACAAATTTGTTCATCTGTTTGCAATATTAGACATAGTACTACTATATTTTTAACAGTTTAAGATGAGAAAGCTGTGTATAGTACGATTGTACACTGAAGCGAGTTAATTGCAAGTTATGTTTTGGAGATGTGACTCTTATCTTAGGCCACTGAGCTATGGGACTTCAGCATACAGAAGTATACTACAAGTTATTTTGATGTTAACATAACATTATTTTAGAAGTTTCTAACTTTTTACCTATTGGGTGAGTCCTGCACTTCTGTTATGTAGTAATTACACAAATAGTAATGCTTGCATATGTTGCTTGTTTCTAAATGACAGGTAGCAGATGCAGCACATTGTGAACTTCATCTGTTTTGTTCTGTAGACCCCCTTTGGTGTATGAATATCTTTAAACGTATATTATATATATGCATGCCTTCAAAAAACATATACCTGAAAAAAAGCTTTCAGTTTCTAGCTTGCAACATTTGGTTAGACTTGATTTTAAAAATATGTTCATGTGCCTGTAAGGATTCTCTCATTACTCACTGATTTACATTAGAGAAGTTCTAACAGTGCACCTCCTATGATTTTTAATTAGGCATTAGGTTTCAAGTACGGCACAGAGCAACTTAGGTTCTACAGAATGTTTTGGAAATTATGTGCTACCATGTACCAACAGTATCCCACAGAGTTTATGATCAGGACGTCATGGCCTTCGTTATTTATATGCTACTCCAAATCTTAATTTGTAGTTGTTTATTGGGTGTGTAACTCAACATTATGGAGTGCCATACAGTGATAGATTAAAAGCATCTGTTTTTAGGCCAAAGGATTTTAGACTTTCAAACTAGATTATGACTAGTTGGGCTACAAATCTATTCATATACAATATCATGAATTAGACTTAGCTTGGGGGATGGGAGAGGGTGCTGAATTGCTACCAGGATGTCGCTCCTAACCCTGTTTAGTGATTCCATATCTTTCTGTCACCCTCTGGTTAGTGTGTGTGTGTGGGGAGGGGGGGGGGGGGGGGGGAGTGTCACACATTTGAAGTTCAAGAGTGTCTGTACATCTGGATATAATGCTAGATTACGTACAAATACAAAGTTCGTTTAAAAAGGTCATAAGATACATATGGTACATATCTGCAATAACCCAAATTTAGATAAATTTAATGATACAGTTTAGATATTAGAATCCGAATACTCGGGTACATCAGTCATGAAAACTTATACAGAGAGTTGGTTGTGAAAAGCAAATATATGAATGAGTGTAGATTTTCCCTCAGTATTTAAGCATTTAGGATGGGTTGACCCTTAGTAGATATACTTCTCTGATGGATTCTTTCAGTTACTTTCCGATTTTGCTTCTCATCATCACTCCAGCTCATCTCTCCTGGTATTGCCAATGTCCGGTGATGTGTTCTAGGTAGATATCCCTCGATCACCCGATGGCATCCAACACCATGAGCTGCTGCATCAGCTAAGCGCAGCATTGACCGATTCCGCATTCCTGCAACACTCGCTCATTACTATGGTCACATGTGCCCAAGGCTCCGACGATCAGTGTGTGTATCTGAAGCTGGTAAGCCTTAGCTCTCAAGGTTTCAGCCAGAGGGGCGTATTACTCCACCTTTCAAGCTCGGGAGTTGCAGAAGGCCGGGGTCCTGTTCACAAAGGGCACTGTGACATCGACCATTGTGAACATCTTCTGGTCCTCGTTGGTGATGACTATGTCCAGTCACAGCTGACGGTCGGTTCCAGGGATGGCAGAGTTCATGGCCATCTTCCCTACAGTTGGCAGTATGGCTCTGACTAGGCAATCTTGGATGGTGTTAAATCGCAGCTGCCAGGCTCTGGAATGGGGCTTGCAGCTACACCGGACGTGGGGTAGCGTCTCATTGGCATAGCCACACTTCCTACATCGCTTGTCCCGATTTCCACAGCGGATGGCTCCGTTCAGTGGAACACAGTTGAACCAGGTCCTATGGATGAACCTCCGGTCAGCAAATTGGGTGAAGCTGCTCCCAGGGAGGAAGTGGTTGCTGGTGTCCCACTTGCACGTCACCTCAAATGCCTTGGCCTAGTCCGGTTTCCGTTTCAGGTTTTTCACATATTGGCAGCGGATGGCATCCTTCAGGATCCTCTCTGAGTGATGAATGCAAGAAGCCTGGGAAACAAGTAGGAAGAATTGGAAGTCCTGGCACATTCAAGGAACAATGATGTGACTGGAATAACAGAGACTTGTTGGAGCAACTCACATGATTGGAGCACTCTCACGGATGGGTATAAACTGTTCAGGAAGGGCAGGCGGGGGAGAAAAGGTGGAGGAGTTGCATTGTATATAAGAGAGCAGTAAGATTGCTCAGAGCTCCAGTCTTTGGGTTAAGTTTAGAGGCGAGAGCAACAAGGATGATGTCATGGTGGGCTTCTGCTATAGACCAACAGATCAGGAGATGAGGTAGACGAGGCGTTCTTCAGACAACTTACAGAAATTTCCAGATCATAGGCCCTGGTTCTCATGAGGGACTTCAATCACCCTGACATCTGCTGGGAGAACAATACAGCAGTGCACAGACAATCCAGGAAGTTTTTGGAGAGTGTTGGGGACAACTTCCTGGTGCAAGTTTGGGGGGAGGGATAGCTCAGTGGTTTGAGCATTGGCCTGCTAAACCCAGGGTGGTGAGTTCAATCCTTGAGGGAGCCATTTAGGGATCTGGGGCAAAATCAGTACTTGGTCCTGCTAGTGAAGGCAGGGGGCTGGACTCGATGACCTATCAAGGTCCCTTCCAGTTCTAGGAAATAGGATATCTCCATTAATTTAAAGTTCTGGAGGAACCAACTAGGGGCCATGCTCCTCTTGACCTGCTGCTCATAAAGAGGGAAGAATTGGTAGGGGAAGTAGAAGTGGGTGGCAACTTGGGCGGCAGTGACCATGAGATGGTTGAGTTCAGGACCCTGACAAAAGGAAGAAAGGAGAGCAGTAGAATACGAACCCTGGACTTCAAAAAGCAGACTTTGACTCCCTCAGGGAACTTATGGGCAGAATCCCCTGGGAGGCTAATATGAGGGGGAAAGGAGTCCAGGACAGCTAGCTGTATTTTAAAGAAGCCTTATTGAGGGTGCAGGAACAAACCATATTGATGTGCAGAAAGAATAGCAAATATGGCAGGCGACCAGCTTGGCTTAACAGAGAAATCTTTGGTGAGCTTAAACACAAAAAGGAAGCTTACAAGAAGTGGAAACTTGGACAGATGACTAGGGAGGAGTATAAAAATATTGCTCAAGCATGCAATATATAATCAGGAAGGCCAAAACACAATTGGAATTGCAGCTAGCAAAGGATGTGAAGGGTAACAAGAAGGGTTTCTACAGTATGTTAGCAACAAGAAGAAAGTCAGGGAAAGCGTGGGACCCTTACTGAATGGAGGAGGCAACCTAGTGACGGATGATCTGGAAAAAGCTGAAGTACTCAATGCTTTTTTGCCTCAGTCTTCACAGACAAGGTCAGCCACCAGACTGCTGCACTGAGCAGCACAGTATGGGGAGGAGGTGAGCACCCCTCAGTAGTAAAAGAACTGGTTAAGGACTATTTAGAAAAGCTGGACGTGCAGAAGTCCATGGGGTCGGATGCAATGCATCCGAGGGTGCTGAGGGAGTTGGCTGATGTGATTGCAGAGCCATTGGCCATTATCTTTGAAAACTCGTGGCGACTTGGGGAGGTCCTGGACTATTGGAAAAAGGCAAATATAGTGCCCATCTTTAAAAAAGGGAAGAAGGAGAATCCGGGGAACTACAAATCGGTCAACCTCACCTCAGTCCCTGGAAAAATCATGTAGCAGGTCCTCAAGGAATCCATTTTACCTTCCACTCCTCCAAGTGCTTGAATCAGGAACATTCTACATGGATTCACCAAGGGCAAGTCATACCTGACCAACCGGATTGCCTTCTATGATGCGATAACTGGCTTTGTAGATACGGGGAAAGCGGTGGACGTGATATATCTTGACTTGAGCAAAGCTTTTGATATGGTCCCCCACGGTATTGTTGCCAGCAAGTTAAAGTAGTATGGATTGGATGAATGGACTATAAGGTGAATAGAAAAGCTGGCTAAATTGTCAGGCTCAACGGCTTGATGTCTAGTTGCCAGCCAATAGCAAGCGGAGTGCCCCAGGGGACAGTCCTGGGACCGGTTTTGTTCAACATCTTCATTAATTATCTAGATGATGGGATGGACTGCACCCTCAGCAAGTTCGCGGATGACACTAAGCTGGCGGGAGAGGTAGATACGCTGGAGGGTAGGGATAGGGTACAGAATGACCTAGGTAAATTGGAGGATTGCGCCAAAAGAAATCTGATGAGGTTCAACAAGGACAAGCGCAGACTCCTGCACTTAGGATGGAAGAATCCCGTGCACCGCTACAGGCTGAGGACCGACTGGCTAAGCAGCAGCTCTGCAGAAAAGGACCTGGGGATTACAGTGGACAAGAAGCTGGATAGGAGTCAGCAGTGTGCCCCTGTTGCCAAGAAGGCTAATGGCATATTGGGCTGCATTAGTAGGAGCTCAAATAAATTTGTTAATCTCTAAGGTGCCACGGGTACTCCTGTTCTTTTTATTAGTGATCTGCTGGCAATACTACTAAGGGAAGTGATTATTCCCCTCTATTTGGCACTGGTGAGGCCACATCTGGAGAATTGCTTCCAGTTTTGGGCCCCCACTACAGAAAGGAGAAATTGGAGAGAGTTCAGTGGAGGGCAATGAAAATGATTAGGGGGCCGGGGCACATGACTTACAAGGAGAGGCTGAGGGAATTGGGCTTATTTAGTCTGCAGAAGAGAAGAGTGAGGGGGGATTTGATAGCTGCCTTCAACTATCTGAATGTGGTTCCAAAGAGGATGGAGCTAGGCTATTCTCAGTGGTGGCAGATGACAGAACAAGGAGCAATGGTCTCAAGTTGTAGTGGGGGAGGTGTAGGCTGGATATTAGGAAAAACTATTTCACTAGGAGGGTGGTGAAGCACTGGAATGGGTTCCCTAGGGAGGTGGTGGAATCTGCATCCTGAGAGGTTTTTAAGGCCTGTCTTGACAAAGCTCTGGCTGGGATGATTTAGTTGGTGTTGGTCCTGCTTTGAGCAGGGGGTTGGACTGATGACCTCCTGAGGTCTCTTCCAACTCTCATCTATGATTCTATAATTGTGTGCTCTGCATTCTTCACCTGTGGCACCAGGATTCCCAGCTCCTGGCATTCCTCGCACCACATCCACTGGCAGCTGATACACTTCTTCAGTCATCGCATAGAATGGTGGGCACAAGTCCAGAGCACGCCAAAGTCTCCCCCACCCCCTTCCAAATTCACCTTCCAGGAGCCTCTCAGGTAGGTGGCAACATCTTGGTTGGAGAGGATCCTGGTGATTCGCTTCTTGATGACATCCTGCATAGCACTTTCTGCGATGTTCCTCACCATGGCATCCAGGCACGTCAGAAGGCATGAATGATCACTGCAATGTTGCATAGATTACCCATTCGAGGGATATTGGCATTGCCCTGTCTGTGCGAGATATACACCAGTTCATTGCTGGACCTCTGGCATTGCTGCCTGATGGTGTTGTCTGCCTTAAGGGGTACCTTCACCATGGCAGATCCCCGCAGGGCAAATGAGATATGGGAGGTCAGGAAGGTGTTCAAGGCGTTGATCTTCTGCCATGGTGTCAGTAGGGAGAAGTCAATCCTGGCCACATCTCATAGGATCTCCGTGATGGTGTCCTCAGATGTCTGCTGGACACAGAAACCCAAAGGTGTGCCAAGTTGTTGGTAAGCTTGCCCGTCCTCGAGGAACATCATGGGATCACCCTGGATCTGAAACGGCATCACCTAGACTGAGTCCCTTCTACTGCCATCGATATGCAGGGATGCACACTTTTTAGCATTGAAGTGGAGTCCCATCCAGTTGGCAGCCTGGCTGGTGACCTCGAGCATTTGTTGGAGACTGTCAGAGTTGTCTGCGATCAGGACCAGATCATCTGCATAGACCAGGATATTCACTCTATTGCTGTACATATCAAATCAGCCTAAACTGCTGGAGATGGCTCAAATGAGCAGCTCCATGGCTAAGTTGAAAACAGTGTGGCTGAGGAGACAGCCTTACTTCACACTGCTATGGATAGGAATTTCAGGCATCTCTCCTTCCATGGAGCAGATGGTGGTGGTGGAGCCTTCATAAAGCTCACAGACCAGTTGGAGAAAGTTTTCAGGCATTCCGAATTCTCCATCTAAATCCTGTTTCTGATGAAAGGAAGATGGAATTCTCTCTCCTCTCCTGGCTGCTGCAAAGAGTTAACAATATACCATGGGTCTCCATTACTCCACTTCTTACACAAGACTCCCATTTTTTGGGCCCTTTTCTCCTATGGGTACCTCAAGTGTCTGCTGGTAATATCTTTCCAATCAGCAGTATGAACATCACAGTTTCACTGCTACTGCCAGGTTTTTGAATTAACACCCATGAAACTGACAAGAATCTTGTTAATTTCACTCTGCTGCAGCTATGAACACCCCTTGAAAAATCTATTCCCCCATTAACGCCAGGACAGTGTCTGAAACTTGAGGGTACCTTAACAGGATACATTTCTGTAGAATTTAAGCTTTCTTTTTTTTTAAAAAGAAGATGATTCACTTACCTTGGGCAAATGAATTTAAAAAAAAAAACAAACACATTTTCTATTGCAAAATCATGCATCTTTTTACTCCCACTCAAGAGTTTAAGGCGAAAGATAAAAACTGTTGTAACAATCCTCTTAGATGCACCTGTGATACTTATGCATGTAGGTTTGAAGCCACATGTTTTTAACATCAAAACCAATGGACAAGTAATCTGTTTTTAAAACATCAAAATTAGAGAGTCATTGAATAATCTATGGCTTCAAATCAACTTTTTCGAGTTCAGGTGTGACTCTGCACTATCCTAACTTTATCCTATGATGAGATATTTGGAACATCAGAAACCAACAAAAAATAAAAACACTACATAATAATCAAAGATGTTAATTTGGAGACGTTCTAATACTCAATCTTAATTTTGTTTCTATACTCTGATGACAAGAATTAGCCCCAAAGTGCACTAATCCATGAATGATCTGGAGTTCAAAGAGAAGCAAGAATCTTGAGAACAAATACCAAGAGCCACTGTTTGTGAAAAGACTTCAAAACAGGCTTCTTAGATTAAAGAAAAAGAGAAGAAAATCAATACACTCAACTCAGAAGCATTATTATCAAAGGTAAAGTCTCAAAAACCTCATGATTTCTCCACCCTCATGTTATTGCAACAAGGTTTAAAACTCTTATATTTGACATTTCATTTTGGAACAAACTTCTTGGCACTATAACAAAGTCAAGATGCAGATTCTGAGTTACATGTAATATTTTTAATTCTTTAAAAAGAATTAATCTACTATATTCACTAACTTTTATCAAGGATAAATTACACTACTTTGAAATTTGATTGTAACAGTCACCCTACAATATTCTCTTATAATAAACTATTTGTGCCTTCATTATTCAAGATTGCTCAGTCAATTCCCTTTAAAATATCCTGGAAAAAGTAGGAGAAAGACACCTGGTGACCATTTACTAGAGTACTAATGTAATTTGAGATATCTTAAAAACTCCAAATAAGGAACATTTTTTCCTAGAAATCATGTTCCGCATCCAAGTCAAATGATAATGGATTGTGTCCTAGGATCTTATAGTCAGACGAGAACGCATCTGTCTGAAGTTCTTAATTAAAACATTTTAAATCACAGATGCAATACCGTCTTCTGTAGTATGTATTGTTTGGTGCAGCAGACACAGCAATTTGGTAAAGAGATAACTTTTCCTAAAATACACTCCAAGCTAGCCCTGGTCAACATAGGTTGTAAGGGATCTCACCAGGAGAGGCCTTTCATTACTGGTGATATGAGATCTGCAGCATTTGCTACTGTGGAACACTATGTTACTGCATCACCTGAAGGCCAGGCTGGGTATGACCAGGACCGTTTTGAACTGGTTTTAGTCATACCTGACAGAGTGCTCCCAGTCGGTGGCGATGGGTGATCTTCCGTCTGCCTGTACTGGGATTGCATGTGAAGTTCCCCATGGGTCGGTTTTGACTCCGGTGCTTTTCAATGTCTATATATTGCCTTTGGGAGAGATTTTTGAAAGATAGGGCTTGGGTTATCATTACTATGCTGATGATACCCCACTGTATATTTCTCTTATCTCTTGACTATGGTGGTGTCTGACATGTTTGGGACTGAATGACAATACACTGGCCAAGACTGAACCCTTGCAAGACTTAAATTATGCAGATTGGTTCAAGCAGATGATGTTTACAGAAAAGTATTTCCCTATGCCTCCCACTTTCACACAGGGAGGTGCTTCAGTAGGATGATGGATCTAGATTAAAGCCGTGACACAGACTAACAGTAGAAGATCAGATGTCAGGCACACTTGGGGGGGGGGGGTTGGATTTCCCATCTCAGTAACATTGCTAGAATGCAACTCTTCTGCTTGCATTCTGACCTGGTAACTGTGGGACAGTCCTTTTAACCTCAATAGAATTGGTGTAGTGTGCTACATTTATAGGGGTAAGAAACTGATCTGTCTTCAATGGACTGCAACAGAACAACTGGTTGTGATAAGAGTGGAGTAAGTCTATCTGTTGGCTCAGTACACACTGGCTGCCTGTTGGTAGATATATAGCCATTTCAGTTTTTAAGGCCCTAATAAGACTGGATGGACAAGCATCCTGCAAAGTTTCTCATACCCTACATTTCATTTCACTCCAAAACTGGATTCAACAGATCTTTGAACTTCTACAGATTACACTAGTGGAAATAGTTACAGCTCATATCTTTACCTCTAAAGCCTTGGATCTTTGCAGTATCCTCACTTTAGAGTTAAGAGCCACAGTTTGTTGCAAGTGTGAAACCCTGTTATTTCAAAGTATTAGAGTGCAGAAATTTTAATTGAGAGAGTTTATCTTTCATAGTATTGTCAGAGATTTGTTAGATGCTAGATAGGGGACATAAAAGTTAAGTCATCTAATAAGTTATCTTCATGATGTTCATACTGCCACATTCTTTATACTTAAGATAACGAGAAATACTTACTTGAAAGTCCAGTACCTATGTAAACTAATTTAATGGGCTAATTGTGAGAGCTTCAACCATCATCAACCAAGCAGAAATACATAATATGGAAACATTTGAATTTAAATGTCCCACAACATCCATTTCCTATATGCTTCTACTTATTGAGGTTGTGTTATTGTGATACACAAGAATTTATTAATATTCAATCCTTCCAAGACTGACAAGCTGCTATCTCAAACTGCTCTTAAAGCAGCTAATAAGCTGTTCAGAACTGCATACTAAAAGGTGGTGTCACGCACATGCAGCTGTGGTACATTTTACCAACCAAACCAGAATACTGAGAAAGCAGCTGCATTCAAGTTTTTACAAGTGAATTAATTCAGACAATGTTTGCTTTTCATGTTTATTACTGCTCAGTATAGTATCTTCAAATGCTTTAAATAACTTAGTTTCTATCAGTGGAGAAATGGCAAGAAATAGTTTGAATTTTCTCACTGACAGATTGGCAAATTCACAGTATTTTCCACATCAGGTTGAAAACATAGGTGCAGTCCTTAAATGTGTTTCTGTAGAAAGAGCAGACTATGCAAGGTTAACAGCATGCAACTAGGCCTCTTGTATATCCAAGCTAGAACTGGCAAGCAACATCCCAAGAATGGTATTGAGAATGCAAATACAAATGAGAAAGTCAAACACTCTGCTACAAACACACCAGTGGCATGTGCATTTTCCATGACTGAAAATGTGCTGCTAGCAGCAGTAGCAAAATATTACTCTTCAGGAAGGCATCCAAAGTACTGCAACTGTCAAGCTGATGTGTTTCTCACAATCCTGCATGCTAAACACCCACCCACCCCCCTTTCTATACCAACTCTGGAACATATCTTAAAATTCCAGGACCAAGAAAGTGGCCACCAACTCTGCTGGAAAAGTTGAGAGAAATGTACAGGATTTTAATTGCACTGGTGAATAATTTCCAACTCACTGGATAGGTTAAAAACTACACTGCAGTCTTATACTAAGTGCAATAACTGCATGAACACCTGTCAAAAATGCATTAGAAACCAACATTTAGCCAGACATTTATTGACTGTGAGCTGGACTGGGAAAGGGACAAGTGCAAACCTCCTTGGAAATATTCGGGTGGAGAGGATTTCCAACTATATGGTTTGCTTCCTCCCTACAGCTCCAGTTTGGAGCTGTTTTGGTAGAGAGAGAGAGAGGAGAGGGCTGCTAAAGTCAGGGTAAAATGTTTTCAAAACTCAAGGACAATAAACAGTTCACAGCAACTGGGAGGGGGAATTCTGGAAAGAAAGAAAAGAAGGAAATCCCTGGAGAAAGCCGAGATCAGTAAGGTTTGTCTTTACTGCAAAGTTACTACTGCAAAGTTACCGCAAGTGTTGCCCTTAACTTGAGATCATCCACATGCAAAACCCTTACCTTCATGGGGTACTGCTTTAGAGCTGGAAGATGACAAGTTGTGCTAACACAACCATTCTGCACTGTGAACGCAGGCTAGCTCCACTTGAGTGCCACTAGTACTCCAATGCCTTCTCACAATTCCCCATGTGTGCCCAGACAGAACTGACAAACTTTCCCACACTTCACTGGAGAAGAATTCCTGGAGCAGCTCAGCTTACTGCATGCAAAGAAACATGGGATATGCCTCAAGAGGTCTTAGTGCCACACGCAAGTGAGCACAGCATCAGTGTGGACAAGCAGCTTGAGTGTCATTCCGTAGTGTGGCAATTCTCAATTGAGATAGGCTAAAAGTAACTTGAGTGAACTCTGCAGCGAAGACATACCCTATGGACAAGAAACCCTGAGGCAATGCAACCCCAACCCAGCCATGAGACAAAGCACCCTGAGGAAAGGGAGATGGTCAGAATAGATCTCTGGAGAGGGAAGAGCCATCCAAGAGGGGGATGAAACGATAGAAGGGGATCCATGCGATACAGAGAACATGAGGGAAAGAAGAATTGTTGGAAAAGAGCATGGGGTGGGGCTTAGGAGAAATGGGAAAGGATATCATTGGACAGAGCATCTCAGGGGAGAATAGCTACAGATGGTTACTGGAGGCAGCAAGCCCCAAGGAGAGAAATTGAGAAATTAGGCAGGTGGAATCTTGGAGCATGCCAGGGGGCTGGCAGGAAATAATGTAAAAAGGTGGGTGGGCAGAGGGAGCCTTTGAGGAGGCAGAGAAACCTATGAGGGTGGGAGTGAGGGGGAAATAAAGGGGAACCTCTGAGAAGACTGAGTGGCCAAGCTGGAAGAGGAAAGCAGGGAGGATCCTTGGAGAGGATAAGCACCACAAGGGAGTGAGGTGGATATGGGGTGAGGGAGAACATTCCAGGGAGGAGAAAGAGGAAAGGAGCCCTGGAGGAAGAAGGGTGCTGGGGAAAAAAGACAGGGAAGCAGAGACATTTTGGGGAAGGCAGTATACTTAACAAGAAGAGGACAAAAACATGGAGAATGGAGATTTCTGGAGGAGGTACAGCACCCTGCGACATGAGGGAACAGAGGAATCCCTGATGGCAGAGTACCCCCTAAAAATGAGAAGAGATGGGATGCATTCTAAGGACTGATGGGAGAACAGAAAGGATTCTTGGAAGCATCAGCTAAGATAAGGGGATCCTGGGGAAGGACTAAGCACTTGGGGGAAGATACAGGAGCAAAGCAAGCAAAGCCCTGGGGAAGCAACAGACTGAACTCCCTGGGGCATGATGGATTAGTAAGGAAATCCCTGGAAAAGGCAGAGTCCTCTGGAGATAACAAGGAATTGGGGGACTCCTGTGGAGTCAGAGCCCCCATGTGAAGAATGAAGAGTGGAAAAGGGTCAGCAGACAAGCCCTACTGGATGTGAGAACAGAGGGTTGAATACTGTGGTAGGGATTAATGAGAGGACAAGGCTGATCACATGGGAGAGCCCCACTGGTGGTGGACATGGGAAGGGAGCAAGGCAGGTGGATCTGAAGAAAAGGCAAAGCCACTGGTGGGTGTGTGTGTACACGCAAATGGTGGGATCCTCTGAAGGCAGGAAAAGGGAAGCAAAGGAAGGGTGGAGGGTGTGGGGCCACCACAGTGTGTCTGAAGAGAGGAGCTAGGGAATGAGCCTCCAGTGTGTGAAAGCACTGAGATAGATGACAGATGGGGGTGGAGCAGCCAGGGTAACTATAGGGGGTACAGTTCCTAGTGAGGCAGGGAACAAGGATGGGGGGGATGAGGGAGGAGGAGTAAGGTAAGGATTGAGGAAGGGGGAGCAGGTCCCTGTGTGTGGGGTCAGAAGATGAGGAAGGGGAGACAGGTGAGAGCAGATCCAGGGCAGAGGATGAGGCATGATGTGGGGGGCAGACCCCCATGTGTACAGAGTGGGGGATTAGGAGGGTGGCAATGGAGGAAGGGGCGCAGACCCCCATGTGGGGGGCAGGAAGAGCAGGAGGGTGGCAATGGAGAAACAGGGGGAGGAGGAGGGTGGTGGTGATGGAGAAATGGGGGCAGACCCCTGTGCGGGGGGGGCAGGGAGAGCAGGAGGGTGGCGATGGAAGAATGGGGGGACAGCAGGATGAGGAGGATGGCAATGGAGGAGGGGGAGGCAGGAGGAGGAGGCTGGTGATGAAGGAGGCAGACCCCTGTGGGGGGGCAGGGAGAGCAGGAGGGTGGTGATAGAGAAAGGGGGGCAGGGAGATGAGGAGCGTGGTGATGGAGATGGGGGGCAGACCCCCAGGGGGGGTGCAAGGGGATGAGGAGGGTGGCGATGGAGAAGGGGGAGTCAGGGGGCTGAGGAGGGTGGCAATGGGGGGGCAGACCCCCATGGGAAAGCAGGGGGCTGAGGAGGGTGGTGATGGGGGGCAGACCCCGTGGGAAAGCTGAGGGGCTGAGGGGGATGGTGATGGGGGGCAGACCCCCATGGGAAAGCAGGGGGCTGAGGAGGGTGGTGATGGGGGGCAGACCCCGTGGGAAAGCTGAGGGGGATGGTGATGGGGGGCAGACCCCCGTGGGAAGGCGGGGGACTGACGGGGGTGGTGATGGGGGGGCAGACCCCCGTGGGAAGGTGGGGGACTGACGGGGGTGGTGATGGGGGGGCAGACCCCCGTGGGAAGGCGGGGGACTGACGGGGGTGGTGATGCGGGGGGCAGACCCCCGTGGGAAAGCGGGGGGATGAGGAGGGTGGTGATGGGGGGCAGACCCCGTGGGAAAGCTGAGGGGGATGGTGATGGGGGGCAGACCCCCATGGGAAGGCAGGGGACTGAGGGGGGTGATGATGGGGGGGCAGACCCCCATGGGAAAGCAGGGGGCTGAGGAGGGTGGTGATGGGGGGCAGACCCCGTGGGAAGGCAGGGGACTGAGGGGGGTGATGATGGGGGGGCAGACCCCCGTGGGAAGGCGGGGGACTGACGGGGGTGGTGATGGGGGGGGGCAGACCCCCGTGGGAAGGCGGGGGACTGACGGGGGTGGTGATGGGGGGGCAGACCCCCGTGGGAAGGCGGGGGACTGACGGGGGTGGTGATGGGGGGGCAGACCCCCGTGGGAAGGCAGGGGACTGACGGGGGTGGTGATGGGGGGGCAGACCCCCGTGGGAAGGCGGGGGACTGACGGGGGTGGTGATGGGGGGGCAGACCCCCGTGGGAAGGCGGGGGACTGACGGGGGTGGTGATGGGGGGGCAGACCCCCGTGGGAAGGCGGGGGACTGACGGGGGTGGTGATGGGGGGGCAGACCCCCGTGGGAAGGCGGGGGACTGACGGGGGTGGTGATGGGGGGGCAGACCCCCGTGGGAAAGCGGGGGGATGAGGAGGGTGGTGATGGAGGAATGGGGCAGACCCCCGACTCCCCACGCCGCCATTTTAGCCGCCCTAAGTGGAGCATGGGGGCCGGAGGATCCGGCAGCGCCCCAAGCCTTCCCCGTGCCGGTTCCCTGCTTCGGCCCGCACCTGCCTCCCATTCCCCGAGCAGAAGAGCTGCCTTGGCGCGGCTCTGAGCGGAGAGGCGGGGCGGCCCCACCCAGCCGCGCGGTGCCCGGGCCGGGAGCTCCCCCGTACCTGTACTGGGGCCCGGCGGCGGCAGCACCATGCGCGAAGCCGTAATAGTTACTGGCCGCCATCTTGCCGTCTTCACAAAGCGGCGGGCCGCGGCGGCGGTACAGGAGGCGACCGGCTGGGGGGGAGGGGGCGGCAGGGAGCACGGGAACACGTGACCGCCGCGCGCGTACCAGCCACACGGCGCGCCCCCACGCGCTCCCTTCGGCCCCCTCACCCGGGAGTGGTCACGTGGAATCCCATCGCTCTTTAGCGGAGTGGTTCTCGCCGCCTCTGGGTGGCGCGCGTACACAGCGACCGTTATGGGGGAGGGGAGGAATGAGGAGCGGGGCCTGGGAGGCCCTTGGAGCCCGGCTGGTACTTTGTGCACCTGGGAACTGTGGGCTGCCCAGACTGGCTGCTACCAGATGGGGGTCTGGCAGAGCAGGGCAGCCCATGGCGACCTTTAAGGACGGTGCTGCCAGGAAAGGGTGCTGTGGGCCATGAGAGGGTACTTCTAGGGGGGACATCTCACAGCCCCACCACATCGTGTTGCATCCATCGCCACACGGCTTCCTTGCAGTGCCATGCTGAGATATTATTGCAACACCCTCAGAATGGCACTGCATGGTGTCAGTCGCCATCACCTCATGGTGTGATGTCACATTGCATCCTCAAATGTCATTGCAACACGTCAGAAGACACCCTTGCACCGTGTCAAATACCATCACTATAGGGGCCTTACGATGCCACTCTGTCAACTACCAGCACTGCATGTGTGACATCACAGCACCATACTGAAATGTCATTATGATGTGTACAAATGCTGCTGCACTGTGTCTGAAGCCATCACTGCTGCATGTCATTGAAATGTCACCATCATAGAAGATTAGGGTTGGAAGAGACCTCAGGAGGTATCTAGTCCAACCCCCTGCTCAAAGTAGGACCAACCCCAACTAAATCATCCCAGCCACGGCTTTGTCAAGCTGGGCCTCAAAAACCTCTCAGGATGCAGATTCTACCACCTCCCTAGGGAACCCATTCCAGTGCTTCACCACCCACCTAGTGAAATAGTTGCCCCTAATATCCAACCTAGACCTCCCCCACTACAACTTGAAACCATTGTTCCTTGTTTTGTCATCTGCCACCACTGAGAACAGCCGAGTTCCATCCTCCTTGGAACCCCCCTTCAGGTAGTTGAAGGCTGCTATCAAATCTCCCCTCACTCTTCTCGTCTGCAGATTAAACAAGCCCAGTTACCTCAGCCTATCCTCATAAATCATGTGCCCCAGCCCCGTAAGCATTTTCGCTGCCTTCCGCTGGACTCTCCAATTTCTCCACATCCTTTCTGTAGTGAAGGGCCCAAAACTGGACACAATACTCCAGATGTGGCCTCACCAGGGTGCTGAATAGAGAGGAATTATCACTTCCCTCGATCTGTGGGCAATGCTCCTACTAATAAAAAGAACAGGAGTACCTGTGGCACCTTAGAGATTAACAAATTTATTTGAGCATAATAAATATTTGAGCTCCTACTAATGCAGCCCAATATGCCGTTACCTTCTTGGCAACAAGGGCACACTGTCGACTCATATCCAGCTTCTCATCCACTGTAATCCCCAGGTCCTTTTCTGCAGAACTGCTGCTTAGCCGTTGGCCCCCAGCCTGTAGCAGTGAATGGGATTCTTCTTTCCTAAGTGCAGGACTCTGCACTTGTCCTTGTTTAACCTCATCAGATTTTTTTTGGCCCAATCCTCCAATTTGTCTAGGTCACTCTGGACCCTATCCCTACCCTCCAGCATATCTACCTCTCCCCCCTGCTTAGTGTCATCTACGAACTTACTGAGGGTGCAATCCATCCCATCATCCAGATCATTCATTAGGATGTTGAACAAAAACGGTCCCAGGACCTCCCCCTGGCTGGGGCACTCCACTTGCTACCAGCTGGCAACTAGACATCAAGCTGTTGATCACTACCCATTGAGCCCGACGATCTAGCCAGCTTTCTATTCACCTTATAGTCCATTCATCCAATCCATACTTCTGTAACTTGCTGGCAACAATACTATGGGAGACTGTATCAAAAGCTTTGCTAAAGTCAAGATGTATCACATCCACCGCTTTCATCCACAGAGCCAATTATCTCATCATAGAAGGCAATCAGGTTGGTCAGGCATGACTTTCCCTTGGTGAATCGGTTGACTGTTCTTGATCACCTTCCTCTCTTCCAGGTGCTTCAAAATGGATTCTTTGAGGACCTGCTCCATGATTTTTCATAATACTGCAGAGCTTCACTGTTTGTCAAATGTCATCACTACATTGTGATGGAGCTGAAATGTCATTGTAATATCTCAGAACACCATTGTTCTGTAACAAACATCTCAATATGTAGTGATATCATGTAAATGTAACATCATAACACTGTTGTACTGTGTTCGGAATCACAAGTTGAGGAGGTTTGCTTAATTGTCACCAAGTTTCTTCAAATGTCCTCACACCATTATTTAATTGAACTGAAATGTATTCATGTTGCATTTATAGCAACATAATATCATTCAACATGTTTGAGTTGTACCAAATGCAGGGCTGGCTCCAGGCACCAGCGTAGCAAGCAGGTGCCTGGGGCAGCCAACGGAAAGGGGCAGCACGTCTGGCTCTTCGGTGGCAATTCGGCAGTGGGTCCCCCAGTCCCTCTCAGAGGGAAGGACCTGCAGCCAAATTGCTGCCGAAGAAGCGGCGCTTCCGCTGAAGTGCTGGCGATCGCGTTTTTGTTGTTGGTGGTTTTTTGCCGCTTGGGGCGGCAAAAACGCTGGAGCCGGCTCTGGCCAAATGTCACCACATTGCATCATCACAAGACGTGGTGAGGCTGATGTGGCTGTGAAAAAGGCATATGCAATCCTATAATGCACATTAGGCCAGATATTTTCAGTAGAGATAGGTAAGTTTATTAACATTGTACAAAGCACTAGTGAGACCTAATCTGGAATACTGTGTGCAATTCTGGAATCCCATATTTAAGAAAGATGAATTCAGACCAGAACAGGTGCAGAGAAGGGTTACTAGGATAATCAGAAGAATGGAGAACCTGCCTTATGAGAGCATATTAAAAGAGCTTGGTCTTGTTTAGCCTAACAATAGGAGAGGCTGAGGGGATATATGATTGCTCTCTATAAATACATCAGATGGAGAAACACAAGGAAAAGAAAGGAGTTATTTAAGTGAAGGGCCAATGCTGGCACAATAACAAATGGATATAAGCTGACTATCTACGAGTTTAGGCTTCCAATTAGACAAAGGTTTCTAACCATCAGAGGAGTGGAATAGCCTTCCAAGGAGAATAGTGTGGTCAAAACCCTCATTTGTTTCAAGATTTAGCTTGATAAGTTTATGGAAGGAATGGTCTGATGAAGTTGCCTACAATGGCATATGGCTCATCTGCATCTGCTCTTAGCAAATATCTCTAATGGCTGGAGATGGGTCACTAAATGGGGAGGGCTCTGAGTTCTTTCCCAGATACTGGCTGGTGGGTCTCGCCCACATGTTCAAGATCTAAGTTAACTGATTGCCATATTTGGGGTCATGAAGGAATTTTTCCCTGGGTAAGATTTTCAGAGAGACTTTTTTTTTTTTTGCCTTCCTCTGCAGCATGGGGCAAGGGTCACTTGCTGGTTTGACCTAGAGTAAGTGGTGGATTCTCTGTAATTGTAAGTCTTTAAATCAAGATTTGAGGACTTCAGTAACTCAGCTAGAGGTTAATTGCCTATTTCAGGAGGTGAGGTTCTGTGGTCTGTGATGTGCATGTCAGGCTAGTTGATCATGATGGTCCCTTTTGGTCTTAAAGACTAGGAGTCTGTAATTGCATTGTGACAAACTAGCATCACATTTAAAAAAATGCCATATCCTAATGCAACACAAAGGCATTGCACAGATGTGTCATCATATGGCGTCAGAACCTCACAACACAAAATGAAGACATTCCCTCAAAACAGCATCACACTTTCCCACTGTCACAATTAACAGTGCAGTCAAATGGTGGCATTGCTTCAAATAACTGTCATGCCTTTACACAACATAATGCTTTTTGCACTAAAATAGCTGGCTTGCTATTTTGGGGTAGAGCAGCTCTCATGTTCACCTTAGCACAAACATTGACTTGTACTGTAACAATCTATTTCTCTTTGTGTCCTGTGTTTTGATATTGCCCCCCACACAAAGAGATCATTTCACCCAGTCATGTCTTTTGATATGAGTGAATGCAGCTAGAGCTTTTCAATTATTCCAGCTTCTTGCTTTTCACCCTTACCACCCTATTGCTCTGAAGATTTGTAGCCAGGGAGTGTTAAGAGTTTTGTTCCATCTCTGCAAATAGAACTGGGGCCAGGCCAAATAGGTGCTTGAAACGCAGAAAGACTCCTACTTGCCAGGACCTATGAAAGAGTGCTTACGGTGCCCATGATTTGCTTTGTCCAAAAATGCTTGGGAGCAGAGGAAGGATGAACATCAGTATCCACTGCCAAAACTGTCATTTTGAAGCCTTCTGCCCCCGTGTGAGCCTTTTACTCCTATATTTGTAGCCTGACCTTTCTTTACTCCTTTCATTCATGCCTTCATTTCCTCATTTCTTGAACCTAAAGATTCCAAAGGAAAATGAACGTTTAGGCTGACAATTGTATCTTTGCCTTCTGTGACTGTATTAACATCGGTTTTGCAAGCAGACGTGTCTAAGTAGATAAAAAACAACAGAGGGTCCTGTGGCACCTTTAAGACTAACACAAGTATTGGGAGCATAAGCTTTCGTGGGTACGAACCTCACTTCTTCAGATGCAAGACATCACTTGCATCTGAAGAAGTGAGGTTCTTACCCACGAAAGCTTATCCTCCCAATACTTCAGTTAGTCTTAAAAGGTGCCACAGGACCCTCTGTTGCTTTTTACAGATTCAGACTAACACGGCTACCCCTCTGATAAGTAGATAAAGAGTTTTCTTCCCCTCGGAATCAAACCAGTGACCTGAGTGTCTCGCTCTCTAAAAAACACACGAACAGAACAATCCTCTGCTCCACCAGCCCAGCTCCAGAAAGGCGGGCTGGACCCTGCCAAGGCTAGCTGCTACATGGGCCAGTGAACACGCTCCCCAAGGGGTGGAAGCAGCTTTGGGCTAAATGGGGCATCCAAACAGGGGGGCTAGTTCTGGTCTGGACAGGGGATGGGCCCTTCCTCCCGAGACACAGCAAGCGCCAAGAAAAGGGGCTCGGGGGCCATTGCGCAGGCAGCCCAGGTGATTCCCCGCCATCCCCGGCTCTCCCCGCTCCAGGCCCGGGGCTCCCGCTCCAGCCTCCCCCCCACCCCATCCCGGCCTCCACTCCCCCACTCCCGCCTGCTGGGAGAGCCCGCCCCCGGGGGTACCATTGACGGACTGAGCGTTGTTCCAATAGGGCGCCGGCCACGTGCGCAAAGTAACCAATGGGGGTCGGTGGGCGGAGCGGGGGGCGTGTGCTGGCGGCGCAGCGAGCGGCTTGTTGTGCGCGCTGCGGAGCTGTTACCCTCCCGCTGCCCAGGCCCTGCCGGAGCCGCCGCCAGGTGAGGCCAGGCTGGCCGGGGTGTGCGGGTAGGCTGGGGCCAGGCCGGACGTGTCTCCTGGCGGTGGGAAGGCGGGCTACGCTGGGCGCGAGAGCGAGGCTGTGGCCTGGGCCTGCGGGGGAGACCTGGGGCCTGTGTGTGTGGGGGAGGGGCAGACCTAGGCCTGTTGGAGGGGGAGACCCTGGGCCTGCGGGGGCACATCAGACCAGAGCTGGGGCCTGTGGAGGGGAGAAGTGGAGCTGGTTGCAGTGGTATTGTGTGTGCAGGATGCAGGCCAGGGGGAGCGGGTGTGGGCTTGTCTACATCATGTTTTTTTTTTTTTTTTTTAATTTCCCACTATTGGTAAGACTAGAGCAACTCCACTGACTGGTGGTCGCAGTGGGTGGGAGTACTAGTGTGGACAGGGATCCCATGTGCATTCACATTAGCACTGTAAGCTAGACCTGCTTTGAATAAGGTTACCCCACATCGTGTTAAATGCCAGAGACTGTGCAAAACCTTGGCTATATTAGCGCTCCACTCGTGTTACCGTCAGTGAGGTTGCTCTGGTGAGAGATTTTTCGAGTAAAGCCGAGTGTATTGACCACCTGTATGTGTAGTGAGCTGGGTGATGGGAAGAATGTGTGTGTAGAGAGAGAGAGTGTATGTGGATCTGGCCCAGGGGGAGAGTGTGTGTTGTATCTGCTTCTGATGCAGGGTGATTGATGATGAAGTGTATGTGTAGAGGGGAGCGTGTGTGTGTGAGATGTTTGCGGGGGAGTGTATGTGTGGGAGGGTGTGTTTTGTGCCCTGGTAGAAGCAGATGGGGGAATATTTTGGGTCATGGGGTCTTGGCTATGTTGATATTGTGGAGGGGGTAAGGAGGAAGGGGCTGGGTCACATAGAGTGTTCTCTTACTAATTTTTGCTGCCTTTGACCTGATTGATGACTTAGTCCTCTTGATTGTTGTGATTTTTTTCTTTTTCTTCCTTATCTTGCACTTGGATGATGTATTGAATAGATGGGGTGTCATACAGTTAGAGTTGCTGACAGCTCAGTTTCCTTTGAACAGTTTTTTGTACTCCCCTCTTTCTGTCTGCCATTGTCCTTCAGTTCTCCGTTTTCGCTTCTTCTGCATACTTTCCTCTTTCTGACTTCATCACCACTTATAAATTCATTATCACTCCTGTATCCCTATATACTCATGACACTTCCATACCCCCTATCCATTCTAGCATACTTAGCTGATGCTGACATCTTGGGTGTCCAGCCACTATTTCAACTTCTGTGTTGGCAGTGCTGGCCCATGCATCCTGCATTCCAGTAATGAGGATGTGTACTGACAATCTACTCAAAACTAATTACTGGTAAGTAGACCTTCTCATCTTTTCTCCTAATTTCTCTTTTCTGTCTTCATTAATAACTCTACTCTTTCTCATGCGTGTGACAAAGTGGGTATTCACCAACGAAAGCTTATGCTCCAATACATCTGTTGGTCTTAAAGGTGCCACAGGACACTCTGTTGCTTTTTACAGATCCAGACTAACACAGCTACCCCTCTGATACTCTACTTTTTCTTGTGTCTCAGCCTGTAATCTTGCTATGACCTTTTATTCTACTCTGACCCATGTTGTCTTTTTGCTAACACCTGTTGCTTCTTTCTTCAAAAATCGTCCTGTATTGACTGCTAAAACGCTTGTCCATATCCTGGTCACTTCTTGCCTTTATTACTGTAATCTCTTGTCTGGCCTCTCCTTCTCTTGTTTCTTCTCCTTCCAGTCTGTTTGAAATGCTGCTGCCAAAGTCCTCTTTCTTTCCTGTGACTTAATGTTACTGCGATCCTTCCTAGGCTTCCTGTCTCTGAATTCATAAAAGGAGCATAATCCTCATAGAAGGCCCTACATTGCCTTTAACCCCCACCATCTCTGTCTCTTTTCTTTATTCACTCTCTGCTTCATCCTTTTGCCTTCTTCAAACCTTTGTCTCCTTTCCCCATTCCTATTTTTGTGCCTTCTATCACTTTTACCTTCTATAGCTGCAACATCATGTCTACATCTGCCATAAGCTCAACCTCTTTCCTTTAAAACTCACCTCTCTAAGCAGTCCCAGGAACCTTCACCCTCTGTTTCCTGAAGTGATTCCCCCCCCCCCCCTTTATTTTGATACCTATGTTGATTGTAAGAATTTCAGGGCAGAGATGTATTATGGAAAAGTTTTAGTGGTATCATGGCTAAGGTTGTATTAGACATCTGATTTTCATGGGCCCTTACTATCTGAAGCCCTGAATGTTTATGGAAGTAGCTATTCTGGAATAATTACTCCAGAATAGTTATATTGGCACAAGCCCTTTGTGAGCAGTCTTGCTTTGGAATAAGTGTCCACACGGCGTTATACTGAAACCACCATTCCAGAATAGCTATTTTGGTAAACTTCCCAGTGTAAAGCCCTAAAACTACAGAACATGCTGAGGCTCTCTTTAATTTTTGAGGGTCTTAGGAACATTAGTATTTGCTGCTGGATACAATATAAATTTTAAAATCCTCTTTTTCAGAAATACATCAGGGTGTCTCCAGTTTTTTTGATCTTTGCAGCTACATGACCTTGGCACCTAGAAACGTCAGACTGCTGACCTCATACGTTCACATCCCTATGGGTTCTTGTGTCATCGAATGTTGGTGATATATAACTATTTTTAAACTTATTGTTTATAACTTCCAACTATGCTGGGAAAAAAACAAGGAGTTCTTGTGGCACCTTCGAGACTAACAAATTTATTTGGGCATAAGCTTTCGTGGGCTAGAACCCACTTCATCAGATGTATGAAGTGAAAAATACAGGAGCAGGTATAAATACATGAAAGGATGGGGGTTGCTTTACCAAGTGTGAGTTCAGTCTAACGAGATAAATCAATTAACAGCAGGGTACCAAGGGAGGAAAAATAACTTCTGAAGTGGTAAGAGACAGTTGACAAGAAGGTGTGAGTAACAGTAGGGAGAAATCAGTATTGGGGAAATTAAGTTTAGATTTTGTAATGACCCAGCCACTCCCAATCTTTCTTTATTGATTGGTGTTTTGGAACCAAACCTTGCTACAAACCCCGGTGCCAACTCTGTCCACATATCTATTCAAGGGACACTGTCATAGGACCTAATCACATCAGCCACACCATCAGGGGCTCATTCACCTGCACATCTACCAATGTGATCTATGCCATCATGTGCCAGCAATGCCCCTCTCCCATGTACATTGGCCAAACCAGACAGTCTCTACGCAAAAGAATAAATGGACACAAATCTGACATCAGGAATCATAACATTCAAAAACCAGTAGGAGAACACTTCAATCTCTCTGGTCACTCAATAACAGATCTCAAAGTGGCAATTCTTCAACAACAACAAATTCAAAAACAGACTCCAATGTGAAGCTGCAGAACTGGAATTAATTTGCAAACTGGATACCATCAGATTAGGCCTGCTGTTAATTGATTTATCTCATTAGACTGATCTCACACTTGGTAAAGCAACCCCCATCCTTTCATGTATTTATACCTGCTCCTGTATTTTTCACTTTACATCTGATGAAGTGGGTTCTAGCCCACAAAAGCTTATGCCCAAATACATTTGTTAGTCTCTAAGGTGCCACAAGGACTCCTTTTTTTTTTTTTTTTTTTTTGCTGCTGATACAGACTAATGAGGCTACCACTGAAACCTGTAACTATGCTGACCCCTTCTGGTTTCTAACAGAAGAGAGGAAAAGTTAAAACTCCTCCCGCTCCTTGTAGGAGACAGTCAGGAGCCCTACTCCCCAGGCAGTGCCCGTAGTTGATCATCCTCAGGGTGTTTGATAAACTAGCATTGCCAGTACATCATCCCTCACTTCCATCAATACCCCCTGTTTTCCTTTACTTACTCTCCTCTTCCCCTGCTTAATTAAGTTTGATGAACCCTCTATGATTTGTCAATCTGACAGTAGTGGTTACTGTACTGATCCAAAGATAAATTGCTGTCTGAGGCTGAACTCAGAGGAATGCAGCTGGGAAAGACACTGCTCACTACCCCTCATATCCCAGCTCCCTTTTCTTTTCTTCCTTGCTGTGAGCACCACATGGGTAGAGGGAGTGGATTTTCAGTTTTCTTGAACTGAAATTTGTGCTGAGGAGGGAGCATGTCCAGGGAGCAATTTTGGAATCTGGCAGGCAGAGATAGTCTCTTGATCTATCCTACGCTAACATGTGGTAGAGCTGGAGACAAGAAAGGCGCTGATTAGGAGTGCGGGGGGGAAGTAATAGTGGAGGATATAGGAGGGATGGGGATATGCCTTTCTCCCCAATGAACCCTTTGTTTTAATGCCCCCATTCTGAGAGTGGGAGTCTTGCCTGGCAACAGTTGTCTACAGCTCCTGTAGAAGACATCGCTGCTTGAAGGTTTCTCTTATGTCAAGCATCACCATCTTTGACATAGTGGCAGAGCTGTGCTATAGAAGGCACTGAAGGGGAGATATGAACCCAGTGCTACAACCTGCTTCTTCCTGCTTACTATGCTACTCTTTGGGGGAACCTTGGAGATGGCAGCAGTGCTAATTAGTGCCAATTGCTCGAGAATTCCAAGTTGGCCTCCTAATCCTAGAAATTGCTTGAACTGGGACCAGTACTGTTCAGTGTATTCATAAATGATATGGAAAAAGGGGTGAACAATGAGGTGGCAAAATTTGCAGATAATATAAAACTACTCAAGGTAGCTAAAGCCAAAGCTGACTGTGAAGAGTTACAAAAAGATCTCACAAAACTGGATGACTGGTGAACAAAAGAGCAGATGAAATTCAGTGTTGTTAAACGCAAGTAATGCACATTGGAAAACATAATCCCAAGTATACATATAAAATGATGGGGTCTAAATTAGCTGTTACCACCCAAGAAAGATCCTGGAATCATCATAGATAGTTCTGTGAAAACATCTGCTCAATGTGCAGTGGTAATCTAAAAAGTTAACAATGTTACGAACCATTAGGAAAGGGATAGATAATAAGATGGAAAAATCATAATGCCACTATATAAATCCATGGTACACTCACCCCTTCAATACTCCGTGCAGTTCTGGTTACCCTGGTTCAAAAAAAATATATCAGAACTAGAAAAGGAACAGAGAAGGGCATCAAAAATGATTAGGGGGATGGAACAGCTACCATATGAGGAGAGGCTAAAAAGATTGGGACTTTTCATATTGGAAAACAGATGACTAAGGGGAGATATGCTAGAGTGGGGTGGTCAACCTGTGGCTCTCTTTTGTTCCTAATGTATTTTAAAAACCCTCTTATTACTGCCTTGCTATGTGTAACTCCCTTTGTGCCTTAACCTTTCTGAATTTGTCCCTACATGCTTGTATTCTATTCATAGAATAGTAGGACTGGAAGGGACCTTGAGAGGTCATCTAGTCCATTGCCCTGCATTCATGGCAGGGCTAAGTATTATCTAGACCGTCCCTGACAATTATTTGTCTAACCTGCTCTTATGATGGAGATTCCACAACCTTTCTAGGCAATTTATTCCAGTGCCTAAGTACCCTGACAGGAAGTTTTTCCAAATGTCCAGTTTAAACCACCCTTGCTGCAATTTAAGTCCATTGATTCTTGTCCTATTCTGAGTTTAACAAGAACAATTTTTCTCCCTCCTCCTTGTAACAACCTTTTATGTACTTGAAAACTGTTTTCACATCCCCTCTGTCTTCTCTTCTCCAGACTAAACAATCCCAATTTTTTCAATCTTCTGTCATAGGTCGTGTTTTCTAGACATTTAATCATTTTTGTTGCTATTCTCTGGACTCTCCAAATTGTCCACATCTTTCCTGAAATGTGGCGCCCAGAACTGGACACACTACTCCAGTTGAGGCCTAATCAGTGCAGAGCAGAGCGGAAGAATTACTTCTTGTGTCTTGCTTACAACGCTCCTGCTAATACATTCCAGAATGATGTTTGCTTTTTTTGCAACAGTGTTTCACTGTTGACTTATATTTAGCTTGTGGTCCATTATGACCCCCAGATCCCTTTCCGCTGTACTCCTTCCTAGGCAGTCATTTTCCATTTTGTATGTGTGCCAACTGATTGTTCCTTCCTAAGTGGAGTATTTTGCATTTGTCCTTAATGAATTTCACCCTCTTTACTTCAAATAATTTCTCTAGTTTGTCCAGATCAGTTTGAATTTTAATCCTATCCTCCAAAGCACTTGCAACCTCTCCCAGCTTGGTATCATCCACAAACTTTATAAGTGTACTCTCTATGCCATTATCTAAATCATTGATGAAGATATTGAATAGAACCGGACCCAGAACTGATCCCTGCAGGACCCCAATCGATTTGCCCTTCCAGCTTCTCTGTGAACTGCTGATCATTAATCTCTGCAAACGGTTTTCCAACCAGTTGTGCACCCACCTTATAGCACCTCCATCCAGGTCATATTTTCCTAGTTTATTTATGAGAAGGTAACCTGAGACAGTATCAAAAGCCTTACTAAAGTCAAGATATACCATATCTACCGCTTCCCCCCATCCACAAGGCTTGTTACCCTGTCCAAGAAAGCTGTTAGGTTGGTTTGACGCAATTTATTTTTGACAAATCCATGTTGACTGTTACCACCTTATTATTTTCTAGATGTTTGCAAATTGATTGCTTAATTATTTGCTCCATTATCTTTCTAGGTCCTGAAGTTAAGATGACTGGTCTGTATTTCCCCAGGTTGTCCTTGTTTCTCTTTTTATAGATTGACACTACATTTGTCTTTTACAGTCCTCTGGAATCTCGCCCATCTTATATGACTTTTTGAAGATCATTAATGGCTCAGATATCTCCTCGGTCAGCTCCTTGAGTATTCTAGGATGCATTTCATCAGGCCCTGGTGACTTGAAGACTTTTTTTTAAACTTGTTCTTTCCCTATTTTAGCTTCTGATCCCACCTTATTTTCACTGACATTCACTATGATAGATGTTGAGTCTTTTTGGTGAAAACTGAAGCAAAAAAGTCATTTAGCACTTCTGCCACTTCGATATTTTTTGTTGTTGTTTCCCCTTCTCATTGAATAATGGGCCTACCTTGTCCCTGATCTTACTCTTGCTTTCAGTATATTTGTAAAATGTTTTCTTCTTATTTGTCTACGTTTCTAGCTAGTTTAATCTCATTTTGTGCCTTGGCCTTGCTAATTTTGTCCCTACGTACTTGTATTATTTTTTTATATATTCATCCTTTGTAATTTGACCTAGTTTCCACTTTTTGTAAGACTCTTTTTTGAGTTTTAGATCATTGAAGAGCTTGTGATTAAGCCAGGGTGGTCTCTTACCATACTTCCTATCTTTCCAGTGCAGTGGGATAGTTTTCTCTTGTGCTCTTAATAATGTCTGTTTAAAAACTGCCAACTCTCTTGAACTGTTTTTCCCCCCTTAGACTTGCTTCCCATGGGATTTTACCTACCAACTCCCTGAGTTTGCTAAACTCTGCCGCCTTGAAATCCATTATCTTTATTGTGCTGTTTTCCCTCCTATCATTCCTTAGACTCATGAACTCGACCATTTCATGATCACTTTCACCCAACCTGCCGCCTTCTTTAAAATTTCCAACCAGTTCCTCCTTATTTGTCAAGATAAAATCTAGAACAGTAGCTTTCTCCCCTAGTAGCTTTCTCCACCTTCTGAAATAAAAAATTGTCTCCAACAGGTTCTTGGAATGTATTGGATAATTTGTGCCCTTCTGTGTCATTTTTCCTAACAGATGTCTGGGTAGTTGAAGTCCTCCATCACCACCAAGTGCTGTGCTTTGGTGTTTTAAAAAAAGCCTTGTACACCTCTTCTTCCTGGTTAGATGTAGTACACCCTACCATGGGAGGGACGGATAGCTAGCTCAGTGGTTTGAGCATTGGCCTCCTAAACCCAGGGTTGTGAGTTCAATCCTTAAGGGGGCCACTTAGGGATCTGGGGCAAAAATCAGTACTTGGTCCTGCTAGTGAAGACAGGGGGCTGGACTCAATGACCTTTCAAGGTCCCTTCCAGTTCTAACCCTTGGTTTTTACCCCTTTTATCCTTACCCAGAGACTTTCAACAAGTCTGCCTCCTATTTCTATCTCAACATCAATCCAAGTGTATACATTTTTAATATATAAGGCAACACCTCCTCCCTTTTTTCCTGCCTGTCCTTCCTGAGCAAGTTGTATCCTTCTATGCCAATATTCCAGTCACATGTATTCTCCCACTAAGTCTCTGTGATGCCAATTTTTGTACTCATCCTTAGCAATTTTCAGTGTTTCCACTTTTTGCAGGATTCTTTTTATTTAAGTTATTAAAGAGCTCCTGATGATGCCATATTTGCCTCTTCCTTTCATTCCTTTGCATTGGTATAGTTTGCTGATGTGCCTTTAATATTGTCTGTTTGAGAAACTGCCAGTTCTCCTGAGCTCCTTTTTCCTTGAGATTTTTCTTTCCATGGGAGGTTACTTACCAGTTCTTTCAGTTTGGTAAAGTCTGCTTTGTTGAAGTCTACTATCTTTATTCTGATGCTCTCACATTTTCTTTTCCTTAGAATGCCTGGTAAGGAGACTAATAGTGCCAGGAACCAGGGTGCAGAATGAGCATTATGTAGTACAAAAATAATGGAAGAGAAGAGCTGCTATGTGGGGCAGTAATCCAGGAGAGAACCCTGCCCCTACTTAACATGGGTAAAACCAGTAGAAGAAGGGAGGAAAACTACTGCATGGTGTCTATAGGGGATGTGCACACTTCCCCTCCCCCATTGCGTTTCCCTTTTCTTGATACCCCCTCAAACACCCACATTTAATAAAACCTAGGGAAATTACCACCCCAAAAAATTTAAGCAATCTAAACTTATTAAATGTAACATCTACTGATCCACCCTTAACACCCATGGTTCATGTTTACCTGCTCTGAGATTTCCTATCAGTCAAAGTACCATGCATCTCTAACCCAATATCCACACCAAGTTATCTCTGTTAATAACACTTGCATGGAATGCACAAACTTGATTCCAACCTCATGTTTCCCTCATGTGCACATAACACACACTAGAATAATTTAGTAAAGAGATGTCTTCAAGCATATGTCATGTTGCTGAAGTTGGAGTTCAGGTTTTGAGGTCCAGTGAGTTTGTAGTGTTGTGTGTACATGTTAGAGGTGCATGGTACTGAGTTGTGAAGTGTGAATGAGGGTGGGATGTTAAGGAATGACCACTTAATTACATTTCCTTGTTTTCTAATGGTTAGAGTGAGTCAATACAAAAGCTAAAGATTTTTTGCTTGTGAACTTATCTAATGTATCATTAATTCTCAAAACCTTTTATAATATGAGTTCTAATGTCCGATTTGCTGTCCACTTACCCGTAGGTCTTGAACAGCATTGCTGACTTCCAGGTTTCTCCTCCCTATTGGTTGTATTTTAGATTTATTTGCATTTTTCCAAGCCATGTTTATTTTCTTCCTGTGTTTCTAATCTTTATAGATTAGAATGTTAAATCCTGTGAACCTATATCAGTGATCTCACCTCCCCAATTCAGAGATTTGCCACTTAGTAGAATGTTTTGTTTCCATTTCTTCAGTTAGCTTTCAGTGTGTGATGATTTTCAGACCAGTTGAATGAATGATGAGTAAGATTGTGAGATGCATTGTATCAAAGATGATAGTTTAAAATGTATACATCTGCTTCTTTCTCTTTGTCCATTGATCTGTAGTTTGGGTGGACATTTGGGAAAAGGAGGGGGAAGAGTTGAGTGTGTATCTAGGCTCTGGAGGAAGAGAGAAGGAGAGGAATCCATGCCAGGGAGAGAATGAGAGGCATATGATACGTTTGGGAATGGGAGGGCCTGAAGAGAGGATGTGCATGAGGGGGAATTCAGGCCAGGGCACAGGGGGAGAGATGGGATGAACTTAAAATCACAACTGGTGGAGAATGTGCACATTGCCTCCCAGGAAAGTAGTATCAGGGTTGGAGGCAGTGGAGGTGGGATTGTTGTAGCCATTAAATAAGTCTTGAATTTGGGCCTGGTGTGAGTTCTGTGTCTTTTCGGGTGATGAGAGAGGCTACAGAAGCAACTGTGGTTGTTTTACTTGGCTAAGGTGGTATCCCTTTTTAAACTGTACTACAAACTTCTTAGTAGTTTTAAAAATAGCAGGGAGAACTTCTGTAGGCTTTGAATAATTTGTGAAAGGAAAGATGAGCTTTAGCTGAAGTCAATCAGTCTGGCATATCCAGATACTTCCAACGTACAAAGGTGGTAGACAGAGTTGTTCTTTTGGAATAAGATGAAGAATAAAATGCAGAAAAACAATCTCATGTATGTTGGAGACTGCTGAGTGGACATAATTGCAACTTGGTAGAACAACTGTTACTGCTGCAATGTTAATTAAGGGGGAATTCATATTAAAAGTAAACTGTTAAAGGAACACTAAACTTACAAAGTCAAGCACTGAATTGTTAGTAAATGCCAGAATTATGGTTGTAACCTTAATTCTGCCTCCATGTGAGTATATGTTCTGATAAAATATTTAATTCTGATTACATTATTTTTCCACAGGACCACCTCTGCGTCACTTAGACCTGTTTTTATATGTGAGGGGTTTGCTGTGAATGCTCTTCCTGATTGGTCAGCCTTAGTGTTTAGACTTTCACAGTTACTCCAGAGTAAGGTTTTTATTTCTTTAGCCCTGTTTGGTTGTAATGTTGTTGTTGGCACACTAGTGTTGGAGTCTAGGCACCTCAGTGATTCAGTGTCAGTCTCTCTGGTGATTGTTCATTGGTCTGGCACTTCCCTTCTTGCAGTAGTGTCTCTCTTGTTTTATTTCAGGTGTGGCTTCCAAGGAAGACTGTTCAGTAGGTTCAAAACTTGTGTGGTAGAACAATGTCTAGTACAGATGGCCAAGTTGGTTGTTTACACCTCTGTGATTTGCATGGGTGACATGTCAGCAAGTGTCACCATGGCACTGAAGAAACAGGAGGAGCTCTTTGCAGAGGACTGAAGCTCTCCTTTCGGCAGCCCAGGAAGACTCCTGAGGTCAGCCAGTGTACTTAAAAGGGTAAACCCTTGGAGCTGAAACTCGAGTTGGCCATGATAGCTTGCCCATCAGAATTTGGTGCCAGCACCACCTGTATCAATGTAGGAGTCCCTTCCCCCACCAATATTCATCGCTCAGATGGCTTTGTTATATGTCATATGATACTGAGCTTCACTTTGCTGGATGAGATGAAGCTTCACATAAGAGGTGAGGGTGCAAAGAGTCAACAGCTCCCCAGCATGTTTCAGTTGAAACCCTGTATTCTAGAAAAAAGAAGAATAGGAGTACTTGTGGCACCTTAGAGACTAACAAATTTATTAGAGCATAAGCTTTCGTGGACTACAGCCCACTTCTTCGGATGCATCCGAAGAAGTGGGCTGTAGTCCACGAAAGCTTATGCTCTAATAAATTCGTTAGTCTCTAAGGTGCCACAAGTACTCCTATTCTTCTTTTTGCGGATACAGACTAACACGGCTGTTACTCTGAAACCTGTATTCTAGACAGCTCCTGTTTCAAGCTTTTTTTGGATTGCCCTTTCTGCATTTGGGGAACCACTCTGTGCTCCTCAGTCTTGCCCAAACAGTTCTGGGTGTTCTGTGAGGCTGTGATGAAGCCAGTACCAGTTTTAAGGCATTAATCTTGCCCTTTATTACCAGATGTCAGATCTGAGTGCAGTCAGAGTGCTTTTTGCACCAAAGCCAAGGAAAGGAAACTCTGGCACAGTTGCATTGAGGGCTCTGGACAGTTAGCATTGGTGCTTAGCAGAGCACTTGGCGTGCTACAGGGCCCTCCTGCCCTCCATTGTCTAAACAAATCCAGGTGTTTGAGTGAAGGTAAATTGACTATCAGAGTGATGGAACTGTATTTTGGATAATGATGAGCCAGAGGGCTCTGCCTGTACAAGACTGCCTCTTCAGGCAAGAACCCTACTTACTTCCAGTTCTTACAGTAGCTCTAAGTCAGCCAAATTGTGATTTGTAATCTCTCCCGGGTTCTGCAGTCTTTCAATCCTGTAAATGTGAGGTACCTTATTTTAGACTAGCTGGAGAGGATGTGGTGAATCCTTTGACTACCTTCAAGATGAGGTAGCTGTACAAAGTCCATCCTCCATAAGAATGCCACTGGTTAAGTCTCTGATTTCCCCTCCTCCTCCCCCCCCCAAGCTCTTGGTGATGGAGGTGGCCATTACAAGAACTTTTGTTCACTGTATTGTGCCTCAGAATCCTAAATGGTGACACAGAGATATTCCAAAGTGGTTTCAGTCAGACCAGTAAACCTGTGTGCCATAGTCTACTAAGTCGTCTTGACCAGAGATCAGGTGGAGCTTGGTAAGAAGGCCTCAACCCAAATTGAGCCTCTTTTCTCCAAGAGGAATATCAGGAGCTTATGAAGCTAGTTCACGAGGATGCAGACCCAGTCTACTTTGGATGCAGGTGATATAGTGGCAAGAGGTGCTGCCTCATGAATGAATGTCTGCTTGGCTGCAGGCATAGAAGTGCTGCATGATTCAAACATTCTAGAAGTTGTGGCTACTGGGATTGCACTCGCCATCCTAGCACCAAGCATTTGGCAAACATTCATATAATGGGGGAAAAGAAAAGGCTTCCCTTGGAAATTGTTCATGTTGATGGCTGATTTCAAAAGGAAGAAGCCCCGTAACCCCTGCACTGGGTATTCTGACTAAACAGCAGAAGCCAAAGGGTCCTAAGACCCTTTTCTGCAGGCAGAAAATAACAAAGGATTTTTCTAAAGGTTCTGAAGTACTTAGTCTGCCTTCTGTCATTAGCAGCCTGCCAGAACACTGTTCCCCCTCTTTTCCCCCTTCAAGAGAACTGGTCACCTCTGTTCAAGAATCCTGAGCACTGTTTGATAAGACTACAAAATTAGATTTTTAGAAAATAGGGACAAGACTGCAGGTTAACTCCCCCAAACATGAGTGCTCTTGAGCTCCTCATTAACAGGAAAGATTCTGGAGGAAATTTAATCCTTCCTGGCAAACAGTAAATATGCCCCATCTTACTGGGAGAAACAGAATGTAGGTTTTTGAATCCAAAGCAGACACTGAGGTTCCTGTGTCCATAAACAAGTGTAGTTGGAAGGAAATGAGGTTGGGGATATGTATTTCACAAGTGTGTGAATATGCAAAGCCAGAGGACTCTACCTAACTCTTTTGTAGGTAGCTTGATGAGATTTGGCTTTGGCAGAGTCTGGTCTCAGATCTAGGACAGGGGTTCTCAACCTCCTCCCCCCCCCCCCCCCGGAAACTCACGCCTCCCCCAACATGCTGTAAAAACTCTACGGCCTACCTGTGCCACAGTAACTGGCTCTCTGCATGTAAAAGCCAGGGCTGGCATTAAGGGGTAGCAAGCAGGGCAATTATCTGGGACCCCATGCCACAAGATCCCTTGCGAAGCTCCATTGCTCATGCTTTAGCTTCAGCCCCAGGTGGGCGGGGCTCAGGACCCTGGGCTTCAGCCCCATGCAGTGGGGCTTCAGTGAGTGTAATACTGACCCTGCTTGGTGGACCCCCTGAAACCTGTTTATAGTCCCTCAGGTTGCCCCGGACTCCTGGTTTAGAACCACTGATCTAGGATACCCTCGCTTTATCTCGTTGTGGGAACCTTCTCGCTGACAGCTTAGCTGTTGACAGGGTAGAGATTCACAGGCTTGTGTCCTGCCACCTTGGAAGAAATCTACCAGAAGAACATACTTTTTGATGGTAAGGGATTGTGGTATGATGCAGTCAGATCCAAGTTGGTACCTCTACTTGGTTACCTTCTGTCTGAGCCTGATGACCAATTTCATCTAGATAGCTTTTGTGGCTATTTGCCTGTCATGAATTATGAATTAGTTAAAATTTTACATCAGTGTGTCTGCAGCCGTTGGGTTAACACAGAGCATGACTCTTTGAGCTTTTAATGTGTACATGACAAAACTGATTAAACCTTTTGAACCTCTCAGGTCCCAAGAGGTTAAGTTTCTTATAGAGGTCATTTTCTTGGTGGTAGTGAACTTCAGCCTTGGAAAAAAAATCTAGTATATGGTGGATCAGTTGTTGGGCCTAGAGTGGTCTTGAAGACTTAGCTGAGTTTCTCTCTGTCAGAGTTCCCGTGGCCATCCTGGTGGTGTCCTCTTGTACTTTGGTTCTACTTTCAAATTCTCGAAGGGCTTTAGTCTGTTATCCAATGCTGTTCCCAAGAAGATCTTCACTAAGTGGATGTTGGAATGTTTTTTTGTATTCTGTCTCTTTTGAAATGAAATGGTTGTGGCGTGACTTCCACAGTTCAAGGCAGGGCTGCAGTCATGGTCTGTCTCAGATGTTTCCATCACTGATGCTTGCAAAGCAACTAAAAAGATGCTCTGGCCACACATTGAAAAACATTTCTTGGATTTTTTGCCTCCAGGAGGGATTCCTGTTTCATTCTCTATGCTCTAGAACAGTGATACTCCGACTGAGGCTCGTGAGCCGCAAGTGGCTCTTCAATGTCTCCTGCAGCTCTTTGCAGCACGTGTTATTAAAACACTTCAATTATTAACTCCCCAGCTTGCAGCGGCACAGCTGTGCTGCTAAAGCCTGGCCGCTGTAAGGCACTCAGTGTAGCTGCTGTTTGTCAGCAGGAGAGCTCTCCTGCCAACAAAATAAAATCACCAACAATGATGGGTGGTAGCTTTGTTGGCGGGAGAGCATCTCCTGCTGACAAAGCACTGTCCATGCTTGCCCTTCTTTTGTCATTAAAACTTTTGTTGGTCAGGTTTCCCCCCCCCCCTTAAACCCCTGACTGACACAAGTGGCTGTACTGCCCCCAGCCCTGCACTCTGGTGTGGAAGGGCAGAGGGCGGGGCTGGGGACAGTAGGGCTCTGCTGGAGGAGCTGCTGGCGTGGGACTGCCCAGCGGCCCCATGTTCTGCTCCTTTTCCTGCTGCCGTTCCAAAGTCTCTGGCACAGCAGGAGGAGGACAGAACCTCCCCTCTTCTCTCCCCTCCCCCCCCGCCCCCCGGTAACGTGGGATGGGGTGAGCGTGGGGGCCCTGGGCTGGGAGGAATCACGTGGAGGGTCACATGCCCCCTTTTAGCTGGTGCCCTCCCACTTCCCCTAACCCGTAAGAAATGGATTTTACTTGCACCACTGTTCCTAGCTTGCCACCTGCTTAGCCATTATGTAAATTCTGGTAAGCAGACTTACTCAAAGTAGTTCCTTTTTAAACAGCAGATTTAACAAATACAAATTCATGCCTTTCAGGTGGCATAATAGAAGGGCAAGCCAGTGAACTAATGGAAGAGCAAAATTCAGTGGCTCTTATTTAAGCATAGTCCTAGAATCTACCAGTTCATGCTAAAAGATGTGGAACTACTTATATATGTGTACTGCTCAATTTTAAAAGATTGATTAAACATTCTTTTGACATAACTGACTGGTATGCAGGCTTTGTGTACCCGTTTAAAATATAATATCAAAACCAGATGCCAAAAATGTGCTTCCTTTGTGGAACAAAACTTAAGGGGTAAAATCCTCAAAAGAATAATGGCCTTTAGAATATATGTCTAAGTAGGATTTTTGACAACTGCCTTTCTATGAATGTAAACATGACAATGTTTTGTATCTCTGCAATTAAGTGAAGCTTTGCTCATGTTTGTGATCACTGAGTTGAAACTGTTATGGGTGGAAGTTTGAGTATCAAGACCGATTCTGGTCTTATTGGTCTAACTCCATCGACTTCAATGAGCTACTCCAAGCTCTTACCAGAGTGAATGAGATCAAGTGGAGATGCCCTGTTTATTTGCCTCAGCACATAACTATAGGAACAGAGTAATAATTGAATGCTTTAATTTATTTTTTTTCAATATTTATGCATACATACTTTCAGGCCAGAACTAATGATAGGGAACAATTGTTGAATTTAAAAAAAACAAAACTAGAAAACCTAAATTATTTGTTCTGGAAAAATTTTAGGCAGAAGATGACCTAAAAAAAAATCACTTGTCCTCTGAGGATTAATTATGTCATATTTGGAAACAATTCTTTAAACTGTGAACCAGGAGTTTAGTCCTATTGAAGTGTAAAACTTGACTCATCCCTAGCTATGGAGTCTCGAACAATGCTTTCAAGAACTTCAACTCTCTTTTGGTACACTCTTTTCCCTTATGCTCCTTTTGGGACATCCTACAAACTGCAGAGTGTTACTCATGGATAATATTTTTAGAGACGGGAGAACTACATGCCTCTAATTCGGCTTCTCTAAAGAGAACCTCTTAAAAGATTCCCTCCAGGATTCTCACTTGCCTTCTGTGTTGATTTTGGAGGCTACTTTTTTAAGGTGTCTTATTTTCTTCCATCCTTGTCATACTTTTATGTTAAACTTGTATTGGCATTTCTTTATAAAGTTTTTTGCATCCTGTGCAGTCAAAGGAACTGGCTGAAATGTTTTGAGGGCAGCTTTTATTTCTGCAGGAGGTTGTGTGTAACTGCTAGTAGAGGACCTGCTGTTCTACTTTCCCACTACTGCTGAGAATCAAAAAACAAGTTTAATAGCTAGACTTGCACTATGTTCCCTCTGACCATTCAGTGTCCCCTCTTCTCCCTTCTGCACTACTCCACGCATTAAGCCACCCACTCGACCCTGATGTCACTTCCACTCAGTTTCACTGTCCTCCCTCAGGAATACTTGCCATGCCTATGTGCACGCACACGCCCCCCTTCTGTTTTGGAACAATGGCCTTGGCCTCCTGCAACATTCTCTCTTCTCTCCCTCACTTTAACTGGTGAGAAGGATTGTAGATTTTTCTCCTCTTACCAAATCAAGGTGAAGGGTTTCCTTGATTTATATTTTTTTCATCCCATTACTTGAAGTACTGAGGCAAAAATGCTCTCCTTCCCACCCTCCCAAGTTGGAAAGGTGGCCAGTTCTCTCTCCCATACCTGTATTCCAGGTCAAATGGGTGAATAATCTTGAGTGGGGTAAGCGGTGGAATCTATGTTCATAGACTTTAAGGTCAGAAATAACCATCATGATCATCTAGTCTGACTTCCTGCACATTGCAGGTCACAGAACCTCACCCACCCACTCCTGTAATAGACCCTTAACCTCTGGTTGAGTTCCTGAAGTCCTCCAATCATGATTTAAAGACTTCAAGTTACAGGGAATCCACCATTTACACTAGTTTAAACCTGTAAGTGACCTATGCTGGTCAGTCAAGCAGTGACTCAAGCATTCATTTCTGTAATGGCCTACTAGACAACCCTTCCTCAGGGATTCCTATCTCCCCTTTCGTCTCTCTTACCTCAGGGAGAGACGCTGCAAGCTTCCTCCCTGCTCCCCTCTGCCAGCCTCCTGGTGAGCTTCCTTCTAATTAGTGCCCCCCAGTCAGCCTATATCAGTTTGCAGCTTAATTGGCTGATTGGGCCCACCTGGGCTAATTCAACTCTTTCAGGCTGGTGTGGGGAGTACACCCCATTACACTTAGCTAGTGACTTCCACCAGTTCAGTGGTGTGATTTTCCTTCAAACATTATCAGCAAACATGTACTGTTTGAATGGTTCACCTCTAGCCCTGAAATTTATTATGGTTGATGGGTGGTGATTAGATGTCCATAGCAGCGGCATCTTCTTATTCATCACTTAGTTATCTACCCTTTGGGTTGAGAATATTGGCAAGAAAATGAAGGGGAATATGTGCTTGATCTGCTTGCTTCTTTACTGCATGTAATTTAACTTTGTTGTTGGGTATTTGCTTCTTCAGTGTCTCTTGATGTTCTTTCCAAATTTTGACAGCATCAGCAATAGAGCAGCAATCTGTCTGCAGTTTGTTCCAGGCTATGGAAATAGGTTTCAGTATATTCAGCTATCTTCTACATGTCTTTTAGCCTGATGTTGACTATTTTGGCTGTGGTAGTTCCATCTATTTTATCACAGTTTTCTGCATAAATTGTCATAAGAATAGACCAGTTCTTAATATAGCTCAAAACAGTCAACCACTAAATTCCATTGTACACCTTTAGGGGAAAATTAGTTGGATTCTTTTGCTCCCTTCAGTGAAGCTGCAGTGAAGTGGTTGTTACGGAAGTGTGTTGCAATTTCAACAACATTTTCTTTTATTCCTGGGGTTGTACTTAAGTCTTTGGCTAAAAGATGTATCAAATGATAATTGCGCCCATATATTACAAGTTTCAGGTTCCTTTAATTGTCTTCTAGGTTTCTTCTCATCTTTGCTACATTTGGAGCATTGTTTGTGACAAAGCTACTCACTTGACACTTGGAGTTTTTGTTCAGTCTATTATAGCTTTTACTGCTACTTCTTTTAAGTATTCTGCTGTATAGGGATTCCTGATATATAAATAGTTTCTATAAGATAGACAAGCCCATATTCTGTTGTCACAGTCACATATTGCTGGATCATTGTGTACGTTGCTTCACCCATCAAGACTCAGATTAATGAACTTTCTGTCGATGTTTTTTGCACACTCTTCAATTTCCTTCTCGTAGGCTGTATTCAGCAACGTTTGCTTTGCTGGGTAGTGTATAGCCTAGTTGTAATGATTGAGCCATGCCTGTGAAATGTTGGGTCTCAACAAGATAAAAGGGAGAACTTGTTGCATAAATGAACTGAGCAATCTTTTCCTTTATGGAGACTTGCTGGAATTTGCTGGTCCTGATTATGAACTCATCTGTGGTTTTACTGGATGATGAAGAAGTCTCTCTTTTTGATACAGGTAATTTACTGTTGGATGTGTGTGTTAGTTGCGGCGCTACTAGTGGTATCAGCAGATGGCTCTGAAGTTGTAGATCTTGCAGGTGATAACATTCATAACTTGTTATGCCTAGCAGGACTCGGAAACAAAATGGTGTTTGTTTGTTTGTTTTAAAAAAAGTCACTCACATTGAGTTATTACTCAGTGTCCTGCTTTAAGAAAATGAGCTTGTAAATGAAAGATTCCTCCTACTCCAGCTCTTTGTACCACTGTTTAAATGAGAAGTTAAGTCCAGTTTTATCATAAGGATAATCATAAGGATTATCTAAATCTGTTTAAACCCTTATCTCTTGCATTTACCACATAGCTTGGAAATTTATTTTTAAATGTTAAAATTCATAAATCCTAATAAAACTTTACTTTTAAACAGGAAATATCTACTTAGGACATTTGATTATATTGAGCAATACAAAATAATTTCAGCAGTCCAACAGTGTAAGTAAAAATGTAATTGATAAATACTCCCAAAACAAACTAACATACCAATTATATATGAATGCATTTTGAAATGCATAAATCAACCCAAAACACACATTTATGATAATCTAAGTTACCATTTACTCGCCGATAAGCAATCCATAAGAGTGGTGTAAAAATAAGTTTAGTAACCATTTGATCCAGATTGAAGACAATGTGGACATGTCTGAACAAAGTCCTTGCCTTCTGAGGAGCATTTTTCATAACGTGATTTCATTCAGACAACCATCTTTTTGTTGCACTGTTTACATTTGGCATGCTTCTCTTCTATCCAAAGGTACAGGAATTCCTTGGAAATATTCCCATTTTAAGACATGCAATGATGGCAGGTTTTTTTTGCCCCACGCCAATTCCCAGTGTTGGAATCGACGCTATAGTCTGCACTCTGAAGAATCTTGTCCCTTCATTCCACAGTGTCCTGCTCTGACATCAATGTTTCTTTTTCTTTTTGCACACTCTGGTCCTTCTGCTTCATTACATAACTCCCCTACCCACAGAAAAACAAAAGAACTAACAGTCCAGGACTCCTGCTTGTGTAAGCCACATGCCTTTTGCACTGCAGTGTTATATTTATTTGCAGACATAGAGGGAGGCAGTTGATTCATAGATTCATAGATTCTAGGACTGGAAGGGACCTCGAGAGGTCATCGAGTCCAGTCTTCTGCCCGCATGGCAGGACCAAATTCTGTCTAGACCATCCCTGATAGACATTTATCTAACCTACTCTTAAATATCTCCAGAGATGAAGATTCCACAACCTCCCTAGGCAATTTATTCCAGTGTTTAACCACCCTGACAGTTAGGAACGTTTTCCTAATGTCCAACCTAGACCTCCCTTGCTGCAGTTTAAACCCATTGTTTCTTGTTCTATCCTTAGAGGCTAAGGTGTGAACAAGTTTTCTCCCTCCTCCTTATGACACCCTGATAAATGAATGGCTTTCTGTTTGTATCTTTATCGGTATACACCTACAAAGAGACAGAGCATGGCCATTTACTTGAAAGTGCCCAGAACCATCCAGAAGCAGGTAGTTACTGGGTAGCAGAGGTTTTTTTCCATGAGCTGGAGAGCAAGTTTCCACGGTGGGTGAAGTAATAAATATTCATAATTTGAGAACTGTTCTGTAGTACTTCTTCCAGCATGAAAGCCAGCCTGTTCTTCAGCAATTATGTTCTCCGCTTGTGGCTTCGATCTGTTCAATATGACTTTCAACATCACTTTGCTGGGATGGCTAATAAGCTTATGGTCCAGCAATTTTGACACATTTGCAGGCTGCCTTCCTTTGGCAGAGTGATGATTAGTGACTGTCCATGTGGAGGGCCACTCACCGGTGTGCCAGATCTTGTTGTAGATCTTGGTGAGTACATGTATTACTATTTCTCCTCTGAATTTCATCAATTCATCTGGGATGTCATCAATACCTGTAGCCTTGCCGTTCTTGAGTGATTTCACAGCTGTCTCCACTCCTTCACGTAGTATTGGAAAGTCATCCTCCTCTGTTGAATCTGGGCTGTCTAAGACACTAGGATCTCCGTTTGTCTGCTGGTTTGTCCACCTATTGATGATGTCCCTTTCTTCTGTAAGACTGTTCCCTTCTTTGTCTTGAATTGTGTTAGCTTTGGTCCATCTTTCCTTAGTCAGATCTTTTACAGCCTGGAAGACTCATTTGCTATTTTTATTATTGATACACTCTTCAATTTTAGAGCATTGTATTTCAATCCATATCTCCTTGGCCACCTTCATTCCTTTCTTGATCTTTCTGCCAATTGCTCTGTATTTATCAGCTCCCTCAGTGCTGTTCTTGTCTCTCTTAAGTTCTCTTCTAATGTCACACATTTGTACTATTTCATTTGTGTCAACCAGTCTGTAAAAGATGGACAAATTATATCAAATCCCACAGGAGCGATTTTCCTGTTTTTAATGTGCACCCTCAGCCAAGCTCTTTGGTTATAGTAACAGTACTGCAAAAGTCTCTAGGTCAGGTTTTCAATCTTCCACCCTCATGGATAAAGGGAGGGGGGGGACTTAGATTCCCTGGGCAGGAAATAGTTTTCTTTTGCGTCCTTAAACATGCACATAGCTACCAACCAAACAGTTATGGACAGATGGGTGTTAGACCGAGTAAAGGAAGGTATAATGTCTAATTCAAAGCCTTTCTTTTATCCAATCACTATGTAGCACCACCGTCTCCTCCTTTGTGGGACTCTTCCCATGAGAGACTACTAACAAAGAAAGTACAGGGGCTATAGAACAAGTACCTCTGAACCCCAGAACCAAGGTTTTAATTCTGGTACTTTCTAATCCCCAGAAAGATCTTCTGTCGGCATAGGTAGAATCTTCACTGAGGCGCTGCAGCAGCACAGTTGCAGTGTTTTAAGTGTAGATCAGCCCTCAGTTGAAAATAATAAAGATATTTTGTACAAAAATTTAGATTAAAATAGCATTAAGGTGGCAAAGTCAAGCACCCAAAAGTTAGAAAATGCCAGAATTAAAGTTGCCTCTGTGGTTGTAATTCCGTTCCTTGGGCCTGTGCATAATCAACTTTAATTACATTTTCACATACTACTTTTTCCCCTCAGGATCTCTTACTCATTCAGATCACGCAGTTGACTGAATTAAGAGTTTTGTATAATTAGGTCATAGGACCCCTGCCTCATTCACTGCAGAACTTGACAGGTATATGGTAAATGAGGAATGATGATCTTGTCAGTAAGGCACTAGATTTAGACCCAGCAGAACTGGGTTTTGTCCCTGGTTTTGCTATAAACTTCATATTTAACATCAAATCAGAATGTTAGAGTTGGAAACTCTGGGTATATCTACATGGAGATAAACCCCCCCCACAGCTGGCTCAGGTCAGCTTATGGGGCTCAGGCTTTGGGACTCAAAAATTGCTATGTAGACATTTTGGTGTTGGGTTGGAGCTCAAGCTCTGGGTCCCTGCGAGGCTGGAGAGTCCTGGAGCTTGGGCTCCAGCCCGAGCCCAAATGTCTACACAGCAATTTTTAGCCCTGTAGCCTCAGCCCTGGGAGCTCTAGTCAGCTAACCTGAGCGAGCCACAGCTTTGCCGCAGGGCTTGTATCTTTGTGCAGATATACCCAAAGCGTTGCTTGTATTTTGGGTGTCTTGAAATACTTAAGGTCTGACTTTCGGATGGTGCACTTTCTATTCTGGTTGAAGTTAAAGGAAGCTGCAGGTGTTCAGTGCTTTGGAAAAATCAGGCCCCAGATGTCTCAGGTTAAATGTTTGGTTAGTGATGCATCCAAAATTAGTGGACACCTATACAAATGTTGACCTCAAAGTCTGTGCCTCAGTTTCCCATCTGTGAAAAGGGGATGACTTCCCTTCCTTGTAAGGGTGTTGTAAAGACAAATTCATGTCTGTGAGGTGCTGGTACTGCACTGATGAATGTCACTGAAAAGCCTGTGAAGAAAGTAAGTTCCATATTCAGAGCAGAGTTTGGTCTGTCTGTCTAGTAAAGAATGTGAGAGACCACAAACTGAAAAGATGATAAAGAAACATAGAATTTTGAGTTTTGTCCATTCTGTGCACTGAGTGAGGCTGGGTTTCTGGGATGAGGGGAATATGATCTAAAGCAGTGATACTCAGATCTCCGTGATTTAAGAGCCAAATTAGTGATCAACATTACCCAAAGAGCCACAGCAGTGTGAATTCATGGTTTCATTGACGATAGTTCTATATATTTATATTTAAACAGTATGAGAGGGGAAATATTTAGTGTTTTATGTGTGTGTGTGTGTGTGTGTGTGTGTGTGTGTGTGTGTGTGTATATACACATATATATACACACACACACACACATATACACACACACACACACACACACACACATATATATATATATACACACATTATATATATATATATATAATGACTACCCAAGTAGTATTATTTTATTAACTAAAATTTTATTAACTACAGCATCTTGATTGGTTAATAACTTGGATTGGTTAATAATTAAATCACACAGTGTTTTGATATCATGTGCTTCAAAGAGCCATAGGAGACGCATTAAAGAGCCAGTTGCGAGCCTCAGTCTGAATATCCTTGATCTAAAGACTGTAACATGCATACACACAAGCCTACTACCAAAAGTGAAAAATATTTGCTCAGTGTTTTAAGGAATGTAATTGATGGTGTACTATTTATGCACAGTTTTTAGTCATAGATTGTTGATTAGCTTTCTAATTAATACATTTTATAAAGTGTAGCATACTGTATTTCTTTTCTTTTTTTTTTTTTTTTTTTTTTTTTTTAAATGGAGATATCCCATCTCCTAGAACTGGAAGGGACCTTGAAAGGTCATCGAGTCCAGCCCCCTGCCTTCACTAGCAGGACCAAGTACTGATTTTGCCCCATCCCTAAGCAGCCCCCTCAAGGATTGAACTCACAACCCTGGGTTTAGCGGGCCAATGCTCAAACCACTGAGCTATCCCTCCCCCCTGCTTTATAACTTCTTGGCTTCGTTCCACATTTCATTACGTGGTTTATTTCTTCCTGCACTGTTTTATTTACCACCAGAGGTACTTTACCTCTGCCCACCAGTACTTTTATCTTTCTTTCCTTATTATTCTTTACCTCTTCATCTGTTTTCTCTCTCATTTACTCAGTTCCCTACTTTCTAATTTATCTCTTCAATGTCTTCAGTCTGTCCATTATCCCCTTACCTGCACGTGTACACCCCTCCTCAGGAGGAGTGAGCTGCAGCATCTTCGAGCCATTCTGCTTCCTGCCTCTCCACTCCACTCCACTCCACTCCACTCCACTCAGCGTTGAAATACGGAAACAGTCCATCAGGGTAATGTAGAAAAAATTCATGTATTCTCTAAAAAATAGTCACATGAAACGTCACGTTAGACATCCAATTAAAAGTTTAACTCTAACCTCCAAAACATAGCTTTCAACAAATACATTTCTTTTCAAGTTATAAAAAGTTCAAAAATTCGAAACAACTCGTTTCCATACAAACTTAACTCCCAAGCATCAATTTATGTAAATATCTTAGGTGTGTTTAACTGTGGAATACAAAACAGTTTTATGTAATAACTTAAAAGTGAAAATATTAGTATCTGATATTTATATGCAATTAAATTCTTCAAAAAAAACAAACAAACAAACAAACTTTGTGAAAGAAAATAGAGGCTTAGCAAAAAGCTTGTAGAATCCAATTGTGTATATTGACCTTTATGACTCCGTAATCTTATTGTTTCTCCCATTCCCTCCTATTGTTTGTTACTTTCACTCATTTCTTGTCTTAATCTAGCTGAAAACTCTTAAAGTAAGGGATCAAGTCTTCCTTTATGGTTATAGCACAATGAGGGCACCAATTCTCCAGTTTCTATGTGGTATTCTTTACAGACAACTATGTCTACATAATGTGTATTGTTATACACATCTGTTTGTACTGAATTCAGTGTATAACAACATATCTTCTGAAGGTTTCCCTTTTCCAATCTTCTGGCATGCAGCATTCTCTTGGGCCAAACTGTTTAAAGCTCAACTCTTCTGAGTGCTTTAAAATCTCCATGGTTACTCAGATTGCCTTGAATTTGGTGTGCCTCATGGCAGTGGGGGTTCTGTTAGTGAGCCAGTTTGGGGCTATTTGACCAAGGGATTCCGGAGATACAGCCCTCCTTCCTCCCCCAACTCCCTCTCTCCCCCCCCCCCACACACACACACTTGAAAAAAAGTTGAGAGATTCTAGCAACTTTTTTGCTCATGGATAGAGATAAAACCAAGGCTCAGATTATCACACCAGAGCTGCTTCTGCTCAAAGGTTACCCCAACAGATTGCATGGCATGCACCAGCCCTCTGGGGAAAATCAAATTAAAATGTTGTTTGGAAAATAATTTTTTTCTTTTCCTGTGAGGCTTGTTGCCTGCCTCATGTACTTAATCTCACTCCTAATAGATTGCACTGAACATGCACCAAGAAGTTAACAGGATTGTAAGTCTTCTGAAATTTGGGAAATTTTGGGGTTCCCAAACTCTTTGCCAGCACAACCCCATTTTAATTAATTATTTTCTCCCAGGATCCCAGACAGCATGGAGGATGCCATTTTTTGCTACAAAAGTGCGTCATCTGCCGAGTGTGACCTCTTACGTATGGTGTGTGTGAGGTCAAGTTGTTCAGGGGATGCCATTTTGTAAAGCATCCTCCATTCATTGTGACCACGAGATCGCTGTGTTCGAAACAAAATGTGACCGACCCACCGTTTGGGAACTGCTGCAGTAGTCCTCTTAACCTACCCACTGAGTCAGTGTCAATCAGTTCAAGTTTCACCTGGGGCAGAAATCTGGAAAAGGTTGGGAGGCATATTGCTAAAGTTCATCTGTCAAGTTTTCTTTTAATTATTATTGTTTCAGAGAAATGTAATCTTAGTACAACAAAATATTCAGAAGGCACTGAAACTATTTTTGAAAAGAAAGTAACTTGCACATGTGACTGTTCTTCGAGAGGGCAGAGGTAATTGGGGTCCAAGAGTAGGTGGTAATAGGGGAAGAGGGGTTTGGGTCTGCTGTGAGGGATGGGGTATTATGAGAAGGAAAAAGAATGGTAGGGAAGGTTTTCCCTTGGCATCGTAGATGAAAGATACCTTAGGGGTTGACTGTCTCTCTTTTTATAGTGCGGTAAATCATAGAAAAGCATATCTCTTAAAGTTCATTGACCATGTTTCAAGAAGCAGGGAGGCTTCCTGGGGGTGCAGTCTCCATCCCCAATAGGTCAATGGCTCTCAACCTTTTCAGACTACTGTACCTTTTCAGCAGTCTGATTTATCTTGTGTACCCCGTTTCACCTAACTTAAAAACTACTTGCTTACAAAATCTGTTCTAAAAATACAGAAGTGTCACAGTACATTATTACTGAAAAATTGCCTACTTTCTCATTTTTACCATATAATTATAAAATAAATCAATTGGAATATAAACATTGTACTTAAATTTCTGTGGCTAGGATATAGAGCAGTATAAACAAGTCATTGTCTGTATGAAATTTTAGTTTGTACAGACTTTGCTAGTCCTTTTTATGTAGCCTGTTGTAAAACTTGGCAAATATTTAAATGAGTTGATGTACCCTCAGGGATACATGTACCCCTGGTTGAGAACGACTGCCATAGCTAGTTGATTTGTTACCTCTTCCCGTTGTTAGCTAGATGGCTTTGTTTACCTTTTATGTAGCATACCATCATTGTCTCTGCCCGAGGACCAGGCATTCTTTATGATCCAGACATGCTAACTCCCGAACCACCTTGTGAGCTTTGATGGTTTTGTTTACTGCATATGTAAATTGCAATTCCATTGTCACTGGTCTCCCTGCTTCATTTGTATTCAAGTCCTGAGTAGACCTGTTTCTACTTTGTCCAAATACAGACTTCAAAGCATAATGTAACTGAGTATTCATAATTACTCAGTGTCAATACATACATTTTTAATTATATTAATCACCAATGTTATTAGTTTTCAAATAATACCTCACAAGGCATAGTTTGTACACATATCATTACAGAAGCATGTGAATACAGGGTGCTTAGGGTCACAGGGCTGAGAGCCCTTTTGTATGTATGCTGGGATTTGGGGGAGCCCTACATTTCTGTGGGAGACTGAGTCCCTCTCCCTGCCTGCTGTGTATTCTAGGATCTGGAGGACCTTGCTCCTCTTGGGGTGTCTGAGCTTCTTTTTGTGTCCCTGCCCCCCATGTGACTGGGATGTGGGGTGGGAGGTGTGATGCTACCGGGGGCGGGGAAGCTGTCCGAGTGTGTGTGTGTGTGTGTGGGGGGGGGTGGACTGGGTGGATCTGGGGTGTGGCTGGCTGCAGCAGGAGGAGTCTCAGCTGAAGGTAAGAAGTGGAAGCGAGGAATGCAGCTTAGGCTACGTACCCAAGGTAGCATGCAGCCTTCCGCTATGCCGCTGCCTGTATGCGTATGCAGCCGCTTAGGGCAGGAGACAGTAAGAAGCAACTTCTTACATATTCATGGATTTTAGTGTCAACTACTGATTTAATATGATGGGGATGGGGAGCTGAAAGTGTTGGCATGAGGGAGGCTACATACTGGGGGGAGTGGTGAGGCAGGGGGTGAAGAAGACTCACCAGTCTTCTCACACATGCTTAAAGTTACAGGAACTGTCATCTAAGGTTTTGGGACATAGACTATGGATGACATTTCTCTCCCCAGCCCTGTTAGCTGCTACACATTGCAAACGTTTCAAAGCATGGACCATTGTCTTCATTCCACTGCAACAATATGTACAAAAGCGGGGAGGAGAACTGAGGAATCGCATAGTAACCATGTGGCATAGAGGAAAGGCTCCTGCACTGGGACTATTCCTAGCTCTGCCACTGGCCGGCTTGGTGACCTTGGGCAAGTCACTTTACTGTTCTGTGTCTCAGTTTCCCTATCTGTAAAATGGGAATAATGATGTAAAGATGTTTGAGACCTAGTGATGAAAAGTACTATATAAAAGCTCGGTCTTTTGATTATTACCCACAGTAGCATATCAGCTGCAAACCTAGGTGAAAACTTCAACTGTCTAAAAATGACTGCTAGCTCCTACCAACAAACTTTTTTTTTCTGTTTAATAATACTAGGAAACTAAATGGGAAAAGCCTTTATTAATGCAGAGTTAAAGATTGTAAAACTCAAAGCTTTGAAAGCCAGGAAGCAGAGTTAAGGTAAATACCCACACAACCTGAATTCTGTCCTCTTTGGGTGATGCCTCAATACACTCACAACATGCATACTCCCATGCTGCCTTTTCACTGTACTGATAGTAGCTACCTGTGCTTGCTGTGTGCTCAAACACTGAGCCTACTCTCCCAACCGAATACTACACTTGTAAAATTTAACAACCACTTCAGACCCTTTCATCGCCTCTTTATACTTGTACATAAGAGAGAGCCTAAACCCCAGTCCATCAGTAAATCCACAGCCGGTTCTCATATCCCACCTCACTGTACTGACAGTACTCATGGTAAGGGTGCCTTGCTATTGACACAACGTACAGAATCCTATATTGACATAATGCAGACTGGCACCTCAAGGTACACATGCACTTCCCCATATCTCATATCACAATCACAGCTCTTCCAAGCTGCTCCAACTTACTTTTCCCTCCATTTAGTGCAGCTATACCTGGCACAGTGAATGCATTTGGAGTGCATCTAGATAATTCCCAGTAGCTATTATTGCCAGCTTCAGGGGGAAAACTAAAGTGAGTGAGGGCTTTTGTCTGTACTTTCTGGTTTTCAGAAGTTTGAGTTTTTCTGAACTCAACATTCTGCAAGGGCATGAGGCATCACCAGACAACTGTAACTCTGTTTTAACAAAGAGTTTTGCCACTTACTACAAAGCATTTTCCTGTCAAAAGGGTTGAGAAGGTTTTTCCTTATTGGCTTTTGCTGCTGATGGGTGAAAGTTCTCTTTGTGCTTTGGTGACAGACATTTGAGTATTAATATCAAACGGTGCTAATTTTTCCTATTTAAATTTAATCATTTGAATTCCCCACTAAAATTTTGTTGTCTCTATAACTTACTAAATCAACTTAGGTATACTGTACCTGTTATTCTGATGCCTGAGCGCCTTACAGATTTGTTAATCATTGTAACAATGTTGATATGTAGCAATGTTGATTTGTAGCAATGAAGATATGTCTGCGGGTTGCATATGTTCTGGCAGGGTCTGGTGCTCTTTCATAGATTCATAGATTCATAGATTCTAGGACTGGAAGGGACCTCGAGAGGTCATCGAGTCCAGTCCCCTGCCCTCATGGTAGGACCAAATACCGTCTAGACCATCCCTGATAGATATTTATCTAACCTACTCTTAAATATCTCCAGAGATGGAGATTCCACAACCTCCCTAGGCAATTTATTCCAGTGTTTAACCACCCTGACAGTTAGGAACTTTTTCCTAATGTCCAACCTAGACCTCCCTTGCTGCAGTTTAAACCCATTGCTTCTGGTTCTATCCTTAGAGGCTAAGGTGAACAAGTTTTCTCCCTCCTCCTTATGACACCCTTTTAAATACCTGAAAACTGCTATCATGTCCCCTCTCAGTCTTCTCTTTTCCAAACTAAACAAACCCAATTCTTTCAGCCTTCCTTCATAGGTCATGTTCTCAAGACCTTTAATCATTCTTGTTGCTCTTCTCTGGACCCTTTCCAATTTCTCCACATCTTTTTTAAAATGCGGTGCCCAGAACTGGACACAATACTCCAGCTGAGGCCTAACCAGAGCAGAGTAGAGCGGAAGAATGACTTCTCGTGTCTTGCTCACTACACACCTGTTAATACATCCCAGAATCACGTTTGCTTTTTTTGCAACAGCATCACACTGTTGACTCATATTTAGCTTGTGGTCCACTATAACCCCTAGATCCCTTTCTGCCGTACTCCTTCCTAGACAGTCTCTTCCCATTCTGTATGTGTGAAACTGATTTTTCCTTCCTAAGTGGAGCACTTTGCATTTGTCTTTGTTAAACTTCATCCTGTTTAACTCAGACCATTTCTCCAATTTGTCCAGATCATTTTGAATGATGACCCTGTCCTCCAAAGCAGTTGCAATCCCTCCCAGTTTGGTATCATCCGCAAACTTAATAAGCGTACTTTCTATGCCAATATCTAAGTCGTTGATGAAGATATTGAACAGAGCCGGTCCCAAAACAGACCCCTGCGGTACCCCACTCGTTATGCCTTTCCAGCAGGATTGGGAACCATTAATAACAACTCTGAGTACGGTTATCCAGCCAGTTATGCACCTACCTTATAGTAGCCCCATCTAAATTGTATTTGCCTAGTTTATCGATAAGAATATCATGCGAGACTGTATCAAATGCCTTACTAAAGTCTAGGTATACCACATCCACAGCTTCACCCTTATCCACAAGGCTCGTTATCCTATCAAAGAAAGCTATCAGATTGGTTTTACATGATTTGTTCTTCATAAGTCCATGCTGGCTGTTCCCTATCACCTTACCACCTTCCAAGTGTTTGCAGATGATTTCCTTAATTACTTGCTCCATTATCTTCCCTGGCACAGAAGTTAAACTAACTGGTCTGTAGTTTCCTGGGTTGTTTTTATTTCCCTTTTTAAAGATGGGCACTATATTTGCCCTTTTCCAGTCTTCTGGAATCTCTCCCATCTCCCATGATTTTCCAAAGATGATAAATAGCTAGAGGCTCAGATACCTCCTCTATTAGCTCCTTGAGTATTCTAGGATGCATTTCATCAGGCCCTGGTGACTTGCAGGCATCTAACTTTTCTAAGTGATTTTTAACTTGTTCTTTTTGTATTTTATCTGCTAAACCTACCACCTTCCCATTAGCATTTCGGGTATGTCTACACTACGGGATTAATCCGAATTTATATAATTTGAATTTTGGAAACAGATTGTATAAAGTCGAATGTATGCGGCGACACTAAGCACATTAATTCGGCGGTGTGCGTCCATGTACTGGGGCTAGCGTTGATTTCCAGAGCGTTGCACTGTGAGTAGCTATCCCATAGTTCCCGCAGTCTCCCCCGCCCATTGGAATTCTGGGTTGAGATCCCAGTGCCCGATGGGGCAAAAATCATTGTCGCAGGTGGTTCTGGGTACAGCCTCACCCCTCCCTCCATGAAAGCAACGGCAGACAACCATTTCGCACCTTTTTCCCTGGGTGAACACTGCAGACTCCATAACACGGCAAGCATGGAGCCCGCTCAGCTCAAGAGAGCAGTCATGAACATTGTAAACACCTCGCGTGTTCTCGTGCAGTTTATTCTGAGCCAGGACCAGAAAAACGAGGCGCGACGGCAGTGTAGCGACAAGCGTGATGAGGACATGGACACGGACACAGAATTCTCTCAAACCATGGGCCCCAGTGCTTTGGAGATCATGTTGTTAATGGGGCAGGTTCTATCTGTGGAACGCTGATTCTGGGCCTGGGAAACAAGCACAGACTGGTGGGACCGCATAGTGTTGCAGGTGTGGGACGATTCCCAGTGGCTGCGAAACTTTTGCATGGGTAAGGGCACTTTCATGGAACTTTGTGACTTGCTGTCCCCTGCCCTGAAACGCCAGAATACCAAGATGAGAGCAGCCCTCACAGTTGAGAAGCGAGTGGCGATAGCCCTGTGGAAGCTTGCAACGCCAGACAGCTACCGGTCAGTCGGGAATCAATTTGGAGTGGGCAAATCTACTGTGGGGGCTGCTGTGATGCAAGTAGCCAAAGCAATCACTGAGGAGCTGCTATGAAAGGTAGTGACTCTGGGAAATGTGCAGGTCATCGTGGATGGCTTTGCTGCAATGGGATTCCCTAACTGTGGTGGGGCGATAAATGGAACCCATATCCCTATCTTGGCACCGGAGCACCAGGGTACCCAGTACATAAACCGCAAGGGGTACTTTTCAATGGTGCTGCAAGCACTTGTGGATCACAAGGGACGTTTCACCAACATCAACGTGGGCTGGCCGGGAAGGGTTCATGATGCTCGCATCTTCAGGAACACTACTCTGTTTAAATGGCTGTAGCAAGGGACTTACTTTCCGGACCAGAAAATAACCGTTGGGGATGTTGAAATGCCAGTAGTTATTCTTGGGGACCCAGCCTACCCCTTAATGCCATGACTCATGAAGCCATACACAGGCAGCCTGGACAGTAGTCAGGAGCTTTTAAACTACAGGCTGAGCAAGTGCAGAATGGTGGTAGAATGTGCATTTGGCCGTTTAAAAGGTCGCTGGCGATCGTTACTGACTCGCTCAGACCTCAGCCAAACTAATATCCCCATTGTTATTTCTGCTTGCTGCGTGCTCCACAATCTCTGTGAAAGTAAGGGGGAGACCTTTATGGCGGGGTGGGAGGCTGAGGCAAATCACCTGGCTGCTGATTACGCGCAGCCAGACACTAGGCCGATTAGAAGAGCACACCAGGAAGTGCTGTGCATCAGAGAAGCTTTGAAAACCAGTTTCATGATTGGCCAGGCTACAGTGTGAAATTTCTGTTTGTTTCTCCTTCATGAAAACCCGCCCCCTTTATTGACTCCTTCTCTGTAAGGAACCCACCTTCCCCCAACTTGCTCTCAAAGGAAATAAAGTCACTGTCGTTTAAAAATCATGTATTCTTTATTAATTGATTATAAAAAGAGGGAGAGAACCTGGGTGAGGTTTGGGAGGAGGATCGGCGGGAAGGAAAAGGCCAATAAAAAAAAGGTTAAAAAAATGACAGCCTTTTGCTTGGGCTGTCCACTGGGGTAGAATGGGAGGGTGTACGGAGCCTACCCTCCTCCCCCCGCGTTCTTACACGTCTGGGTGAGGAGGCTATGGAACATGGTGAGGGGGCAAGGGGGTTATACAGGGGCTGTAGCGGCACTCTGTTATCCTGCTGCCATTCCTGAAGCTCCACCAGACGCCGGAGCATGTCTGTCTGCTCACGCAGCAGCCCCAGCGTTGCATCCTGTCTCCTCTGATCTTCCTGCCGCCACCTCTCATCTCAAGCGTCCCTCATGTCCTCACGTTGGTCCCTCCTGTCCTCATGTTCACTGGCTTCTTTCCTATACTTTGAAACCGTGTCCTTCCACTCATTCAGATGAGCTCTTTCACTGCGGGTGGATTCCATGATTTCTGCGAACATCTCGTCTCGCGTCTTCTTTTTCCGACACCTTATCTGAGATAGCCTTTGGGACGGAGGAGGGAGGCTTGAAAAATTTGCAGCTGCTGGAGGGAGGGAAAAAAGGAGAGAATTTTTTAAAAAGATACATTTTGCAGAACAATGCTTATACTCTTTCACGGTGACCAACACTATTCACATTACATAGCACATGTGATTTCTGTGCAAGGTCGCATTTTGCCTCTTAATATTGAGCGCCTGTGGCTTTGCTGCTAGAGATCACAGACGCAGGTCCAGGCAACATAATTCAGCTTGCAAGCGGCCATGGTAAGCCATTGTCTTTCAGCTTCTGCGCCCTCCTTTCCCACATACCAAGCAAAGCCCGTTGAGTGCTGCGGTTTTCCTGTTAACCTTCAGCAGCAGAAAATAAACTAACCCCCCCCCCCCATCCAATTCTCTGGATGATCGCTTTATCCCTCTCCCCCACCGCGTGGCTGGTATCAGGGAAGATCCCTGCTAGCCAAACGCGAAAAGCTCTGGGCCAATTCCCTCCCCTCCCCCCCCTTGCACTTGGCTAACTGCAGGGAAGGATTTCTTTTCAGCCGCAGGCAAACAGCCCAGTAGGAACGGCCACCTCTGTCCCCTTAATTAAATTCCCGTATTTCAACCGGGTTACCGTGAGCGATATCGCTCTCCTGAGGATTACACAGCAAGATAAAGAACGGATGTTGCTTGAATGCCAGCAAACACCGGGACCATACGCTGCCAGGTTTTGTCATGCAATGATACCAGATTACATGCTGCAAGCATGGCGTGGTCAAGTGTCCTACCATGGAGGACAGAAGAAGGCTGCACTGTCCAGAAACCTTATGGCAAGGCTTTTGGAGTACCTCCAGGAGAGCTTCATGGAGATGTCCCAGGAGGATTTCTGCTCCATCCCCAGACACGTTAACAGACTTTTCCAGTAGCTGTACTGGCTGCGAATGCATCCCAAGTCCTCAGGGCAAAGTAATCATTAAAAAAACTCTTGCTTTTAAAACAAGTTTTATATTTTAAAAGGTAAACTCACCTGAGGTCCCTTCCATGGGGTCATGGTCTTGGATACTGGCTTGGGAGGGTACTTCAGTCAGGCTGAGAAAAAGATCCTGGCTGTTACGGAGAATGGAGTGCTGTGTGCTCTCCGCAAGCTCGTCGTCCTCCTCCTCCTCCTCCTCTTCCCTGTCCGCAGAATCCTCAGGTGTAGGTGATGAGATTATCCCCGCCTCGGAATCCATGGTCAGAGGTGGGGTAATTGTGGCGGCCCCCCCCTAAAACTGCATGCAGCTCGGCGTAGAAGCGACATGTCCGCGGCTCTGACCCGGAGCGACCGTTTGCCTCCTTTGTTTTTTGATAGGCTTGTCTGAGCTCCTTGACTTTCACACGGCACTGATCTGAGTCCCTATTGTGGCCTCTCTCCATCATGACCTTGGAGATTTTTTCAAAAGTTTTGGCATTTCGTCTTTTCGAACGAAGTTCTGCTAGCACTGAATCGAACGAAGTTCTGCTAGCACTGAATCCTCTCCCCATATAGCGATCAGATCCAGTACCTCCTGTACGGTCCATGCTGGTGCTCTTTTTCGATTATGGTCTGCATGGTTACCTGTGCTGATGAGCTCTCTGTGGTCACCTGTGCTCTCCATGCTGGGCAAACAGGAAATAAAATTCAAATGTTCGCGGGGCTTTTCCTGTCTACCTGGCCAGTGTATCCGAATTCAGATTGCTGTCCAGAGTGGTCACAATGGTGCACTGTGGGATAGCTCCCGGAGGCAAATACCATCGAATTGCGGCCACACTAACCCTAATTCGAAATGACAGTATCGATTTTGACGCTACTCCGCTCGTCGGGGTGGAGTACAGAAATCGATTTTAAGAGCCCTTTATTTCGAAATAAATGGCTTCGTTGTGTGGATGGGTGCAGGGTTAATTCGATTTAACGCTGCTAAATCCGAATTAAAGTCATAGTGTAGACCAGGCCTTCGGGTCGGTGTATCCTTGTCTATGGGGAGCTTACTTCTGATGATGAGCTTTGTGTGGTGAAGACAGTTTTAAGCGTGTTAAGGTATGTATCCAGTGTGACGTTGCACTCCATATGTTTATGAAAATATCCTTATGAGTGTAAATATAATGTAACTGGGATATGCTTTATGCAAAAGATCTCTTGTAAGATATCATTACAAAGCTTATCTACTGAGTGTGTTCATCCTATTTGTATGAATGTATCATTCTTGTATCTGAAGCTAGAAATATGAAGTATTACTCTGAAGTCCTATTGTAACTGTGCAAAGTGTGGGCCCTAAATGGTGATTTGGAATCTTGATGGCTCCCATTAGCTAGGACAATTGGTTGTAAATGGCTCTGTTTACTTGTAAGCCTTCCTGTATATCTTGTGCCAGCCAGTGAGTAATGAAGTCTCACTGGACATGTGAATGTGTCACATGATACTGGAATCCATCTTAAACCGGGTGCTTTTCCATTTAGAAGGAAGGGTGGGAATCCAGAGAGAGACAAAGGATTCCCGCCTTGTACCAAAGATATAAAAGGGGGTGGAACAGAACAAAGGTGGCTGCCAGTCATGAGAAATCCCCTAGTTACCACCTGAGCTGGAGCTAACAAGGACTGCACCGGGGAAAGGATTGGGCCCAGACTAAGGAGGAGTCTAGTCTGTGAAAGAAGCTTATTGGAACTACTCTGAGGGCGAGATTTACCTGTATTCAGTTTCTTAAATGTATTCGGCTTAGACTTGCATATTTTGTTTTATTTTGCTTGGTAACTTACTTTGTTCTGTCTGTTATTACTTGAAACCACTTAAATCCTACTTTTTATACTTGAAAAAATCACTTTTGTGTATTATCAAACCCACAGTAAGTGATTAATACCTGGGGGAGCAAACAGCTGTGCATATCTCTCTATCAGTGTTACAGAGGGTGGACAGTTCATGAGTTTACTCTGTATAAGCTTTATACAGAGTAAAATGGATTTATTTGGGGTTTGGATCCCACTGGGATCTGGGTGCTGAAGAGAGGTAACCTGCTGAGTGGTTTTCAGTTAAAGCCTGCAGCTTGAGGCGTGGTTCAGACCTGGGTCTGTGTTGCAGCAAGCTGGCGTGTCTGGCTCAACAAGGCAGGGTTCTGGAGTCCCAAGCTGGCAGGGAAAATGGGCTCAGAGGTAATTCCAGCACATCAGGTGACAGTTCAAGGGGATCTCTGTGACCGAAGCCGTAACATCCAGGCTTCCTCCTCTGAGCACACTCTGTGGTATCAGAGTGCCTTGCTGTAGAGAACAGATTTCTTGGTGTGTTTGGGTAGTTTCTGGATCTATGAAGGTAGGTGTGGTGATCTGTGAGTTTCTAGTACATAGTTTTCTGTAGGATTCCATTGCTGAAGCTGATTGTAGTGTCCAGAAAGTTGATGATCGTGTGGGAGTGTCCCAGGGAGAGATTGATGGATGGGTGGTGGTGGTTGAAGTTGTGGTGAAAAATCTGAGGGAGTTTGTCTGTCCAGAGGACAAAAATATTGATGTGTATCAGGTATATTGTTGGTTTTGTAGTGCATTTGTCCAGAAATTATTCTTCAAGGTTGGCCATGAAGAGGTTGGCATATTGTGGAGTCATCCTGGTACTCAGACTGTTCCCATGGTTTGGACGAAGTGTGTGTTGTTGAATGTAAAATTGTTATCGATGAGGATGAAACAGCTCAGTTTGGCGATGTGTTTGGGGTGGATAGCTGCATGTTGTCTATTGTCTTGGAAATATTTGAGGAAGGCAGGTATGCTGTCATTGTGAGGGATGTTGGTGTATAGGAACACCAATAGGATGGCAGGGATGGTGTTCTGAGAGAAGTTGTTAATGTTGTGGAGGAAGTCAGTTTTGTCCTGGAAGCTGCCCCTTTTTGTGATGAGTGGTTTGAGGATGGTTTCTGAGTCCTGATTTTCCTTCAGTAAGAGTGCTTTGGCCAGATATGATGGGTCTGCCTGGGTTCCCTTGTTTATGTCTCTTGGGAAGCATGTAGAAGGTCCCTGGCGTGTGGGGTTCTTGGGAGGATGAGTTTGTCTTGGAGTTGTTCAGGAAGGATTTGATGTCCTTAAATTCCTGGGTGAATTGTAGCATGGACTCTGCTTTGAGTTCTTTATAGTATGGGGGTTTCAGAGAGCTCGTTGACTTCGTTAACATAGTCACCATGGTTGGGGACTATGATGGCATTTCATTTGTCAGATTGTTTGATCACTGTTCCTACTGTATTTTCCACTATATGTGTGTGTGTGTGTGTGTGTGTACACACACACACAGACAGAGAGAACATGAAACAATGGGTGTTACCATACACACTGTAAGGAGAGTGATCAGTTAAGGTGAGCTTTTATCAGCAGGAGAGAAAAAGAACTGTTTGTAGTGGTAATGAAAATGGCCCATTTCCAGCAATTGACAAGGAGATGTATGTGATGTCTTTTTTAAGGATTTCACAGTCAATTTCTTTCATGATGCAATCAGTGTAACGATCAAGGGTGTGGTTTCATCTGCTTTGTGGTGTCCAGTCAATTTTTTTTTTTCCTTATGAGTGTCAATGGGGATGTGGTAATATGAGTGGTGTCCTCATTGTGAAAGAATTAATTGAATTGATAACTCTTCTAGACACCAATAATCACAGGCTGAATAGAGACACTGGTTTTATAGCAGGTTACAGATTGTTGTAATAAGCTAACAACCATTCCCTAGCTGTCTTCTTCCCCCCACCACCCTTCCTTTCCCTCCTGTGACTAGAGGGGTGTTCACAGACCACTTCACCTTGAATGATCATACGAACATAAGAACGGCCATACTGGGTCAGACCGAAGGTCCATCTAGCCCAGTATCCTGTCTTCCAACAGTGGCCAATGCCAGGTGCGCCAGAGGGAATGAACGGAACAGGGAATCATCAAGTGATCCATCCCCTGTCGCCCATTCCCAGCTTCTGGCAAACAGCCATTGGCTAATAGCCATTGATGGACCTATCCTCCATGAATTTACCTAGTCCTTTTTTGAACCCTATTATAGTCTTGGTGTTCACAACATCCTCTGGCAAGGAGTTCCACAGGTTGACTGTGTTGTGTGGGGAAAAAATACTTCCTTTTAGTATGTTTTAAACCTGTTGCCTATTAATTTTGTTTGGTGACCCCTAGTTCTTGTGTTATGAGAAGGAATAAATAACACTTCCTTATTTACTTTCTCCACACCAGTCATGATTTTATAGACCTCAGTCATATCCTCCCTTAGTCATCTCTTTTCCAAGCTGAAAAGTCCCAGTCTTATTAATCTCTCCTCATAGGGCAGCCGTTACATACCCCTAATCATTTTTGTTGCATTTTGATCCTTTGAAATACATGTAACTTCTTATGCTAAACAATCTGTTGCATCTTGTATTTAGCTGTGACACTGTGTACATTTCCCAGACTAAGGAAGAACTGTGTAAGCTCGAAAGCTTGTCTCTCTCTCTCCAACAGAAGTTGGTACAATGTTGGTCCCCACATATTATCTTATGGAAATTTTAGACAAAATGTGATGTCTCACTGATGGTGGTTTTTTTTTTTTTTTTTTTTTTTTTTAAACCATAACACTTGAACTTTTTTCAAAGTTAGTGAACATTTTCATTCACCCTGAGAATTGACCTTCAGTGTTTTGGTAACACAGATTTGAATCTGAACTACAAGGGTAAGTGAAACAAAGGCTTGTTGTGGGTTCCAAGACCAGAAGACACCATTGTATCTAGTCTGACCTGTATAACAGAGGCCATAGAAAGTCCCCAAAATAATTCCTAGAAGAGATCTTGTAGATGAACATCTAATTTTGATATAAAAATGATCACTGATTGAGAATCCACCATGATCTTTCATAAATTATTCCAGTGTTTAATTGCTCTGACTGTTAAAAATATGCACTTTATTTGCAGTCTGAATTTGTCTAGCTTCAACTTCAAGCCATTGGATCGTGGTATACCTTTCTCTTCAGACTGAAGAATGCAAAGCCTATTGGTAGCCAGACCAGGAGAGTGTATGGAGTTTAGTATTTCTGAAGTTAGAAAGAATAAGATCACTGTGGCTAAAAGGTTAAAATAGCTTCAACGCTTCCAGTGGCTGGCATGAGAGTGTTATACAGGAAGGAAGGATGGTATTAGAAAAATTTAGTGTGAAGTGCATGATATCACTTGAGGGGTGGGTGTTTGCATACCTTATTTATACATCAGTATATTGAATCAAGGTACTCGGATTCCATGGTGACAAGTGTAACACAAATTTTAATTTTTTTTATTGTTGAAGGTGTATAGGTATAGTAGTTTCATAAGTTTGTATGGAGCATGGCAGGACTACAGGGGTGGAAAATTTTGCATCTGTATACTGTCCAAAGTGTAGGGGGTTTTTTACATTTTACTTTTAACTCAGAATTTTTTGGTATTCCAATGTTTTTAACACTTGCAAATCTCCTGAAAATTGGTGGTGGTACATATTTCCATCTAGAATTCCAGTTTAACATAGTGCTGCACTCTGGCTTAAATTTTAATCTTGTATGCTGAAAGGTTCTGCTTTATATAAATGGTGATGGGAGTGATTTGGTAAGTTGAAGTTGGAATTAATTTCTACAGGGAAGATTTAATAATGGTATGAGTGTGCTCATGGACATAAATTTCTTTTGAAAATGTTGTTGTAATTGGCCAGACGTAAGGTCATGCCAGTGCACCAATTCCTAGTTATGTACGGTAGGGGCTTCCATCACTTAAGAATATTCTTTATGCCCATTGTTTTTAAATAACCATCCGCTTAGGCATCCTTCTGCTCAGTAGGAGCTGTTGCAGCCCTTTTGGCATAGAGGAAGGAGTGCTAGGCCGAGAGCTGGGATTCGGAGCTTTAGTCCGAATTCTTCCACTGATTCTGTGCACTTCACAGCCTTTGTATGTAGCCTTGTAACTCAGTAACACCTAGTTTAGAAGGCAGGGAAGTATAATCCCTCCTCGCCCCCACCCCACACACACACTGAGAGTTGCACAAGATAATGTCAAACAGCTGGGAAAATAATCTAGTCTCTAATTTCAGAGGGATAGCCGTGTTAGTCTGTATCAGTAAAAACAACAGAATGGGTTTTAGCCCGTGAAAGCTTATGCCCAAATAAATTTGTTAGTCTCTAAGGTGCTACAAGGACTCTAGTCTCTAATGTTGCAGACCAAGTCTCAGCCATCTAGCTACTTTGTTTTTGAGAATGAATGTGCCAGACCTGTGTGTTTGTCTGGGCTTTCTATAACCACTAGGCCCCATTTCCCTCCTGAGCCAGAAATAGAACCTGGCCATTCTGATTCTCAACATTCCCAGATAGTTGTGTAAGTCACTGCTCTTCGGGTGGCTGGCCCACATAGTGGGTAACAGCCTGATACTGTGACCAGTTATTCATTTAGCTCAGGTAGTACATCTCCGTTGTGGATTAAAAAGTTCTGGATTCAAGACCTGCTGATAACTTAAGTTGAGTGAGGTGGTCAGTATGACTTCCCATGAAACTTCTGGATTTTTTTTCAGTTTTTTTAAACTTAAAAAATTGTAATAAAAAACCCACCCCTGTTAAAAGCATGCTTGAGTTTCAAAGTCAATCCCTAAATTAGGAAATGCCAGAATTAAGGTTCTTATGCAATCTTAATTTGCCTCTTCTGTATGTATTATGAATGATTAAAGTCTTCATGTGATCGCATGGTGTCAGTTCTACAACACCCATGCCTCATTCTGTATAAAGGCTGGACAGTGTATAAGGCAGAGGTTTGTAAGAAAATAACTTGTAGTTAAGGCACTGGACTGGAACCCAAGAGAACTGGCTTCTATTTCAGTCTCTGCCATAGATTTCCGATGTCACCTTGGGTGAAGCTGTTGCCCCTGCAATCTGAGTTCAGCCCCTTGCTAATATGTATCTTTTAACATAGTTTTGTGTATGTGATTTGTTATACATTGAAACATACCTAAAATCTATTTTCACTCCTGTTTTTTGTTGTTTCCCCTCCCCCAATTTATTGAAATGAACATCTGGGGGCTTTTTAGTGGTTCAGGTTTGTTAGCTTGAGAGAATGAAATAGCCTGGAATTTTTTTGAAAAACACTGGAGTTTTCCTTTAAGATATTAAGATAATATATAGTTTTGAAATAGCTACTTGTTTTCATCTTCCTAAAGTAAAAAGCTTTCAATTGAATACAGGTAGAGAAAGTTCAATTTATTTTAAAATGAAGTTGTAGACCTTATTTGTGATTTTTCTCTTTGCAGATATTTTATAGAATGTCTAATGGTTATGAAGATCACATGGCTGAAGATTGCAGGGATGATATTGGTAGAACAAATTTAATCGTGAACTACCTCCCTCAAAACATGACACAGGATGAGTTACGGAGTCTATTTAGCAGTATTGGCGAAGTTGAATCTGCTAAACTTATTCGGGACAAAGTTGCAGGTATAATCTAGTCTATAAGAGTTTTTGCTTTGTGGTAGACTGCTTGCTGAAATATTAACTTGATCTTATGAATAAGGTGAAACGTAGACTGTGCAAACAATCAGAGTCCTCAAAACAGGAAAATACTACGTGCCTTATATATTGTTGCAGGATAACCTTACCTTAAGGAAATTTCTTATTTGAGTGCTTTATTTTGTGACCTTAACATTGCTCTAATGCTAATTCCATTTCAACTTCCCAAGCTCTTTAAGGAAGAAGGCAAGATGGGGCTCAGGGAAAAGTAATAAACACAGTGCTGCTTAGATTTGTGGAACTTGATGGTTCTTTGAAATTCAACAAATGTAATCAGAGCCAGAGTAACAGCCGTGTTAGTCTGTATCCGCAAAAAGAACAGGAGTACTTGTTAGTCTCCAAGGTGCCACAAGTACTCCTGTTCTTTTTGTGTAATCAGAGCCGTAACTTTCTTGATACACCTATTCAGTTTATTAGCTAGCAAGAGTCACTAGCAGAGTTTTATCAGCTTCTTGATGTGGAAATAATGAGGTGGTTAGAGTATAAAGGCACGTAATTTTTGACATGCTAAGTAGTTTCCTATATTTACAAGTTCTGCTCATCCTTGTTCAGAATCTTTTGAGTTTACAATCTGCTTCAGTAGGTGAGGTAGTAAATTCCTATAACCAAGTAGCTGTGCAGGTAACTGACTGTGGATACATGTTTGCCTACACCCATGTCTAACTAAGCATGTAGCTAACAGCCTAGTGGAATTTTCTACAGCACTTGGTGAATCCTGCATTTCAAAGATTCTTACTCGCTTCTTCAAAATTAGCAAAGCCCATATTGTTCATTAAGGCCTATTTACATACCAAGTCTGAAGCTTCAAAATTCAGTGGCTGAGTTATCCTCATGAATAAAAATTAATATTTGTACAGAATGTCAGTTTTAGTAGAGACGAAGCACGTAAAATTTTGTGCAGAAGGTGAATATTTTAGAAAGCGTGCATGTGAGAACAGGTGACTACAGTGGAAATGGTTTCGCAACTTTAATTATAACATTGACGACTAGTATGACTTCTGGAAAAAATGAGAACAGGGATCAGAACTTTTCAGAGTCCCTCTTTAGCTGAAACTACTTTATATGGCATATGGATATGTGGGTAGTATGAGCAGAACTAGTTCATGAGGGGTTTACACAGAAGCTTGACAACATAGGGATGGAGAAGACCTGTGATAGTAAGCCATCCAGTCCGTTTCCCAGGCAGTGCAGGACTGAATTCTACAGCACGTTGTCCATTATTTTGTTCAGATTAGTTTAAAATGTCTTAAGCACTATAATTAGGTCTAGACATTCCACCACATTCTTGGGGAATCTACTTTGCAACTTTATACATTAACTGACAGGAATGTTTTTTCCTGGTCAGCTTAATTGTTCCATTCCTTAATTATTCCTAGCTAGATAATCTTTGTATTAGACTAAAACACTTATTAACCAAAGACTGATATGGAAGATGGAGAGCCAACAGTGAGGCCTGTAACTGAATAGCAAGCCCAGCCACACACTTCATTCATCTGCTCGGGAGGAGGAATTAATCTCTAGATTTGCCTGAGGATCCAGCTGATGGGCTTGGTCTTCCACATCAGCTTCTGTCTCCTAAGCATCCAAGTTAAATCTGAAGAGCTTTCCATTTTCCTTTCTCTTGCCCACTCTTACTCTTTTTTGGCTTCTTGGAGGGAAGAGACTTGTCCCCTCTCCTCCTTCCCTTTTCACTACCACTGCATCCCATTCTGGAGGGTCTGGTGTGGAGTTTCTGCTATTCTATCCCTTCATCTGGCTTGCGGTTTTTTTTTTGGATAATCCTTTGCTATGAATAGCTCCAATACTTGATTGTGTTTCATTACTTTCTCAAACAGCTATGGGGTGGAATCTATGAGCAGCAGCACAGACATTGGAGCTATATTCAGATTTCAGAAGACATTAGACATCGGTTAACATTTGGAAGATGATCTTTGCTCCTTATGATGGTGTTTTTATTTAATCTTGTTTTCTGCAGAAATGATGACCTAGACCTTCTTACGAGGGAAAACTACTTATTGTTAGCGAGTGGATTTTTCATCTCTTGGCAATTCCTGTCCATCTTTGATGTCTTAATCCTTCAAATACTGTATTTGGAAATTGTCTCACCAGTATGACTCTCTCTTCTTAGTTGCTGCTTGAATTATGTGAGATTTAGTTATTCTAATCTTACCTCATAAATTAATCTGTCTGACCACGTTTGTTGCTGTGTCTCTGGTAATAGAAGATCACACTTAGAATAATATGTTCTGCACTGGTGTCACGGCTTCGTCACAGCTGGATACAAGAGCAAACTACAATTTTTCAGTCATCTGCAAATTTTATCTGCAAAGACTTTATATTTTCTTCCAGATCATTGATTTAAATTTTTTTATTAAATGGCATAAGGCTGAGAAAGATGAGGCAGGAAACCTCTAGAACAGTGGTTCTAAGCTATGGGGCAGGCCTCCCAAGGGAGGAGCAAGAATGTGTCAAGGGAGGCACAAGCTCTGTATGTGTGTGTGTGTGTGTGTGTGTGTGTGGGGAGGGAGTTATTTATATTTATTTTTTGAGAGCTCTGGCTGGCTGTCAGTCCAGGTAGCTGGGGCTCGTTCAGAAGTGCCATGCACATCTGGGAGGTGGGGATAAAGGGGCAGTTGGAACCCTGCCACTCCAGGGCTGACAGCCGGAGCCCTGCCACCTGGGCTCAGGGTCTCCTCCCTCTGGCAGCCCAGGCTCTCCTCCTCCTCCCGTCCCTCCAATCCCTCACTAGGAAGTGACAGGACTCTGGCTGTCAGCCCTAGGTTGGCAGCAGCAGCGCAGAAATAAGCGTGACAGTGGGGTGCTAAGTCTGTGTGAAAAGTGATATTGACGAATGACTTTTCACATTGCCACCCTTACGTCTGCGCTGCTGCTGGCGTGGAGCTGCCTTCAGAGCTGGGCGCCTGGCCAGCAGCCGCTGTTCTCTGCTGTGCTTTCAGAACTGGGTTGCTGTATATGTACTTGGGGGGGAGGGTAGTAAATTACTACAGATACAAAGAAGGGGCGGACCGATCATTCTAGAAGTACCCCCACTATTTGATCATTCTCTATTAACAATTGCATTTTGAGATGTTAGCCTATTTTAATTTATCTAAAAAGTATCATATTGATTTAATCAGGGGTTCTCAAACTGAGGGTCAAGACCCCTCAGAGGGTCAAGAGGTTATTATTTGGGGGGGTTGCGGGCTGTCAGCCTCCAGCCCAAACCCCACTTTGCCTCCAGCATTTATAATGGTGTTAAATGTATTAAAAAGTGTTTTTAATTTATATGGGGGAGTTGCACGCAGAGGCTTGCTGTGTGAAAGGGGTCACCAGGACAAAAGTCTGAGAACTCCTGATTTAATGTAATGCAGACTTATTAATCTGAGGTAATAAGTCATATGCCTTACAGATATCAAAGTATATTCTATCAAGTTACCTTTATCAACCAGATTTGTAATGTTGTTAAAAAAAATCAAGTTTGCTTGACAACACCTATTTTCCATTAAGCTATGTTGATTGTCATTTAATTATTTTTCCGTCTTCTCTTTATTGATAGTCCCACATCATCTGTTCCATTATTTTTGCCTGACATTGAGGCCAAACAAATTAGCTTATAATTAGCTACTCATCCTGTTTTATTCTTTAAATATTGTCAGAACATTGACTTTCTTCTTGGTCTCTGGAATTCGTTTTCCAAGGTTTATTGAACTAACACCAGTGGCCTGCAGACTCTTGGGTGCAACATTTCCAAATCTGTTGATTGAAAGCTTTTAACTGTAGTAGAAGCTGCTTAACACCCTCCTTGGTTACTGCTGGAATGGTGCGGTTATGAGGTGGATACATTATCTAGCTTTGTTCCTCATACAGAATAAACATTAACCAAATGCTTTTACCTTCTGTGCATCATTGACTATATTACCATCATCTCAATCTAGTAAAGATCTGTATAAGTGTTAGGATTTCTTTTGTTTCATGATTCATTAAAAATATTCTTCCTTATTGTCCTTTGACCTGTTAGCCATTGATACTCCATTGGTACCTTTAACTTCCTTTATGAGTCAACTGTAATTCTTAACTTCTAGTTTATATTCATTGCAGTCCATTTCCCCTTTTCCCATTTGCTTATTGCTGCATGCTGACTTATATTTTATTGTTCCTTTCATATCCTCTCAGCCAAGATGCTTCAGTTAGAGGGGCATTATGCTCCCGGTCAGTATTTTGTATAATTATTTTTAGCTTTGAGAAATTGGCCCTTTTACAGTGCCAAGAATCTATATTACTGTCTGGGACTGTATTCTGTTTTCACACAGCAAATAAGATCATGGTCACTTGTACTGAGGCATCTGCTAACTCTTTATTTTGCTGAGCAATGCATCTTTGACCCTTAAATAAAATTCTGTAAATAATCTTTGTTTAGTGTCTTTTTTAACCCTTTTTCCTAACAAATGGCTGTCTTTAGTTACATTTTCCATATACACCTCTACCCTGATATAACGCTGTCCTTGGGAGCCCAAAAATCTTACTGCGTTATAGGTGAAACGGCGTTATATCGAACTTGCTTTGATCATCTAGAGTGCGCAGCCCCCCCCCCCCCCCCCCCCCGGAGCACTGCTTTACCGCGTTCTATTCATATGCATGTTATATCGGGTCGTGTTATATCGGGGTAGAGGTGTAGTTAAAAATCATTACCAGTTATCCTCATATGTACCGTTGAAGAAATTAGTGTTTAAGCAATGTTATTAACTATTTTTCTATCTTTCCCATTACAGTCACAATTCTCTCATTCAAAATGGCCATGCTTTCCCAGAGGTTAATGGCTTTTAAGCTACTTGTGCCTAAATAGAGAAGGAACTGCTTTCCTAGAGGGCAACATCCAGAGTTACCTTCCAAAATTTTAGTAACTAGTATCTAAAACCACTACTTTAGGGTATAATCTAACCTCTAACTTCTGGGGTTTAGGAGGAAACTTCCCTGGGAGGAGGTTGTCCCATATCTATTTTGGTTTTTTTGGTATCTTGTGGCCAATGCCAGCTGCTTCAGTTTTAGAGATAGGATACTGAACTAGATGGAGCACTCACCTTGAATTTCTGTGTTCTGTTGGGGTACATCTACACTACAGGGGGGAGTCAATTTAAGATACGCAAATTCAGCTACGTGAATAGCGTAGCTGAATTCGACGTATCGCAGCTGACTTACCCCACTGTGAGGACGGCGGCAAAATTGACTTCTGCGGCTTTCTGTCGACGGCGCTTACTACCACCTCCGCTGGTGGAGTAAGAGCGCCGAATCGGGGATCGATTGTCGGGACGCGATAAATCGATCCCCGAGAGGTCGATTTCTACCCGCCGATTCAGGCGGGTAGTGTAGACCTAGCCTTGGAGTGGTTCTGCTTCTGTGCTTGCTTCAAAGCAATCATCTGACCTCTGTGCAGAGTTTCTGGGCTGAGGGTTTTGTCCTGAGAGCCTTTGCATTGCTTAGTTGGTTGATTAACTCCTCAAAGGAGGTTGAACTTACAAGTGCTGTTTGATTGTCACATCACACTTGGAGGTCTTGGTGACTGGCTTGGTTGGAAGGTTGCGCACCATGGAAATTTATCCTGGCTTGATGCAGCAAACTGTACCTCTAGCCAGTTTTGTGGATATGTAACACCCTTGTCTTGATATAATTCATGTCAATGGTTGCCCAATGTTCATGTGCTGTCCCAGCCCCCCTTAACAATGCTTCAGCCTATCGCCTAACTGGGGGCAAAGGGATGGTGCTGAAAAGGAATATGACTGTTTAGAGTGTGATAGCTTTTGAGGAATCATCAGCCCATGTAAATATCCAGTGAGGAGGAAGACAAAGGCAATGTCTGGCCAGGATGATCTTACTTTTGCCCACTTCCTGAAGAAGCAGCCCCAATGCACTTCCTAAACCACAAGCCCATCCTTTCTCTTCCTGTAGTCCCCTGCTTTATTTGTTACACACCTTTGAATGAGGCAGGGGTGGTGTGAGGGCTTCAGATAACTGCCTCATTGGGGGCATGGCTACACATTCAGTGCTGCAGCGGCACAGCTGGACTGATGCAGCTGCAGTGCATCTGGTGAAGATGCTCTGTCAATAAAACTACCTCGGCGAATGGCAGCAGCTATGTCTGCAGGACAAGCTCTTCCACCAATATATACTGTGCACACAAGCACTTATGTCAGTGTAACTTATGTCGCTCGGTGGTGGTTTAGTCACACTACCGTGTGACATAGCTTATGCCAATATAAGCTGTACTGTAGATGTAGCCTTACTATGTATTCTAGGCATTGATTGAGGCCCAGGTTCTGAGGGGCAAGAAAATAACGTGGTCACATCATTGGGGCAAAATTAAGGAAGAAGGGGCAGCCTTTATTATGGCAAATTTAAATGATTTCCTCCTTTAAAATACCTGTTTATTTAGGAAGTAGTTTAGCAATTTTACAAATCTCTCTACCACACAAGCACCACAAGTGTAATATTAACAATTACAAAAAATCATTTTGTTTAGAGAAATCTTATACAAACATGGTCATTGTCATCAAGGACTTTTTTGCTTTACACTGAAAAGACAGTTCTTCAAGTGATGGTCCCTACTGTATTCCAGTGAGGGCTTATGCATATGCACCGTGTGTTTGGATCTGGAGATTTTTTCAGGTAATAGTGTTCATTGATCCGCACATGCACCCATGGCTTGCCTCATGGTTTTGTCTGAGGTGATAAAGGGCGGACTGAACCAATAATCTCTCCGGTTCCTTCTGACTGCCACATGGTCCGGGTTGGAACTATTAGTGTCCTCTTGCATGTGATGCACTTTATTAAAAAAAAAAAGAAGTGTACATAGTTTTACAGTTTTTACCATTTCTGTTGATTTTTATAGTAGTTTGTTAGTAGGATCGGGGTATCTTTTTGGGATGTTTTATTCCCAGTGAACACCCACCACCACCACCCATGTGCGGCTACAGGCCTATGCAGAGAACCTCAGGCTTTAAAATCTGCACCTCCTGCCTGCGTTCCTTCTTGGTCAGATACGAACATCAACACTGCATCTACTGCTTGGAAGAAGCCCACATTTCATCCAGGTGCAGTATCTGCCAGTTTTTTCCAAGCCATACCCAGACTCTCCACCTCCAGAAGTACCTCATGGAAGTTGCCATGAGACCTCATTTTGACCCTGGCCAGGCAACCCCACTGTACGTCAACCTGAGGCTACCAACAGTGTGCCTTCAACTATGAAGTTCAAGGCCGGCACCAGCAGTACCACCATTATGGACCATGCGCATGGGCCTAGTCAGGAGATAAGGAGACATGCACATAAGCATGGCAGTAAATCTTCCTCTAAACCTACGAAGGGAGAGACTCCTTCCGTGAGTTCCAGCCATGGGGACTGAGTGCAACCTAAAGTGCACAAACATGAAAAACAGCTGCATAAATCCATAGATCCGCCAGTACTGAGTGTGGACCTGCACACACAAGTCAACATTAGCATCGCTCAGAGCCAGAGAGCCATAAACTCCAAGGAAGACCACTGCTCCCATTTCGGTTCCGGGGACCGAGAAAGCGCTCTTGACTCCACGGAGGTTGGGAAAAGTGCCAGAACCCCAGTAAGTGTTTGTTCTGGGAGAACCAAGGTCCCAATGCTTTCTGGAGCCCTCTACTTCCAGGGAGACGTGTTATCCGGCATCAGACATGCCACATCTGAGGCACTCCTCGCCCCCCACTCCAGCAGTGCACAGCTCCGATGGTACTGCCAATGGAACCGGTCTCCAAGTTTTCATCTTCAGAGGACTTGGATGAGGGTTAGGGACCATCCATCCCTTTCCGCCACTACGAGTACGCACTGAGACCTTCTATATTATGACAGTATTCTCCACTCCAGCTGCCGTGGAGCCACTGGTTTCCTTGCACCATGGGGCCCTCCTCAGCACCCTCTGGATCCATCCTGCTGGTCCTATTGCAGATCCTGGCCCCAATATCTTCTCTCAAAACCTGTCCATTCTGTCAGGGAGGCTTCACCTATTTCACCATCTGAGGTGCTTTCGAGTCGACGTTTGGAACCTGTAATGGAAGATGAGCGTCTCAGACGGTACTGCTGGAACAGGAGAAATTCCCATCATCCTCTCCTGATGTGGCAGTGGTTTCAACGTCCTCCCCATCTTCTGATGACTACTAGCCATTCCAGGATCTCCTGAGTGGAGTGGCTGGAGAGCTTTACATTCCCCTGGAGGAGATCCAAGGCACTCAGCATAAGCTGCTGGATATACTTCTCTCAGAGCGACTCTGCTGGGCCTCGATATCCATCAACGATGCCATCCTTGAGCCAGCTCACACAGTTTGGCATACTCCAGCCACACGTACGCGTACCCGAACAGGGGCAGAAAAAAATACTATGTACCAGTCAAGGGGTCTGAGTTTCTCTTCTCACTTCCACCTCCCAATTAACTTGTGGTACATGCAATGACAGAACGGGCTAGGCAACAGCATCTATCCTTCACCCCATCCAACAGGAAGGGCAAGCAACTGGACCTTTCAGGCTGCGAAGTCTTCTTTTCAGCCAACCTTCAATACAGGATTTCAAATGATCAAGCATTACTTGCCACATATGATTTCCTGAATTACAGAAAATTGCAGGATTTTGCCAAGTAACTGCCACAACAGGACCAGACCTGATTCCAGGCAATAATTGTGGAGGGGAAGCTGATAGCAAGGATCTCAGTCCAATCAGCGGTACATGCAGCAGATACCTCATTGCATTAAATGGCCATGGGCACATCGTCATGAGGAGGTAGTGGGGCTCCATTTGTCTGGTTTACCTAGGGAAGTACAAAATACCATCAAAGACCTGATGATTCCCTCCACACCCTCAAGGTTCTGAGAGCTACATTCCATTTTGAGTATTTACACACGTGTGCTGAAACTTAAGTTCTACTGCTGCAGCCCGCACAGCATTACAGAACCTCCCAGTTTTTCCATCAACGGCCTTACAAAACACCAAGGAAGTATCAGAAGATTAAAAAATCTCATCCTCCAGGACCCACCCTCCCAGTCTTCCTCCTCCCAGAAGAGGTATTTCTGAGGAACTCTAGAGAGCTGTCAGCCACCTTGCCTGCTGCGATATAAACACCCCACCCCGTTTGGGTGTCATCTAGCACTCTCTTTACAAGCTTGGAGTGCAATAACAACGTACAGTAACTCCTCGCTTAACATTGTAGTTATGTTTCTGAAAAATCCGACTTTAAGCGGAACGATGTTAAGCGAATCCAATTTCCCCATAAGAATTAATGTAAATGAGGAGGAGGTTGGGTTCCAAGGAAACTTTTTTCACCAGACAAAAGACTATATATACACACATGCGCGCTCTCTCTCGCTCTCTCTCGCTCTCTCTCGCTCTCTCTCGCTCTCTCTCGCTCTCTCTCGCTCTCTCTCGCTCTCTCTCGCTCTCTCTCGCTCTCTCTCGCTCTCTCTCTTTCTCTCTCTAAGTTTTAAACAATTTAATACGGTACATAGCAATGATGATCATGAAGCTTAGTTGAGGTAGTGAAGTCAGAGGGTGGGATATTTCCCAGGGAATGCCTTACTGCTAAATGATGATCTAGTACTTGATTGAGCCCTCAAGGGTTAACACGTTGTTAATGTAGCCTCACACTCTACAAAGCAGCACAAATGGAGGGAGGGGAGACAGCATGGCAGACAGAGAGAGACACCCTGTGTGAGAGAGATGCATGTTGCCCCTTTAAGTATGCTGACCGCACTCTAAGTACATTGCCTTTTTAAGTAGATCAGCAAATTGAGACAGCAGCTGCTCCCAGCAAGCTTCCTCTGTCCTGAGCCCTGTTGTGTGTCTCCCCCTCCACCCCCCGCTCTATGGAGACGGGGTAAGCGAGGGGCAGGAGCAGGGGGACACCCTAACATTAGCCCCCCTCATCCTCCCCCTCCTCCCCCCCCCCCCCCCCAGCAAGCAGGAGGCTCCTGGGAGCAGCTCCAAGGCAGAGGGCAGGAGCAGCACATGGCAGTGGGGGAGAGATTAGCCTGCTGAGCGGCTGCCACACAGGGAACTTAGGGGAGCTGCCAGTCCACCCTGATTCCAAGTCCCCACCAGCTAGCTCCAACGGGCTGCTCTTTCTGCAAGCAGTGGACAAAGCAGGCAGCTGCCAAAAAACGTTATAAGAGAACATTGCGCAGCTTTAAACGAGCATGTTCTCTAATTGATCTGCAATGTAACAACGAAACAGTATTAACCGGGATGACTTTAAGTGAGGAGTTCCTGTACAAGTGGGTGCTAAATGTCATCCACTATGGCTATATGATTGAGTTCTTTACGCTACCTCATTCACAACCCCCTCCCTGATCCCTCCTGAAGGACCACTCATGACAGAATCCTCGTCCTGGAGGTGGCCTTCTGACCACAAAGAGGGGCTATAGAGTGGGCTCCTCTGGACTTTTCTATTCAACTTACTTCCTGATACCCCAAAAGAAGGGTGGGTGGAGCCCAATCCTGTATCTCTATCATCTCAATTGCTTCATCCGCAAAGCCCAAGTTTCATATGGTCACCATAGCAGCCGTCATCCCATCATTCGAAGAAGGTATGTGCTTATGGCTCTCAATATTCAGGATGCTTATTTTCATATAAACATTCATCTGTCCCACCAAAGGTTCCTGATGTTTACGGTGGGCCTTCAGCACTTTCAATACAGGGTCCTGCCATTTGGATTCACCACTGCTCCCAGGGTCTTCACCAAAGGTTTCTCCATCATAGAGGCCTATCTCAGCGGAATACAGGGACCTCATAACACCTATCTCAATGACTGGCTCTTAGCAGCGTAGTCCAGATTTCCACCTTCATGTTACTCAGACTGCTTTCATCCCTTGGAGTCAGCTTCAATGTTGAAAAATCAACTTTGGACCCCACACGGTCCCTAGAATTTATAGGGGCCTCCATCAACTTAATCATAGCACGAGAGTACCTATCAAGGAACATATTCCAGTCTCTGCAGGAACTCGTAGCCCAAGTAGTTAGCGGTCCTTCTGTCCCGGTCAGGACTTGCCTGTCCCTCTTTGACCATATGGCTTTGGGCACGTACATCACTGCCTTGGCTCGCCTCCACCTTTGCTGCTTCTAGATGTGGCTCCAGAGAGTTTACTCACTCATGTGCCATGCCATGGATCTGATACTGACAGTTCCTACTGAAGTACACTCTTCCCTCCAGTGGTGGACAGACCCCCGACAGGTCTGTGTGAGGGTCCCCTTTCTCCCATCCTCCCCGGACAAGACTATTTATCACCAACACATCCCTCATAGGTGGGGAGATCACATAACATAAGGAACATTGACCCCTCAGGAATTCAGGATGCATGTCAACATTCTAGAACTCAGAGCTGTAAGGAAGGCATGCCAAGCATTTCTCCTATCCATTTACACCCATCATGTTCTTATCATTCTGGACAACACCACCACTGTTTACTACACCAACAAACAAGGGGGCATGAAGTTAACTGCTCTATTTGTGGTGAGGTGATCAATCTATGATATTGGTGCATCGTGCACAAGATCCTTTTATCTGCAGCCTATCTTCCAGGGTCTCAGAACGTGATTGCAGACTCTCTCAGCTGACAGTTCATGACTGATCACAAGTGGGAACTCTGATACCGTAGTAAGCGACATCTTCAACAAATGGGGGACTCCGACAAGGGACCTCTTTGCCTCCCCCAAGGCACATACCTCTCCTAGTGCAGTATTGGTTTCCACTTGAAATGCACTCATTCTCTGCTGGTTGGACCAGATCAACTACGTCTTCCCCACCACCACTCCTGCCACAAGTACTCCACGAGATCAGGCAGGAGAGAGCAATGGTTATCCTGATTGCCCCACTGTGACCCAGACACATCTGGTTTCCCAACCATCTCTACATGTCAGCTTGTCCTCCACTTCCCATCCCCTACTTTCCCTGAGCTGCTAACGCAAAATAATGGGAAGATCAAACATCCTGATCAACAGACACTTCACCTCACATAGTGGTATTTAGATGGGCATCTTCTCTAGAACAGGCGTGTTCATCAGAAGACAACCTCTTGAGTAGCAGGAAGGAGTCCACAAGGCGTTCCTTCTGGGCCAAGTGGAACCGCTTCACCACCTGGGCCCAACAGAACGGACTTTTCCCAAGAAGAGGTGAAGATATCCTCTTTATTTGGATTACCTCCTGTGCTTGGGGTCACCGGGTCTCGCCCTCCACTCTCTCAAGGCCCACCTAGCAGCAATGTAGCACTTTTCACCCCCCTGTGGAAGGACACTCCATATCTGTTGATTGCTAAGTTTTGAAAGGCCTCATTAGAACGTCACTGTGCAACCTATCGCCCCCCCAGTGGGACCTTAAACTAGTTCTATCGGCATTGATGAAACAGCTCTTTGAGCCTCTAGCTTCCTACTCTATGTCCCTCTTTTCCATGAAAGTTGCCTTCCTTGTGACTATCACTTTGGCAAGAAGGGTAGGTGAATTTTGGGGCCATGAGGGCAGACCCTCCTTTCTCCACTTTCCCATAAGGATTAAGTCTCCCTGCACCTACATCCCAAGTTTCTGCCAAAGTTCGTATCCCAGTTTCATCTTAACCAACACATTTACCTGCTCTCTTCCTGAAGCCTCATGCCTCTGAAGATGATGACTTCACTCCCTTGATGTCCCATAAGGCCTTGGTCTTCTACCTGCAGAGGACAAGACCAATCAGGAAATCTTCTAGATTGCGATAAACAATAGCCAAGAGGGTTAAGGGGCATGCAATCTCCAAGTGGATTTCACTATGCTATCAGTTGTCGGGACTGCCTCCATGCCCTGGGGTGAGGGCCCATTCCATGAGAGCTCAGGCTTCGACCGTGGCCATCCTCCACATTGTGCTGCTTTGGGACATATGTAGAGTGGACATATGGCATTCAGTACATACCTTTGTCACGCATAGGTGTGGGATTCTGCGACGAATGTCTCATTCGGCACAGCTGTCCTCTGCTCAACCTTTCTATCTTCATCCTTGCACCATCCTCCGACTTAAGTGTACTGCTTGTTAATCACCCTCAGTGGAATATAATAGGGACCATCATTCACAGAAGAGGAGGAGGTTACTTACCTGTAACTGGAGGGTCCACAAGATTTGTGGTCCCTATCTGTATTCCACTTCCTGCCCTCCTTCCCCTCTGCTGCGAATATCTTGCGGTGGTGGTGAAGGAATTGGAGGAGGAATTGGAGGAATTCACGGTGGAGAAGGAATTGGAGACAAGGTCAGTCTGCCCCACCCTCAATCACCTCTGTTGAAAATGTGAGGCGAGCAAAGGGCACATGCATGGCCCAACAGACACTACTTCTTGAAAAATCTCCAGCTCTTGATGCATGGTGCACACGCATAAACCCTCAGTGGAATACAAGTAGGTACCACATGTGTCTCAAAATATCTAATTAAGTAACCACCTAATCTAAGTACCTCCTAATCTGTTTCTGCTTATATTAGCAAATCAAAGCAAGTGTAATGTATTTTAAAGATATTCAAAAACAATTGTAAATGCTCTATCATTTGCAGGTGATTGTACTGTCCAGTGTTGCAAATTCTAACTAAATATTTAAGTATGGTTTTTATCCTTTGTGTATAGGTATGTACTTGATGAGTTAACCCTTCAATTACAGCAAAACATAATTTGACAGCTGTCAAATTAATCACAGTTAATGCAAGGGATTAATGCAAAACAAATTATCTAGATTTAAAAAAAATAGTCGTGACTTAATCACTACTTTGGATCATTATCAAGCAGAACCCATCAACATGGAAGCATCCGAATATTTAGCATATTTGGCATGTAAATACCTTGCAATGCTGGCTACAACAGTGCCATGTGAATGCATGTTCTCACTTTCAGGTGACGTCGTAAATAAGAAGCAGGCAGCATTATCTCCCATAAATGTAAACAAACTTGTTTGTCTTAATAATTAAGCTGAACAAGAAGTTGGACTGCGTGGACTTGTAGCCTCTAAAGTTCTATATATTCTTTTTTGAGTTCAGTTATGTACAAAATAATTCTACATTTGTAGGTTGCAATTTCACGATAGAGATTGCACTACAGTACTTGAATGAGGTGAATTTAAAATATTATTTCTTTTGTTTACAAACTAAGTTTAGTTTGTAAACTAAAAAAGATCAGAAATATTAAGTAAGCACTGTGCACTTTGTATTCTGTTGTAATTGAAATCAATATATTTGAAAATGTAGAAAAATACCAAAAATATTTATAACAAATTTAAATTGGTATTCTATTGTTTAACATTGCGATTAAAATTGTGTTTAATTGTGACTGTTTTTTAATAATTTGACAACTCTACTTATTAAGGTTTGTCTAATTTTCAAATAAATTTCCTTCTCCATTGAGAAGTTGCCAATAGTCCAGTGGCTACTAATTTAAGATTCATTGTTCACTTTTTCATTTTTTACTAGGAAGCCCTAAAGAATCATTTGGTAATATCTACAGGGTTGCATACTTCAGTGTTTATGTAGGTGAAGTTGTATACCCAGCTGGATCCCTTGACCCCCTGAGGGCCAGCTCCTGCCCCAGTGTGAGTGTCCCAGCTGGGGACAGACCTGGCTGGAGTGGAGGTGAGGAGCCCAGTGGGTGAATGTGTGAGAGGCTTCCAGCAAGCCTTATTTTCACTTAAATTAGGTCCACAGAATGCCCATTTGGTGCTGTAGAGAGATGTTCTCGAGTCCCAGTATCTCACCTTAACCTCTGAGGGCATTGACCTCACCCTTGTATCCAGAGCCTGCATAATCATAACAACTAGATCAGTGGAAATCAGGCTTCTGACTTGTGCAGAATCCTACCGATTTTGGCAGATTGATACCTGGAACATTCCCTGACGTTTTGGAATTGAGCCAGTGCAGTTTTCAAAAGTTACCATGTTACAGACAGAGAAATGCCATTGAGTTGAGTGTAAGGCCTTGCTTTGCTCAGCCAAATACATAAACGCATGGAACTATTTGGTGGTTATGAATTGCCTATAGTCTAATAATTGGACATGTTCACTAAGTGTATAATATTTCTCACCTCTTCGACTGCAATTTCTTCAAAACCTGTTCCCACCCAACTTTTATAGTGTTTTTTTAACCACGCTAGTCTTAAAGTACATTAAAAACTTAAATTTTAATTTTATTGTGCTGCAAATCAAGATTGCTGATTTTGTTCCTAAGTCGAATCCCATTCCCCTGGGCTAACTTGTCTGTCCACATCCTTTTCCCGCCACATATATGTGAACACTTCTTTACCAAGTTGACAGCAAAACTGATTATAAATTACTTATTTTGGTTCCTGTTTGTCCAGAAACTATTGTTTCTATTAAGTTAACTGTATGAAACAGCTTTCTAGAAAAACTGAACTCGAATGCCTAACCTGAAGGTACTGGGAGATTGGGCCAGTTGAAGATGATCTTGATTTCTGGAAAAGTCTCTGAATAAAGCACTTCAGTGCTTCTGTTTGTAAATGCAATAAACACTGAAAAGGCAAAATGTTCGGGCTTTTCACACCTGTCCAAACAAGGAATGAACAGCAAGGATGAACAAGTTCTTATATAAAAAAAATATATATTTAATTGAAGCTAATGGTTTTGCACATGGTCATTTCTGGGGAGTTTGTTCATTGAAATTGATGTTCAGAAACATAGGAATTGCCATATTGGATCAGAATAAATAGTCTGTCTGTTCTGTTTTTCTGTCTTTGACGGTGGCCAATACCATATGCTTCAAGAGAAGCAGTTAGAATACAGTATAACAACAACAAAAAAGATATTCTTTGTGTTGATTGGGAGTGTAATACTTTATCTAAAATAACTTTGTTGCATGTCCTGCTTGGCTAATGATTCAGCTGAAGAAAAGGCGTATTTGCTTTTGCTTTTTATTTAGTTTAATGTGTTTGGGTTTAAATATACACACAAGCTGGTCTATCCAGAGTCTTGCTATCCTTTCCATCAACTAAAAATAGACTATATGAAAACTATTATAAAATCAATACAGCAGTATATTCTCCTCTCTAGTCATTCCCTCCCCCCAATATCATACATACTATCACCAACCTGCAAACGTAGGATAAATTAAATAATTTGTCCCCCATCCATCTGGCCCCTAAATAACACTTTCCCTAATCACTTCAACTCTCTCCAAATGCCTGCTCAAAGTATACTTTCCAGCATGCCCTAAAAGTCAGTTAAGTTGGGCTATCTAGAACTAGGAGATGGGAGTGAATTACAATGTCAGAAACCCTCAGAGCGGGTGGTCTGACCAGCTCCCTCTTCTATACTAGGCATATACTATACCAGCTCCCTGGGTATATGCCTCTTCTGATCACAACTACTGCAGGATTGCACAAGGAAAGAAGTGTGTTTTATGTTGGATGATCCCAACCCATTTATGGCATTAAAACTCAAAATCAACAACTGGGAGCCAAGGGATAGGTCCTGGAGCACTGCCATCATGCACTTACAGCAAGATATTCCATTTAACAAAAGAGTTGCAACATTCTGCACTAGCTTCAGCTTGTGAATGGATTTAAGATGTAACCTATTATAGAGCACATTGAGTCCAAACTAAAGGTGACAAAGGCATGGATTATAGTGGAAAAGTCTTAATCTGAGAGGAAAGGATGCAACCCCATTGCCAGAGGCAGGAAAAGGGTGTCTTTGTCACTGCTCTTGTTTGAGCATCTAGCAGCAGCTGGAAATTTAACCAGACCCTTAATTGTTTAATTTTACTACTGAGTATGGCCAGATGCCTTCAGAGGATCCGACATAAGCCACCCCCTCCAGTTGCCTCCCTTAACCCACTATATCATTCCATTTTTATCTGTAATATGTTTAATCCAGCTCACTCTCATCCATAGCCAATCTTGTCCAGAGCTAGGGAAGATGCTCAACTTCACTCTGAGTGTAGGAAATGGCAATAAATCTATCATCAATATATTGAAATATTTAGGGCCCTATTACTTTGCCACTCATTTAGCATGCTCATTGAGTGACATCATAGAACTTTGCGGTACTTCACATGAAAGTGCCCTCAGGATCTCGCCACAAAAAGTAGCACAGCCACTAGAGAGCAGCCCTGTTGACTTGCCATAACACCTCATGATCTGTGGTACTGAAGGGAGAGTTGATAACTAGGATTATGGATTTTGATCCTTTGCCAGGAGAAGATTACACTTGTGGTGTTGGTTGGCAATCTCTGTACCTATGTTGGAACCCTGATCAAAAAAGCGCAGGGAAGTCCAGAACTGAGAGATTTAGTTTTACTGTAACCTTTTCCATAATCTCTGCTAAGTCTGCTTTGAGGTGGGTTTCTGGACAGAAGCTGAAAATATGCTTCCTAAAGAGCATTTAACACTCTGCTCTTCAAAGCAGGTGTGAGCATGCTCCAGTTCTGAAGGATCCAGTGCCTTTCCCATCTCTCCAGTGGTCTGTACCAGTCAGGAAGGACAGGGACCCAGATAACAGGTTGTGGCATGAAGTTCTACCAGTGCATAATGCAGACCAAAACTCAACCAGAGAGAGAACCTAGTATTTATCTCTTCCCAGGCTCTGCACCCCTATCTCAGATATAGAGAATTCAGTCTAGCTCTGACTTGTATCTGTAAAGTAACCAGGCGTTTCCTCCAAATTGGAGAAAGTCTCATCAACAATCAGACGAAGGCAGTCTGCATTAACCAGTATATCTGCAATCAGACCAAATCCATTGATCAGGACTTTGCACATGCTATAGTAGAAGTCAAGGGATATTTTTTTGCCATCTGTATAGTCACACCATCTGAATTTAAAAACATCTGTCATCTTCTCTGCTTCGTCTGTCACAGGTCAACTGTAAATCTTTGTATCCTCCAAGGATGAAGCAGGCACCTAGGGGACCACCGTTATCTATAGTTAAGAGGAAAAGATATTTATAGAGTGGTACCAAGCCATCAAGAGAGTTGTCTGTCATAAATAACATATTCTCCTTCAGAACCATCTGGAAGCATTCAAGTTCACTGAGGGCTCATCCTCAACAAAAAATAGGGTATGCCAGCTGTAATAATGGAGAGAATAGCACACTGTGTTTAGTCCTATGTGGGGAAAGATGATGAGAGGTCCATTTCATTTGGGAGCTATAGCAGATTGGTAGAAGTCAGAAGCATTTGATCCTTTGTGATTGATTGAGGTGTGAAATGTACAATAGTACTCTTTCGCTTTAGAGACTGTCGGGCTGTTGCATCTTTTTATCTAGTGTGTGTTGTCATTTTGCTGGCCAATGTGTACAACTTCATTAAGAATGTCAAAGGGTGCTGTAGTTGCATATTAAATTTAGCCCCATATCATACATAGTAATTCCCAGCACTCTTCGTAATCACTGAATCATTATACCCCTCAAGATTCCTTCTGTTCTTTGATATTGCTGTTAGTTCATCTCATGGATCCTTGTGTGGATCTACTGGTACTTTTGAGAGGATCGATGTTTGAGTCCATTGCAATTATCTGTAGATGGTCCAGAGCAGGTACTGGAAAGCTGGCATTATTTTGGTGTATTCAACTTTGAAATGATACTAGAGGGTTTAATTTTCCTGTAATACATGGGTCCTGCAGGGGCTCTCACCTGGGGATAATACAGAGCTCCCTTTTTGTCTGGTGATGGCTACTTTGGAACGAGCCCACATGCCAAAAATGACTGATTCCGAAGAAGATCCTCTGGGGCAACTTTTTCAGCCATGTCTTCTCCCCTAGTGACCTCAAACCAAACCATTTCCACCAAAGCAGAGCTTCTAGACCAGTGGTCCCCAACCTTTTTCATTTGGCGGGCGCCAGACGACGAGCCACCGAGGACTGTGGCTGTGGACGAGCATCCGCCAAAATGCCACCGACAAGCAGCAACGTCAATAGGCATCGCTGCCGAAATGCCGCCGACAAGCAGCGGCATTTCGGTGGCGACGCCTCTGGATGACGCGGCATTTCGGCGGATGCTCGTCCACCGGCCAGTACACGGGTTCACTTACACGCCCCGGTAGGCACCATGGTGCCTATGGGCACTGCCTTTGGGACCCCTGTTTTAGACTGTCAGATAAAATAATACAATCTTTCCCTGGCTGTCTTTAATCACAGCCCACGGTTCTGACTGGGAAGCAGGGAGAGGGAGTCTGAGAAGGGAGTGGGAGAGTGCCACTGTATTGAGGTCAAATTATTTGAGAAGATTAAAATGTGTTCTATATCTGGTGGCAGTAGTTGCACCCTAAAGTGGGCTTAGTACTTGGTACTTCAGCAGGGGCTGGCATTTAGAGAAATTGGAGAAAGAATGTTTGTCTGAGAATTCATTTCTCCAGAGTAAGTAACTGTACCGCTCCTGGCATACTGCCTTATTTACCTACAGGCCTAAGAGGTAGGGAGCTTGCTCCTGTCTGAGATGATTTAAAGATTGAATTTTTATTCTCAAACACTTAAGAGGGAGTGAAGAATAATTTAAGAAAAGAATGGACATGAACATCCAGTAATATACCTGCAGAGAAGTAGGGCTTTTTTTGTGTTACGAGACAAGGCATGAACCAACTTGGACCTAAGGTTTTCTCCATCCTTCTACACAGAGCATGACAAATTTAACAAAATAATAAGAGTGGTGTGAAAGAGAGCCCTCTTTCTCTACTCTTGCCTCCAGGAATGGAGGATTCAGTTGTTGCAGCAGCAGGGAAACTGATAATCTTGTGACTTTTCTGGTTCACCGTCATTTGCCAAACTTTCTCACTTGCCACTCTTTTTCAAGCTTTGTATATTTATAAACTTAGTTTAGCACTTTGGTTCATTTGTTTTTGCATGAAGTTTCAAAATCTGTGAGAGAACAGTTAAACACCCTGTTGAAGGTAGGGGGGAGAAGGTAACAAGTGAAATAGAAAATGTTGCATGTCAGGATCTGTCCCACGTAACAAAATAGTTGCTGATTGTGATTGCAGATGACGCAGGGTACCTGAGTCATTGTTTCAGACTTGAATGTATTGTTGAGGCCAGGGCTTTGGAGCGGAGCCCAGAGCTGGAGCGCGGAGCAGCTCCGGAGCAGTGGAGCTGCAGGTTTTTGCCTGGAGCTGGAGCGGAGCCGGAGCACAGCTCCAAAGCCCTGGTTGAGGCTCCCCATTTGCCATCTGAGATGCACTAGCCTCAAGGGGACACACATGTCTGAAGTGGCAAATGGGTGAGCATTACATCAGACGCCCCACATGATGTGACAGGCCTGAGTAACTTAACCGGGGGTTGTTGGAAATAGCTCTTACGTTTTTGTATGTTTTAGGTGAAGTTTTGTCATCTAAAAGACTGATTACTTTTTTACTTATTACATGTATTTCACTTAATTGCAACAGTGACACCTTTTTATTCATCAGGATTAATGTAAAAAAAATGTTCTTTCATGCAGGACACAGCTTAGGCTATGGCTTTGTGAACTATGTGAGTGCTAAAGATGCTGAAAGAGCAATAAACACACTGAATGGCCTGAGACTTCAGTCAAAAACAATCAAGGTAACAAGCATGGATTTTAAAGCTTAATATTGTAGAAGTGTAACTTATACATAAAGAACAGTTAACTGAAACTCTGTCTTCTAAAACTTTAATGCATTCTCCTCGTAAGTTGTCTCCCCAATTCCTTTTAGACTTCTATATGCCTTGCAAGGTTAAAAGCTCAAGAATGAATGTTGGTTTAATAGCTTGCATAACTTAAAGCAGTGCTGCTTTTGACGTAAGAAAATATTTGAAAACCTTAGCTGGTGAGATAAATTATTCTGAAAACTTCTAATTAGCATTTTGTTTCATTACTGTCTTAAAACTGGACTGATTTTTTGGACTGATTTTTCATAACTGCTGGTCACCCAGCAGCTGCTACTGAATTAAGTGTGGATTGCTGAGTATTCAGCTTTTTTTTTCTCTTGAGTTCCCAAAGTATCTGTCTCCTTGATGATACCACTGTAAAGCACAATAGCCACCCCGAGTAGGCAGCTCAAATAGCACCCATTTGTTTTGTAAATATATTTGTCAATTATATTATTAACTTACATTGGAAGAAGTTCTTAATTCTGAGACTTGTTAGATTCCGTGCTCCGATAAATATTTAGTTTTGTCATTTGCTGTTCTTGAGTGAATGCTGTGCACTCAAGAAAGAGAGCACCAGAAACTGGGAACAGGGTGTTTATAGGGGAACCGTGCAGTGGAATGAGCTGTCAAACACCTCAGCTTTTGTAATAGCTTTATTTTCAAAGATTCTCTCTCTCTCTCTCTCTCTCTTTCTCTCTTCCCTTCCCTCCATTTTTAGAGCACCCATCACTATAGTATCTAGGTGCCAATTTACATACTCCTGGTGTACATAATTACTGGCAGGTCATGGGTTCTATCCCAATGCCATATGTGACGACTGTGGTGTCTGTGCACAGTAGGTAAGATTATTCCAGATTGTTGCCTGGCTTTTGGATTGAACTCATGTGAATCTCAGGTACTCAATAAGCTCTGCCTTAAAACAAAGGAAAGATGTGCACAGTGTATGTATACCATTGTCCTGAAAAGGATAAACTCTCAGATCTGCTGAAATATTTGCTTGTAACTTTCTTTTTCTGTAGTAGAAGAATTGAAAAGAGGATAAAAGGTGTACTTCTGCTAGTTAACTGTCCCTAACTCTGGTTCTAAAAGCCTGTATTGATGTCATGAGTTCTTCAACTGGTATGCTCTGTGCTTGAATATGATTATTGGTTCTTAGTAGGCACTGAAATTATTACAAAATAACAGATATGATACATGAAGCAAAACTCATGTCGGGGCTGCTCAATGTATCATATGTCAGTTGGCAGCATCAATGGTGGGCCTATAGTTGGCTCATCAGAGTGATGCCACTTAAGGGCACGTCTACACTGGCAAAGTTACAGCGCTGCTCAGAGAGCGCTGAAGGGAAACTACTGCTGTGTGTTCACACTGTCAGCTGCCTGCGCAATAGCATGTTCACACTTGCAACAGTATTCGGAGCGGTGCACTCTGGACAGCTCTCCCACAGAGCACCTCTTTTTCTTCTGCCGCTAAGACTTGCGGGAAGGCTGAGGGGGTCGCGGGGCATCCTGAGTCCTGTCCCAGTGACCCGTGATGCATTGTTTCGCATCCCAGCAATCCCTGTGGTTCCGTCCACATTTGGCGCCATCTTTCAACGGTTTGTGTACTGTGTGCCCTGCCTCTTCGGGCTGCAGGAATGGATCCCGAACTGTTGACCAGTATGCTGCTCGCTCTGACTAACACGTCATGAGTGGCAGTGGAGTTATTTCTTAAACTACAAAGGCAAGAGGAGTGCGACATTGATCTTGCCACGCGTAGTAGCTACGACACGAGATTGCTTGTGGCATTCATGGCTGCAGAACTTTCGGATGAGGAAAGTCACATTCATGGGACTGTGAGATTAGCTCGCCCTAGCCCTTTGGCGCAAGGACACAAGAATGACAGCTTCCCTCCTGTTGGAGAAGTGTGTGGTGATCACTCTGGAAGCTGACTGCTACTGATTGGTCGCTAATCAGTTCAGAGTGGGAAAGTCTACTGTTGGACTCGTGTTGATGGAAGAGTGCAGGGCCATTAATCACATCCTGCTCTGAAAGACCATGACTCTGGGCAATGTGTGTGACATTGTAGATGGCTTTGCACAAATGGGCTTCCCTAACTGTGGAGAGGCGATCGATGGCACGCATATTCCAACCCTGGCACCAGACCACCTAGCCACCGAGCACACAAATCGCAAGGGGCATTTCTCAATGGTTCTCCAGGCCCTTGTATGGATCACGCATGCATCTTTCGGAACACTGGCCTATTCAGGAAGCTGCAAGCAGGGACTTTCTTCCCGGACCAGAAAATCACCATAGGGGAAGTTGAGATGTCCATTGTGATCCTGGGAGACCCCACCTACCCGTGAATGCCATGGCTTATGAAGTCCTACATGGGGCAATTTGACAGCAACAAGGAGTTCAACAACAGGCTGAGCAAGTGCAGAATGACTGTTCAGTGTGTTTTTGGCCGTTTAAAAGCCCGCTGGCGCTGCCTCTATGGGAAGCTGGACCTGGTCGATGACAATATTCCTATGCTTATAGCCATGTGCTGTACGCTCCTCTCAAGGCTGATTCCCCACTCTGGCACTTGGAGTGCAGAAGGTGAGGGCCCGCAAGGATTCTAAAAATTAATACTTGCCACTCCAGGCTTGTATTAAACTCCCAAGTTTACAGCTTTTCTTTGACCTTAGAATCATAAAATATCAGGATTGGAAGGGACCTCAGGAGATCATCTAGTCTAACCCCCTGCTCAAAGCAGGACCAATCCCCAGACAGATTTTTACCTTAGGTCCCTAAATGGCCCCCTCGAGGATTGAACTCACAACCCTGGGTTTAGTAGGCCAATGTTCAAACCACTGAGCTATCCCTCCCTCCTTTGATAAATGCTGCCACCACCCAAGTGAAAAACTGCCTCTTGCAAATCCTAGAAAAACTCACTTGGGAAGTTTTCCCTGAGGCCCCTCGGCTTTTACACCCCTCCCTTGGGGAAGCCGAGAAAGAAAACAAACAAAAGGGAAACCCAGCTGTTGCCATCAGCTAATTGAAAAACATATACACAGACCTTTAAGACAAAAAACAAATCAGGTTTTTTAAGAAAGGTACATTTTATTAAAAAAAGAAGAAAGGAAACACATCTGGAAAATCAGGCTATTGCTAGATTTTATAAAGCAATTGAAAAGGGGTTAAACACCAGGAATGGCTCCCTAGGGTCCAGCTTAATGTTACAAAAGAAAACAAAAATACCTGAGCTTAACACAGAGGAAATCCACAAGCCGAAATAAACCTGATGGTGTCTGTCTAAACATTCCCTGTGCCAGTGAATCCTTCTAGGTATGGAATATAATTTTTCATACCTGGTTCAAACTTTACACAGCACTCCTGCTGCCCCTGTCTCTTCAGCCAAGAGAGAACAACCGAGAGACAAAGGGAAAGCTTTTTTCCCATTTTTAAAAAGTTCTAACCTTTCCATTGGCTCTTTTGGTCAGGTGCCCACTCCTTTTCCTTTTACCTGGGGGACTTTGTTAGCCCTTTACAGATAAAGCAAGCAGAGACCAGCCACCAAGAGAGACTATATAGCGAAATGGCTGGCTGGGTGTCCATAAAAGGGAGATGCTGCATATTCCGCCCCCCCCCCCCCCTTTCATTTATCACAGCTCCATAATAATTGTGAAGGGAAGGGTGAAAGCTTCACTTAGGGCTGGACCGCAGAGGCTCAGCACCTGAAGGCTGAGTTTGAACAGCCAGAGACCAGGACTATTAGAGGGGTACAGCACAGGGCCGTAAGGATCAGGGATGCTTTGAGGCAGCAATTTGATGCTGAAAGCCACTAATATTTGTTGTTATGCTCGGGATTGCAGTGCTTGTAATGCTAGGAGGTGATTGGTGCACATGATGCAATTGTATGTTGCTTTGCAGTGCTGTTTTTGCTTTCAATTAATAGAATAAAGATTGCTTTCAAACCATCACAATTTTTTTATTAAAAGACAACTGGAAGAGAGAGCGAGTAAAACAAAACAAAAAAACAGCAGGGAGAGGGATGGGGGAAGGGAAGGTCCCAGAATGAGGTGGGGTACCGGGATGGCTAAAGATATGTGTATGTCCAGGGATCATATCCAGCCTTCTCCTTTGGAGTACAATGCAGCGGATACTGTACTTCAGCAGGCCCAAACTGTTGAGTGCAGTGGGTAGTAGGAGTCCACCGTGCTGGACTGTGAGGGGGGAGGAGTGGAATGCCGTGGGTACAGACTGGAGCCAGAAGGTTGATAAGAGTGTGTTGGCGGTGTCTGGGGAGTGCATGGGAAAGAGTTTTCCGAAAGCGGCTGCAGGGGAGGGCGGGCATGGAGCTGCTCGGTTTGCAGTGCTAGTAGCACCTGGAGCGTGTCCACTTGGCGCTCCATAACGTTTAAGAGCCACTCCGTGGCTTCATTCTGATATGCCGCATTCTCCTTTTGGTCCCTCGTCTCGCTATCCCGCCACTCCTTCAATTCCTGTTTCTCAGCGGCTGGGTGCCTCATAACATCACTCAGAAAGTCCTCCTTAGTTCTTCGTGGCCGCTTTCTAATTCTGTGCAGCCGTTAAGATGCCGCTAACAGAGAGGGAGGCTATGCTCCCAAGGTCATCTCTGTGAAGTTTAAACGCAACATTTTACAGAAGCAGTATTGTTTTGCAACACAGAGAACACTGATTCATTGATTTAATGCACAGCCAGTACTCTCACTTGTCACTAACTGGCTGACCCCAGGCAAGCACACATGAGCCAGAAGACTTCCAAAATGGTGAGTAGCCATAGGGTAAATCACTCTTCCCGGACCCTGCTGGGGCATGTGGCTCTTGGGGAGAGCCAGCACTGTAGGGGGAGGGGCGTGATAATCATTCCTGTCCCCACACTTCCCACAGGATGTGATCATTATGGAAGATATCTCGCTGCTGAGGGTGAGCAGGGAATCAAGGGAGGGTCTTCTCCAAGCTTGCGGCTTTCGCCCTGACCCCTATGCGGCTCGCCTGTGTGCAGCAATGGTTCCCCCGCTGTGACAGCACAGTAGCGCAGGAAAGTTACTGATAATGGGTCAAGAAACAAAGCAGCTCTGCCAATGAACCTGTGGCAGGGGATTGCCCAGTATCTCCACGTGAGTTTTCTGAAGATCTCTGAGGGAGATTCCTGTGAAGTGAGGGAGTCAATCAACAGTCTGTTCCGCTGCTCAGTCTAGGAATGCAGTGGGAGACAAGCCTGTTTTCTGTAACCCTTCTGCCCCCAACAACTGGCTTCAGCGATTCCCAAAATCATGTCTACTTACCAGGGGCCTGCTCTCCTGTTTGCACTTCACCAGTCTCCGACAGTTGTGACTGGCTAGCCTCCTCCAGGGTAGAAAAGAGTTCCTGGCTGCATGCATCTCTGACCTCCAAGCCATCCTCTGCCTCTGGGTCCTCCTTGTCCAAGATTTCCTCCTCCTGGCTCAGTCCACTCTCGTCATGCTTCGTGAAATCTGTCCATAGATATCAGAATTCCTACGACTGGAGCGCAGCTGGGACTGAACAGCCTCCTCTCCCCAAATGCCGATGAGGTTCAGCAGCTCGGCATTGCTCCAAGTGGGGGATCGCCTGGTGCGTGGAGCAGACATGGCCACTTGGAAAGATACGCCGAGATCACTGCACGCATCACCTAGCAAACAGGAAGGGGACTTTTAAATTTCCAAAGGAATGTACGGGGTGGGGATTACAGTTGGTCACCTGAGGGCAGAGCAGCAGAGTTCAAACCGATGACCAGAGAGATGAGAACAGGCATTGTGGGACACCTTGTAGCACTGTAATCGACCATGGTGTCTACGGTGGCACCGCAGTGCTGTAGCCCCAGCACAGAATGTTGTATGCCTTTTGTTGGGGTGGTGGTGTGTGGTGGTTGTGGGTTTTTTTTGTTTTTTTAAGCACTACAATTCTGCAGTTTCTGTGCACTAAGTGGCTTAGCAGGGTGTACACTTCGGGAGTTACAGCGCAGAAAGCTGCTTTACTGCGCAGAAACTTGCCAGTGTAGACAGTACCTTGGTTTCGTTGTCAGTAGAGTCAAATAGTGAAGAGGATTGTGTATCTTCTTTTTTTAATCAAGCACAAAAACCACTTTTGTTGCTTACTTTCCATTTCCTGGCAATCGTTTTTCCTTTTATGAAACTACCATAGGAAAATTGCCTGTATTACAAAGGAAGAAGTTTAGGTGGGTGTCTTATAACACAGCAAATCATTCATGTAATAAAAAAAATTTCTCTTGAAGGTGTCGTACGCTCGTCCCAGTTCTGAAGTTATCAAAGATGCTAACTTGTACATTAGTGGACTACCAAGGACAATGACACAAAAAGACGTAGAAGACATGTTTTCACGTTTTGGCCGCATCATCAACTCACGTGTACTCGTGGATCAAACTACAGGTATGCACTGTAATGTTAGATATTAAAAACTTGACTATACAGGACACAAAGAAATGTTCATTCTTTCAAAGATTATTGGTGCTTAAAATTAACTTTTAATTTTCCAGATAGTTTCTGAACATATATAAAAATTAATTGTTGAGTTTGGTATTGATCACTGTGTCCACAGAAATATAGAACTAGAATGGCAAACATCCCTGTTTTGGGAGGCTTTTCTGAAACACATGACTTAGTCCATTTTGTAGATCATGCTCTGTAAATTGAGAATGGTATTAAGAATACAAGATTTGCTATACTAGATCAGATATTGGTCTGCCAAATTCAGTATCTTGCCCCCACCAATTGTCCATGCCTGGTGCTTGACATAGAACAATACAACTATCTGATTAGGTAGATAGTTCAGCACTGTAGGAGATTTTGTTACCTTTTCTTTACTTTTCCCCAGGGGAGGCAGCATGGTACAGTGGAGAGGGGTATAGGCTTGAGATTCGAGAGCCCTGAGTTCTATTCCCAGCTCTGCAACGGACCTTAGGAATGTTGCGTCACCTCTGTTAGGCAGAGGGGGCTTGTCAGGTGTGGCAGGCAGAGAATGAAAACACCAGTTTTAACCCAAGAACATCTGATGTGGCCATCTGGTTTACAAAAGTTGTGCCAATCACTCATGCTCTGTGAGTCTGCACTGCCGACCTCAGCTGCTGGACAAGGCGAAGCAAGAAAGCACTTTTCACAGACAGATATTATTTAGCGGTAAAATCCAGCCTATCCTTTTATGTGAAAGGATAACTTGTTACCTTACATTTAATCAACTTGAAATTGATCTGTGATTGTGCTTCATAATTTCTCATTGCATTTAAGTATATCTGGAGTTTCATGTCCCTTCTCAGCCTTCTCTTTTCCAGACTAAACAAACCAAATTTTTTCAATCTTCCCACATAGGTCATGTTTTCTAGACCTTTAATCATTTTTGTTGCTCGTCTCTGGACTCTCTCCATTTGTCCACATCTCTCCTGAGATGTGGCGCCCAGAACTGGACACGCTACTCCAGTTGAGGCTTAATCAGCTCTAAGTAGAGCGGAAGAATTACTTCTCGTATCTTGCTTACAACACTCCTGCTAATACATCCCAGAATGATATTTGCTTTTTTTGCAACAGAGTTACACTGTTGACTCATATCTAGCTTGTAATCCACTATGACCATCAGATCCATTTCCGCAGTACTCCTTCCTAGGCAGTTGTTTCCCATTTTGTATGTGTGCAACTGATAGTTCCGTCCTAAGTGGAGTACTTTGTATTTATCCTTATTGAATTTCATCCTGTTTACTTCAGACCATTTCTCCAGTTTGTCCAGATCATTTTGAATTTTAATCCTATCCTCCAAAGCCCTTGCAACCCCTCCCAGCATGGTATCGTCTGCAAACTTTATAAATGTACTCTTTATGCCGTTATCTAAATCCTTGATGAAAATATTGAAGAGAACCGGACCCAGAACGGATGCTGGCGGGACCCCGCTCGTTATGCCCTTCCAGCATGACTGTGAACCACTGATAACTACTCTCTCGCAATGGTTTTCCAACCAGTTTTGCACCCACCTTATAGTAGCTCCATCTAGGTTGAATTTTGGAGATGGCAACTCGTGAAAGATTACACAAGTGCACTGTTTGAACCCGAAATGACACTAACTGTGTAGCTGTTGCAGGAAGTATCTTGTACACGTGGAACAACTAAGTTAGCCATGTCATGTGCAGCACAGCCTTCCTTCCCTTTAAAATACTGGTAAAAATTGCACATGCAGAACTTTGCTAAACAATTGTACAAAAATGTAGTTTTCTGATCCTCATAACTTGGACTGGTCAAAATAATTTTTCATTTGGAGCACTCAGATGCTTCTCAGTGAGGGCCATTCTCTTGCCAAATTCCAGCTTTCTGCTCCCAGTTGCTTTCTGCTCCTAGTTGCTTCCCATGGAAGATATGGCCAAAAATAGTCACATTTTGATAATGGAAGAGGTTCCCCCATGCACTCGTTCTCCTTGTACACAAAGACACTATTTGATCTGACATCCCTTGAAATAGAGACCAGTCCTAGAAAACTTCATTCCAGTGTGTGAAAGTTTCTCAAAGTTGAGTATTTGAAAACGTGCTTCTCATAGAAATGATCAGCCTTTTCAATTATAGCAGTTATAAATGTTGCAGTTGTAGCGTTGGTCTTAAATACAGGCTCTTAGTGTCCTATTAATAACTTTTCTGCAACAGCTGTGTATTAAACTTGATTGTCACATAACCAGTTTTTAATCTGTCTCATGAGAAGACCTTGTCCCTTAGGATGTAATTCTTTAATTTTCCTCTATAGTTTCTTCTCCTAAGTCCCATAGAACAGTACAGACAATGTTAATTTTAGCAAACTTGTATATAGTGCCATAACTTTACATGGTCTTTTGAGATTAAAAGATAGGGCCATGACCTGAAGCATTTACAAACTGAATTAGACGAGCATTTAACATGAAGATAACCAAAAGAAGGGAATAGGGAAATTGAACAATGTATTAAAAATAATAAAAATGCAAGTGCTGTTATACAGCAAGCAAATTATAGGTGATCTAGTTCAAATGGTAACTAAGGTAGGGCAGGAGAGAGGACTAAAAGAGCATAGCACAGAGTAATCGAAAAGTGAGACTGTGCATTAGACTGGGGTATAGTGCCTGCTGGAAGCTAGGAGTTACAGCTGCTGTGACACCCTTTGCGAGGATATAGTGTGTTCTTCCTCCCCTAGCATAGGAACATCTCTTCTGGCTGGTGCAGGGGGTATGTGAGAACATGACCAGATGGACCACTAGTGAGATCTAATTTGGTTAAGTCTCCTGTTTTTGACAATAACTGGTAGCAGATACATCAAGGTGCGAGAAACCCCCAAATGGAAGATCATAGAGTAACCTAACATGTTCATGGCACTGCTCCTTCCCAGCTAACTTTGGAGAGGCTAGTGTCATCGTTGGCGCTACCAAGTTGAGTCTTTGCACTCAGGAAAGAACAAGAACGTATACCTAACTCAGGCACCTCAGAGCTACACAGTGTTTCCTTAGTGCAGGGACTAAGGTAAGGGCCATGCTCAGTTTCAGTCCCATGTGCTTTAAAATCATGCAATGAATGCGGCAAAAGCTCCTGAATAGAAAGACTCCGAATTCATCAAGTAGAATAATGTAACCATAACTATACTAGGAAGCAGGAGACATGGGTTCCACCCAGCTCTCTCACTCACTTGCTTCATGACCTTGATTACATCACTTTACGCTTCCATTTCCTCCATCTGTAAAATGTAGATAATGTGTACCCACCTTTTTTAAAAACACTTTCCAGTCTGTATAATAAATGCTATATAAATGTTTCAGACTCTTATTGTTACTATACCTATGCACATCTTTTTAAAAAAAAAAAAAAAAGGAGGGGGAAGGTTCAGAGAAGAGCCAGTACAATGATTCTAAGTCTGGCAAACCTGCCTTAGAGTGAGAGACTTAACCCTCACTTTGATAAGCTAAATTGAATGAGCTTCTTAAGAGAGGACTTGATCAGTTTATGACTATATATGTTAGGAGAAGATTTCTGATAGTACAGGGCTCTTTTATCTACCAAAGGTCTAACAAAATCCAGTGGCTGAAAGTTGAACCTAGACAAAATCAAATTAGAAATTTAAGTGCAAATTTTTGAGCAAGAGTAATTAACCATTGGAAAAACTTCTGAGGGGGTGTGGTGGAGTTGGCATCAGTTGAAGTCTTTAAATCACAATAAGATGGCTTTTTAAGAGATGCTCTAGCTTAACCACAAATAATGTACTTGATGCGGGAATCACTGATTGAAATTCTATGGCGTGTTCCTCAGATCAGACCAGACAATCATAATGGTCTCTTCTGGCCTTTGAATCTGTGAAATAGTGTGTGTCAACAACATGCATTCATTTCCTATTTGGAAATTATGTTTCAGTTTTAGGTCTCTAGATGTTTTGAGTAACAAAACTGAGCAAAAACAAAAAATGATTTTTAGCCCAATAGTCACTTTGCATTTCTCCTTTGAAAAAGTTTTAGTTGATCTGAAATATTTTTCCTTTAATGTCAGTTGACAGTTGGTTTCCTAGAACACTTGTACATTGTACAGATTTTGGACTATGAACTAACATGTTATATATGTATTTTGTTCCATCGTCATCATTATATATTTGAAGTAAAAGTGCTCACTTGTGTTTAATTTCCTAATTATTTTTAAATGTTTTGATTTCATCCTTTTGAAGAACCACCAGTAAAATTGTAGAACTTAAAGCCATGACCTTAGAAATACTTAATTTTTGTTTTTTCAATTGGAAAATTGTTTTGAGCTTATCCTTAACGCATTTTTATTTGTTTGGTAAAAGGTTTGTCCAGAGGAGTCGCTTTTATCCGGTTTGACAAAAGGTCAGAAGCAGAAGAGGCAATTACAAGTTTCAATGGTCACAAACCCCCAGGTTCCTCTGAACCCATTACTGTGAAGTTTGCAGCCAATCCTAACCAGAACAAAAATGTGGCACTGTTATCACAGCTGTATCATTCACCAGCTAGACGATTTGGAGGGCCAGTTCATCACCAGGCGCAAAGATTCAGGTACGTTAGGAAGAATAATCCATTTAAGGCCTATTCTGTCACCCACACTTCCACTGGGGAAAGTGTTGAACTGTTTCAACTGTAAAGTAATAAATATCTTTGTCCTAGCATGTGTGAATAAATAATAATGCACTGTGTATTTCTATGGGGTGTGTGTGTGTGGGGAGGGGGGTGAGAGAGAGAGAGAGATGTATCTAAAAATTGCTCAAGTAGAGTATAATTAAAGTAATAACTTATATGGAAAACTGTGTTGAAACTAATCGAGTAAAGTTTCTAGTTCCACAAAGACATAGTGAGAAAGTGTACGAAGTGTTGTTGTAGCCGTGTCGGTCCCAGGGTATTGGACCAACTTCTGTTGTATTTGTGTCACACCTTGGCAGGCTGATATTTTAACAAGACTTGTAATCTTGTCGAACTATATCATGTTTGTCTGATAACATTTTTTCATGAAACCATACTGATGGTGTTATACTTAGATCTTCTAATTTTTTAATGTTAGAATCCTTAATAAGTCGTTTAATTATTTTGCTGGGAATCATTGTCAGGTTAATTGGCCCATAATTATCCAAGTCATCCTATTTACCATTTTAAAAATATTGCCAGTCCTGGAGTTTCTCCAGTTTTACAACATTTTTATTAAAAATTAACATTGGTTGTCAAGTCTTTTAAAACTCTTAAATGCAAGTTATCTGCACCTGCTGATTTAAAAATGCTTAATTGTAAGAGATGTTAAATAGCATCTTCTTTAGTTACTGCTGGAAAAGAAACTATTTTATCATTTTATTTTATTACCTTTGCTTGAGAAAGGTGATTAAGGTTCTTAGGGTACATCTATACTTACCTCCGGGTTCGGCGGTAAGCAATTGATCTTCTGGGATCGATTTATTGCATCTTGTCTAGACGCGATAAATCGATCCCAGAAGTGCTCGCCGTCGACACCGGTACTCCTGCTCCGCGAGAGGAGTTCGCGGAGTCAACGGGGGAGCCTGCCTGTCGCGTGTGGACCCGCGGTAAGTACCTTGTAGTTCGAACGAAGGTACTTCGACTTCAGTTACGTTATTCACGTAGCTGAAGTTGCGTATCTTAGTTCGAACTGGGGGGTTAGTGTGGACCAGCCCTTAGACTCAATATGACGGATACTTAATTTTTTCACAGATTTTTTTTTTTTTTTAAGGATCTTTTTTGGTACCTTTCGAGTGTTGTGTTACTGTACTGGGTTTTTGGTGTGATCCTTCCCCCAAGGACGTTGAACTTAGAACTACTAAATGATAATTTTTATTAGGTGCTACCACAATACAAATAACTGAGCCCCAGTCATGGACCAGAACTGCACTGTGGTAGGAACTGCACAAATACTTAATAAAATAATAGAAACTTTTTAGGGTGGGGACCAATCTGAGTGAAGTATAATTGTGGTCACTGTTACTTAGAGGTTGAACTATAGGTATTTCTTGAACGACATTTGTTTGTTGTTTAGGCTGTTCAGTTTAGTTCTCTTCTCTTATGTCCAGGATTAAGGTTTTTGTGTCAGTCTGGTGTAATGAAACAATGTCTTGACACACATAGTAGTTGGAGTCATCCATGTTCTCAAAGCTCCTGCACTCCTCTGTGCTGCACTTGGAACCGGTCTTAATAATTTATGGCATGTCATGGTTTTGGTGCTGCTAATGTGGACACATGCTCCAGAAGCTTCCGTGCTTCAACCTCTTGAATTGGGCTCCTATTTGAAGGATTGGATGAAAACAATTAGGACTAACTTCGGCTAAGGGATGTGAAGGAATCTTTTGAGACCAGTGTATCTTCACTGTGAAGCAGAGAGGTAACAAAGCCCATAAGAAAATCCAAGGCTAAATCCATCCCCTTTATTGTTAAAGGCTTTTTAAGACTCAAATTGAGATACCTAAAGATGGGTCGCATTACAAATATGGTATCTGGACAACTCTATCTTATTGTAGAGACAGGGTGGGTGAGGTAATATCCTTTAGTGGACTAATATCTGTTGGTGAAAGACCAAAATTTTGAGCTTACACAGGACCTGAACAAGAGTTTTGAAAGCTTGTTTCTTTCCCAAAAGAACAAAAATATTCCCTCAGTCACCTTGTCTCTTCAGTATCCTGGGGCCAACACTAAACAACAGTGGAAGATCTCTCCTTCTAGGAATGGACGCAAAGGAGGTATTTTTGCTTCCTTCCAGTACTCCATCTTTGTCAAAGGCAGGTATATAGAACATATCTCTGCCTCCAGATGTCAGTAACTGCTCTTTCCACCCTCTGTTTCTTTCACTTGAGTTCTGGAATTGTATCTTTCCTGTCCCAACATGGGATGCATGACCTTGTAAGTGTAAGAGTTTTCCTTAGCCAGCAAGTATCAGCTGGAACTGTTATAAATGCTGGGACTGAGGACTGCATTAGTATTCATACACACTGGTTTTTGCAACCTCAGTGGGAACCACATAGGCCTGGAGGACATCTGTCTTGATGCCATTCTAGGGACAATATAAATCTGGTCAGGGCTTCCAAATTCATCTAAACAAATGGGTAGTTCTTATTCAAGTGCTTGCTTGTGTCCATTCCAATGTAGGTGCGTGCTCGCCCCAAATGCTGCTGCCAGAAAGTATTTTCCCTCAGTGGTTTCTGTCGAGTCGGCTCTGTTGCCCCCTGGAGTTGCGCCCTCATAGCGCCAGTATATAGGGCCTCACCGCCCCTTGAGTTCCTTCTTACCGCCCATGATGGTCACTGGAACTTCTGCTCGCTGCACTTTTGCTAATGCCTGCTCTAAGTGGGTTGGTTCTGTAAAATTATAAATAGTTACCGTTTAGAGTTAAGTTTAGTTAGCTTAGCCATAGTAGTAGTGGTATAGTCAGCGAACCCCACTTAGCAGGACTAGGCCTTCCCTGAGCACCGGGATATGCCTCGGTCCCAGGGGTTCAAACCGTGTGCATCATGCTACAAACCAATGGCAGCTAGTGATCCGTATGCTAGCTGCCTTAAGTGCCTGGGAGAGACCCACGTGCAGGAGCTGCAGAAGTTTCAGACCCAGAACAGAAAAGGACAGGGCTTAAGTTCCTCCTCATGGAGGCAGCGCTCAGTTCCCCTTTGGAGCCAAGTCATGGGGTCTCGGCACCGAGCACTTAAACTTCAGTGAGACGTATCCTGGCGTCTCTGAGGGAAGTGCAGGGCTGTTCCACCTCCCCAGCACCAAGGAAGGACTCCGCACTGATGGCCCGGAACTCCCAGCACAAGCGCACATCACCAGCGCTGAGGAAGTCAACTCCAGCACGGGACTCTTGGCACTGCTTCCCATTGCCGATGCCGAGGAAAAACTATAGAGAGACTGACTGGGGTGTTCTTGAACTCCAAGGTCTACGGGCCATAGAGATGCTGATGGAGTGTGACCTGTGCTGGGCCCCTCAGAGACGCTAGCAGGGTAAGGGTACCATTGACTCTCGCCACGGGAAGGGAACCATTGAGTCCAGTACTATTGGATTCCCCACCGAGGGAGGCCACTGGGGTTCAACAGCCCTGGCACTGCTATCAAGGCCGGAGGCATTTGAGGCAGCAAGTGACTTACTATCCCTCCTGGTACCGCCATCCCTGGCTGTTCAGGAATTAACAGTAGCAGCACTAGAAACGAGGACCACCGCAGCACCAAAACAAGAGCCGTTGAAGTCATGATAGCGCAGCGCTGATCTCCCTCCCTCCTGGTACCGTTCTTCGGCACCAGTTGGTACTGCTCCTTCCTGGTCGCTGAGAAGTGACTTCTCGGACTCCAATTCAGAAGCGGAGTCCTATGCCTTGTGCAGGAGCAGACACCACTCCAAACGGCGGCACCCTATGGCTGACGTGAACCAGGTCATGCTGCCAATAGCCTGGTAGCTGGTGCAATGGCAAATGCCACTGCAGTGCCCATTCTGGAATTCCTGGGCTTTCCAGCCAATCCAGGGCCCCCAGTCCAGAAGGTAGCTCTGGTATATCAGAGTCAAGATCTTCCCTGCCATCTCCATCAGAACGGGGATCAGTCCCCGATGCCGAGCCCGTACTGAACTACAGGACACTCCCCCACGGGACCTATCTGGGGCAGAGGGAGAAGTACAGGGGCCAGGGCAGGCTGGGGAAATTAGTGGCCAAGTAAGCACTGAACACAGCAGACTCAGCAGCCTGCTCCATGGCTTCTGCAGTGATCATGAGGCGAAGCTCGTGGCTTCAGTCTTCGGGGTTGCCCTATGAAGTACAGCAGATAATTCAGGACCTTCAGTTTGAAGGCAAATTGCTCTTTTCAAAGCAAACAGACATGAAGCCGCATAGCTTAAAGGACTCTAGAATCATCCTTAAATCCCTAGGACTGCATACGCCAGCCCCTGCCAGGAAGCACTACAAGGCCCAACCAATGGGCCGCTTCTATCCACCGCATCAGAAATAGGAGTACAGCAGGAGAATTAACAGAGGCTATAAGAAGAGGCCTCCATCCAAATCCTCATCTGCCCCAGTGCCTCTATTTCCCCCCCCCCCCCGCCCCCCGAGATACTCAGCAGGGTCTAAGCAGGCCTTTTGATGGGACGCTCGGGGGTGACTTACCAGGACCATGTGTGGATCCAATTTCCCCTATGTTTGTGGACCAGTTGTCCCACTTCTATCAGGCATAGGCCTGCATTACCATAGCTCGCTGGGTACTACGATAGAAGTAGGGTACACCCTTCAATTCACTTGCTCCCCTTCTTTCCACCCTCCCTACCTGTCCCTCATCAGGGACTCTTCTCATGAAAAACTACTAACCCAAGAGGTGCAGTCATTCCTAAGCACAGGTGCAGTGGAAGAGGTCTCACTGGAACTAAGGGAGCAGGGGTTTTACTCCCGTTACTTCTTAATCCCAAAGGCCAATGGCGACTTCAGACTGATTTTTAGACCTGTGAAATCTCAATGGATTTATGAAAAAAGGAAAGTTCTACATGGTCTCCTTGGCCTCCATTATCCCTTCTCTGGATCCAGGGGACTGGTACGCCACCCTTGACTTGAAGGACACATTTCCATATTGCTATTTTTGGGGGATACAGAAGGTACCTATGGTTTGTTGTAAACTACAATCACTACCAATTTAACGTACTCCTCTTCAGCCTGTCAGCAGCTCCTCACGTGTTCACGAAGTGCTTGACAGTCATTGCAGCCTTTCTGAGGAGACAAGGGGTTCATGTCTTTCCCTTCTGATCAGAAGTCGGACCAAGGACCAGGTGCAGACAAACGTAAAGTCAACCTTCCAGGACCTGGGACTGTTGATAAAAATGCACAAATCTACCTTTTCTCTGGTTCAAAGGATAGAATTCATAGGGGCGGTCCTCGACTCGATCCAGGCCAGAGCTTTTCTCCAGGAAAACAGCTTCAGAGCTATGGGGACACTCAGAGAGAGAGTCTGAGGGGGTTACTCCATCACCACAGCAAGAAACTGCTTAAAGCTCTTGGGGCATAAGGCATCATGCACCTATGTAGTGCAACACGCAAGACTGCGACTCAGACCTCTCCAATCTTGGCTAGCATCGGTATACATATGAGGTTGACACCATCTGGACAAGATGGTCTTGCTTCCCCGTCGGTGATTTCCTCCCTCCTTTGCCGACTGGACCCGGGAACGGTATATGCGGGAATTCCATTCTCGAGATCTCCACTGTCAATGTGTCTCATCACAAAGGCATTGGCAGTGGGATGCAGGGATCACTTGGGAACCCTTAGAACTCAAGGCCTCTGGTCACCAGAAGAACTCTCGTTGCTCATCAATGTGAGGGAACTGAGGGTGGCACGCCTAGCCTGCCAGGCTTTCCAGCCCCACCTGTAGAGCAACTGTGTGTCGGTCCTCAAAGACAACACAACAGCAATGTTTTATATAAACAAGCAGGGTGGAGCGCACTCTTCTCCCTTATACCAGGAGGCTGTTCTCCTATGGGAATTCTGAAAAGCCTATTTGATCCACCTTGAAGCCTCATACCTTCCAGGGTCACAGAATGAGTTAGCGAATCATCTCAGCAGATCCTTTTCCAACCATCACAAGTGGTTAATTCTCCCAGATGTCATGAACGCTGTTTTCCAGACGTGGGGAACTCCCCAGTTAGACCTGTTAACGACGAAGTACAACAGGAAGTGTCTTCAGTTCTGCTCCTTCCTAGGCTACAGCCCAGGCTCGCTCGCAGGCTCCTTTCTCATCCTTTGGATCAGCTCTTCTGCGCATTCCTCCTCGTACACCGGATCCTGTTAAGGGTCAGAAGCGACAAGACACGTCTGATCCTGATAGCCTACCTGCACCAACAACAGCTCAACACTCTCCTAGATCGCTCGGTGGATACACCAATCAGCTTGCCACTGTTTCCAGACTTGATCTCTCAAGATCATGGCCGTCTGTTCTCTGAACCTCAAATCTCTTCACCTCATGACATGGAAGCTCCATGTCTGAACTCAGCGGAACTGGCTTTCTCTGGGCCTGTTTGCTAGGTTCTTTTAGGGAACAGAAAGCCATCTAATAGAGCCACTTACCTGGCAAAGTGGAAAAGATTTCTCTATCTGGTCAGCACAAAAGGGTGTTTCATCTACCAAGTCATCACCGCCCTTCATTCTGGAACATCTACTCCACCTAAAGCAGCATGGCCTAATGCTGTCATCCATACGGGTCCATCTCGCTGCAGTCTCATCCTTTCATCCATGGGTGAACAGCAGTCAGTTTTCTCAAACTCAGTCTGTGGCCATTTCCTTAAGTGACTGGAATGGCTATACCCACAGGTATGCCAGCCACTACCTCCTTGGGACCTCAATTTGGTGCTGACAAGGCTAACAGGACGCCCATTCTAACCGCTGGCAATGTGTTCTCTGCTCTATCTGTCTTGGAAGGTGGCCTTCCTAGTCTCCATTACTTCTTCCAGAAGGGTTTCAGAGATCTGAGCTCTTACCTCTGAGCCACCCTACACAGTCTTCAAGGACAAGGTACATTTGTGGTCCTACCCGTCCTTTCTGCCAAAGGTTGTCTCATAATTTCATAGTAACCAGGATATCTTTCAGCCAGTCTTTTTTGTTCTAAGCCACATGCAAACAGGGATGAATAGAGACTCCACTCACTGGATGTGAGGTATGCGCAAACATTTTTCATAGAAAGGACTAACCCTGTAGGAAGTCCACACAGCTGTTTGTAGCCATCGTGGACAGAATGAAAGGCCGTCTAGTCTCGACCCAGAGAATGTCATCATGGATCACATCCTGTATCTGCACATGCTACGACCTGGCAAAGGTCCCAGCTGGTTGACAGCACATTCTACAAGAACTCAGGCATCATCGATGGTGTTTGACGCAGGTTCCAATTATCTGTAGAACAGCGACGTGGTGGTCAGTCCATGAGTTTGCGTCACACTACGCCATCACCCAGCAAGCTAGAGACGATGTGGGCTTCGGCCGAGCGGTGTTACAATCAGCGTGCCAACAAACTCTGATCCCTCCACCTGCACAACTGCTTGGGAGTCACCTACATTGGAATGGATGTGAGCAAGCACTCGAAGGAAAAAACAGTTGTTCTTCAAGATGTTTCTCATGTCCATTCCAAAATCACCCTGCCTTCCCCTCTGTTGGAGTTGGCCAGCAAGAAGGGGGGCGGGGACCTATATACTGGTGCAATGAGGGGGCACTAGAACTGACCCGATGGATACCACTGAGGGAAAAACTTTCCGGCAGCAGTGCTTAGGGTGAGCACATACCTACATTGGAATGGGCGTGAGTAACACATCTCGAAGAACGGTTATGCAAGGTTAGTAACTGTTTTTTTTTTTTTTTTTTTTTTTTTTTACTGTGGATGCATCTTGCATGGAATGGAGAGCCCACAGAGAAGAGCTTCACTTCGACAGAACTTGGTCTATCTAGGCCAATGGTTCTCAAACTTATTTGATCAGCTCCCCTTCTCCCCTTTCTTTGTCTGTAGCCGTTTACGCCCCTCCCCTCCCCTCCCCAGAAGTACAAATACCGCCACCCAGCTCTGAAGGCAGAGTGGACAGCAATGACTGCTGGCTGGGCACCCAGTTCTGAAGGCACCGCCACGCCAGCATCAGGACAGAAGTAAGGTTGGCAATGTGAAAAGTGGTATTCGTCAATATCACTTTTTTGACAGCAGAGTTAGTGCCCCATTGTCACCCATACTTCTGTGGTGCTGCTGCCACCCCAGACTGACAGCCGGAGCCCCACCACCTCCAGGTGAGGGATTGGGGACAGGAGGAGAGAGCCCTAGCCTGGGCTACCTCCTGGTGAGGGATTGAGGGAGGTGGGGGGAAGGAGAGCCCCTTGCTGTGCCATTTATCCCCACCTCCCAGGAGGGCACAGCCTTTCTGCACAAACCCCAACCACCCTGGGACCGACCGCGAGAGCGCTACAAAAAACAAAAATCAGAAAAAGCACTCAGCTCATGCCGCCCTTGGAAGGCCCGCCCCATAGTTTGAGAACTGCTGGTCTAGGCAAAGCAATAGCACATTGTTACTGAATGCTCTTATTTCACTTGGTACTACTCTCTGACCCATCGTTCCCTGTTTCAGGCTGGAAAGCCTGCAACATGAAGGTGTTGTCAACACCCATATGGTAAAGGATGGACTGTTCCTACCCATAACCACTCAGGAGAAAAGATCTGGACATCATTGGAGATAGCTCAATAAAAACCTCTGCTCAGTGTGCAGATGTGGTCAAAACAAAATAGTTGTTAAATGATGATACGATGGTTTCAAAATCACTCTCTCTTCCTTTATCATAATTAAGTAAATTGAGGGAACACTCTCACATTGAATGCTATATCCAGTTCTGGTCAGCTCATTCCAAAAAAGATGCAACTAGAATAGAAGGATCTAGGGAAGGACAATTAAAATGTTTACAAGTATGAAGGATTTTGGTGTTGAAAAGATTAGGTCTCTAGTTTAGAAATGAGACTTTATCCTGCCTCATAATACTAGAACAAGAGAGCAACCAGGAAAATTTAAAAGCCAGCAAATTTAACTTTGATAAAAAGAAATACTTGTTTGTACAGTGTCGGAAGTCATAGCCACAGGATATTAAAGCTGTGAGCTTAGCAGGTCACTGTGTAAGCTCGAAAGCTTCTCTCTCACCAGCAGAAGTTGGTCCAGATATTACCTATGCTGTTTCTCTAATATCCTGGGACCAACATGGCTACAACAACACTGCATAGCCTTTTTTTTTTTTTTTTTTTTTTTTTTTTTTGCAATGTGTCTGTTTATAATCTCTTGTGGTTTTGGGCGTATCTTATCCCACTCTGGTTTTTCTTAATTTTAAACCTGTTGTCCATGTTTGTTTACAGAAAATGCTTGTTGCAGTTCTCTTTGTAGTTTTCTTTAGTAACATCCCTGTAGCTTTTTAGTCTCAAGAGTGAGAAATCTGTTGAGATGGGTATTATTGCGTATATACACATTAGCTTATCCACCCTGTTCACCACAGGAAGTTGGTTTTTCTTCTCTTTAGAGTATTTTCACTTGTTCCCATGACCATAGCCAATGGTTAGAATGCTGGGTGAGGGTTGGAGGCACCTCGGTTTGACAGCAAGGGGTGCAATAAAGCACTGACTGCAGGAACCCAAGATTGTATATCTTCAAAGAATGATTTACAGGAAAATAGGCCTCTCCTTCCAAGTAAGACTTGGATAAACAAATGAAAGCTCAAGGTTTTCATTAGAAGAACCAAAAACGTAACACATACAAAAACACAAAAAAACTATTTTACTTTTTAAAGTGAGAACTGCTTGATAGGACATAAGATGTTAGTCATCAGATTACTTGGATCTGCTCAGTAAAGAATTGTACAAATACAAAAATTGCACATCAGAAAATTTGTTTTGGGCACTTAATGTGTGGGCTACGTACAGCAGCCTTGCATGCTTCAGCCTGCTTTTAGAAGGCTAACAACTTTCTCAGCTATAGCATAATACTACACAGTATTCCTGGAGTCACATGGAACCACAAATTTAGATTGTTAAACATATAAGTGCATGGGATCACAGTTAAAATTGTACCTTTTGGCCTTAACTTTGACACTTGCTGATCTTTGAGTGCTTAACTATGCAACCCTAATGCGTCATTAAAATAATTTTATTGATTTAATTTCCTAGGTCAGCAGAATAGAAGTGGGGGATGAAATAACTAAGGGTGTGGGATGTTGGTTGGGGAGGGAAAGAAAAAAGCAAAACGGAAAAGAGCAAAGGTTCAGAAATTCTGAGACACCTCTGGGTCATTGTGCAGGAGGAGTCAAGACAGGATTCTGGGGGAGAGGAGGAAGGGGAGAAATGTATATTGGGGATGAGGAAGCACAGGCATATTGGGTCTGGTTCTCTTCTCATATGTATGTAAATCAAGAGTCCACCCCAGAGAAGTCACTGGAGTTTTACTGGTGTAAATGAAAGTAGACTCAACCCCATTGGATTTACATTAAAAAAGTACTATTTTTAAATTATACATTCATGGATAATCTATATTTGGCAGAAGAAACTTTAGAATTAATATTTAAAAACTGAAGTGGCTATTTAATTAATTATAAATGATAGTTACTGGAATTAAACATCAGTTATGCAAGTGCATTACCAAACTTAAATCAGAATGCACTGGAAGTGACATATTAACAGTGTACTAGGAATTGTGGGTTATTCCAACTAATATGCACTTGTTAGGGAAACTCTAGTAGTTCCCTGCCTACTGTGGTAGGGACTTTGAGGTGTCTGCCTGTGTTCAGTGTAGCAGCCAGTTGTGAGCAGGAATGTTTCACTGTTGCTTTATGGTGGAGAAGGGGTCAAGCTGTATCTGCTGCCACAAAAAACCCTTTGACCGGTGAGGCCCCGAGACACTGCAGTAAAGGCAGGATTAGCTCCAGGAGGGAATTGGGCACAAGCCCCTTGTAGACAAAGATCAGTTGATTTAAGGCTAGTTGGGGCATGTGGGAGGGATTCTTGGCCTATTTTTAAGCACTGAGTAGTTCCATATTGCTGCCCTAAGTCATCCCTAATAGTGTATGTGAGTATGTAAACCAGCCTTGTATATCCTGTTTGAGGATTGTCACATCACCAGGCAACTCTTTCATTGCCTATCTATTCTTATGTAGTTATCCATTAATGTAGACACATTGCTGAATTTAACTCTTCTCTCTATCAGCTGCCAGTTTGATTGTCTTATGATAAACGGGGGAGGTGAAACATTTTACTCTGTTTAGAAGTTTTGATGCTTATATAGAAAATATTCAGTTGCTTCCCTTTCAAGTTAATTTGCTTGATTGTATTGAACTTTTACATGAAATATTGTGCTTTTTATTTGCTAGGTTCTCTCCTATGGGTGTAGATCACATGAGTGGGCTTTCTGGTGTAAATGTTCCAGGGAACGCATCTTCTGGCTGGTGTATCTTCATCTACAACCTTGGTCAAGATGCTGATGAGGGAATCCTCTGGCAGATGTTTGGCCCCTTTGGTGCGGTTACCAATGTGAAAGTTATTCGCGATTTCAACACCAACAAGTGCAAAGGGTTTGGTTTTGTGACCATGACAAACTATGAAGAAGCTGCGATGGCCATAGCAAGTCTTAATGGCTACCGCCTGGGGGACAAAATCTTACAGGTTTCCTTCAAAACCAACAAGTCCCACAAATAACTTGCTCGTGCTTTTTGTATGGAATAGATAATGGAGTGACCGAAGTTAAAACATTTTTGTTAGTGTAAAACTCATTTTGCGCCAATTTTCACAAGTGTTTGTCTTAGTCTAAATGAGAAGTGAAAAAGGTTTTTATACTCTGGGATGCAACTGACATGTTCAAATGTTTGAAATCCCACAATGTTAGACCAATTTTAAGTTCCTTAAGTTATTTCATTAAAACTATATATTAAAAAAAAAGTAAAATCTTAAGTAGATTGCATTAACTAGACCCTCTGGATGGTGGTAAAATTGAAGCATGCTTTCACTTATGAGACTAACATTTGTTCTATTGAATGTTGTCTGCAAAAACTGGAACTCTTTTTTGTTTTAAATTTTTTTTTTTTTTAATTTTAAACTATCAAGCGGATGCTGTTAGTATGGTCCTCCCCTCAGTCCCCAATAGCCTGATAAAAAAGTTGAGAAATACTGATGTTGGCAGTACATTGCTTTTTAAAGTAATTTTCATTGCTACATCTAGTTGAGGATTAGACTTCATAACATGAAGGTCTTGTAAGTAGTAGCATGCCAGCATAACTTTTAACACCATTGATGAGGTAAGTTGCACACTGAACAGTGGCCAAGTTGTCAAATTAAAAGGTTTTACAAAAAATTTTAAGCCCAGTTTTTCATAGGAATGGACCAAAGAGTTTCAGAGAAACTCGGAAGATTTCAGAGTCAAAACGAAACTCCAAAAACAGTGTGAATATATGTTTCTACTTCATCAAACTGAATCTCTTCTGTCCAAATATTTAATGCATGATGCACTACTTACTGGTACATTGTAATGCAGCAAGATAATTATTCAGTTTCAAAGATCATTATAGTTTGAATTCCTAAGGGTAGTTCCATTTTGTAAAAACAGTTATAAACATTTGAGCATTGTATTTCTCGCATCCCTTCTAACGAGTGCTAGATTTTTCTATTTTAATAGGATTTTGTTTTGACAACTAGCTTTACTTATTGAACACTCAGCAGAAAAGTACTTACTTCATACAAGTTAGATATTAACAAAAAACTGATTGTAGATTTAAAGATTAATCCCCCAAGTTTTCTGCAGATTGCCTTGAAACTTTGAGTTGTTCTGTTTCTGTTAATTTTCTTTTGCTTTTTTGTGTTTTTTGTTTGTTTGTTTTTACTTTTGCATTTAAGACCATTAAATTTGATTTTGTTTTGCTCGAATTTTGTTTTGTTTTTTATTTTATATTATTTTTTTTGCCAAGTATTGCACAAAGTGTCCAATATTAAAAGAATTTTGCTTTAAAGTACTATAGGTCTTCATTAAAATTAAAATCCATTAATCTGTCCTTTTGACAGATCAGTAGGGGAAAATATTTGTGTGAAAACAAAAGCATTACAATAAATCTGTCGCATAGAAAGTATGTGCCAGATACTCAGTTAAACACATATATGTTGCTTTGTAGACAGACTGAACAATATTTCTTTTATCAAAAATGTGCTATGTAAGGTATGTAGGTACATAGCTAGTGTGTGTGAGCAGGGACTTCACCTGACAAACTATTGCAAGAATCTTATCTGTGTTCTGTCACCAGAGTTCAGAGAAAATGCAGAAATTGGGACAACTTGTCAGCAATTATCTTTTGAGTGAACCTGTGCCAATCCCCAAGAACTAATGAGTAGTCACTTCAGATTCTGGAGGCAGTCCCATGCAGAATTGTTTTTGTTTGTATGGTGCTCAAACATAGGATCTTAAAGATCCTATCTGCATCACAACTATGATTTCTCTTTTTTCAGCATCAGGACCTCCAGTCCTGTGCTGCTGCTGGAATTTTGTGCTCTCCTTTCCGGGTACTTCATTGTTTGGCTCTTTCTTGCTCTTCAGTCAGTTGCTGGCCTTTCCTTTAATCTGCAGCATGCACTTTTTGCTGTCAGCAGCCAGTCATTTACTGCTCTAATGGTTGGCTCTTTTGTGGTTGTACATAGCCTCTCTCTGCTGGCTCCAGAAGAGCCCAGCAAGAGCAGAGCTCTTTTTTCCAAGGTCTCTAGCAATGTTGAGTGAGATGGCTTGGCTCTAGTGCAGTATATTAAAGTTCTTTCTGCTGCCTAATGTGTGCTGCCTTTCCTTTGTTGCCATTCCCATTTACTCCATGCCCCAAGCCTTTGAGAAGCACAGTCCGCATCAGACAGTTGTAGGATAATGTCCTTCAAAACCAGCAGCTGCCACCAGGTAAAAGGTAGACAGTGGGCCCCCTCTATGAGCTCCTCCTTGGACGGGCTGCTATTTCCAGTGCTTCCTTTCCATCACTCATGTTTCCTGCCAATGAGTCGTTCTTTTCGTGTATCCTGTGGCTAGATACTAGTTTTGGGGGGTTCAGCAGCTATATCAGGGTTGCTTTACCCATATCTCCATGTTAGAGCTGGGGTTCTTATTATTTAAATAAATTCCTCTCACTGTGTCCCATCAACTCTTTTACCAGCCCTAGACTCCTCCACGAGAGTGCATCTTTAAAGATCCAAGAACCTTCCTTGTAGTTCCCTCCATCTCATGGCTCATTAAGAAACATTTTAGTGGGAGCAGGGCTGCTGCTGTAAAGGGCATGGTAGATAGTTGCACAGACCAGTCTTTAAAATGAGATTATGATGCCTTTGTGGTATTAAACCATTAAAACGGCTCTCGCCCATGCAGCCACATCAAAAGCTTCACTGTTGTGAGCTTGCCAAACCTTGCTCTTAAGGCAGAGTAATGACAACTCTTAGTGATATCCTCAGAGACTTTGACATTGCTCTCCTTTGTTGGCTGCTTCGTGCAACATTACAGATTTTTTTTTTTAAACCCTTCCAATACACCTCTGCTCAGTAAGATTGAGACACAACATCCTGGTTTCACACTTGGGGATACAGATTCTGTTTCTAGAACCCATCTGATCCAAGTTTCCTTTAGCAATTTTGGAGGGAACCCTTAATCTGTCAACGAGGCCATTCACCTGAGCAAACTACCATTCACCTAGGCAGGAGAAAATCAGGAGGAGGTACGTTCATTTAATTCCTCAGGGGATAATGCCAGACAGATAAAGCTACAAATCTCCCTTTCAGTCCTCCAGGTCTAGGGGCCACTTTATATCTGGCCAGAGAGTGTGCTCAAAGTCCTTTTTTGTCACTGTCCCTAACAACTCCAATCTGACTCCCCAGGTGGAGAGAAATTGGGGCATGTGTTCACATTACTTATTGATGACTAACCGGAAGGTTAGTTCTGACCCATACCAGACCTGCTTTCTCTCAATCCCTCTGTTTCCATCCTGCAGTCTTTACACTCTCAATTCTAATAAGATAAATCAATGATTTCTTCTGCCTGGTGGTTTAGAAGTGTGCCTGCCTTGATGTGCCTAGTCATCCGGCATACCACACATTTCCATTTCTACCTGGACTGTCACCACTTCCAGCACTGTAGTTGTACTTTTTGGCCTCTTAACCCTCAGGGAGTGTACAGAAATCATAACCATCATCATACCCATCCCCAGTACTACATATAAGAATTCTTTTGGCCTTTGTTCTGTCTGAGATAGTTGGAAAGACTCCCTGAGCTCCTTAATTTACTTTCTCTCCAGATCCAGACATCACTCCAGCGATTGTTGCATAAGAAATCCCTATTGAAGGGCAATTTGCTATTAGAGTTATCTGTTTCCAGGATAATTCTGTCACCACAATTACAAGGTTTCAAAGGATGGAATGTGCACTTGGGTCACAGACTGTGTCAAGGGTTCTGGTCCAGAGAAGTTAAGAATCTAAACTTCATGCAATGAAGGACAATAGGTCTGGAGGGCACAGGGTTTTCTTCATTACGTACCAGCCATTCTAATTGAATGAGAAAACAGAATCTTTGCAGTTTATATAATCTCCAAAAATGAGCCCATTTTTAATTCATATCCACTTACGTTCAAGGCAACCTGCATACTCCAAGGGACTGGCAAGTGAGAACATCAATAGAAGAAATCAGTGATACGACAGACATTTTTTATGTGAGTCTGCCCACAAGTGGATCTGTTTGCTTCATTTAATAATATTCAGCTACCTCCATTCTTCCCCAAACACAGAGGTTCCTGGGTTTTGGAAGGTGGATTCCTTTTCCTGTTGATCAAGCACATAGTTGTTTGCCTTTGCTCCTGTAACACCCTTTTGACTGTTTGGAGACTGTGACAAGGATGATACTTGAGAACTTTGGGTACTCATCTCAGCTGATAGAAATTGTACAGAGGGCATGGAAAAACTACCCTCAGAATTGGATGTCTGGTCTTACTGTTTGCATTAATGTTCTTCCATAGATGTGTACGCTTCTCTTCATGCCACTCTGTCATTCATCCTGGAATGTAGGTTGGATGGGAACCTTTGCCAGTCTGGAATCATTTCTTCTGTTTACCTGTTCTTTGTTTTTTGTTAATCTTTCCAAGCATTTCCTGGGGCTGTTGCTCCAATCAGGCTCTTACAGTACCAAAGTTTGGATACTAACCACATTGTCTGCATAGGACTGCTTCCAGAATTTGATATGGGCATGGCTACCTGGCAGTTCTTGCATGACTGATGGAGTTTCACTCTTAAGATGAGACAATTTTATAGGTAAGGCAAAACTATCCTAATTATAACCATGGAATGACTTCTAAAACTCCATTAAAATGTTCTGGGCGTTAGCTGTTGTTGTTAAGACATTTTTTTAAAGTATTAGATTATATATTTTAATCTGGTAAAATTCAATGTTTTCAAAAGAATTCAAATGAATTGAAAAAGTATTCAGAAACTGGCTTTTTCCAGTCCATTTTACTTATATTAATATAAGTAATATTTCTTAAATCCTCCAACAATCCATTTTTTGTTTGCTTCACAAGATCCCATTGTGGATGGAATTCACCCTTGTGTAGAAGGGTTAACAACAAGGCTCGTGTGCCACTTTAGCCTTCAGTATAGGCTTGTGTTGGTCATTAGCACAGGGGGAATTTCACTTTAAAAGCAAAAAATAAATACATAAAATTATAATGCTGCTATGTGCTTTTGTACAAGATGCAAAGATAAATACAACTCTTTCACATGAGTTGGCAGCAACAAAATAATACCGAGAATCATGAAAGCTATGAACTGAGACGAAGTAAAGCAACTTCTCATAGTGTTTTTTTGTGTGTTCCAAATACATTGACCCCTCGATTCTCCTATTTGCAAACTGTTCCCATGCACTAAAGTGAGCAGGAGGGTATCTTTATTCTTGAAGCTGTTGCATCATAAGATATTTGGTTCATTTAGGATCCTGTGCCCCCACACTGCTATGAGGTGTGGAGGGGGGTGGAACTGAGCCAAAACAGTCATGCTGCCTCCTGCCCCTGAGCCTATGGCAACCCCTCCTCTTCAGTTCTTTTGGATTGGGACTGTGAAGGATTTCAAGATCATGCTGGGGATGGAAGGGAAAGAGTAGGAGGCATCACTCCCCCCTCAGTGATGTATGTCTAAACTTTTTTTTTCTTTCCCCTTGGTTGTTTTTGGGGTTTTTTTCCAGCACATCCGCATCATGATAGTATCAGAAAACACACTGATAGTATTGAGGTATTCAAGATCTTGGAATAGGTTATGAATTTCTCACTGCAGTTACTTGTAGGTGGTCAGTATATGGCCATTTACTTTATTGCAGGTGACCAAATGGGTTTGAATACCTTTACTTCTAAAGGTTTGTAAGTCAGCTGTTTTTAACATTGTTTTTATAGGAGCATGCAAAGTTCTAGCAATGTTACTTTTACAAAGCAATTCAAAGTTTTGGAATAAGATACTGTAGCGAGTACTATAAGAGAGAGTTTTCAGCAATTGAATTAAGCCTCAACTAAAATATCAGTCAGTTTTTTCTAAAAATGAAATCCAATCTTTGTGAATGTTAAATTTCAAACATAGGTATTTCCTAGCCTCTTTATAGGCAGTTACATAATTTTATGTTTAATGTTCCGGTTAGGCAATAAAATGGAGGTTCTTCAAAAATTTCAGAAAAGGGTCTCAGCTTCAGTATATGCTAAACTGGAGTGATTCAAGTTAAATGTGTACAGTTTATAATTACATAATATGTACTTCTAATTAATTTTATAAGGGTGTCCCCAAATGTACTTGATTAGTTCTAACAAAAATTTGCTTATTGGAATTAGGACTTCTAATAATTACCTGTAAAATGTTATATAGTTCGTGGAAACTTCTTTTTTTTAAAAATGCACAACTTTTTAATGAAATATTGGTGATGTCATGGTTTTCCATAATTCTCAAAAGTAAAACACAGAGCACCCTCCACATAGGGCTTTCTGTCATAATACTACCTCTGATATAAGGTTACCGAATTTTGACTTCCAAAATGGGAAGTTTGTATCATTGTTGAGCAAGCACCTTATTACACCATTTCAGGTTTTTTTGGGGCTCCAAACAATTAGTTTAAGGGAGATGGGACCAATTCATGGCTACTATGAACAGGCACACCTCTTTTTAAGTCATTGGAGTTGCATTAATTTAGTCAAGGACAAGAATTTGTCACTTAGTGTGTACCACATTTTCTTTAATCTCTATATTTGTTGGCAGAAGAGTCTTCTGCTGTGCTGAAGGCAGGTTCCTTAACATTATGTCTGCACTTCCTGTTAATACTGGGAAAACCCAGCACCGTAGGATTGATAGAGGAATATATTGATCCAAAGGCTAAGCATTGTGATCTGTAGTATATGCTACTGGGTTTCCGCCACATTATGAAAATACATGGATTTCAAAGAAAACACAATGACCCCACTTCCATTTTTAAGTTGAGGTACTTGTGTAATGCACAGCTTAGAGTGTCCAAGGTATAATCGATAGAATTAAAAATTGAAGTTTAACTTCTCTCTAAATTTCTTCTCTTAGTTCTAATCAGGTACAGCATTATTTTTTCTGTATGCTTTTTTGTATCATTCATATGTAGTAAAATATATTTAATAAAAAATTAGGTGTATATTTTTCCCTGTGCATGATAAAAACACAATTGATGTTAAAGCTTTTATGATCTCTAAAACAGAACACAAAGCATCCAGTGAGTGGCTTTGCCTTTAAAACTTGTTGTTGCTTTGTTCAATCTTGCTGCAATTCTTTGATGTATATCACACTTGGTAAACAATTTACAAGGACAATTTTAACTAGAAATATTTTTCTGTTGAGTGGAATTTTCAACACTAAATTCTTGTGTTCATGATGATGGAAATTCAGTAATAGTGGAACAGCTACCTGAAATCTTGAAATATTGCTACTGTGTTCACATTTTAGAAACTTCATTCTCATATTAATTATTATTCTCTATTTTTAAACATTTTTAAACAACCTTTCAGTGATATAGCTAAACTTTTTCACTTGGTCATTAAGAAGAAAATGACTTGAGACATTTGAAGCATCATAAGTTGGGATAAACCTTTTATTTGACCAGTAAGTTTGAATAATAATGTACTTCTAGTCTATTTACTGATTTTATTTCCCTTAACTTATGTAACCTTTTGTTTATAAAGTAATCTGTTTTGTGGGACAGAAGGCTTTATCAATTGTTTCCCATACTGTACAGTATATCGTTAATCATTTTGTATATTAGTATGTTTTTAAGTTATTGATTTGTTTTATATCAAATAATTTATTTTTCAGGTACCATTTTTTTCATTTTAACTTTGTTTTTACATGGGTTTATTTAAAATAAAGTATGACACTGCTTTCCAAATGTCTAAAATGAAGTTGAATCCCATTGTGTTATTTTGAGAGTGTTTATGTAATTAGTTTATTTTAGTAGTAGTTGCAGAAATGTACAAAGTCCAACTTCTGTTTGCATTTTGATTCATATTCTTGGAAGTTCTTAGCAATGTTTTTTAAAGAACTGAGTTTTGATATTCAAGAACATTGAATCTTTAAAGGACCTATGAAAGAAGAATCAATTTTATAGAACCCTGTGGGTGAAGTTACCAGCATTCTGGTTTCTAAATGGTATTCTCAAAATTAATAAAAACAAAACCACAAAAATGTTTTACTCCATTTTCAGAATTTTTAAAAATACAAAGTAAATAATAATCTGTAACAGGGTTTTTTGTTTTTTTACCACATGTTCATTATTATTTTTATTAAACCCTTGTTCAAAACTTCTTCATAATGTTAGTAAGTGAACTGGAATGAAAACTAATGTATTTTCAAATATAAAATCACAATTAAGGCTTTTATGTAATTTTTGCTGAATTGTTCAAATACTTATCTGTTTTCTCCACAGGAATTGGATGATTATTGTACACTGTACATTAACTTATTGGAATAGAGACATTTTTCAGAAGCATTTGAAATTATGTTCATTCATGAAATGAGATGATCAGGGTTACTACAGTATAGATTTTGAGTACTTGTAATGTTCTCAACAGAGGGGGAATTAAAATAAGACACCTGGTTTACTTTTTACTTTTCAGGTAAAATGTTGTTTTTTTCCACCAAATGATGGCAGTTACCTTGGCAGAAAGATTTTTATTTTAACCAGATCATAGTCTGAATTGCAAATCTGAGTTTGAAAATTTGAGAAGGAGCTTTCTACCTGAAAATGAGAACCTTCCACCCAGTCTTCAAATCAGATGGGAAGGTGAAGTGAACTTCGGTTGATCCCTTTCCCTGCCTCACTTCTAAATGTTGCCTTTTCTTTGAGGCAGTGGTAACATCTAGGTTTTACACACGCAGGGAAGACTGTATAAAGTGACCCCTTTGGAAAGAAAGGCCATGCAAGTTTTGGTTCACTGAGTAAAACAGTGTGTATGTTCTGTCCAGTTGAGTCACATCACTCTGCTTTCATTTTTTTTCTCTGAACATACTGTGTGTTCAACTGGAACAGTCATTTTTTTTTTTTATGATTACTTCACTGCCAGAAAGCCTTGCCCTTTGAAATCAGCATCTGGTGAGGTTTGGCGTACATCTTACGTTCACATGGCTTTTCAGCCAGAAAAATCATTCTTTTTGATTTTTCTGAGACATAATGTTTTCTTCTAAGGCCTGTGCATTTGACATAGGCTCTGAATCTCCATTGGCCTGCATCTTGTGTAATCATTTATCTCAGTGCAAAGTGGGTGTAAAACACTGCTGCATCAGAATCTTATTGTTTTATTCCTCCTTTGTATTAATGAATATACAATGTGCAGGGACACAAAGAATCAGGCATGTTGCTTTTGATCATTTGGACCCGTTTGGAAGATGGATTTCAGAGTTGTTCCTGCCTATCATGGTGATCAGATTAGGGTGGCAAACTGTAGATCATGCTGAAATTAGCTTTTTTCACACTATGCTTGTGAAAGCATTTACTACTGACAACCAAAGAGTAACAAAATACTGAATACAACTTGAGTTGTACAAAGACAACACTGAAAACAAATCTAAATCCCATTTATTGGGCTTAGTATATTTAAATGGGGTTTAGATCTTCCCTGAGCTTTTATCTGCTCAGAACCTAAGGTAAGCGTCTTCTCTTTACCTCCTCAGTTCATTTTACAAGCTTAGTTCAATGTGTTGCAGTAAACTCCACTTCCTCAGGTTGATTCTAACTGATGAGTTTTCTGCCCTTTTTTATGGAAAATCTCATGGAGGACAGAGAGCTGATGACTTACCTTACTTGCTCTTCAGTTGCTAACACAAAACAGTTAAGCCCAACATATCCCTCCTTACACAAGTGGCTGCTTACTGCTAGACTCAAAGAAGAGACCACTTCTAGGCTAGATAAAGAGGCTAACTCCAAAATGGAGTTTCTCTTGATACAGGGTTCCCAGAAGAGGGAGAGACTTGCCATGCTTCTCCTTTCTAGGTTCTTCAAAGCCTGTGAGTTGCTGCAGAGAATCAGCCGGGGTCACGTTCCATTAGATTAACAACAAAGAGTCTGGTGGCACCTTAAAGACTAACAGATTTATTTGGGCATAAGCTTTCGTGAGTATAAACCTCACTTCTTCGGATGCATAGAGTGAAAGCCAGACTCTTTGTTGTTTTTGTAGATACAGACTAACACGGCTACCCCCTGATACTTGTTCCATTAGATTCTAGACCAGAGGACCCTAAGAGAACAGCAGTAGAAGCTCCACTAATTTCCTACCCAGTGCTACTTCAGAAACCAGCTGAGGACTGTTTCCATCTGGTCCTGCCCACCTGGTTGCTCTTGTTACCCTGCTCGTGTGTGTGTGTATAGGTATATAAATATTTTCTTTGTTTTAAGGGAGGTAAATGGTTTTGTTTTCTCAAGTCTCCTGTTACCTTTTTTTTTTCCTTCCTGAGCATTCACTTGGAATCCCATGCAGTAAGGTCTGCCTTAGAGAAGTTTAGAGATTTTTCTCCCCTCTTCAATTTCTTGACTTTAAGGAAGTACCTCTTTTCTTTTAAACACCACCTCCTTTTATTATTTTGCTTCCAAAATCAGGCAAAAAGGGAACAAGTGTTATGTTGTAGGATAACTTTTTTCACATTTTCTTACCATAAATACAAGTGAGGAGTAGTAAATATGTTCTTTCTCTTCACTTCCCACTACAATTACCTTTTTCCTGTGCCTGGTTTAGAAGCTGTCAAATTAGAATAACAGAAATCTGATTCCCTTTCTTCACCACACACCTCTGCTAACAGCTCATTGGAGATTTTCTTTACAATAAAAATTCTTCAAACTAAGCTTGACACATTTGAGTTAAAATGAGATTGTTTCAGTTAAAATGGTAAATTCAGAACAATATATACTATGCAGGCAGAAACACAAAATCTGAGATGATTTTGGTTTTCTACAGGAGCTCTAGCTGGAGCACTTTATTAAAGATAATGTGCTTCTTTTCCCTAAACTAGAATTTATAGAAAACGTTCTTAACTAATAAAAAATAGGATTTGGGGCATTCCTTGATCTGTTGCTATTTATGTAGCTATCTGTTAATGTTTAATTTTTTTTAGCTTTATTGATTGCAACTGATTCTCCTTAAAACATATTGGAATTGGTTGTGGCCCCTGTTACAGCATCTGAATCCTCCTTGAGCATCATATAAAGGCCACGAAGGAGCTGCAGGAATGCAGGAGAGAATTCTCTTGGCACAGGAACAGTATAGGGCAAATAAAAGAAGCCCAAGGCTGCCCCCCTTCCCAGGCCCTGGTATAGGGGCCATGCCAGGAGCCACAGAAAGAAAGCTTGTGTTTGTAACACTCACTACTGCAGAGATTGTGAGCTGCAGGTCAGCCCTGGTAAAGCTGCTGTAAATTAGAACAGCCTGTTGGGCTACTCGAACTAATGTCAGAGATAGTTTTGGTCTGCAGCCACCCTGAATTGGAAAGCGTGTGTTCCCTCCTCACCCCATCACTCTTTTTTCTCAGACTGTTTGTTCGGTGCTGTATCTCTCAGGACGCTCATTCTAGGCCAGTGGTCTCCAAACTTTTTTGATCGCGCACTCCTATCAGTAAAAACACTTTGAGCACGCACCCCCTGCCGTGCCGGCTCTACCATTTTGCCCCACCCCACTTTGGAGACCACTGGTCTAGGCTACTGCAGATATATTGTATACCCTTAAATCCTATTTTATTTCTGTAGCTTCAGCTATTATAGTCAGTTATTCTCACACCATAGCACAGTTGGTTTATGAGCAAGGTAAGCACGTCAAATGAGAATTGGCAGTGGGATAAAAATTTTATGTTTAAATTCCCTCCTCTCCTCATATTTTCTCTAAAATAACTACTAATTGGTTCAGAAAAATACCCTTTCTGTGAGTTTGGGTTAAAGGGACTCACTGGAAAGTGTCATTACTTTCTTGGGGCTTCTCTTTCCCGTCCATGTCCTTGCCCCATAAAAGAAAGCGCTGCTGTTTCCTCGGGAATTTGGCAGCCTTCAACGTAATTATTTTTGGCTCTTTTGGGCATCTTCTCACTATCTTTCACCCTTTTTATTTTTACCAATGCTGCATAGACCTTAATTTTTTAATCCTTTCTTACCGCAGGAATGGATCAAGGAAGACAACCCAACAACTTCCAGAAGTACCATGAAGGTAATGAAATGCTGACCCTGACTGACCTCGTCTGCCGTGGCACAGAACATAACTGACTGGGGTGCACCATGTGCTCGAAGAATCCCAGAATGAGCATCCTGACTGCCTGCATTAGCTTAACTAAGGTTGACTTATGGCCCAAATGAGCCTCGAGTTTCAAGTCCCCACCAGGTAGAGTTAAGGCTTTAGCCAAGACACTGAGGGTTTGTATTCATGACAGCTGCTGTCATAGTATCTTTTATGACCCCATGCATTGGTGTCCCTGAGTCATGTTCAACCTCAGTGCCTCTACCAGCCACACAGATGGCTTAGGAAAATAGACTTCAGTTATGGCATCATCAGTCATCTCTTTATTCATGGCTAATGCTGTCCTCAGCACTTCTGTATGCCCCTATTGAGTCCTCCAATTACCCTGCTTTGAATGACATTTGATGTTACCTCAACATGGGGCTTCTCAAAGACAACAGCAGTAGATATTGTCTGATCTGATCTAGTCTGCATGTGTCTTCAATTTTGTCGTCGGTCTTCGCACCCCCTCAATGCCTCAAAGCACCAATTTGTCATCTGGGCAGATTGTAGCCTTGAGTGCTATCGGGCTGCTGTCTTCTTTGATGTAGGAGCCTTTGATCTGGACTTCAGTACCCTCACTATCCATTGCACCAATCCTGACAGTTACCAGTGTCATTATCTGTAATGGTGGATTTGATGTAACTAGATCTAATGCCTGCTTGAGCATCTGATCTCCCAACTCTTGCTTTGGATCAGGAGTTATCGGGTTGGGGGTGTTAGGCAAGGAAGAGAAGTTCTTCTGCAATGCATGACTCAGGAACCGTTCCCATAGCTATAGAGCAGGGGTCTCAAACTCAGTTTACCTTAGGGCCAGTGCCAGTCCTCCAATCCTCCCAGCGGGCCAATAATGTCACTGAAGATGATGTTCAGAAAAGAAAACGTTTATATTGTATTTTTTATTTTGAATGTCTTAGAAATAATAAAGCTGTCATACAACTTTATACAATTCTTCGTCTGCCAGAGAGTTTTTAGTGTTTGCCAGACACCTGGCAACGCTTCAGTTCTGTCAGTTTGTTGACGTTTGGCCTCAGTGACTGAGCAGTTGAAACCTTCAGGATTGCAGCAAGGTGTGCATCAGAGAGTTGTGTTCGGTATTTTGACTTGTTTATATTCATTGTGAAAAAAGTGATGCTGCCTCTGTGGCTGACTCTGCCTGGCAACTAATGATGCCGCCGCCATGGCTGACTCTGCCCGATGACTAGTGATGGTATCTCTGTCCCTCTCCCCCAACCAATGGGAGCTGCGGGGGCGGTGCCAGCAGCAGACATGGCTGGCTGCAAGCGTCTCTCTTCCATGGGCTGCAGTGGGGAGGTTCTTGGGCCGCAGATGGCCCGCGGGCCGGGACTTTGAGACCCCTGCTATAGAGTATTAAGAGCAGCAGATGATGCATATCATCCCTGCTCAGTGGGAGTGGCAGGCGATAGCGCTCCAGCTGTTAATTCTTTTTTGAGTGAAGGATCCATGCCACCATGTATCCCTCATTTAATGGGGAAGGTGAAGATGCATATGATTCTGTTGCAATTTATATCGTTGGAAAGCAATTAAGTACGTAGCTTCTGTTCAAGATACCAGGCATTCTCACCCTTGGGTCTTGTGCTCCCCTTATGGGCAAGGCAGAAATATCCTACCCCAAATTACTTTTGGCTCTCTGAGGTAATAAAGGCTAGCGTGAGACACCTTCACCTTACTGGTCAGTTGTGCCCCAGCAATTGTCACTACCGTAGCCCTACCAGAAGCTTACACCCAGTTCCTTGTTGGAGCCAGCCAGACACAAAGCTTCTCATAGCACGTGCCTTTTGATCCTACCAGCCTTAGTTCTGTCTCAAAATAGACTGCAAGATGTTGGCGATGAGTTCTGGCTCATCTGATGAGGTGTTGCTTCCAAGAGGCATTGCCTGCCCTGCATGGTGCTGAGATTGCCTGGGAGGTAGCTGTAGGCAGAGACCCCTGCATAGAGATCTTTCAACTCTTGGTATAGTAAGGGTGTTCTTTGACCTGAGGACAGTACATGCAGTTCAGGAGTAGGCCTCAGCACTTGCTACACTAGTCTCAGCATGAAGACCCCTACAGCTACCCATGCCGACTCTCGGTAGCTGGTGTTGCTTCCATTCCTGTGAAAAGCACCATGCGGAGTAATTTGGAAGCACTGGGAGTGTGATTTCTGTATAGTCACAGATGCAGAGGATTCATAAGAGGCTGAATACCTCTTACAGCAGAGGAGCAGGAAGGCACTGACTCTGCTGGAGAATCCATTCTAGCCCCCCACTTTTTTTTTTAAATAACATAAAATGACCATACTGTGTCAGACCTATGGTCCATCTAGACCAATTTCCTGTCTTCTGACAGTGGCCAATGCCAGGTTCTTCAGAGGGAATGAACAGGACAGGGCAATTATCAACTGATCCATACCCTGTTGTCCACTTCCAGCTTCTGGCAGTGAGGCTAGGAACACCCAGAGCAAGGGGTTGCATCCTGGACCATCATGGCTGATGAACTAATTCTTTTTTTTTTTTTTTTTAACCCAGTTATAGTTTCGACCTTCACAACATCCCCTGGCAATGAGTTCCATAGGCTGACTATGGGTTGCATGCTGAAGTACTTCCTTATGTTTTAAATCTGCTGCCTATTAATTTCATTGGATGGATCCTGGTTACGGGAAGGGGTAAATAACACTTCCCTAGTCACTTTCTCCACACCATATTAAAAACATCTATTGTGTTCCCCCCCACCCCTTATTTGTCTCTTTTCCAAGGTGAACAGTACCTGTCTTTTTAATCTCTCCTCGTATGGAAGCAATTTCATACCCCTAATAATTTTTGTTGCCCTTTTCTATACCTTTTCCTATGAATTATGCACATGCGCAGTGGTGCAGTTTTCCCCCAGGATTAATTAATAATATTATCTCATGTGTTGGGCACCTTGCAAAATAAAATAGATCGCAATCCTGAAGATCTTGCAATAAAAATGTAGGTATGATGTAAAAAGTGAGGATTGAGAATAAACCAAAGAGAGGCTGGGATGAGGTTAAAAGGATTTATATAAATAATATAGAAAACACTTTGTTGTGAAGCAGCACACTGCATACCTGGCATGAACTCACAAAAGTAAGGAAATGAAAAGTTAAACCACCTAACATTATATATCTTCAAGTTATTGCCCCATGGGTGCTCCCCTTGAGGATGTGTGTGTGCCCGTGCACTCTGAGATTTTTCTGCTAGTAGTACCCTCGGGTCTATGCCTGTGCCATACAACACCCTAAGCTCTGATGAGAGAGCATATAAAGAGGAATGGACCTGTGCCACTCCAAGCTGCAGGTGATTGAGAAGGAACTGAAGAGTTCTATAATGTCGAGTATCTAGCTGAGTTATTCTTCTGCACCTTTTACTCTGTTTTATAATTAGGTTTAGTGGTTGTTTATTTTTATAGCACAGTTTGTGCTTTGAAAGGAGGGTTCTCCATTCCTGCTTTCCCCCTCTTCTTTGAGGCACCCCGTTCTTTCTCAAGCCTTTTTGCTTGTGTTTCCTAGCAGTATGGCCAAGATTCCAGGATTCAAGCCCTGCCAGACTTGCCACAGGTCTTTTCCCTTCAGCAATGGGCACTCCAGCTGCCTCTGCTGTTCTCACATCCCGTCCAAGTGTAAGATCTGCTGTGTTTTAAGAGCAGATCTTGAAAATGGTGGGGAAACTACCCGAAACTGCTCCTCATGGAGCATTCCCTTAGATGCGCAGGATCTGAGTTTCCATACACCCCCCCCCCCCCCCCCCAGTAAATCAGTCTGAGCCATGTAAAGTTCTCCAGAGACTTCATCGGCTCCATCTTTAAGCTACAGAAATCAGGGGGCAACTTTGGTCTTGCTGAAAGCAACCAAACATAAGAGACCACACTCTGACAGAATCTAAACAGGGAGAGGAGTCTCCACTTAGATCTGGAAGCAGGGAGACCCCCACATCCCTCTGCAGGTACCACAAGGGCTCACACTGAACATGGTACCAAGGTGTCAGCACAGCTGTAAAAGACTTCTTAGCTGCAAGCCAAGAAACCATATACAGAGAATGAGTACCAAGAAGTTCGCTGTTCAGGAGCCCCAAGCTTTGGATCCATCAGTACCAAAACTGGATTCTTTTTAAAGACTAATGCCTGTTTAAAGAAGTTCTTACCTGGTACCATCCACGTGCACCCAGAGCTCTCTAAAATGACTGGGACCTCCTCTGGTACCCATGGACAAATTTCATCCAGAGGAACATTTATGGGCTCATTAGTACCTTCCAGGTTTCTCTCTCACAAGGACATTCATGTTATGGAGGAACCAGAGTTCCCGCCTGCTAAGGGATACCAGGAGGAATTTCCCACTGGCACCGGTTTCCCAGCCTCACCCAGCATGTTCCCTAGTACTGCTGCAGCCTCAACTAAAGAACTGCCTACAAATACCATCATGATGGCTGGATTCTGCTCAAGCTCCTGTACTGATGTGAGTCCCAGTAGGGGCTCCTCCTGTGGCTAGTGGCACTATTTAGTGCTCTACCATCCACCACCCTCCTCCCCCTTGAGGTCTTCCCTGAGGAAGAGACCCCAGCAGATGCTTGACCTGGCTGCCCTAGAAAGACCACTCATGGGGTCCAGCACCTTTCCCTTACACGAACCCTTGGGCTTCTTACAGGGACCAAGTCTACAGGGCACTTCTATGCAAAAAGTCTCATCAGGAGTCTCATCCATCAACATCTCGGGAGCCTCCTCACCCTACTAAAGAGTAGCCACCACAGAGGAGGCACCACCATCCTCTTACTCTCCAGATGAGGCAGCTATTCCCTCTCTGCCATCATTTGTAGATGACTTCAAAATCTTTCAGGATATGATGAAACTCATAGCAGAGGCCTTGCCAGATTCCTTTTGGAGGAAATCCAGGAACAGTAACACTCCCTGGTGGACCTCTTACACACCTTCACGCAGGGCAAGCCTTACCTATTAATGAGGCCCTTCCCTTGCCAGCCTGCAGTGTGGCAGACTCTAGACTCCATCCCTCCCACCTGCAAGAGGGTCAATAAAAAAGTACTGTTCCCAACCAAGGGCTCAGAGTACTTTTCACATCCTGCTTTTAACTGCCTGGTCATTAATGCCACCATGAGTATCGGGTATCGAAGGCCAGGGGAGGCCACCCCAACCCAGACCATGGAATTGCCCACGCTCTGCCCAGAGGCCCCGTCCTCACTCCCCTGAAGCCGGTGGAGGCTCAGCTCCAGCCAGTGGCCTGGGGCTCGGAGATCAGGCTGGCAGCCAGGGGCTTAGCCTAGGGCAGCTGGGACTGGCCTGGATGTCAGGCAGGTGGGGGGACCGGGCCTTGGGCAGAAGGGGTGGAACTGGGGGGACTAGCCTCCCCAAAGGGGGGTTTGCCCGATGCCCATGAATGTCACCAATGAAAGGTGTAGGCAACATAGCTTCAAATCAACATCATCTGACAAGGAGCTTAAGCACCTGGACCTCCTAGGGCATAAGAGCTACTTATTGGCCTCTCTTCAATTCTGAGTTGCTAACTAACAAGTCCTGATGGCAAAATGTGACTTTACCAATTACAGTAAATTTTCTCACTTTATTGAGTTTTTTTTTTTTGCCTCCGGACAAGAGAGAGCAGTTTCAAGCTCTTATTACAGAGGGTCAGACAACAGCCAAAGCCTCCCTTCGGGCTCAGGTAACAGGAGAGCAAGTGTGAAAAATTGGGACAGGGTGAGAGGTAATAGGTTCCTATATAAGACAAAGCCCCGAATATCGGGACTGTCTCTATAAAATTGCGACATCTGGCCACCCTACTTCAGGCTTCTCTTGACATGATGGATACAGCCTCTCATTTGATGTTTACTGCCATAGTCATGTGCCAGGCCTCCTGGCTACAATCCTGCAGCTTGCCCAGAGAAGTGGAGAATACTGTGGAGGACTTGCCCTTTGAAGGGCCTAAACTCTCGAGTGACATCACAGATGACTCTCTTCACTTGCTCAAGAATTCCAGGGTGATGATGTACTCTCTTGGTATCTATGCACCATCTACAAAGAGAAAATACAGCACATCAGACATCACAGTTCTTTGGGGTGCCTGACAGTACACCAGATGAGAGAACTGTTGAGCCACCCAGAAAGAGATTTAGGCCACACAAGGAAGACCCTTCCACCACTGTTACTTCACGGACGGCTACCTCATCCAAGCGATCATTTAGATACATTGGTAAAGCCCCATAAATCTTCCCCATTGGATCTTCTGCTGCAGCATCCAGCTGTTCACCCACCCTTTGGAGGTCATTTTCTTCCTTCCTGGGAGCGTATCACTTCAGACAAAAGGATACTGGTAGTAATCTTAATGGGCTACTCCATCCAGTTCCGCTTCTCCCATCCCTATTCAGGGACCTGTCTCACAGGTGCTCCTAATTAGGAGGTTGAATCCCTCCTGCAGCTGGGCCTCATTTCTCCAGACTTCATCAGAAACAGTTTTCTCTTTAGGTACTCAAAGAAAAAAGGAGGGTGGAGACTTTGTCTGTAACCATTTCTATTCATATTCAGCACTTCAGCATTGTCACCTTAGCAACAATTGTTCAAGTGCTTGTTCATGTCAATTCCAATCAAGTGTGTGCACACAACGTGCCCAGTAGCCTGAAGATTTTTCCCTAGCATCATCCGTTGGATCAGCCTGGAAGAAAGATCTACTCCACTGGGGGCTTGCAGCTCCAAATATCTAATCAGCAGGCCATCGTCATTAGGTACTCTTACACCACTTGCTTGGCAATGGCTAAATTAAGGGAGCTGCTCCCCTCGGACTTCCGTGCCAAGTTTTTGGCGGTGGAGGAAGGGAGACTCATCTCAAGGGTGTCCCTTCAGGCAGCACTTAACTGGGCAGATGCGGCCACCGGGGTTATGGCCACAGGAGTGGCTATGAGAAGGGGCCTATGGCTCCAGGTTTCTGGTCTCTCCCATGAGGTACAGAAAACCATTCAGGACTTGTCTTTTGAGGGTAAGACTCTCTTCTCAGAAAAAAATGACGAAAGGCTTAACAGTCTTAAAGACTCCAGAGTCACCTGTCTTCAGTGCAGTGGAGACGCTTCCGTGCACAGCCTCCTCAACGGTTCAGTCATCAGAACCGCCAAGATGGCTCCAGAAGGAGAAATTGGAGCAGCAGGAGAAGGCTGCGTCAACCCTCTGGCCAGGACTTGGGACAATCCAAGCCACCTTCAGGGGCCAAACTGGCCTTTTGAAGGTGTGGTTGAGGATGGCGCATCAAAGCGAGATCTGGATCCCCACCCCGCCTTACCTTTTCATACTGATTATCCCCTTTCTATTTTGCATGGTCCCATATTACTTCAGACCACTGGGTGCTCCGCACAGTAGAGAGGGGATACTCTGTCCAATTCTGTGCCCTTCCACCCCCCTTCCCCATCCCTCTTCAGGGACCCCTCTCATGAGCAACTCCTTACACAGGAGTTGTACTCGCTCCTATTGCTAGGGGCAGTGGAAGAGGTTCCTCAGGAGCAGAAGGGCAAGGTCTTCTATTCCCAGTATTTTCTAATACCGAAAGCCAAAGGTGGCCTCAGGCCCATCTTGGACCTGCGAGAACTCAAGTTCATAAAGAAACTCAAGTTCTGCATGGTCTCTTTGGCCTCCATCATTCCCTCGCTGGATCCAACCGACTGGTATGCCACTCTCTACTTGAAGGACGCGTATGTTCATATCGCAATTACTCAGCCCCACAGAAAGTACCTCAGGTTTGTGGTGAACAGTACCCACTACCAATTCACAGTCCTTCCGTTTGGCTGTCAGCAGCACCTTGAGTCTTCACCAAGTGCATGGCAGTCGTTGCTGTGTTCCTGCGCAGGCACCAGGTGCAGGTATTTCTGTACCTCGATGACTGGCTGATCAGGGGCCGGTCCAGGACCCAAAAGGAAGCTCAGGTCAGATTTATCAGCGCCACCTTCGACAACCTGGTTCTCCTTCTAAACAAAGCAAAATCGACTTTATCTCCCATACAGAGGATAGAGTTTATAGGGGCAGTACTGGACTCGACCCAAGCCAGGGCATACCTGCCGGAAGCAAGTTTTCAGGCCCTGGCCGACATTTGAGGCCTCAGACAGTTTCGCATCACCACAGCAAGAAACTGCCTGAAGCTTCTGGGACACATGGCTGCCTATACCTACGTGGTGCAACATGCCAGACTCAGGCTTCGACCTCTTCAGGCGTGGCTCGCGTCAGTGTATCGACCAGCCCGGGACAGGATCATGACCTTGCCTCACTCAGGCCTCGACTCCCTCCTATGGTGGCTCGACCCTCAGGAGGTATGCTCAGGGGTCCCCTTCACCAGCCCTCAGCCGTCTCTCTTGCTAGTGACAGATGCATCAGACTTGGGCTGAGGACCCCATCTGGGAGACCACAGGACTCAAGGTCTCTGGTCTCACGCAGACCTGGGTCTCCACATCAGTGTCAGAGTGCTGAGAGCAGTGCACCTAGCATGCTAGACCTTCCCTGCACACTTAACGGGACATTGTGCGTCTGTTATGATGGACAATACAATTGCAATGTTGTATATCAGCAAATGGGGATGCATGCTCCTCTGCCAGCATTCAGTGCACCTGCATGCGTCATACCTCCCCGGGATACAAAATGAGCTGGCGGACCACCTCAGCAGGTCGTTTCAAGTCTACGAGTGGTCTCTTCGCTTGGATGTCTTACTTTTAATCTTCCAGAGGTGGGGCTTTCCTCAGATAGACCTATTTGCCACGCGACAAAACAGGAAATGCCAGCAGTTCTGCTCCTTCTAGAATCACAGCCCAGGCTCCAGAGCAGATACGTTCCTCCTTCCATGGGGAGGCAGTCTCCTTTACGCCCACACCACTCATTCAGAAAGTATTCCTCAAGATCCGCAGGGAATGAGCTCAGTCATATTGATAGCTCCAGCCTGGCCCCGCCAGCACTGGTACACATCTCTCCTAGACATGTCCGTGGAAGCTCCAGTCGCCCTGCCACTCTTCCCGGACCTTCTGACGCAAGATCACGGTCGTCTTCAACATCTGAACCTCGTGTCACTTTACTTCACGGTGTGGAAGCTCCATTGTTGAACTTGGTGGAACTTCCTTGTTCAGACCAGGGTAGACAGGTCCTTGGCAGCAGGAAACCCTCTACTAGAGCCACCTATCTTGCCAAGTGGAAGAGTTTTTTAATCTGGTTGGTGCAGTGCCATTCGTCCCCAACACTAACACATTTCGAAGAGCAGCAATTGCGAGAAGGTGAGGAACCATTTTTTCTGTTAAATCCTGAGGTGTTCATCATCCTCAGTCTCCAGGATGCCTGCTTTCATGTAGTCATACACCCAGAGCACTGGTTCTTCCTCAGGTTTGTAGTGGATACCGATCATTTTCTGTACTATGTCGTGCCTTTCAGCCCTAGTGACTGCCCCCAGGGTCTTTACAAATGTTCTCTCCCTCATCATGGTCCACCTTCAGTAGTTCGGAATACCATTTTTCCCTGTCTGGATGACTGGCTCCTCAGGGGATGTTCTTTTCTCAAAGCCCGGTCTGCCACCACAAAGGCCATAGCTCTATTCCAGTCTCTAGACCAGTGGTTCTTAACCTGGGGCGCATGCACCCTCTGGGGGTGCAAGTTGCCCTTTCTGGGGGTGCGAGACATGCCAGTTTTTTTAGAAGGTAAATCATTGAAAACACAAATTAAGCACAGGCACGCAAGTACTACTTTGTTTCATCAAACTTATGTATTATCTGACAAAGTTTCTCCTTTATCTTGGTGGGTCCTGCGCTTATTGGCAGATTTTATTGCCTCAGAGATTCAGCATGTGTGTTGGGGAACAGCCCAGAGACCTTCCCCTCTGGAAGAACCCACAGTCCAGGTCAATTGAGAGATTTGGGGGGAAACCGGGCCCGCCCTCTACTCCGGGTTCCAGCCCAGGGACCTGTGGACTGCAGCTGTCTATAGTGTCTCCTGTAACAGCTGCATGACAGCTACAATTCCCTGGGCTACTTCCCCATGGCCTCCTCCAAACACCTTCCTTATTCTCACCACAGGACCGTCCTCCTGGTGTCTGATAACGCTTGTGCTCCTCAGTCCTCCAGCAGCACACTCTCTCTCAGCTCCTTGCGCCTCTTGCTCCCAGCTCCTCACACTCGCACCACAAACTGAAGTGAGCTCCCTTTAAAACCCAGGTGCCCCGATTAGCCTGCCTTAATTGATTCTAGCAGCTTCTTAATTGGCTCCAGGTGTCCTAATTAGCCTGCCTGCCTTAACTGGTTCTAGCAGGTTCCTGATTACTCTAGTGCATCCCCTTCTCTGGTCACTCAGGGAACAGAAAACTACTCATCCAGTGACCAGTATATTTGCCCTCTACCAGACTCCTATACCCCACTGGTCTGGGTCTGTCACAATTACTATTATACATTTTTTAACAATTACTGTAATATACAAACAAAAATATATATCTAGATTTAAGGGGTGCGAGAACATATTTTGATTTTTGATAAGGGGTGCTAGAACATATTTTGAGAACCAAAGGGGTGCAGGCTGCAGTAAAGGTTAAGAACCACTGCTCTAGACCTTCATCTCAAAGTAGAGAAATTGACACTGTTGCCTGTGTGATGCATAGTCTTTATCAAGGCCACTCTAGAATCTGTGGCAGCCGAAGTGTACCTACTTGTGAACAGGCTGCCACAAAGTCTGACCTGCTCTCCACATTACAGCAGAACCCACAAAGTTTGGTGTGGGTTTGTTTTCAATTCCTAGGGCACATGGAGATCTGCACTTTTGTAACCCCCCATGCAAGGCTGCCCTCCTAGTATCTTCAAACCTGACTTAAAGTAGCCTACACTCCCAACAGACACAAGGTGCCCAGGGAGGTGTCGGCCCCACAAATTGTACTCAACTCCCTCAACTGGGGAAAGGACCTTCAAAAAACTGCATGGGAACCACCTTCTTACATCCACCTTCCATGCACATCATCACGATGGACGCTTCCATTTGAGGCTGAGGCGTTCACCAAAAAAAAATTCAATCCAAAGCAGATGGACTCTTCTAGAGTTCTCAAACTTGGAGTGGTCCTTTGCTTCCTCTCTCTCATCTGGGGGCAGTCAGTCTGCGTGATGCTGGACAACCAAGCAGCCACATGCTATATAAACAATTGAGGAGGTGCATATTTCTGCTCCTTTTGTGAAGGTCAGAAGGCTGTGGAACTGGTGCATAGTCCAGTGAATAGCTATCTCGGTGGTCTATCTGCCAGGATTGCAGAACACCATCACAGATTCACTGAGCAGAATTTTACACCAGAAATGGGAGCTGAGTGATGTGATCTTTCGAGAGATTTGCCTTATTGGGGGGTCTCCCACAGGGAGGCCTATTTGCCACACCTTCCAATTCAAAATGCTTTTTCTTCTGGGGAGGAGGGGGGAAAACATAATTTTTAATTTTAATTTAATGGAGATATCCTATCTCCTAGAACTGGAAGGGACCTTGAAAGGTCATCGAGTCCAGCCCGCTGCCTTCACTAGCAGAACCAAGTACCAATTTTGCCCCAGATCCCTAGGTGGCCCCCTCAGGGTTGTGAGTTCAATCCTTGGGTTTAGCAGGCCAATGCTCAAACCACTGAGCTATCCCTCCCCCCTCTTTGCCCTTTGGCCCCGCATTCTCTTATACATCTTCCCTCCAACTCCACTGATGCACAAAGCCCTGCTCAAACTGAAACAAGAAAAAGTTACTGTTTTCATAGCCCCACGATAGCCCAAATAGGTGCGGTTGCCAGCGCTGACTCAGCAGGTGACACATCTGTCTCTACCTCTTCCTCTAATAACAGACTTCCTGATTCAAGAATCAGGTTCCAAAACCCACCCCAGCTTATCATGCTTATACCTCAGAGCCTGGCTCCTTGTTGGTTCTCAAGCCTAGAACAGAGAGATTCCAAAGCTCAGTTGCTTCTGTTAAATAGCAGGAAACCTACCACATGAAGAATGTACCTACAGTAGTGGAAGCACTTCCAGATCTGGTGCACCCAGCGCCCTGCATGTCTGGCTGATTCTACCCAGTGTTAATCCTCAACTATCTAGTAATCCTGAAATTGGTGGGTCTGATCCTGAGCTCTGTTGGGATTGATTCAGCCGCCATCACATCATTCCACTCACCAGTCGAGGGTTTCTCAATCTTCATGCATCCTACGACAGCAAGATTCATTAAAGGCCTCCTTTATCTGTTCCCTCCAGCGCAGGCCCTACTGCAATCTGGGACCTCAATTTAGTGCTTAATGCATTAGAAGGGCCTACCATTGAGTCCATGGCATCACTACTCCATCTGTCCTTCAAGACTTTGTTCCTTTATGGCAGTCACCTCAGCCAGAAGGGTAAGAGAACTAGGAGCCCTCATGACACCTGCTGTGTACTGTGCTTTATCTGGACAAGGTTAAACTTTGCTCCCACCCTTGCTTCCTCCCTAAAGTCTCATCAATCAGGACATTCAACTGCCAGTATTTTACCTCATGTCCCACTCCTCCAGAGTAGAGTTCAGTCTCCATACGCTGCATGTACAAGGAGTTCTGGCTTTCTATTTTCAACTAACTGAGCCCTTCAGGGTACCCCCAGTCTCTGTTGCTTTTGCTAAGGGGATGAGGTGCGCGTTTTGGTATGCTGAGTCCTCTGGGATGCATCGCCTCGTAAAGTCACTGCTCACTCTGAGGGCTCAGTCGTCTTATTGCTTCCTGAGGAAGGTGCCCATCAAGGACCTTTCCAAGGCCATCGCCTGCTCTGCCGTTCACACATTTTCACAGCTTTATGCCTTACTCCATGCCTCCAGGGGAGATGTGGCCTTTGGTGAAGCTGTTCTACACCTTGCATAGGGTCTGCCCTTTCAGCACCCTCCTCCACATTAAGGTACTGCTCAGGAGTCTTCATGTGGAGCACCCACAAGACAATTATTTGAAGGAGGAGCAGAGATTACTTACAGTAACTGGACTTCTTCAAGGTGTTTTGTCTGTATGGGTGGTCCACTACCCATCCTCCTTTCCCCTCTGCTTCCGAGTTTTATCTTGCTCGGACATTAAGAAAGAACAGGAGCGTTGCAGGTCCACTCTTCCCTATATGTTCTTGTATATGAGTAGCTGTATAGTGCATGTATGCACATCCTCGCATGGAGCTCTCCTGTAGGTACAAAACATCTTGAACTCCAATCACTGTAAATGTAAGTAATTCCTCCTCCTCTGCCATACCCACAAGCATGTCCCTTTTCCGTATACCACAAACTGCACACTGCAACCAGCCCTCCACACACCTTTTTACCAAACTAACCCCTTTCAATAGTATAATTTGTGGATGTTTGGTGCAGCAGTGTGTTGGGATGGGGTGAGGGATGGCTGGCACTCCAAGGGGCAAAGGTAAGTGCAATGTGTGGTCTGCTTTGTAACTCAGTTGTGGTGCAACTGGATGAAAGTGTGGTTGTTTTAACTTTTAATTTCCTTACTTTTGTGGGGTTTTGTCATATCTGTTGTGTGTAGCTACCTTAACTGCTTCAAAGTTTTTTTGTATTAATGTTCTCAGGGAGATTTTTATGCTTAAGTGAGAGGGGAGTTAGAAAAGTGGGAGTGCACCTGTGGGAGATAGATGTGCAGCGACTGACAGAAGATTTTATCAACAAGCATCCGCATATCAGACCCTTTTCTGCTGTAAGATAAATGAATCTCCTCACAGAGAAGACATTGTGTGTGCACTGGTACATTGTTTATGCTTGTAGCATATAAACTTTCTCCATTGGCAGCTGATGGCAAATAAACTTTTTCAGCTATGGTGAAAAATGTGTAAAATTGACCCAAAATCCAAATAAAAAAAAAATATATGTTGTACCAGTTCTTCTCGGATGTACCGGTCTACCATATTTTGCGTAGATACATAATACTTTTAAAAAGATACTAATCAACATTGAAATGTCAGACTATCAAGGACAAATTTCAGCCAGAGATTAATTTCAAAGTCTTCCTATTGGGATTTATGAAGAAAAACAGAACAACTGCATAGTTTTTAATCCCTTTGAATTTTCTAACCTTCTATATCATTTCACACTAATTGGCCACCTAATTTTAGAGAGAAGTGGGGATTTATTCTCCATTTTAAACCCACTGTAGAATGAAAGCCTAACTCTATGGAGCTGCTATCAGGAGCCTCTGTAGTAAGATAATACTGTGATTCAGATCATTTTTGTGTCGACCAAGCTATGTCTACAGTTGGGGTTAGGTCAACCTCGCTGTGTTGCACAGGGTATAACATTTTTCACAACCCTAAGCAACATAGGTCAACATAAGGCAGCTAACATTGACCTAAGTCTGTAAGCCTTTACACTACAATGTTGCTCCTGCTGATGTAAGTTGCCCACTACACCGACTCCCACCTCCACGAGAGGCATAACGCTTAGATTAGTGTAGTTAGGTTGACACAGCGTCAGTGTAGACAATGCATTGATTGTTCCAGCTGTCAGCCCCAGGTGCCTCCGACAGCTGGAGCCCCGCTGGGCGGCTCCAACAGTTGGCACTGGTGTGAACACACAGTCGCTGCAGTTGTGAAGTCGGTTTTGTATGTTGATGTAACTTGAGTCAATTTAATTTTATAGTGTAAACGTGCCCTCAGTGAATGAGGTCTGGGAGGCACTTCGGCCTCCCCCCACCCCTTTTTCCCGCTTCACTGAGAGTGTGTGGGTGGGTGGGTTTGTAAGGAATCCAGGGATTTGAAAACACTTTTTTATGACTGAGTGATTCACATTATTGCCAGACTTCCATAAGTTAACACGCTACTGGAGCCAGATTTTCATAATACACAGCAGTTCTTGCTTACAATGGAAGCTGCTGGGAGTTGAGTTCTTTTGAAAATCTGGTCCTTAACTACTTTGCATCTCAGTGCTAGGGGCACAAGACTATGATCAATTTTTTTATGTTAAAACAAGTTAGCAATTCAAAAATGTAAGTGCTTAAGACAGGTAAATGCTAGCATTTCTTTCTGCATTTGATTGCAGGCATATCATCACTCAAGTCACTGAAATTTTAGCTGACTCATTAACAAATTCTCAAACAGAGAGAACTCTCATCATCTCAGGTACAATGAATTTGTACCAGAGAGTTTTTCTCTCTGTACAGGACATAGAATTCCCTTTTCACTATAGTACCAGTTTTGAGAAACAAGCTCTTCCTTTGTAGATATAATAAACATTATAAGATGTGTGTTAGGGGAATCAGTAATAACTGGAGCTGAGTGAATAATTGTTTGTTTTTGTTTTTTTGGTTCTAGAGCTGAACTGAAAAATTGGAAAACAAATTAGTTTGGTTTGAACCAAAGCTGAAATTTTTCAGTATTTCTCACTGAAACAAAACAAAACAAAGTTGTTTTGGGTTAAATGAACATTTTGTTTGATCCAAAACAGCTTTGTTTTGTTTGGTTTCAGCTTGACTTTGGGTGTATTTTGCCTTCTAACTGAAAAGTTGAAATGAAACCTTTTGAAATGATTTGACTGGATTCCCCCCCCCCCCCCCCCCCCGTTCCAAATTCTCAAATAGTTTTGTCGACCTGAAAAATTTTTTTTTTTTTGCAAATTTACTAGTCGTCTTCCCTCTTCTCCCCCCCCCCCCCCCCGCCAAATTTTTTGGCCTAGTTCTAGTGGTGACCCATATATTCAAGTTGACTATCCTTCCCTTTATTAAAAAAATATTTTTTTAAAAAGAACTCTGGCACCTTTATGGTTTGCAGCAAGACTTGGAAATTTGTCAAAAGGATAGTTCCAGGATCAGAAAAGTGCCTTTTGCTACTCCCCATGAAATCTGTTCAGATTTGGCTGAGTTATCCACCAGTAGAGCATGCTTCTGAACGTTTCATCTCCATTGAGTGTGCGCTCTAGAACTGAGCCTCTGGTCGTGACACAGATGGATGGTGTCTGTCTACCACCATTAATTTCTGCTGCTGCTGCCTTCAGCAGACTTTGGCATAAGGGAAGGGATCCTGGACTGGGGACTTTGAGTACCATGGTCAGCAGTTGACAAACTGGCCCCTTATCAGGTATTCTTCTGAGCAATTGTATCCAGTTCTTGGCACCACATTTCAGGAAAGATGTGGACGAATTGGACAAAGTCCAGAGAAGAGCAACAAAAATTATTAAAGGCCTAGAAAACATGACCCATGAGGGAAGATTGAAAAAAACTGGGTTTGTTTAGTCTGGAGAAGAGAAGACTGAGAGGGGACATAACAGTTGTCAAGTACATAAAAGGTTGTTATAAGGTGAAGGGAGATATTTTGTTCTCTTTAACCTCTGAGGATAGGACAAGAAGCAATGGGCTTAAATTGCAGCAAGGGCGGTTTAGTTTGGACATTGGGAAATTTTTCCTAACTGTCAGAGTGGTTAAGCACTGGAATAAATTGCCTAGGGAGCTTGTGGAATCTCCGTCATTGGAGATTTTTAGGAGCAGGTTACACAAACCCCTGTCAGGGGTGGTCTAGATAATGCTTAGTCCTGCCTTGAATGCAGGGGACTGGACTAAAAGACCTCTTGAAGTTCCTTCCAGTCCTACGATTCTATGATTATGTAAAAGTTTGCGTTGAGACAACTCAAGTATCTAGATGCATTTGATCGGCTTGACACCATTCTGGATATGGACCTGGCTTTGACGGGCATGAGGCTGCCATTCAGTAGCTTCATGCTTTTCTCTCAGAAATCGGAGTGGGTAATTGTAGGCAATTGTTCCTTTTCTTGAAAGGCTCTCAAGTGTGGGATGCTGCAGTGTGCCATGTGGGTTAGGAAGGCGGCGTGGGGTTTTCAGGATGCTGACACCCTCCTGTATGATTCTTGCTCTTCCCTACTCTGACAACCGTGCAGTTGAGTACCTTCACTGTTGTCTAGTTGAGAATGGGGCACAGATGAGAGCGAGCTGGCTGAAACTCTCGCCATACAACACTGAGGTGAGGGTGGGATGGGGAAAGAGCTGGAGGAGATGGAGTGAGTATCTGTCCCTGTGGTTGAGGGAGGCTTGCGTCTGCCATTGGTCACCACCAGAGTTTGCAAATGGGGGCAAATTTATACCCCAAGTTGATGTTGGATGATCATATTACAGCACCTGGCCAGAAGGTGGAGACCGCTTCTTTCAGATACCAACCGTATCAATGTTGTCAATGCTTTTGTCATCTCAAGATGAGACCGTTGCAGTGTGCTCTTCATGGGGTGGCACCCTACAGCCCCGTGGAGACTGAAGCTGGTGTAGAATGTAGCAGCTCACTTAGGGAGGGAGGCAGCTCTCTGGAAGTGGCTGCCAGGGCTGGTACTCTGAGAGTGTTAGTGTTGGTCATGACTAAGGCTACGTTTTAGTCACGGGTATTTTTAGTAAAAGTCATGGACAAGTCATGGGCAGTAAACAAAAATTCATGGCCCGTGACCTGTCCATGACTTTTACTATATACCCCTAACTAAAATTTTTTTTGGGGGGGGCGGTGCGGGGGCACTGGAGGAGGTGGCCCAGGGATCCCCGCTAGTGTTGGGGGGGATGGGCGGTGCACAGCCCAGGACCCCGCCCCACTGTGGCAGGGGGGGTGGGGTAGGGTTGGCGTGGCTGACAGGCTCCCTATCTAGCTCAGCATGTCCCTGCAGGTCGTAGGTGGCAGAGGGACCAGGAGCTTTGCACTCTGCCCCCACCACAAACACCAGCTACGCAGCTCCCATTGGCTAGGAACCGCAGCCATGCAGCATGCATGCAAAGCCCCCTGACCCCTCTGCCTAGGAGTTGTGCAGGGCCATGCCAATGGGAGCCATGGAGCTCCCCACTCCGAGGTAAGTGCTGCACCCCAATCCCCTGCCTCTAAACCTGAGCCCCCTCCCACACACCCAAACTGCTGCTGCTGGCCCAGGGGCTGCCCACCTCAGGCAGCCCCTGAGCCAGCTCTGGACACTGCAGAAGTCACGGAGGTCACGGAAGGTTTCAGAATCTGTGACTTCCGTGACACTCACAGCCTTAGTTATGACCTACAAAGCCCTAAATGGCCTGGGACCTGCCTACCTGAGAGAGTAGCTCTCCCCATGACTCTCACTCCCACAGCTGTGGTCAGCAGAGGCGCTTGAGCTAGATCCCCTCATTAATAAGGGGGGAGGGGCTGCCAGCTAGGCATTCTCTGTGAGGGTCTCAGGACACTGGAATTTGCTCCCATCCTGGTCCAGAATAGCCTGAATGTTATGATCGTTTGTTAGATGGGGTTTGAGGATGGGATGAGGGTATGTTCCTGGGTATGATTTTGGGGTAGTGGCTTTTCTGGAGATTTTCCACTTTTATTATGTACTGGCTAAGGTAAATTACCACTGCAATTATTTAAGGCCGCTGACTGTCAATTTATTTGTATGTTAGTGTTGATGCAGGATGTCTATTGTAAATCTAATTGTCAGGGTAGGTAGAGCTTTTGTGGGGTGCTTTTTTAATGTTAAATCTAAATAAAACTGTAAACGAGATGTGTTAATTAACTGGTGTTAATTCTTGGCCATTCAAAACCCTTATTGAGCCAAACCTCATAGCCCACTATGTAGTTATACATTCTGTGACTAAAAGAACCTAGATCTCTAATATAGGAGACCCAAATGTCACCCACTTAACCACCTTGCCTCTCAGAATGTGTCAACTTCATGTGCTGGCTATACTGTCTAGAAAATGAGGCTACTTATCTATGCAGTGAATGATGAGTCCTCTTCTCATGCCACCAAGGATAACATCCTATTCCTGCTGCTCTCTATTATAGCTATCCCTCTTGCTCAAGCGGTACAGGTCTGTGTTGCGGTGCTGAAATGCCCAAGGTTCAAACTCTCCTTATGTCTGCTGGTTGGCAGGGGTGGGCATTACAGTTCCAAATTACAGGATTTGATGTTGCCTTTTTTTCTTTAGAAAAACAAACCCAGCAAAATATGTTAAAAGAAGATTATTAAGATTGCAAAGTCTGAGCACATGAAAGTTAGAAATGACAGTATTGACATTGCCTGTATAACTGTAATTGTGCATTATTACTGTCTTTAATTACCTGATCCCATACTATTTTTTTCCATAGAACCCTACCTCATTTAGAAGACACTTAAGCATGTGCTTAAGTCCCCTTGAAGAGTATGGACTTAAACAGGTTCTTACCTTTAAGCGTTTATGTTTCTGAATCAGGGCCTTAGTGCACAGAATGCATAGTCCTAGTTGAACAAGTCTGGGTTGTGTTGGGAATGAGGCAGTTGTCTGTATATGAGCCGTGCCTCACTTACTGTAGAAGTTGGAAGGCCTGCAACAAATGAGGCAAGGCACTGCAGGAAGAGAACAGATGGCCTTTTAGTTAAGGCAGTTGAATGCCACCCTGGAGAAATGGTTTCTATTCCTGGATGTGCACCAGAATTACCATCTAATGTTGAAAAAGTTACTTACAATTTCCACAGGTGGCCCCTAATTGTCTGCTCCTCATTTTCTGGGTCCCCAGTGTGAGGTACTAGAGGCCTGGTTTTTCAGAAGTGCTGAGCATTCAGAACTAAAACTAAAGTCCGTGGGAGCCATGGATGCTGGCATTAAGGCAGGATGGCCAGGAAACATAAGCACAAGGTTAGGAGGAAGTTGATTCTCAGCTGTAATCCTGGCTCTGCCACTGACTCATTGTGTGATCTTGGGCAAGTCTCTTCATCTTTGTTTGTTTTCCCATCTGTAAAATAGCAACACTAATACCTGCCTCTCTCAGCTGTTGTGAGGATTAATTCATGGTTATCTGAGAGTAAAGGATCATCTTTCAGGATAGGTTGTAGATCTCTGATGATGCGCTGGAGAGGTTTTAGTTGGGGGCTGAAGGTGACAGCTAGTGGTGTTCTGTTATTTTCTTTGTTGAGCCTGTCTAGTAGGAGGTGAATAACAGACCACCACTAGTGTCACCTTCAGCCCCCAACTAAAACCTCTCCAGCACATCATCAGAGATCTACAACCTATCCTGAAAGATGATCCTTTACTCTCACAGATCTTGGGAGACAGACCTGTCCTCGCTTACAGACAACCCCCCAACCTAAAGCAAATACTCACCAGCAACCACACATCACTGAACAAAACCACTGACCCAGGAACCTATCCTTGTAACAAAGCCCGATGCCAACTCTGTCCACATATCTATTCAAGTGACATCATCATAGGACCTAATCACATCAGCCATACCATCTGGGGCTCGTTCACCTGCACATCTACCAATGTGATCTATGCCATCATGTGCCAGCAATGCCCCTCTGCCATGTACATTGGCCAAACCGGACAGTCTCTACGCAAAAGAATTAATGGACACAAATCTGACATCAGGAATCCTACTACTCAAAAACCAGTGGGAGAACACTTTAACCTGTCTGGCCATTCAATGACAGACCTGCGGGTGGCTATCTTACAACAGAAAAACTTCAAAAACAGACTCCAACGAGAGTCTGTTGAGCTGGAATTGATATGCAAACTAGACACAATCAACTCACAATTGAATAAGGACTGGGAATGGCTGAGCCATTACAAACATTGAATCTATCCCCCCTTGTAAGTATTCTCACACTTCTTATCAAACTGTCTGTACTGGGCTATCTTGATTATCACTTCAAAAGTTTTTTTCTCTTACTTAATTGGCCTCTCAGAGTTGGTAAGACAACTCCCACCTGTTCATGCTCTCTGTATGTGTGTATATATATCTCCTCAATATATATTCCATTCTATATGCATCCGGAGAAGTGGGCTGTAGTCCACGAAAGCTTATGCTCTAATAAATTTGTTAGTCTCTAAGGTGCCACAAGTACTCCTGTTCTTTTTAGTTAAGTAGTGTAGTTAGAGAGAGAGTCCCAGTGGGGACTTATCTCCAGGTTTTAAGCCCTGCTCTGACTGCAACTGGCCTATGCCTATTAGTGACCCCCATATCAGCTGCCTGAAGTGCTCTCTGCCTGGCGTCCGAGCCTTCTCGGCTGGGCTCTGCCCCTAGCACTTTGGCCTCGGTGCGCAGTGCACCCCTGGCACTGGGCTCTGCCTGCCAGCGCCCCCCATCACCGGTGAAGAGGTTGAAGAAACTTGACTCCCCGGCACTGAGCAAGAAGGACCAAGAGAGTTCAGGCAAAGGACCCAGTTGGCCGCCAGCCCACACCACAGCCGCATAGGGATGCTTCCCTGATTGGAGCCCCTTAGTCCCCCGAGGGTTCTGCTGCCAACTCCTGGGAATGGTAGAGGACCCAGACCTGTGGCAGGGGTGATGCCTTCCCAGGCTCTCCTGGCACCTAGAGAGCAAAGGCCTCTAGCAGCGCCATTGGCATCGCAGGACATGTCAAGGGCTCCATGTGAGAGCAAGCCAGCTGTAAAGACCCTTCAGAGGGCAAGCAAACTATGTCAGTCTCCAGAGACGAGACAATATTCTCAGTCTCTATGCCCCAGGTCTTCATCTCCAGGACACCCGAGATTACCAGCACTGCAATTGCTGTCTCCACCCTCTCAACACTGGTCACCTGGAGGGAGACATCAGTCACCATATCACTGGCACCAATCATCCTCCCACTGGCTGTTTTCTCGGCACAGATCCCTGTCTCCTAGACCGTGGGCGTGGTCTCCCTTAAGGCACCGATTCCCCCCACCCCTGCACCTATCCACCTACTCAAGGTCTCCTGCGGTGCTGGTTCACTATCAGACACTGGCATCGACAGCCCCTCCGTGGTCACCAGAAGGTGATTCCTCTGGCACTGAAGGATAATTCAGCCCTTTGCCAAGACAGCACCGGTGCGGTTGGGCACCTGAGGCTGCGTTGACCTCTGTGATGCCGTCTTGGCAGCAACGCCAGTGACCGACGCAGTGGCCCTACTGGAGCACGTGGGGTATGCCTTGTGATGCCGATGCCTCCTTCAATCCATTCCTCAGCCGCTGCCTCGGAGCAGCAACCAACAGCACCAGCGGCATCAAGCTCGATGCGCGTGGCACGCTCTGAGGGCAGGGAAGAGGAGCAATAACCTACCCTGAAACCTTATGCCCTGGGGCCTCCCCTGGTGACCCAGTTGTCCTCCTCCTTGTCCCCAGATGAGGCAGTGGCAAGGCCTTCTCGTGCCAGCCCACCAGACGATTTTAAAGAACACCAGGCCCTGCTTCGTAGGGTGGTTACGAACTCTACTTCCAAGCCCAAGGAGATGGCCGAACAGGTGGATACTGTGTTTAATGTACTCTCTGCAACTATCTCCGGCCGTGTAGGGCTACCAATACACAATGGGGTCCTAAAAATAGCCAAAGCCCTCTGGCAAACTCCATCTTCCATCCCTCCAACCTCCAGGAAAGCAGAGGAGAGGAAAAATTAGTTTTGTCCCTGCCAAGGGTTTTGAATATTTGTATATCCACCCTCCTCTGGGCTTGCTGGTTGTCTTGGCAGCCGAGAAGGACAACTGGGACAAACCAGTTCGACCCCCAAAAATAAGGAGGCGAAGAGCCTGGACCTTTTTGGAAAAAAGATTTATTCACTTGCCAGCCTTCAGTTCCAGGTGGCTAACCACAATGCTCTCTTGGGGAGTTACAACTTCAACTTCTGGGACTCCCTCTGTAAGTTCAAGGAGTCCCTACCCCAGAATTCAGCCCAGGAATTTGGGGCCCTGGTGAAGGAGGGTACGGCAGTGGCAAGTTGCTCCTTCCAAATGGCATAGGACGCGGAAGGTGCTTGCCTTCTACTTCGACAGGACTAAGCCATTTCATTTCGCAAGTCAGCGCAGTTGTTTGTTGCAGAGGCGGACGGGATGAAAGGTCGCCCAGTGTCTCCTCAGAGGATTTCATCTTGGATCAAGGCCTGCATCCGTTACTGCTATGATCTGGTGAAGGTGCCTCCACCAGCGACCGCGACTGCCCACTCGACTAGGGTGAAGGCTTCGTCAGCACCCTTCCTGGCCCAGGTGCTGATTCAGCATAACTGCAGGGCTGCTACCTGGTTGTCTTTCCACACGTTTAATCTCATTATGCACTTATCCAGCAAGCCCGAGACGATGCTGGCTTTGGCAGAGCAGTGTTGCAAGCCGCATGAGCGTGAACTCTGAGCCCACCTCCATGGATACTGCTTGTGAGTCACCTAGAATTGAATTGACATGAGCAAGCATTTGAAGAAGAAAAAACAGTTACCTACCTTTCGTAACTGTTGTTCTTCGAGATGTGTTGCTCACGTCCATTCCATTACTCGCCCTCCTGCCTCTCTGTCAGAGTTGCCAACAAGAAGGAACTGCGAGGGTGTAGGGCTGGTGGTGCCCAATATCCTGGCGCGTGAGCACAACACTCAAGAGGATGCCACAGCTGACCCTACAGATACTGCTAAGGCAAAAATCTCCGACAGCTGCACACATGGTCACGTGCTCACCTAGAATGGAATGGACATGAGCAACACATCTCAGAGGTGGGCAGGGGCATGCTGGCACTCTGTTGTAAGCAGTATCACAATTGATGTTATGTGTGGGATACCCCAGATGGGGACATGCTAAAGAGAAATAGTCGTGATGGCAAAGACACCTGGCAAAAGAGAGGGACTGTTCAGACTCAGCACAAAACTTCTAGCCCCCATTTTTTGGAGATGAGGAAGGAGGAGCTCTTGGGAGAACAATCTTGGTTATAACACCTCATTCTTTGGGAATTAATCTTATCTCGAACTAGTAGGTCGAGACTTGCAAGGGGGACAGATTGTCCCATATCTGCTTTATTATTTCTTGCTCCCCCCTCTGAAGCATTTGGTGCTAACACCTATCAGTGACAAGAATTGACACACTGGATGTGACCTCTGGTCCAGCTAGTCCATTATCCTACATCCCTACATCTAGGGGGAGAGAATGGAATAACAGTCACCCCAGTTCCATATTGAAGTCAGAGACGAGGTGTGCACCAGCCATAGGAACCAACTTGACTGAGCCACCCTTTCTATGAGTTCATGAGGCAAAAGGGAAAAAGAGGCTGGGGAGTTTACAGTTGTAGATACAAGAGATTGTCAGTGAGGCTAATTAAACCACATGGAGAGCTGATGAGTGTCTGTTCGAGCCCATATCCTTCACAATCGCTAAACTTCGCCTCTGGTCCCATCTCATATTCCCCAAAAGAGATGGACTGGTCAAGAAGCTTCTGTTGTGAGAACAGTGAGGGCGGAATCTACATTTCTACTTTGGTAACCCTACTGACCAGCAAGGGAACAGGTATTGTGACCTGCAGAGGATGTACCATGTGTTCTTTCCTGCCTGAAGACAAGAGACTTTCTGTGTAAGACATGCAAACTGATGCCTGTATGGGAAGAAAAGAACTCCTCTTAATCCTACATCAGAGAAACTTCAGGCATCACCACTGTAGATTCAACAAGGGAGGAAGAATCAGCTAAGAATGATCAGGAGAGAGTAGAAAACAAAGATAATGATTGGCACTGTGACCATGGGAAAAGGAGAACTAGGAGGAATTCTACATGACTAAAGCTATCTGATCAACATCAAGTGCTTGGTGTGACAACTGCAGAGAATGTCTCTGAGAAATCCACTAGAGGAAAGGAAGAGCGTTGCAGGGGACATAACTGCAGGCAGCCACTTGTCCCAAGTCTTTGGATTGGGTTATGTCCAAGAGAGAACCTCCAGCCAGCCAGAGGAAACAGACACCTTATTGGGAAATCCATGTTAGGAAGAGTTGACAAAACATTCTGAAGGGTACAGCCAGCAGGATGGTGTGAGCTAAGGCAAGGGACGTGACTGCAAGATTGGACAAGATTCTTAAGACAGCAGGCATGATGTCTGTTAAATTTTGGCACCAATGACCTGGTTTCACAGATAATTGAATACTTCAGGGATCTTGGAGGAGAACTGTTGACAAGGAAAGTCCAGATGATTTTCCACAAGCAAGGGAACACAGGCAGAGGATTCTTGGGGTGAACTGATGTCTAGGTAAATGATTGGAACATCAGACCCTCTTCCCACATAAGATGGCCTACAGTTTGGTCCCCCTTCCATTGTGAAGGAGGCTGTCTAATTCTGGTGATAGACGGGCTAGACAAGTCAGGTAGGTGTTAAGCTATGACAGAGGAGGGCATTAAGGGAGTAACCACCATTCGTATGCTCAAACGTGTAACTTGGTCTCAAGGTGTCGTGGACGTAAATCAAAGTATCAAAAGACATGAAAGGAATAAATTATTTAATTTCTTATGTCATTCCCAGGAACCTGGGTATTAAACAGGAGGGATTGGAATTTCTTTCATGTATGAGAGAAAATTTGACGTTGGTAATAAAAACGATGGGAAGATTCATATGATTGGAATATTAAAATCATAGAATATTAGGGTTGGAAGAGACCTCAGGAGGTCATCTAGTCCAATCCCCTGCTCAAAGCAGGACCACCATCCCCAAAATCACCCCAGCCAGGACTTTGTCAAGCTGAGCCTTAAAAACCTCTATGGATGGAGATTCCACCACTTCCCTAGGTAACCCATTCCAGTGCTTCACCACCCTCCTAGTGAAATAGTGTTTCCTAATATCTAACCTCCCCCAATGCAACTTGAGACCATTGCTTCTTGTTCTGTCATCTGCCACCACTGAGAACAGCCGAGCTCCATCCTCTTTGGAACTCCCCTTCAGGTAGTTGAAGGCTGCTATCAAATCCCCCCTCACTCTTCTCTTCTGCAGACTAAACAAGCCCAGTTCCCTCAGCCTCTCCTCGTAAATAATTTTTGTTGCCTTCCGTTGGACTCTTCAATTTGTCCACATCCTTTCTGTAGTGGGGGGACCAAAACTGGACACAATACTCCAGGTGTGGCTTCACCAGTGCCAAATAGAGGGGAATAATCACTTCCCTCAATCTGCTGGCAATGCTGCTACTAATATAGCCTAATATGCCATTGACCTTCTTGGTAACAAGGGCACACTGCTGACCCATATCCGTCTTCTCATCCACTGTAATCCCCAGGTCTTTTTCTGCAGAACTGCTGCTTAGCCAGTCGGTCCCCAGCCTGTAGCAGTGCATGGGATTCTTCCTTCCTAAGTGCAGGACTCTGCATTTGTCCTTGTTGAACCTCATCAGATTTCTTTTGGCCCAATCTTCCAGTTTGTCTAGGTCACTTTGGACCCTATCCCTACCCTCCAGCGTATCTACCTCTCCCTCCAGTTTAGTGTCATCTGCGAACTTGCTGAGGGTGCAATTAATCCTATCATCCAGATCATTAATGAAGATGTAGAAAAAAAACGGCCCAGGACCGACCCCTGGGGCACTCCGCTTGATACCAGCTGCACTGGCTACAACCTCCTCAGGAAGTGTAGAGGGAGCTGGCCACATCATCAGAGGCTTTATCTGCACACAGACTTGCACCAGTTCAACTTACTGTGTTTTTAAACCAATGTAGTTAAATCAGTGCCAGTTGGTCTGTAGACAAGGCCAAAGATGCTATTACCTGCTTTAGTAGTATTGACAACTTGGAAGCACAAGATCTTAAGGAATACTTGGGGATCAATGATAGAGCACAAAGGAAGGCATTGAAAGGGGTCTGTTATGGATTACCAAATAAGATTAGAGAACAGGGTAAACAGCTCGTTAAGCACCTATCTATAATGAATAGAAAGAAAAAGTGCATTATCCAGGGAGAATTTCAACCTGGGAGATTTATTGCAGGTCTCGGGCCATCAATAGAAAATTATAATTTTGAGATACTCTAAGAACGTTTTACTTACGCAAAATACATTAGATCCAATATGGGGTCATTCAATAGCAGACCTCATTCTGACAGAGAAAGATGAATTGTCCACTGAACTAAACAATATTGGTAGCCTAAATACAAGGGACCAATTGAGTTGCAAGTATCAGGGGGTAGCGTGTTAGTCTGTATCCACAAAATCAACAAGGAGTCTGGTGGCACCTTAAAGACTAACAGATGTATTTGGGCATAAGCTTTTGTGAGTAAAAAACCTCACTTGAGTTGCAGTTGATTTGTGCAAATGGAATACAGTCCTAACCAATAATATATATGCTTTACAAGAACTGATTTTTCCAAAGCTAAAGTTAATTGTGAGCAGTATTGACTGGGGCCAAAAATTTCAACAGAAAAATGTGAATAGAAATTGAGGGTTTTTTTAATAACTTGCTAGATGTCTAAGATGCCTCACTTCCATTGTCATGGGGAAAATACTGCTTGAGTTAAAAACCATCTTGCTTTAGAGGTTATGAAAAAGCAATGAAAAATGAGAAACCAACTCCAGATATGACCGGGTGATTATAAATGGGCTAGGTCAAATACAGGCTATCAGTCCTCATTCTCAAAGGCACCTGCACAATACTTTCAAAAGACGAGCCTTGGAGCTTAAATTCATAACTTTGCTAGACACTAAAAATCATGGACTGAACAGAGACACTGGATTTATAGCGTATTACAGCAATCTGTAACCTGCTAACATCCCTTTACTACAGGGCCCCCTTAGAATATGTGATAATTACTGATGCTTTGACCTTGTATTTAGCTGTGACACTGTGAATATCTCTCCCAGACCTGAGGGACCCTTTGTATAGCTTGAAAGCCTGTCTCTCTCAGCAACAGAAGTTGGTCCAATAAAAGATACTACCTCACCCTCCATGTCTCTCTGGTTAGCCCGATGGCAGGCAGAATATTGGAATTGATAATATATGCCTCTATCAATAAAGAATTTAAGGATGGAAATGCCAGTCAGAAGGGCTAGACAGAATATAGTTCTTGTATTAAAAATAAAATTTATACTCTTGTCAAATAATTATATCAAGAAGAAAGTGAGGTTAATAAAAGTAATTACGCTGATGTAATTTACTTGTATTTCCTAAAGGTATTTGCCTCAGTACTGTACAATTTTTTATTTAAAAAAAAAAAAAAAGTACTGAACCATATCAAGGTGTGGTCCCTATTAAATGGAACAAAAATGTTATTTAAGTGGGGGTTCTTGAATGGGGCTGTTTCTAGTGTGGCCCTGCAGTGAAGAATTAGAGGATGGCCCAATGGGTAAGGCCCTAGCCTGCAACCATGGAGACCTGGGGCAACTCACATTAGGCCCAGATCCACAAAGGTGTTTAGGACTTCAATCCTAGTTTTGGCTCCATGGCGATCCACAAAACTCCCACCAAACCCTATAGGTGTCTAAACTTACTCAGCGCCTACATTCCTGCCTCTGAACATGCACCTCCTGCTAAGCCTCCAGGTGCCTATCTTCTGCCTGAGGCTCAGGACAGTTCACAAACCAGGGGAAAATAGGAATTTGCCTAAGTTGTGGAGGGGCCTTATCCACTTGCTGTGCTCCAAGTCCATCTACTGGATTGGATCCCATTCGAAATGTGGTAGAACGAAGTGGTGCCCACCAAATAACTTCTAGCCCAGTGGTTAAAGCACCCTCCCGAGAGGTGGGAGACCCCCTGTTCAAATTCTTTCTCCTCCTCCAACAGACAGAGGAATTGAATGTGGGTCTCCCACATCTCAAGTGAGTGCTGTAACCACTGTGCTAAAAGTTATAGGTTGGCTAGCCAGAAGATGAATTTAGTTTTGAATAAATTATTGGTAAAACCCATTTGATTCAGAGGCTACCATCTCATTAGTTTTCGTGTCTCAGTTGCCTTCCTTGTGGCCGTTGCTTTGGCAGAGTGTGTTTAATTGACAAGAAATTCAATTTACAAAGACGCTTTTTCTATCGCTTTTCCTGATGAACTAGAACTCTGGGCAGCACCCAAGTTTCCCCCTAAAGTTATTTCTCCCCTTCAGTTAGGAAATTAGTCCACCAAACTAGAGAAATAAATTAAATGGCATCACCTAGATGTCTGTTGAGCCATTACATTTTATTAGGGCAAATAATTTTTCAGGAAAACAAATGCTTTACTTTTTAAGCCTGTATTCTTTTCATCCACCAGCTCCTACTGTCATGTTAACAGATGCAGCAACCACCAGTTGTGATGCTCTCTAAGAAGGGCTATGGAATACAACATAAGCTTACATGTTTGTGTATTAGAATTGAGAGCAGTTTGATCACCTCTGAGGGCCTTTCCCCCCCTTAGGTACCTGGAAGAGATGTGTAAATATTAAGACAGTACCATCATGCATTCTATCAGCCTTCAGGGTGGAACTGGATCTGTCTGAGAGAAAATAGCATCAGTTTAATTTAAGGTCTGATTCTAAACTAATTTTGTTAAACCTGTACGAAAGGGCTAGGGATATCCTTATTTTGGTTTTAAACAAATTTCAGTTGAATTGGTGCAACTTTCTCTGGGTATGTCTACACAGCAAAGAAAAACCTGCCCGCTGATTTGGACTCGTGGGGCTTGGGCTGCAGGGCTGTTTCATTGCTGTGTTGACTGCCCTGTTTGGGCTGGAGCCCAGGCTCTAGGGCCCTGTGACATGAGAGGGGCCCCAATCTTTGGCTCCAGCCTGAGGCTGGAAGTCTACATAGCAATGAAACAGCCCAAGTCGGCCGGCACGGACCAGCCGTGGTGACTAGTTCCTGTGTAGACATATCCTCAGAGACAAGGCCTAGGACCAATAGACTGTATCCCTCAACCGTACTGAAAGGGTTTCTAAGATTAGTATTTTTTTTAATTTCAAAGATTTCCATTCCATTTTGGATTTGAGAAAATGAAACAAATTTACTAACAAATTCAAATTTATATAGTAAAGTTAGCAGTCTTTATTCCTCTTTGCAATCTTCAGGAGGGAGTGGAGTTCTTGATCTGAAGAGCCACTAATAGTATATATGGTGTTTGGATCATGGTGGCTCCCAAAGGTCCCGGTGAGTACTGCATTAGAGACAGTCCATGACCCAAAAAGCTTTTCAGTCTAACCTGAAATGAAGCAACAAGTAAGTGTTTACACACGCTGGCTTTACCCTCGCTCCCTTTTCCCTCAAGGGTACGTAGGTTTTAATTGTCTTGATTTTGAATAGATAAAGGTTTTTTAATTAATTAATGAAATCTGCTGTCCCCACTGCCACAAACTGGCCATTCCTGGCTGGCTGATTTCTGCTAGGTGCTGTCCCCCTACAAAGGTCACTGTAGCCCTGATTACACTTCCTTATTGCAGCCTTGCAGGGCCAACCATCATAAGGCCCAAAGCTGTCATTGACATTTTGGTTAAATAAACAGTAAAGGAAAATGTGGTTTTGGGCTGCGCACACCTATTTGCATAATTTTAATAGCATTTGCTTTTCTACTTGCCACATAGAAGATGCAGTTTATATTTTTCTTACAAAAAACAGAAAAAAAAATTAAAACTCCCTGGAAGATTACATTGAATCATACATAGAAATTTTAGATCCAGTTTATAAAATTTTTGTTCTTGAAATAATAGCCTCTGTGCTGCGCACTGTAGAATGCCCCTGAGGTATTTCATAAGGAAATAAGTACTAGCTATTTCCTCAAAGGCTTTTCTCCCTTCCCCTCACAATTATACCTTTTAAATCCGTGATCCTTAGCCTGAGGCTTACAAGCTGCAAGTGGTTCTCTAATGTGTCTTCTGCTGCTCCTTGCAGCACGTGATATTCAAACACTATGTGATTTAATTATTAACCAATTTAAGTGATTGACCAATCAGGATGCATCTACTATGTTATTAACCAATTGTAGTTGATAAAATACTTGGTCAGTCATTTTGCTGTGAGAATAATATATAATCTAAATATTGCCCCGTCATACTGTTTAAATGTGAATACCTAGCACTATAGTAAATGAAACCATGACTTCACACCATTGTGGCTCTGTGGGGTAACGTTGATTGCTAATTGGGCTCCTGAACCACTGAGGTCTAAGTATGACTGTTTTAAATTATGTACTGCAAGGAACAGGCGCTTGCATCCATAGACCCCATGCAGCTCTGCAATCTCTCAGGGTCTGATCCAACCACCATTTAAGTTAATGGGAGCCTTTCCACTGACCTCAAAGAGAGTCAGATCAGGCCCTTGTGGAATTCACGGAGTGGTTCCTTCTAGGGAATGCAAAATAAATGAATGGGAGTTTGAGAGAGGCAGCGCTTTGTTATATGGGAGTGGTAATGATACAGTGGGGTGCGGGAGAATGACATTTCCAAAAGGATATAAACTCACTCATGATTTTTTGCCACAAAACCAGACTTGATATATTAAGGCTACCTTTGGAGCAACATTCAAAACAGGCCAGGTCCTCAGCTGGGAAATCAGTATAATTTTATTGGGATCTGGCCCATAACTCACTGATCGGGAAAAATGATGTGGGGAGGGGTTGGTTAATATGACATGTTTTATACTTGAAGAGGAAGATTGATTTATAAATAAAATATATTCAAAAGCACTGTTTTAATGCTTGATCATATTTAAAAAAAAATTTAAGTCCAGATACAATTGTATTTTCCATTTCCTTTTCATGCCTGCATGCAGTTTCCAGTTGCTTGCATTTAGTTCAAATTTATCATGAAGAAACCAAAGATGATTTTGATTCTTGTATTCCACTCTCATCTTGCAAATTTGCCATTCATTCCCAAATCTTGTGTTTAATACCTACATCTTCACCACACTAGATGGAGCAGTCATTGACAGAGCCACGAATGGTTGTTGGGAACCTTATCAAGTGAAAAAATTGGAACATTTCCAAACAACTCTGCTACTAACTTCTGTGTCTGAAGATGTCCAAACAGCCTGTTCCTTGAAGACAGAATTAGATTTGGAATGACAGGCAGAAAGTCTGCTTGAAATCTCCATTTTTAGAAAATATAAAATCTCACTATAAAAAAATTTACCAACAACCATTTAAAAATAAGACAGTCAAAAAATTATCAGTATAATAAACATAATGCAAACTGACCAGCAATTGCTAACAGAGAATGGGCGAAGGTGACACAGCTCTGCCTTTTCTCAGCCCCCTTTTAAAACAACCGGCTAAGGTTCTCCTCTAACTGTCCATTCCTCTGTTCTGGGGGGGGAGAATTGTGTTGAGAACTAGTGACATGAAACCTTTAAAAATCTGTCATTTTGGACTGTCAAGACAACAACGTCATAGCTGTAGCCTCTCGGGTTCAAGCTGCAAGCAGTTGGCACTACTGCTGCTTATTTAACTTCTGGCCAGTACAGTTATGCTGCGCTAGCTCTTCAGAGCCTCCCAAACACCTCCATAGAAAATAATGGATTTTTCTGCCTTCTTTGTGCACAGTAAGGTCCACATCTACACACACAGTAGATTGGCAACGTTTTAGCACCGGAATCCCCTTCCTGGGGATGAAAATGTTGTGGCCATTACACCTGGCAGATACTGTAATTAACTCCTGTTCGTTCGGACAACGTTTCTACAATCATTTCCATCACGTGGTCTTTGGGCTGGAGAAGGGAGTTCTCTGCAGAAGAAAGCTTCTCTGTGTTGCTCACTGGATCTTGCTGCAAAAACAAGAAAGATATGCTCTTAATTCTGCTCCCTGACCTGCCCACAGTTTCTGTATTTGATTTTTGCTCCGGCACCCCCCCCCTTTTTTTTCCCCCCCTCCCAAATGGATATACGTACTTTTTCTGGCTTTGGGGCAAAATCTTTCTGGCAGACATGTGCTATGATGCCCGCAGCAAGTGCATCACCCAGGACATTGGTCATTGTTCTAAGTCGATCTCTAGAAGAAAAAAGAGCCGTGAGAGCCAGCTAGCTTTGGTGAAAGCGCCGGTGGTGGTAGATATTGGGAAGATTAATCTGATTTCCCCTGCAAGAACAGAAGCAAAATAAATAACCTCTTGCATTTCCATACTACCTTTTTATCCCAAAGAGATCCCAAAGTGCTTTAAATATATACACTCACAGTACACTGATTTGCTTCACCTGACATTGCCGGGCAACTGCCTCTGGAGTAAAATGCAACAGCTGTTCAAAAGGACAAGGTCAGGTCATTGAGCCCTACATTTTTGATTTACCAAAATGTGAATTAAAAAAAGTTACAAAATCTATAAAATTTTATAGATTTTATAACAATATTACTTATAAAAGTAGAAGTAGATAGTACCTTAGCATATGTATTGATGGGACTACTACTGGAATACTGTATTCACTTTTGGTGTCCACACTCTCAAGAGGATGTTGAAAACAGGATTCAGAGAAAAGCTACAAGAATGATTTGAGGTCTCAAAAACACTTTATAATGCAAGAGTTGGGTAAAACGCCCCCTAAATAGATAAAGCTCCTTAAAATGCCTTGGATTTTTAGGAGTGTAATTCCCATTGAAAGATTTCTGCTCCTAAATCCTTTAAACTAAGGCCTAGTCTACACTGCACAGTTATGTCAACACAAGACAGTTTATGTAGACCTCCCTATGGATGTGTCTACACTTAAATTTCACTTTTACGGACGTAACTGCCCCACTACACCAACTGAATAGCACCACGTCCCCAAGCAGCATAGATTCAGGGTGGCTGTAGTTAGGTCGATGCAGTATCAGCGTAGACACCACGTTACTTACATCAACTGTTCTTGGCCTCCAGGAGCTGCCCCACAATGCCTCACAAGATGGCTCTGGTTGCCATTGTGAATTTGCTGCCTAAGGGTCATGGGGACAAGAAGCTGCCCCTCCTTTTAAAAACCTCCACCAATTTTTGAAATTCCTTTTCCTGATTGCCCGGCTTGATGAGCACACCTAGCCTCTCTCCACTGTTGAGTGTAACTGCCCAGCTGACCATGCCCAGCTACATACTGCAGATGTGCTCCTGCCTGGAGTACAGGAGGTATTGGATCTCCTGAGCCTGTGGGGAGAAGAGCAGATTGCTCAGGGACAGCAGGAGAAGAGCTACAAGGGGGACCAGCGGCAGTGTCTGCTGAAAGCCAAGGAGCTGGGGCAGGCATACCAGAAGGCAAGAGAGTGCAACAACCGATATGGTGCGGAGCTGCAGACCTGCCACTTTTACAAAGAGCTGCATGCCATCCTTGGTGGAGACCTCACCATGACCTCAGAGAGCCCTGTCAGTACTTTAAAGGAGCCCAAGTCACAGACCCCTGCCGTGAACAGTGAGGAGGAGGTGGAGGAGGAATATGGGGTCCAGGCGACTGGGGGATCTAGCTGCCCAGTGAGCCAGGACATGGTTTTGACTCCACCAGCCAGTCCCGACAGTCCAGCTCAGGGAAGCCTGATGCAGGGGAAGGAACCTCTGGTAAATATGCTATTTTCTTTGAAAATCCAGGGATGGAAACCCCAAAGTAGCAGGACACATCTGTTAATTTACTTTTTTTTTACTTGTGCTAGAAGAAGTAGTGAAACAACCAAGAGAGGGCCACATGGAGCAGTTTATGTGCCCCGAATCCTTTGGAGAAATCTCAATGAAACTTTGATGGAGGTACTCTGCACTCCTCTACCGAAGGTTTCTGGGAAGGGCTGCCTTCTTTTTTCTGCTGTGGTAGGACACTTTACCACGCCACTTAGCAATTACTTCAGCAGACAACCATTGCAGAGCACAGGCTAGCAGCATACCATAGAATCATAGAAGATTGGGGTTGGAAGGGACCTCAGGAGGTCATCTAGGCCAGTCCCCTGCTCAAAGCAGGACCAATTCCCAACTAAATCATCCCAGCCAGGGCTTTGTTAAACCAGGCCTTAAAAACCTCTAAGGCCTGGTCTACACTGGCAGAGGGGGATCGATCTAAGATACGCAACTTCATCTACGAGAATAATGTAGCTGAAGTCGACGTATCTTAAATCGACTTAGAATCCCTTACTTCGCGTCCTTGCGGCGCGGGATCGATGGCTGCCACTCCCCCGTCGACTTTGCTTCCGCCTCTCGCTGAACTGGAGTTCAGCAGTCGATGCGAGAATGATCAGGGATTGATTTATCGCGTCTACACTACACGCGATAAATCGATCCCTGATCGATCGCTATCCAAACAGCTGTTTGGCGGCGCTTAGGACTTTTGGGCGGGGGGGGGAATGCGGCATGTTCCAGAGAGGAGGTGGAGTGGGGGTGGGAAGAGGTGGGCCTGGGGTGGAGCAGGGACAGGAAGGCGTGCCTGGAGCATCCCCCGGCAAAGTCGGCGCCTGTTCTTCTCCGGGGAAGCTGCTACTATTGCTGTGAAGGTGCTTCCTAGCGTCCTTGCCTGCAGTGGGCTGTGCCTGTGTGAGGGAAGCCAGGGGCCGTTCCCAACTACAGTACAGTGCTGTACAGTATATAATGCCTTTTGTCTGCCCCCCCAAATTTCCTTGGAACCTAACCCCCCCGCATTTACATTAAATATTATGGGGAAATTGGATTCGTTTAACATCGTTTCACTTAAAGTTGCATTTTTCAGGAACGTAACTACAACATAAAGTGAGGAGTTACTGTATCCTAAGTTTCTATTTCCATCGTGAATACACTAACAATGGTACCTCTCTGTGTTGAATCTGCAGCTGCTGCCATTGTGGCCTTCAGGGTCTCCTCCTCCACACCCGCGGAAAGCCTGAGCCAGATAAGGAGGAGAAAGAAGAGGACTCGGGCTGGCGTGTTCCATGGGATCATGCAGGCCTGCGCTGCATCAGAGAATGAGACCAGGGCCTGGAGGATGACCATTTCAGACAGCATGGAGAGGGAAAAGTTGAGAGGAGGAAGGCCCGGGAGTCCAAGCAGGAAAAGGAGAGGGAGATACGCTAGGATATAATGGGGCTTCTCAGGCAGCAAACAGATGCTGCACTAACTGTGGTAACTTGCAGGTATAAGAATCCTGTGCTCGCCTCCCTCTGCAGCCCATAGAGAACAGTGTCGCCTCCCTTCACCCCCCTCAATATTCCACATGGCATCGGGGGTTGCTGCCAGTGTTCCCGCTAATTTTTCCCACCCAGGTGCAGGATGAATTTTGTGTGTACCAATATGGAGGTGCACATAACAAAATTCATGTGGTGGGGGTGGGGCTGAGGGGTTCCCATGGGAGGGGGCTGAAGGCTGGGGCAGAGGGCTGGGGTGTAGGGGGTGAGGGCTTGGGCAGGGCCGGGGACGAGGGCCAGAGGGTTGAGTGCAGGGGGTGATGGCTCCAACTGGGGGTGCAGGCTCTGGGGTGGGACCAGGATCAAGGATTTGGGGTGTAGGAGGATGCTCCGGGGCTACAGCGGGGAGAGAGGACCCCCCCCCAGCACTCTCTCTCCCTGCAGCAGCAACTGGGCTGGGGTGGGAGAGGTACCTGTCCCTGTTGTGGGAGCTCTAGGGCTGGGGCTGCAGGATGGGTGCCCCTCCCCTGGCCCCAGCAGGTCCGTACCAGGGGAGGGCCGCGCCTGGGTCTGGGCCACTACAGCCATGGTAGGTCCAGGCCGCAGGGTGAGTTGGGGCTGGGGGTGGGGTGCCCCTCCCATGGCAGGTTGGGGGCTGGGCTAGGTGGGGGCCGCAGCAGGTCCCTGGCCGGGGTCCCTAAGCGCCTGCGCAGTGCTAAGTAGGCTGCTGCACATCCATGCAGCTTACAGGGAACGTAGGTCACTGCACTGCCCCTACCACTCCACCCCAAGGGACGTGAAAGACAATCACAACTACACGTAGACTGACCTGTGAAAGCCACGGCTGGTGTATGTATACCTGAAATGGAAATGTTATGTTCTTTCCCCTTCATAAGTTCTGTTCCCTTAATTTATTAAGTTTCGAAAGGTTTTGTAATTGCCTAGTTCATGTTACAGAATAAAAATCAATTTTTGGAACAAAATTCATCTTTATTAGTTCACAACATGTGCCGTCTGGTGCTGAGCAGGTCTGACAAGCACCGATTTCCTGTTACTTCATTTTGTCACAGAAACCATAACCTCATTCAAGACTATATTAATAGGTGCATTGGCAATGTTCTATTTCTACACACACACAATCACCACAAGAATTGTACCAGGCTGCAAAAGAGCAAGGCCAGGTAGAGTACACTGCAGCAACACACACTGTTCTGGCTCACTATTAAATGTTCTTTCAAAGTCTTCCTGAGCTACATAGCTCTGTACTGAACCCTTCTAATAGTCCTTGTGTTCGGCCGTTCAAATTCAGCAGCTCCAGCTCCACCCTGATGGAAACTTTCCCCCTTTGATTCACAGATGATATGCAGGACACAGCAGGCAGCTATCACCATTGGGATCTTTTTTTCACTGAGGTCCAGTGTTGTAAGTAAACAACGCCAGTGACCCAAAGGCTCATTCAACTGTTGTTCTGCACCTGCTGAGCTGGTATTTGAAGCATTCCTTGGTGCTGTCAAGATGGCCAGTGTATGGATTCATGAGCCGTGGGAGCAAGGGGTAGGCTGGGTCTCCCAGGATATTGTGATTTCAACATTCCCAATGGTAATCTGCTGGTTGAGAAAGTCCCTGCTTGCAGCTTTTTGAACAGTCCTGTGTTCTTAAAGATGCCTGCAGCATGCACCTTCCCTGTCCCACCCACATTGATGTCAGTACAGCATCCCCGGTGATCCACCAGCACTTGCATTACCGTAATGTACTCTGTGGCAAGGTGGTCTGGTGTTAAAATAGGGATGTGCATGCCATCTATTGACCCTTCGATGTTCAGGAAGCCTATTGCTGCAGAACCATCCACTGTGTCCTGCATATTGCCCAGAGTCCTGCATAGCAGGAGGTGTGTAATGGCCTTGCACACTTGCATGACAGTGGTCTCCATGGTGCATTTCCCAACTCCAAGATGATTTCCCACCAACCGGTAGCAATTGGCATTGCAAATTTCCACAGTGCAATCACCACTCACTTCTTCGCTGTCAGTGCAGCTCTCATTTTGATGTCCCTGCGCTGGCGGACTGGGGCAAGTTTGGTGGACAGATCCAGGAATGTGGCTTTGTGCATCCAAAAAATCTGCAGCTACTGCTCGTCATCCCAAACCTGCACAACAGTGCGATTCTACCAGTCAGTGCTTGTTTCTCAGGCCCAGAAGCAGTGCTCCTCCACCTGCAGCTGCTCTGTGAATGCCACCAACAACCTTGACTTGTTTCTGTCCATGTCCCACAGTGATCTAGCCTTCAAGGAAATGTCATGTTCCCCACAGGTCCTCTTGGGGCTCTGCAAATACACCTCTACCCCAATATAACGCGACCCGATATAACACAAATTCAGCTATAACGCGGTAAAGTAGCGCTCTGGGGGGGCGGGGCTGCGCACTCTGGTGGCTCAAAGCAAGTTCGATATAATGCGGTTTCACCTATAACACGGAAAGATTTTTTGGCTCCTGAGGACAGCGTTATATCGGGGTAGAGGGGTACTGCAAGATTAGGCACCCTGTGCTTGCAACGCTCATGACAATAATGCGGAGCTGTGCAGGCTCCACGTGTTTGTCAGAGATAGCGGCCAGTGAGGAGGGATATATGGGTTTATGGGGATTTTGAAGAGGTGTGAAATATGGGATGCAAATGAAATTATGGGATGGAGAACACTTCATTATGAGAAGTTGACCCCATGCTCCTAGTCACACCTGTGCAACTCGTTTCTGCTTCATGAGGAATTGCAAAAACTTCCCAAAACATCTTGTGTCGCCAGGTAGCAAGTTGCACAGTGGAACACTGAGCCACAGTGCCCTGCACTCTGCATCGATCCCAGAGCTCCTGGTGAGGAGGTGTGTGCCGACACAAGGAGCATAGTGCGCACAAGTACAAGCGATGTAATAACCGCGGTTGCTATATGCCAATGTAACTTAAGTCGACATAATTTTTTTAGTGTAGACATGGCCTAAGGAAGAGATAAGAACATAAGAATGGCCCTACTGGGTCAGACCAAAGGTCCATCTAGCCCAGTATCCTGTCTTCCGACAGTGGCCAATGCCAGAGGGAATGAACAGAACAGGGAATCACCAAGTGATCCATCACCTGTCTGTCGCTCATTCCCAGCTTCTGGCAAACAGAGGCTAGGGAAACCATTCCCTAGCTTATCCTGGCTAATAGCTATTGATGGACCTATCCTCCATGAATTTATTTAGTTCTTTTTTGAACCCTCTTGTGGTCTTGGCCTTCACAACATCCTCTGGCAAAGGTTGACTGTGCGTTGTCTGAAGAAATACTTCCTTTTATTTTAAGCCTGCCTATTAATTTCATTTGGTGACCCCTAGTTCTTGTGTTATGAGATGTAGTAAACAACACTTCCTTATCTACTTTCTCTACACCAGTCATGATTTTATAGACCTCAATCATATCTCCCCTTAGCCGTCTCTTTTCCAAGCTGAAAAGTCCCCTTCTCATTAATATCTCCTCATACGGAAGCTGTTCCATACCCCTAATCATTTTTTTTGCCCTTTTCTGAACCCTTTCCAATTCCAATATATCTTTTTTTGAGCTGGGGCAACCACATCTGCACACAGTATTCAAGATGTGGGCGTACCACGGATTTATTTAGCGGCAATATATTTTCTGTCTTATTATCTATCCCTTTCTTAATGATTCCCAACATCTGTTCACTTTTTTGACTGCCGCTGAACATTGAGTGGATGTTTTCAGAGAACTATCCACAATGACGCCAAGATCTCTTCCTTGAGTGGTAACAGCTAATTTAGACCCCACCATTGTATATGTATAGTTAGGATTATGCTTTCCAATGTGCATTATTTTGCATTTACCAACATTAAATTTCATCTGCCATTTTGTTGCCTAGTCACCCAGCTTTGTGAGATCCTTTTGTAGCTCTTCGCAGTCTGCCTGGGACTTAACTATCTTTAGTAGTTTTGTATCATCTGCAAATTTTGCCACCTCACTGTTTACTCCTTTTTCCAAATTGTTTATGAATATGTTGAATAGGACTGGGCCCAGTACAGACCCCTGGGGGACACCACTATTTACCGCTCTCCATTCTGAAAACTGACCATTTATTCCAACCCTTTATTTCCTATCGTTTAGCCAGTTACCAATCCATGAGAGAACCTTCCCTCTTATCCCGTGGCAGCTTACTTTGCATAGGAGGCTTAGGTGAGGGACCTTGTCAAAGGCTTTCTGAAAATCTAAGTACACTATATCCACTGGATCCCCTTGGTCCACATGCTTGTTGACCCCCTCGAAGAATTCTAATAGATTTGGTGAGACTTGATTTCCCTTTACTAAAACCATGTTGACTTTTCCTCAACAAATTATGTTCATCTATGTTTGACAATATTGTTTTTTATTATAGTTTCAACTAGTTTGCCCAGTACTGAAGTTAGGCTTACAGGCCTGTAATTGCTGGGATCACCGCTGGAGCCCTTTTTAAAAATTGGTGTCACATTAGCTACCCTCCAGTCATTTGGTACAGAAGCTGATTTAAATGATAGGTTACAGACTACAGTTAGTAGTTCTGCAATTTCACATTTGCTATTCTTGGGTGAATACCATCTGGTCCTGGTGACTTATTGCTGTTTAATTTATCAATTTGTTCCAAAACCACCTCTAATGATACTTCAAGATTTTCAAGAATGCCTATCATAGAGGAAGCTAAGGGCTGGTCTACACTGGGCTCAATTAACTAAAGGTGTGAATTTAAAGTGGATTAGTTAAACTGCATTAAACACCTGTGTGCATGTTCTTATTCAGAAAAAAAGTGGATTTAATTTGATTTAGGCCTGGTCTACACGAGGCAATTAGGTCTGTAGAACTGCTCCGGGGTGTGAAAAATCCACAACCCCGAGTGATGCAGTTAAACTGCCCTAACCCATGGTATAGACAGTGCTAGGTCAAGGGGAGAATTCTCGCCCTGGCTTCTGCCTCTCGGGGGGGTGGATTATCTCCACCGACAGGAGAACCCCTTCGGTGGGTGCAGGTAATAGCTTCAGTGAAGCGTTACAGCAGCCAGCTGGATGTAAACAAGCCCTTCGTTTAATCAAATTAAGCGAAAGCCACTCTAATTCTGAATACAAGTGTCCACCCAGGGGTTTTATGCAATTTAATCCACTTTAAAAATTAATTTGAATTAATTTTTTGGATTGTCTCTGTGTAGACAAGCCTTGATTCTACAGTGTTCTTTGTCAGAGGGGTACAACAAGAGTCAACGGCCGAAAGTTGGATTAGAAAAATTTAAACTGAAAACAGGATGCAAATTTTTGAGTGTAATTTACCATAGGAACAGTTTATCAAGGGATATGGTGGTTTCTCCATCACGTAAAGTCATCGGTCTTGATTTAAAGTAGGGTTACCATACGTCCTCTTTTTCCCGGACATGTCCGGCTTTTCGGCAGTCAAACCCCCGTCCGGGGGGAATTGCCAAAAAGCCAAACATGTCCGGGAAAATGGCGGCTCTGCTCCTCCCCGACTCTTCGGCTCTGTTTAAGAGCCAGGCTGCCCGAGCGCTACCGGCTTCGGGCAGCCCCATGCCTCCAGACCCTGCGCCGCCGGAGCCCGGGAGGGGAAGTGCCCGGCTGGGGGCGCAGGGTCCGGAGGCATAGGGGCTGCCCAAAACCCGAGCGCTACCGGCTTCACGGTTTGCCGGGCAGCCTCCAGACCCTGTGCCCCCGGCTGGGCGCTTCCCCTCCCGGGCTCCAGCTGCGCTGGGGAAGCGCCGGCTGGGGGCGCAGGGTCTGGGGGCTGCCCGGCAAACCCTGAAGCCGGTAGCACTGGGGCAGCCCTTTCCTCCTGGCTGGGAGTGGGAGGGAGGAGGGGGTGGAGTTAGGGTGGGGAAGGGGCGGAGTTGGGGCTGGGCTAGGGGTGGGAAAATGGGCGGGGCCTGGGCCCGTGGAGGGTCCTCTTTTTTATTTGAGATATGGTAACCCTATTTAAAGACTCCAACAGATATGTTGTAATTCACCCACAGGTTTTTGGACTTGAAGCAGAAATTACTGAGTGAAAATCTATGGCTTGAGTTGTGTAGGCAATCAGACTGTGACCATAGTGATCCCTTCTGTACTTAAAACCTCTGAATAAGCGTAATTTCTGCCCTCTCTATATCTCTGACATGTCTCCTCTTATTTGTTTCCTTTCTAACATATGCAGTCCCATTCCTCTTGGAGTGATTGTCCATCTGGTTTCTAATCTTGGTGCACAAGTGCATGAGATCAGATTCTTTTGGTCAGCAGAGTCCATGGGGGCTGATGTCCTCTCTCATCTCCAGCTAAGGGCACAAAGCAGGTGCTTTGCCAATACAGAATGCCAGAGTCACTCTAGTAATGGGAAGGAGGGCAGACTGTGGAATCCATGTGGACAAAACATCGGGAAGAATCAGTTACTGTAAGGTAAGCAACCAGTTGTTCTCTGAATAATTCTCCACTCTGTGGAGAACAGCTGCCTGTTTGCTTGGAGGTGGATGCTAGATTAAACAATGACTGTAGGACATCCCTATCAAAGTGGTCATCTGATCTGAAAGCTTCACACTGAGCAGAGATCTTCATTGAGCGGTCTTACAATGATGCCCAGGTTTTTTTCTGAAGTTATTATAGTTAATTATAGACTTACACAGGCAGTCCCAGAGACTCTGCAGTATTCGAATCACGGAGCCTAATGGTAAATGACAAGAAGATGGGGCAGCAGGTCTGTAGAAATTTTGGTGGTGCCCAGAGGCTCCCTCCCCCCCCCGCCCCCAAACTCCGCACCCACCTGCCTAAGGCTCTGGGAGGGAGTTTGAGTCTGGGGTGCAGGCCCTGGACTGGGGCAGGGGATTGGGGGGCAGGAGGGATGCAGGGTACAGGCTCTGGGAGGGAGTTTAGGTGCAAAAGGGGTGAGAGGTTGGACTCTTGGAGGGAGTTTGGGTGGGGGAGGGGGTCTGGGGATGCAGGCTCTGGGATGGAGTTTGGGTGCTGGGTGCAGGCTCCGGGCTGGGGCAGGGGGTGGGGATGCAGGAAGGGGTGAGGGGTGCAGGCTCTGGGAGGGAGTTTGGGAATGGGAGGGGATGCGGAGGGAGGGGGTGCAGGCTCTGAGAGGAAGTTTGGAGACGGGAGGGGGTGTTGGAAAGGGGTGGGGGGTGCAGATTCTGAGAGGGGGATGTGGCGCTTACCTGGGGCTCCTAGGTGAGGCGGGCTGGGCCGGGGGGTGCCTCCGCGCGCTACTACCCTGAGGCACTGCCCCTGCAGCTTCCTATTGGCACAGGGAGCAGTGGCATGGACACAGAGCCGGCCAAGGGGCTGCAGGGAGGGGCCGGCAGCCACGTGGAGCGAGCAGGCAGGAAGCCGCTGAGCTCTGCTGTGCTGCCAGTGGTGGGTGGGGCCCTGGGTTAAATGGCTCAGGGGACACGTGGAGGGGAGTGCCCGGGGGCGGAAGGCAGGCCGGAGGGAGAGACATTGCTGGAGCCGGGCCAGGAATATTCCTGGTGCCCAGGCACCATGGGCCCATAGAAGTCACCGCCCGTGCAAGAAGATTCCCATTGCCCCTCACGTGAACTAGTCTGTGTAGACTAGAGGTACCAGTAGACAAAGCAGGATCTTTCTCTTGGAAGAGACACTTGGGAAGCTGGATCAGTCAGAGATCTCAGCTCGGCAGCCCCATTATGCTCACTGCGGTTTGTCCTCTCCCTTCTGGGCAGCATAGTTTTGTGCTCAGACTTTGTTATTGTGACACGACACCCCCCCATATTCACACCCTACACATTACTGTCATAATCTTTGTACAAAATATGCCTTGTGAGGTGGTATTTGAAAATGAATAACTCACTAGTCATTACTATTCTTGTGTGATGTGTGTACGTGATAGGTACGAAGAGTTAAGGACATATGCTGGAATGATAACTCTGTTCAAACCAGGTGTGTTATGGGGAGTTGTTAAACTGATCTGTCCTAAACAAAGGAATATGTGTTTACCTCAGTTACATAAAGACAACGTGGCATCTACACCAGGCAGGAGAGGGAAGCTTGGTCTGTGTTTTACTTTTCAGAATCCATTTCACAGGTGGGCTGGTCTATAAAGCCGGGGGAGGGAGGCTGAACCTCAAGTGATAAGCAACTGAATCAACGGATTGTGTGCTGCATTACTGTATTATACACGTGTTTAGGGTGAGGCCTTCTCTGAAAGTTGTACGGTATGCATTAACACTATAAGGAATTATAGATACTCAGTGATATTCGGCTGTGCTGTCTGCCCAGATAGGAGGGAATGTCACAGCTAACGACCTGTCTCCTATGCAAATTAAGCATGGTAGAATCAAACAATGGAAGCCCCATTTACATAGAAATCATACAGGGGAATGGAAACCTCATAGAAAGGGGGGTGGGGGGAACTCTGTCACTAGACAGACACAAGAGGCCAGAGTTCCTGCAAGCTGAGGAAGATGGGCCCTTCAGTGTGGGGGGCCCTGAATATAGGTGAGAAACCTGCTTAGGCAAAGGTCTTTCACCTAAGAAGACAAGGGAAGCCAGCACCTTGTGCTTTTGTGGATGGTCCTAGCTGAGGGAAAGTCAGTCATGTCTGGGAAGAAGGACTGGTTAGAGAAACCATCTTGAACAAGCTTGTATCTTGCTAGATTAAGTTTTAGACTTTTAATGTGTGTTTTTGCTTTTATTTGCTTGTAACCCTTTCTGACTTCATTCCTTTTACTGAGTGTCACTTAACCTCTGTCCTATTGTTAGTGAATTTGTTTCATTTTACTATAAGCCAGCTCAGTGCAGTGTTAAAAGGGGAGGGTGTATTTACCAGTTAAGTTAATAAGCTGTGATGTGTTTTTGTGTCTTTAGAGGATCAAATTAACCTTATTGTTTCTCTGAGCTGTCCAGGAAAGGGCTGGCCATTTCAGGACACGAAGTTTGGGCAAGATTCTGCACTGGGAGTGAGTTGGGGTCACCCTGCTGGTTGTAACCAAGCTGGCGGAAGCCAGAGTGGGCAGTGGGGCTGTAGACAGGCTGCTGGAGTCAGAGCTGCTGGCCCAGTGCTGTGCAGCGCGCACACACTAAGCGTGTGATCTGCATGCTGGTCGCTGGCTGGGAGAGGCCCAGGCTGGGAGCTACAGCCGCACAGTATTACAAGGCACCCATGGTTGCAGGGCAAGTGGTGGCACACCACCTCACTGGTCTGGATTGCATCCCAGAACCATAACCTTCTGTGACAGTCAGATGGACATAGCGTCAGTCGAGGGCTTTCCAACAATCCGGAGGCCCCAGTGAAGGTTGCCTAAGGTGTGAAGTTATCTGTGTTGGTGGCAGAGCCAGCACAAGCGGAGAAAGAGCGTATCTCTGCACTAACTCAGGACTCTGCATTGCAACCGATACACGAATGCTGGGCTGGGCTAGGCTGTACACACAGCCACCCTAGTGCTACAGGGCAGCGGTTAAGAGGGGGAAGAGCTTTGGTGTAAACGTCCTCAGACCAGGGCAATCAGACTGGTGCTCCTAGAGCTCCGCAAGACATACAGGGGGAAATGTGCTGATAGGCACTGCTATGTTGTGTGTGGTTATCTGAACCCAATACTGCTCAAGGAAAGCACACTTCTGTTCAACTGGATGGAAAAGAATCTGCTGTTGAGGAAAACCCTGTACAACACAAACCACCTAAACGGCCAGGTAGGCTGGCTTGCAGGTCAAAAGTATTCCATTCGATGTCTCTACAGGAGGAAATTTTTTACTTAACTGGCCAGCAGGGGACTCGTACCATGGACCTGTTCCCATCGAAAGGAAAGGCCATGTGCCAGCGGTACCACAGCTGGTGGTATTACTAGTTACAGGAACACCTAGCACTGTAGGCTCTTGCTCATAATGGGTTGCTAGTCTCTGGGAACTTCTGTCTGGTTTCTCCTGCTACCTTTTATGTGAAGGAACTAAAAAAGGCAGCTCTCCCCGGGGTCCTCTCTTCCTCACATCCCTGTATGGCAGTGAAAGACATAGCTCAGTGAGCTGAGATTGTCCAACACCCTCCCTCTACCTGCCTAGATATTCTTCAGAAAGGGCTAGTGGTACATCCGGACCTGGGAGCTCTAGGTGCCTCTGTATGTATGATCAGTAACAGAGCGGAGCACCTCTGACAGGATGACTCAGACAGTGCCTCAATCTCATAAGGAGATACCTCCTTTGCGTGCTACCAGGATGGTCCATCCCTGGCATGGTGTAGCGGTAGGGAGACCTCAGCTAGGAGAGCCAAAATTTCAGTGAGCATTTCTTACACACACCGTTTACTGAGGGGTTGGCAGGGTCGGCTCCAGGCACCAGCCCACCAAGCATGTGCTTGGGGCGGTGCCTGGAGGGGGGCGGCGCAGCGGGGAGCTCCGGCCCGAGAGCGGGGCCGTGACTGGGCTCGCCGCCCTCCCCGCGGCGCTCCGGCCGCCGGGGAGAGCGGAGCCGCAGCTGGCTCGCCGCCCTCCCCCCGGTGCTCCGGCCGGTCGGGGAGAGCGGAGAGCCATGGCGGGCTCGCCGCCCTCCTCCTGGCGCTCTGGCCACCGGGGGCTCTCCGCCATGCTCCCGGCACTCTGGCCACCGGGAATTGTGGGCCCGCGGCCGGGCTTGGCGCCCTCCCCTGCCGTGTGGGCCCTGGGGGTTGGCACCTAGTTCCATAAAAGTTCACGCCTCTGCTCTTAGTCGCTTATGGGCCTAGTGTCCAAATTTCTTAGGATAGTCTCTTTCCTCCCTTCATTCCCACCATGAGGTTTCTGGTGGCCCTTTGCGGTTTTAACTTGGTATTCAAAAGCTAAGTGATCCCTCCTTCGTACCCTTGTCCTGCTCTGACCTCCAGTTCCTCACACTTAAGGAGGTATTTCTGGTGAATAAGGGAACTAGCCCCACCCAGCTGATGTTCCACAGCAACAAGGTCATGCTCTGTTCTCCTCCTAGTTTTGTCCCTTCCACGCAAACCAAGGAATTGTCTCTCCTTCGTTCCTGTCCCCACACTAGGAAGGAGAGAATTTGGCATGTTCTCAACCTCAGGCGAGTCTTGAGAACGTACCTACATGGGTCAGACTGTTTTAGGAAGGAAGATTTCCTCTGCGTTCTATTTGAGGGCTCTAGGGAAGGTCTGGAGAGCCCATCATATGCCATCACCAAATGGATCACAACCTGCATTAAAAGAGATACATAGGCCACATTTTCAAAATTGGGCACTGAGCCTGGTGCCTGACTTTCATCAGGACTGAACACCCATGATTCCTATCAAAGTCCATGGAACTTCTAAAATCAGGTCCAAGCTGGGCATCCAAAATGTTGGCCCCATAAATCACTAGCCACTTAAGAAAATTGTGCTTCAGTGATTTCCTCAGGGTGTCCCAAGAAGTCTGTGGCAGAGACAAGAATACAATGCAGAGTTCCTGGTTCCATGCCTTGTTCTGTATCCCCTTAGACTCCAGTCACATCTATTAGAACTACTGTAGCTACATTTATATAGTCAGAATACTCAGGCGTCTCTGTCCTGAAGACTAAAAGCAACAACATAGGATATGGAAAAAAAAAATACTTACAAAGCCCAGTCAACTGCAATGATCAGTGTGATGTCATCCGTGGGCAGGCCAACAGAGGTTAGTACAATGACCATTGTAACGAGTCCTGATTGGGGGATTCCCGCTGCACCAATGCTTGCTGCTGTCGCTGTTATGCTGCAGAAATAGAAAGGCCACAGAACCTTTGGCACTTGGAAGGCTCTTAAGGGTTTTGATTGTATGGCAAATTAAACGTCAACTCTTCCAATGAAAGATCGGTGCATTCATCACCTAGCCTCACCCCCTCCTGGGCTTTCACATCGCCCTGGCGAGCGCTGTTGGCTAGCTGGGGAACACTCACTCATAAGCCCCTCGGTATTAAGCCTCAGTGTGCCCCCGGATTTATCTGCCTGTCTCAACCAGTGAGCCACCATTGTAGATTACAGAAATATTTCACATATGTCTGATGTTTCTGTGCACCTAGTGGCTTGTTCCGACCCCTGCAAACTTTCCATATAGCAAAGGTGCCTTGAAAATGTATGTGCAGGCTAGATTTGAAGAAGATTGCTTGTAATTAAGCAAAGTTTTAATACAGATTTTTGTGGCGGATAGCTTTAGGCCCTGTCCTGCTTCCAATGAAGTCAACAGGAATTTCTTGCTAATGACTTCAGTGGCAGTGAGAAAGCGAGAGAGAGAGAGTGTGTCTATCCATAGATGACCGCAAACAACACTTTAGCTTCAGCTGAAGCAGCAGAAGCCTGCATTTGTGGAGCAGAAGGATATGTAATTATGGAGAGGTGACAGCCTCTGTACAGCTAAGGTTGCAACCATGGTCTCATTATAAGGCTGATTGTGAATCCCCCTTGTCGATAAAAGAGAAGCTTCTTCTCTTGCTGTCGTGTTTCTCAGGTTGTCCGTTGCTAGCTAGAATGAGTTCTGAAATCTTTTCCAGAAGAGTCTAACCTCACTTACTGTACTGCTGGGGCAGTGAATGAGGCAGGTACGGAGTGAATGAGTTCGGTATGTCTTTCACAGCAGTAGCAGGATGGGTGTAGCAAATGTGGCAACATTCTGCACGTGGAAGAAGGATGTTCTTGTGGGCGGAGACACAAGAGAACTGAGTTCTAGCCCTTGCTCTGCCACAAACAGCCTGAGGGACGTTGGCCAAAAATTTTCAAAGAAGGTTCTAGTTTTGTGTTCCCCAGTTTCTGAGGGCCCAGCTTCAGACTCCTGGTGTCTCAACAGGGCCGCTGCACTCAGAATTAGTGGACACTTTTGGAAAAAATGTAGCCTAGGTCTGTGTTTCAGTTCCCTCTCTGTAAATAAGATAATCGCTCCTGTGACAGGGTCGGGCCAGATGGCTACAGGAGAGTGATGGAAGGCAGATATATAAGCCACAGATTAAGCAGGTCCCTTTTCCCTGGGTAAGGTAATAGGGGAGGTTCCAGAACAATCAGGAACTTGCTGGAACCAATTAAGGCAGGCAGGCTAATTAGGACACCTTGAACCAACTAAGAAGCTGCTAGAATCCATTAAGACAGGCAGGCTAATCAGGGCACCTGGTTTAAAAAGGACCTCACTGCAGTCAGTGAGGGGCGTGCAAGGCGCTGAGAGTGAGTAGGCATACTGCTGGAGGACTGAGAAGTAAAAGCATTATGAGACATCAGGAGGAAGGTCCGGTGGTGAGGACAAAGAAGGTGTTTGGAGGAGGCCATGGGGAAGTAGCCCAGGGAGTTGTAGCTGTCACGCAGCTGTTACAGGAGACACTAAAGACAGCTGCAATCCACAGGGCCCTGGGCTGGAACCCGGAGTAGAGGGCGGGTCCGGGTTCCCCCCATCTCCCCAACTCCCTATTTGATATAAGAGGAGTTGATCTGGACTGTGCCACCAGGGGAAGGTCTCTGGCCTGGCCCCCGACCCATTAGGTGGGCCAGCAGAGACTGTGGGGGATTGTTCTCCTTTTCCCCATGCTGGCCAGTGATGAGGTTAGCCGAGTGAACGGCAGCTTTGTGCCACTAACAAAAGGAGCCAAACTGAGGACTGCCGAAAACATCTGAGGCGAGCAAATCCACCCGAAAGTGCAGAACCCACCAAGGCAGAGGAGGAACGTTGTCACACTCCACACCTCACAGGGTTGTTAAAATGAATTTGTGAATGTTTGTGAGGTGCTCAGATACTTCAGTGTTGAGCCATAGGCAGGCCTCAAAAGAAAGGACAAAATTTGGTTCTATGCAATTTGGCTGTTGTGTAATGCTTCTGGTCTCTGTATGCTTTTTACCTTAAGAATAAAGTAGGCTTCCATAGAAAGAACGGTGTGGTGCTTAAACTGGAGCAATTACACCAGTTAGCTGTCTCTGAAGAGAAAAGCAAGCAGGTGTCCTTGAGCGACCTGTCTGTGCTGGGAAATACACCGTAAAGGCAGGGAACTGTGCAGCCTGGAAATACCCTGGCCAGAAAGGAGAGACGCAGGTCCCCTCCCCCCCCACCCTCCCGCAAAGCGAGGCAACAGCTGGGGAGTTGAAAGCCTGAGGGTGGGTGCCCTGGGCTGGACCATGGAGTGGGAATCAAGGTGCAGTTGCCCTGACCTGTGACAGTGAAATGGGATTGAGTGAGGGCAAGTAGAAATATCGCCCAGCAGCCTCATTCCCTGAGCACTATTCGTCCTACACACTGAATGAGGCAGGGTCCTGCAGAAGAATAGTAAATGAGCATTAATTAAAGAGTCGTCACTAACACACACACACACAAGGGGCAGAGCTAAGGTTGCACAGAGGTTATTATTAACTGAAATATAATGACTAATGCAGTCAGCACAGGGTTCCTTATGTTTCTCTCACTATAAATTCAGTTTATTTTACTCAGCCCTGAACTGTCCTGATGTAAACATGGTACAGAATTTTGTATTGGCAATTCACACCTGTACTGTGTACATTTTCAGAGGAGAACTACAGGTTTTGGCAGCTAGATAGGGACTCTTTGGGGCTTTTAGCCGCTGGCAAAACATGAAAGCATGATTTGGGATTATAGGATAAGCACAATGACCGTATGTGTTTCTGCTAAATTGATCTGCAGTGAAATAGTTAATGATAATACTTAAAAACAATCATCAGCTCCATTGAGATGGATGGGGTAGTTCACGTCATTCTCCAGGGAATTGTCAGGCTGTCTGCAGACTGCCCAGATAGCACTGTGTCACTTTAGGAGTTTTTTGAATGAAAACATAGGCCTGGTCTACACACTCAAGTGGTTCTGTGTAACTGTCTTGGTTAGGGTGTGATTTTTTTTAAAAAAACTGAAATAGTTCTACTTGTACAGCCCCCAACATGGACACAGTGATACTGGTGCAGAGGTGCCGTTTACCAGCCCGGCTTATTTCCCTCCCTGAATGGGAACAGGCTGTACCAGTAGAAGCACTTCTCTACCAATATAACTGCACCCAGGGTAAGGGAATTGTGCTGCTTTACGCCTGATCTATATTTAACATTTAGGTTGACATAACTATGGTGTTCAGGGGTGTGAAAACACAGCTATGCCAACAAAACCCCTAGTATAGACACAGCTTCCTCGCACAGCGTTTGTACACCAATAGAGAAACTCCTGTCGGTGCAGGCTGCATCCACACGGGGGAGCTCTGCTGCTCTAGGATCTGTAGTGTTGACATGCCCTTTGGGCTGGTCCACACTAACCCCCCACTTCAAACTAAGATACGCAACTTCAGCTACGTTATTCACATAGCTGAAGTTGAAGTACCTTAGTTTGAACTTACCGCGGGTCCACACGCGGCAGGCAGGCTCCCCCGTCGACTCCGCATACTCCTCTCGCAGAGCAGGAGTACCGGCGTCGACGGCGAGCACTTCTGGGATCGATTTATCGTGTCTAGACAAGACGTGATAAATCGATCCCAGAAGATCGATTGCTTACCGCCGGACCCGGAGGTAAGTATAGACGTACCCTTAGAGTATTCAGAACGGCAGAGGCACTGCAACAGGTAAAGAAATAGTCAGACACTTCTATGCTTATGATACGCTACTGTCCAACCACGGCTACCTTAAACATGTAATAGAATGACCAACGCTGAGTGGGAAATTTGGTAGCTGTTATGATACATTGTCCTTAGATCTGGATAGGGAAGAAAGAGAACAGATTTAGTGTAAACAAGGGAAGAAATGTATTTACCTTATAGTTATAATTTGTCCCAAGTCCAAATCGTACTCGTTGACCTGAGCAATAAAGATCGCAGCGACTGCCTCGTACAGCGCAGTCCCATCCATGTTAATGGTTGCTCCAACAGGGAGAACAAATCGTGCCACCCGTCTGTCTATCCCATTGTTTTCCAGAAGACATTTCAGGGTGATGGGCAGGGTTGCTGAGCTGCATTGCAAAGAAATAACAATCTCCATTGCCGTCGGTGTCATCGAGGCAGTTAGTAAGAAGGCTGCTGGAGGCACAGGGTCACCAGATCTGCTCATAAAGCCAAGTGAAAATTCTGTACATCAGCTGCCACCCACCTCCAACAATGGTGGAAGGAAAGTGTCCGGACTCTGTCTCAATTGGGGTGAACAGTCAGTTGGCAAAGTTTGCAGACAGCACAAAAGCTGACTGTGAAGAGTTACAAAGGGATCTCGCCAAACCAGGTGCCTGGACAACAAAATGGCAGATGGAATTCAATGTTGATAAATGCAAAGTAATGCACATTGGGAAACATAATCCCAACTAGACACACAAAATGATGGGGTCTCAATTAGCTGTTACCCCTCAAGAAAGAGATCTTGAAGTCATGGATAGTTCTCTGAAAACATCCACTCAATGTGCAGCAGCAGTCAAAAAAGCGAACCATGTTAGAAATCATTAGGAAAGGGATAGATAATGCTGTGGTTCTAAAAATCCTTAGAACTGACTGAACGTGCAGAAAGAGCCAGGCTTCCTTTTAATTTCTTACCATGCTGAGTTATTCTCCCCCACACTGCTCAAACCTGGCAGCGGCTCTAGTTTTCATTGAGAACTAGGCCCAAGCCACATCTCAAGTTTCAAACTTCAGCTGTTTTTTTGCTGTAGCTTCATTCAAAAGACTGTTTTTGGTGGTGGTGGTGGGGGGGGGGGGGGCGGGTTAAACAATGGGGAAGTAGCTTAACTCTCCCATAGTTCAAATAGCTGAAAGGAGTTTGCTAAAGTATTTCCCTGGCAAGAATAGCACACGAGGGACCAGTGATTAGTACATTACTCAGGAAACCTTGTGCTAAACCAAGGATGAAAACATTTATACACAGCCTAGACTTGAATAATGAAACCAGCTTCCCTCTCAGCTGGAATAATGGATTGTCTGTGACAAACTGGACCACTTTGTCATACCTGGATGATGTCGCGAGGGCGATCAGCAGGGCTTGCAGTATTCCCCGGATGAAAGCAAAGGGGTTTTTCCTGGTAATGAGTGCGAAAAGCAAAGGCAAGAGAATAAGTCCATGGATGACTAGCCCTGTCACCACCGTTATGGCGTAGAGTCCCAATTTCTTTCCAATCACAGCTGGATCCTCCATTTCCAAAATCTTCCCAGCAATGAGAAACACGATGCCAAATGGGAAGTACCTGCAATAAGAATAGTAAAAAATTGTTCATTGGGATTGGAACATGGCAAATGTCATAACAGAAAAGACCCATCCTGTCCTGCTAGAGCAGTGGAGGGCAACCTGCGGCCTGCGGGCCACACGCGCCCATCAGGGTAATCGCTGGTAGGCTGCCGGACAGTTTGTTTACATTTGCATGGCCACCTGCATGCTAGTGGCTGTGGTTCACCATTTCTGGCCAATGGGAGCTGCGGGAAGCGGTGTGGGCCACAGGGACATGCTGGCCGCCACTTCCCACAGCTCCCATTGGCCAGGAACGGCAAACCGCGGCCACTGGGTGAGCAAATGTAAACAAATTATCTGGCGGCCTGCCAGCAATTACCCTGACAGGCCGCGTGTGGCCCGTGGGCCGCAGGTTGCCCACCACTGTGCTAGAGTGTCTCCAGGTGTGGCCAAATGCTGTATAAACCAGAAGAAGGTATAAAATTCCACATTAGCAATCCAACCGACTGCACAATGTTATGCCATGTGGTGAGACGGGACATTAGATGAGGAGGGCTCCGAGCTACTACAGAAAATTATTTCCCAGGTGTCTGGCTGGTGGGTCTTGCCTATATGCTCAGGGTCCAACTGATCCCCATATTTGGGGTCATGATGGGAGGGAAAATTTCTTCAGATTGGCAGAAACCCTGGGGATTTTTCGCCTTCTTCTGCAGAATGGGGCCTGGGTCACTTGCAGGTTAAAACTAGTATAAAGGGTGGATTCTCTGTAACTTGAAGTCTTTAAATCATGCTTTGAGGACTTCAGTATCAGCCAGAGGTTAGGGGTCTATTTCAGGAGTGGGTGGATGAGGTTCTGTGGCCTGTGATATGCAGGAGGTCAGACTAGATGATCACAATGGTCCCTTCTGACCTTAAAGTCTATGAGAGCGCCTCTTGACCCAAGCTCATTATCCATTTATATCCTGAAGTATGAGAATTAATTCTTATTTTTTCCTAGCTAATGTAACTGTGAGGCTCTTCTTACTACAGAGAACCAGTAGCCTCAACTCTTTAGTGAAGCTTGAAACAAACCTCCTATTGCTGGAAGCCAGATTTCGATCTCCTTTTTCTCTCTCCGCCCAACTTTACCAAACTGAAACGAGTCCCTTGAAACTTCCTGGGGTGATATTTTACCAGGGTAGAGTTTTTCAGAAGAGTTTGAGGCAAAGTGGACAAGGCATTTGGAAGCTGTGGGTTTAAAATATGATATTCCAAAGAGTCTGGACAACGTTCCAAAAACGACGAGTGACAAATGCTAAAACTTGTGCAGACTAGTTTGGGGTTTTGGAATAGTTTTATAAGGGCTAACGGGAGAATTAGTTAGTTATTCAATGTCCTTTCATATATTTATGAAGTTTCACAGCCTTTTAAACACTGCATGTCAGCAACTGCATGCTTTAGAAAGCATACATCTGCCCAATACAGTTGTTCTAAAACAAGTCCAGTGCTCAAGAGAGAGTTTACAAAGCTATATATCTATATAACATAAACACACAAACCCCTATGTTCAAAGACCATTAAGATTATGGAGGCTACATTTACACTACAGCCAGGATCGACGCTCTGAGATCGATGCACCAGTGGTCGATTTAGCGGGTCTACTGAAGACCCGCCAAATCAACAACAGATCGCCCCCGAAGAGAAGAGTAAGGTAAGTTGACCCCCCGCGGTGTAGACCCTGCAGTAACTTGATCTAAGGTACGTCAACTCCAGCTGGAGTTGTGTAGCGTAGGTCGACTTACTGCAGCAGTGTAGACCTAGTCAATGGCAAGCACTCAAAAGTTAAGGTAATACCAGAATTAAGGTTGTCTGTGCAACTTTAATTTGGCCCCTTTGTACATATGCACTATTGAGCACTCTTTGATTACATGACTGTATACTACTTCCCCTCCCCGCCTCCGCTCCCTGCCTCATTCAGCGCACAGGGTAGACATTCTGGTTTGCTGAATTCTAGTGCAAGAGGCCACATCAAGGTTTCATCTGAGAGTTTTCTAACCACAGTTAATGCAAACCAGTAACATAGGCCATATCTATACTCTAGTCCAGGGGAAGGCAACCTATGGCATGCGTGCCGAAGGCGGCAGGCGAGGTGATTTTCAGTGGCACTAACACTGCCCGGGTCCTGGCCACCAGTCTGGGGGGCTCTGCATTTTAATTTAATTTTAAATGAAGCTTCTTAAACATTTTAAAAAGCTTATTTACTTTACATAGAACAATAGTTTAGTTATATATTATATACGTATAGAAAGAAACCTTCTAAAAACGTTAAAATGTATGACTGGCACGCGAAACCTTAAATCAGAGTGAATACATGAAGACTCGGCACATCACTTCTGAAAGGCTGCCGACCCCTGCTCTAGTCACAGGGTGTGATTGCTTTGAGCTAGCTAACTCGCAGACTAGTAGCAGGGAAGTGGACTAGCCCCCCGAGTACTTATCCAGGATTCGGGGTGGCTTGTACAGCCCACATTGAAGCAAACACTTGCTGCAGCTTGGCTGCTACCAACACTCAAGTGATCTAGATTAAAGCTATCTCAGATATGTCTACATGAACTGCCATTGCACCCCCAATAGGAATCAGAATGACTGTACAATGAGAATGATTAAGTCTCAGACGTAAAGGTATGAACAGGCACATTTGCTGAGAATTTCCAAATGTTTTGCTTTTATGTTGACTGCAGAAGAGGGAATATTTTAACATCCTGAACTTACAGTTCCCGAACTTTTCTTTTTTGTAGCAATATAACTGAAACTGGGCTTAACTGTGAGATATGAAAACATCCAAATCGAGTCAATCAGGATTATTTACTTACCAAACTGCCATTGAGACAATCTTCATAACTGCTTCATTCAGACACTGGCACACGTTGACTAAAGGAGTTCCACGCTCACCCATTTTCCCTAGAAGGAGGCCTGCAACCAGACATGTTAACTTGAGTTATTAAACAGCATTGATATGGAACATAGAATTATAGGACTGGAAGGGACCTCGAGAGGTCATCTAATCCAGTCCCCTGCAATTATGGCAGGACTAATGTCCAATCTAAACCTCCGTTACTGCAATTTAAGTCCATTGCTTTTTGTCCTATCCTCAGAGGTTAAGAACAACAATTTTTCTCCCTCCTCGATGTAACAATCTTTTATGTACTAGAAAACTGTTATATCCCCTTTTTGTCTTCTCTTTTCCAGACTAAACAAACCCAATTTTTTTCAATCTTCCCTCATAAGTCATGTTTTCTAGACCTTTAATCATTTTGGTTGCTTTTCTCTGGACTTTCTCCAATTTGTCCACATCTTTCCTGAAATGTGGCACCCAGACCTGGACACAATACTCCAGCTGAGGCCTAATCAGCGTGGAGTAGAGTGGAAGAATTACTTCTCGTGTCTTGCTTACAATACTCCTGCTAATAAATCCCAGAACGATGTTCCCTTTTTTTTGCAACAGTGTTACACTGTTGACTCATATTTAGCTTGTGGTCCACTCTGACCCCCAGATCTCTTTCCACGGTACTCCTTCCTAGGCAGTCATTTCCCATTTTGTATTTGTGCAACTGATTGTTCCTTCCTAAGTGTAGTACTTTGCATTTATTCTTATAGAATTTCATCCTATTTACTTCAGACCATTTCTCCAGTTTGTCTAGGTCATTTTGAATTATAATCCTATCCTCCAAAGCACTTGCAACCCCTCCCAGCTTCGTATCATTCACAAACTTTATAAGTGTACTCTCTATGCCATTATCTAAATCATTGATGAAGATATTGAGCAGAACCGACCCAGAACTTATCCCTGTGGGACCCCACTCATTATGCCCTTCCAGCATGACTGTGAACCACTGATAACTACTCTCTGGGAACAGTTTTCCAACCAGTTATGCAGTCACCTTATAGTAGCTCCATCTAGGTTGCATTTCCCTAGTTTGTTTCTGAGAAGCTCATGCAAGACAGTATCAAAAGCTTTACTAAAGTCAAGATATACCATATCTACTGCTTCCCCCCATCCACATGGCTTGTTACTCTGTCAAAGAAAGCTATCAGGTTGGTTTGACACTATTTGTTCTTGACAAATCCATGCTGACTGTCACTTATCTCCTTATTATCTTCTAGATGTTTGCAAAATGATTGCTTAATTATTTGCTCCATTATCTTTTCGGGTACAGAAGTTAAGCTGACTGGTCTGTAATTCCCTGGGTTGTCCTTATTTTCCTTCTTATAGACGGGCACTATATTTGCCCCTTTCCAGTCCTCTGGAATCTCTCCCGTCTTCCATGACTTTACAAAGATAATCGCTAATGGCTTAGATATCTCCTTGGTTAGCTCCTTGAGTATTCTAGGATGTATTTCATCAGGCCCTGGTGACTTGAAGACATCTAACTTGGTTAAGTAATTTTTAACTTGTTCTTTTAACATGCAAAGACCTTCAGTTGATGGTGGCTGCAATATAGGAACAATTGACAAACTCCCAAAAGAGCAAATTTCTAGTCTAGATAAACATCCATGCAATTTATATTATTTATTATTCATGTTTATTACAGTTGGACCTAGAGACCAACCAAGAACAGGGCCCCAGTGTGCTAAGTACTACACAGATACAGAGTCATGGACAGTTCCCTACAGCAAAGAGCTGGCAATCCAAGGCTATGTCTTTACTGCAAAGTTAGCTTGAGTATTTTCTACACTCAAGTTACCTCCTCTCCAGTTAGCCTCACTCGAGGGAGAGTGGCCACACTGCAAAATAACACGCAAGCTGCACAGAGTGATTGGATCAGCAGCACAGAGTAGCTGCATCCCCACTGCATTATTTGCTCCAGCATCGGCAGCACTAAAGTGTCATTCCCCTACCACTTCTCCTGAGCTACAAACTTCTGGGAGTCAGTTTAGGAACAACACTTGAGTTATACCTTGAGCTACTACTGCAGTGAAGACAAACCCAAAGTAGAAAGTCAGACCCTGGGCAGGGGAGAGGGATATAACAAGCTTTGGACATCTGTGAAATTTATCTGAACTTATTTAGCTCCCTATTCTCTCCCCACCCTGCCTGCAGTCATGTGATCGTTCCCTAACAACCTGGGCTTATGATAGACTCATAGACTTTAAGGTCAGAAGGGACCATTGTGATCATCTAGTCTGACCTCCTTGTACATTGCAAGCCACAGAACTTCACCCACCCACTCCTGGGATAGATCTCTAACCTCTGGCTGAGTTACTGAAGTCCTCAAAGCACAGTTTAAAGACTTCAAGTTACAGAGATGTCTATGATCTGCCCCCTTCTTTTGGGCAGGGAGCTGGTAGGCCTATTTCACCACCACCAGTCAGTAACTTCTAGAGGCAGGTGGACTATCTTTCCTGTTCCTATTTGGTAATAACAGAATAATCCATTTCCGGGGGCACTGACCCTCCAAAAGTTAGTTTTGTGGGATTAATACAGCCCATAATGCAACAGGCTAAACTATCCCTCTTCTTGAATTAAAGGGATTGCACCTCATTTCTACTCTAGTACTGTATTTACCTAATAGCATGTGACATTGCCTATTCTTGTTTGATTCCATAATGACAAACCCTACTGTGTTGGTCATACTCAGGAGTCAAGATTGCTGGGGAAGCCATAACTGTCAATTTCTTGGCTTTTAACAAAATAAAAGTTCTTCAAGTATCTACCACCATGGTTCCCATGGCGCGTGAGATCAGATTTACTGGGAAGCAGTGTCTGATAGGGCCACCCTGCACCCTTGCTGTCCTTGTGTCCCTCCATCCCCACGCAGAGTAGGGCCATCTGACTTTCAGTTCCTTCTTACTGCCTATATGTGAGACAGCATGCCTGTAGGGCCTGCCTGCTTCTCGGTGATCCTACTGCAGTTAGTTGCTGGTGATTGGTTAGTGCAGTTATTAGGTAGTCAGCCCTTTTTATTTACCCATTGGCTCTACCAATGTTTTAAAAAAAATTCCTAGGTAGCTAGATGGCTTGGAGCCCCCTCGAAGTTGAGCTGTTGCAGCAGAAGCTAAATCCCCCGGTTTAAGCCATGCCCCTCCTTTGATGTGTCTATGCCACTCAATGATGGGCATGCTTAAGTGCTTTTCTTGTTTTGGCAAAGGGCATATCCCTGGCTGTTGCTCCCTGAGCTCTTTTCCAAGCGACACAGCAGGATCGGGGTGCCTGCCTAAAGTTTTCTGGAATGCTCTGTGAAGGCTCCTCACGCATGATGAACAACGATATAGCTAAGGCTCAGGCCTCCATCCAGTCCCTCTCAGCTAGCACCCCGGTGAGAGTCCACCCTGAGCACCAAGGCTGAGACACCCAAAAGACCCCAGGTATCAAGTATGATGCATGTGCCAATTGTCTCAAGAAGGGGTAGGAATGAGCATCACTCCAGAGACGAGAGAGAGAGAGAGATTTCCACGGCCTTCAGAATCAAGACGTAAGAGTCAAATTGTGTTAGACTCATCTCAAGCTCTGCAGCTGAGGGGCAGCTAATGATCTAAGATCGCTTTGGTGCCCTGATACCAATATGAACAGAGTGCCTGTGGTACCAGCTACATCCACTGAGCACCTTTCCTCTGGCTTTCTGGGTACCCAGCCCATCAATACCGTCCTTCTTGGCATCTATGGCCTGTTCAGCACGGCGTGACTGGTCTGTGGGCCTAGTAGTGCAGTCACACTTGCTGGCTTATATGACATCGGGGTGCTAACTAGACCTTTGGCCACCAAATCCATGGCAACACATGTAGCAACTGGGCCATCGGGACTGTCTACCCCCCATCCCAGGTAGAAAGGTTGCAGAAGCACCTTAGTACACCAGGAAGGGTAGCCCTACACTGGCAGAGGTGTAGTCCTTTGTCTTCTCTATCGGGACATAGTAAAGACTCATCAACTCAACCCCCTTCCCCTCCATGGGCACCACGCTGGGAGTCAGGGAGGGCAATGGGTAGGACTGCTGGGTGTTGAGCATCTATTCAACATGCCCTTTGAAAGATGGCCCAGGCGGATCTAAATATTTATTATAATTGCTTTAATTCGTAAGTTACACTGAGCCATTGAAGTGACACTCCAGAGAGCTCATAGATAAGCCACAGAGGAGTAAGGAATTAGTTGGTATGGGCTTGACTGAGATCCTTCAACTCAGCCCAGAGTAAGGCTTGGCACGTAACCGTTCCACCTGCAAGGGGCGCTTTCTGCTGTCCCCTTGCTTGGAGAGGGGAGGGCAGGGGAGTTAGCTATTCCCCTGCTGTGCTGGCGGGAGGGAATGCACCCAGCCAGCTGCTCTAGCAGGCAGTTGGGGGTATGGAGCCAAGGTTCCTCCATCTTCATCTCCTCTCTGCCACTTGATCATGGGGGAGGGGTGCACACTGGGTTAGCTGCTCTCATGTGCCAAGTAAAGGCTAGTCCAGTGGATTTCAAACTTTTGGGATTGGTGACCCTTTCCCCACAGCAAGCCTCTGAGTGTGACCCCCCTCATAAATTAAAAAAGAGGGGGGTTAATTTAATTTAACGAGGGCTTGGAGCTGTCAGCCTCACAGAGCTGATGGCTCGTGACCCCCATGTACCCACCTTGTGACTCCGAGGGGTCATGACCCCCAGTTTGAGAACTCCTGGGCTAGTGACTCTCTAGCCCTAGAGAGAGAGCAGTTAGATCCCTTCCTGGGAGAACGTCTGTGCCATGTATGTTGGAACCATATGTGACGAAGTGGGGGATTTTCTTATCTTTTCGTGGTTTGCATGCAGAGGGCATGGGACTCAGTGCCCCTGGGTGTTACTGGTTTAACGAGGTGAGGGGAGAGGGAGTTTATTGTTGCAGAGGACCGGAGAGGGAACTTGGGGCCCCAGCCAATGGCCTGGAGAAGGGACACCCCAGCGACTGGTGACCTGACGACCCTCACCGGAGGCTCAGCTCAGGAGTCGCAGCCAGTTCTGGCCAGTGGGAGGACAATGGGCTGCGAAGAGAGGACCCCATGACCTAACCAGCCAGAGGGGGGGTGGAGAGGAGGCCCAGAGGACCTTGTTTACCTGGAGAGAAGGCAATGGACAGAGGCGGGGCCTGGGGCCAGGGATCTCAGATGCCCAGCTGGGAGCAGGGTGGCTCTGGGCTGGAGAGGGGGAGCAGGCAGAGCCCACCTGGAGGCAGAGAGACTGGGATGTGCTGGGCTGAGGGAGGCCAGGCCTTAGGATCAGAGGGTTTCCTGTGCTGTGTTCAGTCACTCAATAGACCCTCCTGTTTTACACTGGCTGAGAGTCACTCTGGGCTAGAGAACAGGGTTGCATCAACCCCTTTGGGGGTGGAGGCCCTGGAGGGTCCAGAGTGAGTGGACTCCCTGAGGGGGCCCACAGCAGAGACAGACGTGCTAAGGCTCAGAGAGGTGCAGTTCCAGGAGGTGGAGAGGCCTGACCCCGAGAGAGAGTGGACCCCTGAGAAGGGCTGTCTCACTGAAAGGGGCACCCCCCATGGACCGCACAGGGCCAAGAGTGGGCACGATCTGTGAGTCTGTGACACCATATAGAAAATTCCCTCATATGGCCAGCTAGAAAATATCAACAGCTGTCCTGTTCTAGGGGCCTAGGTTTTACTGTGACGACTTCAGAACGGCGTGGGATGGGCTGAGATACTGGCCCAAACGAGTGTCATTTGTAATCTTCAAGTTTAATGTTGGTATTTTTAGAAACAGCAGCCCCCAGGATGAAGCTCTGGATAGCCAAAGGCAAGGCAATGTCAATTGAAGGTGCTACCTGAAGAACCAAAGGGGGAAACTACCTGAAGCCAATGCATGTTCAGCTTACGTGGCAAATCCCACCTGCTTGCCTTCTGCTTTGCTCAATGTCTGAAGATAAGGAATTACAATAAAAAAAAAAAAAACCACACAGTGAGCAAATGCTGCTGACCTTGGGGAGAACTGAGTCCATGATGGACATCTCCTCAAATCTTGAAGGAATGTCTGTGTGGAGCGCCTACCTCTGTATCTAGTCTGCCATCTTCTTTCAGAGGTCCAGTCGCTACATCACAATCATTCCATTCCAACACTGAATTGACCTTCCTTCCTGCTGGTCCCTCTCTGCTACCTCCCTTCTCTACCACTAATGACAATTCCACCCTCCTTTCCCCTCCCAGCTTCATGGCCTTGGTGTAATCTTCATCTCTTTTGTCTACTTCTCCTGCCTTCACCCCCATATGCAGTCTCTAGGCCACATCCTGTCAGTTCTTCCCCTTTATTATAACCAGATACACCATTTCCTCTATCCCCCCTGCTTCCCCTGGTCCATGATCTCACCCAGATCACTGCTACCTTCTCTTCTCACCTCTCCTCCTTCAGTCTATTCAAAACATCCCTGTGCTTCACTCACCTTTATCTCCCACTGCGCTGACCACATCACCTCTATCCCTTTAAGTCTCTTAATTGGCTTTCTGTCCCTTACCACAGTAGTTCTCAACCAGGGGTACATACACCCCTACGGGTATGCAGAGCTCTTCCAGGGGATAATCAACTCATCTAGATATTTGCCTAGTTTTACAACAGGCAACATAAAAAGCCCTAGTGATGTCAGTAGAAACTAAAATTTCATACAGTGACTTGTTTATATTGCTTTATATACTACACACTGAAATGCAAGTACCCAATATTTATATTCCAATTGATTTATCTTTAGAATTATATGGTAAAAATGAGGAAGTCAGCACTTTTCCAGTAACAGTGTGGCTGTGACACTTTTGTATTTTTGTGTGAGATTTTGTAAGCAAGTAGTTTTTAAGTGAGGTGACATTTGGGGTTCGCAAGAGAAATCAGCCTCCTGCAAGGGGTACAGTGGTCTGGAAAGGTTGCGAGCCACTGCCTTACCACATGAAGTTCCCTCCCCTTCAGAGCCTTACCTAGTCTTGCCCCCCACTTACATCTCTGATCTCAAGTCCTCCTGTTCTGTTCTCTCCCTACTCCTCCACTCATCTGCTTTTCACTTTCAGCTTCATCTTTGACCACGGCGTCCCTGGTGCTTGTGTAAGGGGACTGTTGCCCCCTTACTAACATTCAGTGGGGTGTTTTGGTTGCTAGCTCCCAGCAATAAAAGGGGAAGGGTCGATGGCAAATCAGGAGCCTGAGACTGACTGTCCCCAGGAACAATGGGGAGAGGCCAATGCTCCAGATCAGCCTGATTGACAGGGCGGGCAGCTAATCAGAGAGTCAGGAGGCCGGGGGGGGGGATCCCGTCCTCCGTGTGAATTGGAATGGCCTGGGTCAGACTGAGTGGGGCCGAGCTAAGGAGAGAGCAGGGGCCCGAGCTGAGCTGCTGGGAGCAGAGCTGCAGCCCCAAAGCCAGAGCACAGCCCAGAGAGAGCAGAGCTGCCCTGGGAGCAGAGCTGCAGCAACCAGAGCCAGAGGGGCCAGACAAGCAGCCCTGGAAGCAGGTCAGAGCTGGGAGCAGAGTCACAGAAGCAGCCTGCAGAGCCGACTTGTACTGGGAGCAGAGCTGCAGCAACCAGAGCCAGAGAAGCAGCCCAGGGAGCTGAAGGCAGAGCAGCAGCAGCAGCAGCCGTGCTGAGGCAGAGTGGAGCTGGGGCTGGGGCAGTCCGGAAGCCGTGTGCAGTCCGAGTGCGGTGAGCAGCTGGGGAGAGCGAGGGGGACCCTGGGCAGTGGGCCCAGCACAGGGAGACGCCTCAGCCAAGAGGCTCTGCAGGCCAGACTTGCAGGGGGATCATAACCCCGACCGGGCGGGGGCGACGCTGGGAAGAAGGGTCCTGCCACCTAGAGCCTGAGAGCGTGTGGCCACCGCCAGAGCAAGTGTCCAACCCGCAGCGTCTGTGCAGCACAGCCAGGACCTGAGAAGGAGCCTGGGACCTACAAGGAACAGACTGTGACCTGCCCTGACGTTCCAGAGACACTGGTTGTGATGTTCCCGGCCACAGAGCGGGGTGATGTGTTTTCCTTTAACCTTTCCCATTTTTCCTTATTCTTTTTTAAAATTAATTGTTAATTAAACAACTTGTATTTGCTTTAAATTGTATGAAATGATCAGTGGGTCAGGGAGGTGCCCAGTACAGAGAGAGTACCCCGGAGTGGGGACACCCGAGCCCCTGTCCTGGGTGACCACAGCAGGGTTGGGGGTCGAGCCCCCCAGGAATCCTGGGCTCAGCCTTGTTGGGGTTTACGAGGACACTGCCAGACAGGAGAGTGGAAGGTGAGTCCTCGAGGGCAGGGAGGCCTCTGGGTAAAGGAAGTGGGAGCGAGGACTCGGATCCTTTCGCTAGCCCACTTCACCGGGGTAGTGCAGAAGCCAGGAAAGTTCCCCACAATAGCGGGACCATTTCCCCGCTTACACTTGGAACAATCTCCAGTTTCCTGCTGCCAGCAACTCATCTTTCCTTCCTCACCTCCCCCACTTACAATCCAGAATCTTTCCTTTCTTGTTCACCCATCATTTAGCCTCAATTTCCCTTCCCTCATTTGCTGGCCTATGATGGCTTGGCTCTGCTAGGTTACAAAGACAGAACAGAAACACTCCCTGCATTGAACAGTTTACAAAGTGCTGTGTAAATTCTAGAGCGTTATAAGTAGCCTGTAATGATTTCTGATAACTGTTTACACTTACGACCTAACTTTTCCAAATGTAGCCTGTCACCCCTTTTTAATGAGTTTTAACTATATAAAAAGTTTGGATGATTAGTAAGTGACAAGCTGTGTTACCTAGAAGAGCCCAAAAAGTCACAAAATTATTTAAAACACTTAATAAAAAGCCTATTTTCAATCATTATTACCCATATTAATAGAATTAATAAATAATAACTAAAATAATAATTTCTCACAAAATGCATCTTGTACTGGGAATACACGGAGAGGAAACCCTGCTTTGTTACGTATGAGTACAGAGATTTAAATCAATGCAACCTTAACTATGGAGCTGCTATGATACTTTCAGAATTAAATGCCTCCCAGTAATGCTGGATCAGTAGGTAGCATGAAATCTGACTCTGTATTTGGCAAGTACCTATTGTAGCAGAGAAGATAACAATCCCCAAGACATTCATTTCATTGCTGGTCCCAGGCAGGGTCCGGTAGGTCATTTCCGGAGACGGGGTGATCTCAAGAAGCACAGGCCTTTGGATTTCGGGATTTTCATCGTCAGGTGCAAAGTAAATGAAGCTGAGAGGTTTCCCTGGGATCTTTGGAAAGCCTGAAGATTTCACCACTGGGATGAGAACTGTTCGATACTGCAACAATTAAATGAAATTAAAAGCTAACGGCCTACTAGCAAAGGACTGGCTTGTGCTCACTCCCATTGACTGGGGCCAGTTCAAGCCCAAAATCTGCAAGGGGGAAGCTTGTTCTGCAAGAGGGAGAGTGATATCAAGATCAGCTGGTACTACCACTGAAAATAAGAGACCAGCTGTGACCTAAACAAGAAACCAGACTGGGGAAGTGTGTTTGTTCCCTTCAGATCACAGCCCAAGCATCCCTGGATGCAGTGTACAGGATGCACGTGAAGGTACATGCACGGCTCACTTACCTGCATGATAGACAGAGTAACATACGTTCTGTTTTGGCTGGGACAGTCCATTTTAAGCCCTGTCCCCGCTGTCCCAATTTTATTTTATTTTTTGGCAAAACTGGACATTTGTCCCATTTGCTCTCGCCAACTGATCGTCAGCGAAAGCAAACGGGACAAATGCCCAGTTTTGCAAAAAAAAAAAAAAAAAAAAAAAATAGAGCATGCCCCCTAGTGGGGCATGGAGGAACGTTCGGGGGGAGTGAGCGGCAGTGCCAGCCTCACCCAGAGGGGCCCAGGCCAGCCCTACGTGTGGGGGGCATCCCCTAAGGCTCAAGCCAGCTCTGCACAGGGAGCAGCTCAGGCTGTGCTGACAACTGCCCCCAGCTAGGAGGGGTTGGCCTTGCTTTGCAATCACCAGTCCTGCCTTTCCTGTGTCTCCCTCGCATTTCTCTCTCTTGCCTTTTTGCTTCACTCGCTTTTTTCCTTTCCTCTCTCATTGACCTTGTGATCTTTTCCCCTGACTTTTTCAGTCTATTTCTTGCTCTATCCCACTTTTCTTGGTTGTGGAACAGTTGTTCTCTTTTCCTTCTCTCTTCCTCTTCAGGTTTTTCCCCCTCTCGTGTTCCACATTCCAATCGCCCTGGGCTCTCCCCACCTTCACCGTCTCTCAGATGCGTTCTTCTGCCTCATACCCCCAAAACCAGGCTCTTCCCTCCACCCCCCGATTACTGCCTCCCTGGGAAGATCCAGCAAACACAAACCACAGGTGCACATTCGCCTGGAATAGGCTGGTACCTGATGCTGGCTCCCTCTACCCAATCCACATGGTCCTTGTTACACAGCCTTCACCCTGCAAAATCCACACGTGCCATTCTGCCTTCCCTTCCCCTCCCAGACTCTTTCCCCTCGCCCTCCCCACCACACATGCAGCCTCCTTCCCCTAGGCCTCCCCCTGCACCCACAGAGCGGCTCATTCTCCCTCCCCCCTCCAGTCCCCATCCATTCTTCCTCTCAGGCCTTCTCACCCTTCTCCCCAGGCTCTCTTCCCCACATCCTGGCTCTCCACGCTCCACCCCACAGGCCGGCTCCTCCTCCCAGCTTCCTGCCCCTCTACCTCCTGGTGATTCCCCACCCCCACCCCAACATGCCCCTCAGGGTGGGGCTGGCGAGTCTGGACAGGAGGCGGAAGCTCTGCTGTTCGCCCTTTCCCTGCAGGCTCTGCCGTCTGGTACCAATAGGAACTCTGGCCAGAGCAGCATTAATGGCCCGATTTCCAAAGGAGCTGAGCCCCGGGGTCTTTGGGAAATCTGGCCCTAGGCTCATTCTAGTGGGGGGCAGAAGAGCCTTTTCATTTTTAACTCCCCAGGTGTACGGAGGCTGAGTCTGGGGAGGACACGACATATCAACAGCGAGGGACCCCCTCCCCCCAACCGTGCAGCCTCCCAGCCAGGAGGGCTCTAAGCCTGGCCAGGGCACATGTGCAGCCCCAGCACACGTGAGCTGAAGCTTCCAACCATGCGCCACGAAACGGGATCCACCCTTGTGACGAGCCACAGTCACTGTGGGTGAGTATGGAGGGGGGGGGTGCTTCTTCCTGGGCAGGCTCCTACAGCGAAAGGTGCTAATCACTGATATTGAGAGAGCCATCCAAGCCCACTGGGCTGCCCATGTGACCCATCCCCATGGGGCTGTTCTCAGGAGCTGAGAGGTGACTTAGGAGCTCAGGATCAAGGGAACTCACCTGCTGGAATGAAGCCTCAATCAGGTTAGAAGGAAACATATTTCTGTAAGAAATGAATGAGACAGGAATGAATCAGCCTCATGAGCTTGAAAAGAAAGTGGAGAGCCTCTTTGCAGGATTAACATGCAGAGAATTAAGGCGAGTAAAGTACATGATGGCTCATGCTCATTCAGTTCGACTGATTCTACTGCCCCCTTTCCAAGTTTAAATCAGGAGTGGAAATGGGATTTAAAAATCAAGTGATAACACGGCTGCTGAGCCAATTATGTAAACCCAGAGGCTAATGTTGTATTTCTGAGAACCCGTTTGCCATCCACCATAATCTCTCCACCGCCAAGAGGACGGCCATACAGTCCCTGAAATCTAACCACCAGATAGTGATTGAACCAGCAAAAGGGCCGCCACTGTAGTCCTCAACTGTGGTGATTATGTTAACGAGGCCAACTGACAACTCTCTGACACCAACTACTAGAAAGAACTCAAAAGAGAGCCTACACCACAATTCACCCAGGAATTTAAGGACATCATCAAATTCTTCCCCAAACAACTCCAAGAGAACCTCTACAAACTCATCCCCATGAACGCACCCTAGGGACCTTCACACCTCAAGCCACTCCCCACACAAAGGGCCAGCTTCCTCCAGGACACAACTGGCTTCCTCCAGAAACTCCACAACATTAACAGCCTGCCTCAGAACACCATCCTTGCCACCACCGATGTCACTTCCCTGTACACCAACATCCCTCACAATGACAGCATTGCTGCCTGCCTCAAATATCTACATGACAATGGACGTCCCTCAGAGATCCACCCCAAACACATCACCAAACTCATCCATTTCATCCTCACCCAATTTTACATTCAACAACCAACACATTGTCCAAGCCATGGGAGCAGCTCTGGGTACTAAGATGGCTCCCCAATATGCCAACCTCTTCATGGCCCACCTTGAAGAAGAATTTCTGGACAAATACACCACAAAAAAATGGTATACCTGAGATACATCAATATTTTCATCCTCTGGACAGACGACTTAAACCCCCTCACAGATTTTCACCACAACTTCAACAACCACCACCCATCCATTAAAAACTCTCTGGGACACTCCCACACTAGCATCAACTTCCTGGACACCACAATCAGCTTCAACAATGGAATCCTACAGACAACTATATACAAGAAACCCACGATCACCACACCTACTTTCACATGTCCAGTAACCACCCCAAACCCACCAAGAAATCTGTTCTTTGCAGCCAGGCACTCACATACCACAGAATATGCTCTGAGGAGAACGTCTGGGATACATACTTTAGCACGCTTGAAACCACCTTCACCAAACAAGGGCATTCCACCAGAGAAGTAGATTGCATCATGGAATGTGCCACCCAAATGCCTTGAGCGAACCTGCTTCAATACAGAAATAAAACCCCTTCTGACCCCACTGTCTGACCCCTAGTTGTCACCTACCACCCCAGTCTGGAACCCATATAGGGTATCATCAAACAACTACAACCCATATTTGATGGGGACCCCATCCTGAGAGAAAATTTTCCTGAACCCCCACTTCTGACCTGCAAACACCCTGCAAGGTCCCCACCAACTCAAAGCAGCACCAGACCCTGCCAGCACAACAGATGCAAAACCTGCAGACATCTCTCCACTGCTACAATGATCAACACCTCCCACAACACAGCTTTCAAGATCTATGGATCCTACACATGCCTATCACAACATGGAGTGTACCTCATCCAGTGCACTAAAAATGCCCCGAAAACAACTGTGTGGGTGAAACCAGACAATCACTACACTCTCGAATGAACTCACACAGGAAAATAAGACAAAAACACCCCTGTCCCCTGGGGGTGAACACTTTTCACAGAGTGATCACTCTGTGTCTGACCTATCAATCCTCATCTTCAAAGGAAACCTGCACAACACTTTCAAGAGGTGAGCCTGGGAGCTTAAATTCATTACTCTGCTAGACACTAAAAATCATGGACTGACAAGAGACACTGGATTTAGGCCCTGTCTGGCAAGTTTGTGTGCAGTAAAGAAGCTTTGAGCGCTGTAACTCCCGAGGTTACACACTGCCTAGCCACTTATGTCTACACTAAAGGGGGGGGAGGTGTCGATTTAAGATACGCAGACGACTTACCCCGCTGTAGGGACGGCGGCAAAATCGACCTCCGCGGCTTCCCGTTGACGGCGCTTACTCCCACCTCCGCTGGTGGAGTAAGAGCGTCGATTCGGGGATTGACTGTCGCGTCCCAACGGGACGCGATAAATCAATCCCCGAGAGGTCGATTTCTACCCACCGATTCAGGCGGGGAGTGTAGACCTAGTGGAAACTGCACAGATGCCGCGCTCTAAAAAAACCCACCCCGACGAGAGGCGTAGAGCTTTCTGCGCCGGGGCTACTGCGCTGGAGTGCCAGTGTAGACACCGTGGGGATTACAGCGCTGCCATTGGCCTCCGGGACGTGTCCCACAATGCCTGTTCTCGCCTCTCTGGCCATCGGTTTGAACTCTACTGCCCTGCCCTCAAGTGACCAACCAGCAAGCCCACCCCATACATTCCTTTGCAAATTTGAAAGTCCCCTTCCCGTTTGCTAGGTGATGCATGCAGTGGTCTCAGCCTATCTTTCCAAGTGGCCATGCCTGTTCCATGCACCAGGCGATGCCCCGCTTGGAGCAATGCCGAGCTGCTGGACCTCATTGGCATCTGGGGAGAGGAGGCTGTCCAGTCCCCACTGTGCTCCAGCCATAGGAATTATGATACCTCCGGACAGATTTCACGATTCATGACAGAAAGGGGCAATGACCAGGACACACTGCAGTGCAGGGTCAAAGTGAAGCGGCTGCAAAACACCTGCCACAAGGTGCGGGAGACACACCTCCGGTGCTGCGCCCATGACCTGCCAGTTTTACAAAGAACTGGACGCGATACTCAGCAGCGACCCCACTTCCACTGCAAAGGCCCCTGTGGATACTTCAGTGGCTCATGTGCCAGTCAACAGTGGACCGAGCCAGGAGGAGGAAATCTTGGCTGAGGATGTGGAGGGGGAGGGGGGACCCAGAGGCAGAGGATGACTCGGAGGCCAGAGATGCATGAAGCCAGGAGTTCTTTTCTACCCTGGAGGAGGCTAGCCAGTCACAGCTGTCGGATGTTGGCGAAGTGCAAACAGGAGAGGAGGCCCCTGGTAAGTGGCTTTGATTTGGGGAATCGCTGAAGCGAGTTGTTGGGGGCAGGAGGGTTGCAAAAAACAGGCCTGTGTCTGTATGATGCAGGTACCACCATATGTCTAGTCTGAGCAGCGGAACAGGGTGTTGATTGACTCCATCACGTCACAGGAATCTGCCTCAGACATTCCAGGAAACTCTCGTGGAGATACTGGGCAATCCGCTGCCGCAGGTTCCTTGGGAGAGCTGCTTTGTTTCTTGCACCATTAAGGGTAACTTTCCCGCCCCACTGTGCCGTCACGGGGCGGGGGGGAGGGGCAGGGGTGAAAGTGGACTGGTACGGGCCGGTACAGCATACCAGTAAGAAGCCAGTACCAGCCCGTATGCAGCCGACATTCAAGCGCTGCCACAGTGGCACTTTAATGTCGTTACCCCTTCCCTCCCCCGCCCCCGTGGGCCACCGACAGTGGGGGGCAAAAGGAACAGCTGCCCCAGGGCCAGCGATTTCAAAGGGCCTGGGGCTCCTGGCCACCGCTGCTGCAGCCCCAGGCCCTTTGAAATCACCGCTGGAGCCCTGTATCGGTAAGAATTTAATACTACTTTCACCCCGGCAAGGAGGACCATTGCTGCACACAGGCGAGCCGCATAGGGGCCAGGGCAGAAGCTGCAGGCTTGGAGAAGACCCTCCCTTGATTCCCTGCTCACCCTCAGCAGTGAGGTATCTTCCATAATGATCACATCCTGTGGGAAGTGCGGGGACAGGAATGATTATCAGGCCCCCCCACAGTGCTGGCTGTCCCCAAGAGCCATGTGCCCAGTGTACAGCAGGGTCCGGGAACAGTGATTTACCCTGCCCCTGCGGCTACTCACCATTTTGGGGGTCATGTGGCTCACGTGTGCTTGCCTGGGGTCAGCCAGTTAGTGACAAGTGTGAGAGTACTGGCTGTGCATTAAATCACTCAATCAGTGTTCTCTGTGTTGCAAACAATACTGCTTCTGTAAAATGTTGCGTTTAAACTTCACAGAGATGACCTTGGGAGCCCAGCCTCCCTCTTTGTTATCAGCAGCTTAACGGCTGCACAGAATTAGAAAGTGGCCACGAAGAACTAAGGAGGACTTTCTGAGTGATGTTCTGAGGCACCCAGCCACCGAGAAACAGGAATTGAAGGAGTGGTGGGACAGCGAGAAGAGGGACCGAAAGGAGAATGTGGCATATCAGAATGAAGCCACGGAGCGGCTCTTAAACATTATGGAGCGCCAAACGGACACGCTTCAGGTGCTACTAGCACTGCAAACCGAGCAGCTCCGTGCCTGCCCTCCCCTGCAGCCACTGTCGCAAAACTCTTTCCCATGCCCCCCCCCAACCCCCCCCACACACCGCCAACACACTCTTATCAACCTTCTGGCTCCAGTCTGTACCAGCGGCATTCCACTCCTCCCCCTCACAGTCCAGCCCTGCGGACTTCCACTATCCATTGCACTCAACACCCATCCCTCTGCAATTTGGCCCTCTGAAGTACAGTACCTGCTGCATTGTACTCCAAAGAAGAAGGCTGGATATGATCCCTGGACATACACAAATCTTAAGCCATTCTAGGACCCCACCTCCTCCTGGGACCTTCCCTTCCCCCATCCCCCTCAGTGCTGATGTGTTTTTTTGTTTGACTCTCTCCTCCAGTTGTTGTTTTTTAATAAAAGAATTACGTTGGTTTGAAAGCAATCTTTATTCGATTAATTGAAAGCAAACAGAACCCCGCAAAGCAAGAGACAATTATGTTAAACCTTCATATTGCATCGTCTGCACCAATCACAATCACCTCCTAGCATTACAAGCACTGCAATCCCGAGCATAGCAACAAATATTAGTGGCTTTCAGCTTCAAATTGCTGCCTCAAGGCATCCCTGATCCTTACGGCCCCGCGCTGCGCCCCTCTAATAGTCCTGGGCTCTGACTGTGCAAACTCAGCCACCTGGCACTGAGCCTCTGCGGTCCAGCCCTGAGTGAAGCTTTCACCCTTCCCTTCACAAATATTATGGAGCGTACAACATGCGGCTATAAGCATTGGAATATTGTCATCGGCCAGATCCGGCCTCCCATAGAGGCAGTGCCAACGGGCCTTTAAACGGCCAAAAGCACACAACAGTCATTCTGCACTTGCTCAGCCTTTTGTTGAACCACTCCTTGTTGCTGTCAAGTTGCCCCATGTATGGCTTCATGAGCTATGGCATTAAGGGGTAGACAGGGTCTCCCAGGATCCCAATGGGCATTTCAACTTCCCCTACAGTGATCTCCTGGTCTGGGAAGAAAGTCCCTGTTTGCAGCTTCTTGAACAGGCCAGTGTTCTGAAAGATGCGTGCGTCATGCACCTTTCCGGGCCAGCCTGTGTTAATGTCTGTGACATGCCCCCAGTGAGCTACAAGCACCTGGACAACCATTGAGAAATACCCCTTCCGATTAATGTATTCGGTGGCCTGGTGCCAGAATTGGAATATGCGTGCCATCGATGGCCCCTCCACAGTTAGGGAAGCCCATTTGTGCAAAGCCATCCACAATGTCACGCACGTTGCCCAGAGTCACAGTCTTTCGGAACAGGATGCGATTAATGGCCCTGCACTCTTCCATCAACACGACTCCAATGGTCGACTTTCCCACTCCAAACCGGTTAGCGACCGATCGGTAGCAGTCTGGAGTAGCCAGCTTCCACAGTGCAATCGCCACACACTTCTCCAGTGACAGGGCAGCTCTCATTCTCATGTCCTTGCGCAACAGGGCTGGGGCAAGCTCATCACACTGTCCCATGAATGTGGCTTTCCTCATCCGAAAGTTTTGCAGCCAGTGCTCGTCACCCCAGACATGCATGACAATGTGCGCCCATCACTTAGTGCTTGTTTCCCGAGCCCAAAAGTGGCGTTCCACTGTGATCAGCACCTCCATGAATGCCACAAGCCATCTCATGTCGTAGCTACTACATGTAGCGAGATCAATGTCGAACTCCTCTTGCCTTTGTAGTTTAAGGAATAAATCCACTGCCACTCCTGATGTGTTAGTGAGAGTGAGCAGCATATTGGTCAACAGTGCGGGATGCATTCCTGCAAACTGAAGAGGTAGAGTGCACAGTACACAAACCGTTGAAAGATGGCGCCAAATGCAGACAGAAGCACAGGGACTGCTGGGATGGGAAACAATGCATGATTGGGCACTGGGACAGGACCCAGGATGCCCCGTGACCCCCTCCGTCTTTCCACACCTTTTAGCGTCAGAAGAGGAAGCGATGCTCTATGGGATAGCTGCCCAGAGTGCACCACTCTGAATACCGCTGCAAGTGTGAACACGCTATTGTGCGGGCAGCTGACAGTGTGAACACACAACAGCGGTTTCCCTTTGGTGCTCTCTGAGTGGCGCTGTTACTCCAGGCGCTTTAATTCTGCCAGTGTAGACATACCCTTATTGTTTATTACAACAATCTGTAACTCCCTAACCCCCTCTTTTTGTCCTCTGACTGCAGAAGTGTTAATGGGCCACTCTACCTTGCATGGTCCCTGTCACGGAGTATTGGGGGACTCAGGGCCCTGCACCCCCGGCTTCCTGCGATTCACCATGACTCTCAGCCAGCCAGTAAAGCAGAAGGTTTATTTGGATGACAGGAATACAGTCCAAGACAGGTCTTGCAGGCACAGACAACAGGGACCCCCTCAGTTAGGTCCATCTTGGGGTCCCAGGGCATCCCAGCCCCCCTTGGGAGGTCAGAGCAATCTCTGCCTCCCCACCATCTCACCACCCAGCTTCCAAGACTCTGCCTTCAGCGACCCCTCCCACAGCCTTTGTTCAGTTTCCTGGGCCAAGGTGTCACCTGGCCTTCAACCCCTTCCTGGGTTCTCATGTTACACGCTCAGGTATTCGCCTTCGGGCAGACTCCCATCCCCCAATGCAGACTATCCTAGCCACACTCCCCTGTCAGCATTCACAGACCACAGTAAGAACAGGCCCAGTTCGTCACATCTCCCCCCTTCGAGACCGAACTGAGCAGGGTCACTTTAGCCAGTGACCCGGGGAAGTTCGAACCTACCCCCGTTCCCATGGATGCCCCCGCATCCCTCTCATTCCTTGGTGAGAATTACACCAGGCCCCTCCAGTTTCACGCCCCCCCCTTAGGTCGGGGGTGCTTGATGGCACTCGCAGTTCGCATGTGGGAAGGTTTATGCGGCCCGTGCCCTTTCCCCACCCCCATACCTCTGGGGTTCCAACTGGGCTGTGGTCTTCTCCCAGCGCTCCAGTCTGGAGGTCTGTGCTTTGGGCTCTCTTGGTTTAGAGCCGCCCTTTTAACCTTGGCCACCCTCCGGAAAGGATCCTTTATGCTGGGCAAGGGTCCTAAAGCTGTTTTCCCCTTGTCCCAGGCCTTCCTCCCCCTCTGACAGGGGTCACAGGATCCGCAGTACTGTCGGACAGTAACAAAGACCCCAGGCCAGTAAAAGCTCCGTAGCAGCCTCTGCTGGGTACGCCAGGTTCCCTGGTGCCCTGAGAGGGGAATGTCATGGGCCCGGCACAGCAGCTGGCGGCGATACTTCTGGGGTACCACCAGCTGCCTCCTGATCCCCCCCTGACTCCATTTTCCCTAGGGGAGCCCATTCTCGGTACAGGAACCCCTTCTCCCACAGGAACCTTTTCCGGCCACCTCGTCCCATGGTCTGTACCGCATGGAGGTCGGCCAGGTCCCTTATCTTCCGCAAGGAGGGATCTCTCTGCAACTCGGCCTGGAACTCAGCAGCTGGGACAGGGATGGCCACCTGCTCTTTCTCGCCCGCTGGGTCTGAAGCTGCAGCCTCCCTGAGCCGTGTCCCTGGGCGTTCCCTCCCCACCAGGTTAGGGTCCTGCGCCTCAGGCAAGGCACCCCCCCCCCAAGGCCAGGGCGCAGTGCCCCTCGCCGGCTCTGACTGCGGGTCACAACCAGTGCCCTTTGGGGGTTGCTTGGCCAGTTCTCCAGGTCCCCCCCCATCAATACCTCCGTGGGCAAATACGGGTGTACCCCCACATCCTTGGGGCCCTCCTTGGCCCCCCACTTCAGGTGTACCCTTGCCACGGGCACTTTGACTGGTGTTCCGCCCACCCCCGTCAGGGTCAGGTAGGTGTTGGGCACCACCTGATCTGGGGCCACCACCTCGGGCCGGGCCAGCGTCACCTCTGCGCCCGTATCCCAGTATCCATTGACCTTCCTCCCATCCACCTCCAGGGGAACAAGGTACTCTCTCCGGAGGGACAGCCCCGCGCCTACCGTATAAACCAAAAACCCTGAGTCTGGAGCATCCAGCCCCCTAGAGGAGCTGGCCTGGAGCTCTCCTCCCTCCTTAGCAGGTGGTACTCTGCCAGCCCCCCTTCCCTGGGAATGCTGCCTTTCGCCGGGCTGGGTCTCTACCCAGTCAACCCTCTGTGGGTTCGGTCTGCTCAGTCTGTCCCTGAGCCTGGGGCACTGGGCCCGTATGTGGCCCTTTTGGCCACAGTGGTAGCAGCCCATGTCCCATGGGTCCCCTTGAGTGGGTCGGATGGTCCTGATGCCGGATGCTCCTCTCTGATGGGTTTTTTCTGTATCTTCCCACGGGGAGGTCCCATGGTGACTCTCTCTCTGCGTTGTGGTGGGACTGTTCCTTTGGGACTCCTCCCTTTTATCTCCTGACCGGCTCTTTACAAACTCACCGGCCAGCCGGCCTGCATGTCGCGGGTTCTCTGGCTTTCTGTCCACCAACCACAGCCTCAGGTCGGATGGGCACCGTTCATACAGTTGCTCCAGTACCAGCAGTTTGACCAGGTCCTCCTTCGTCTGGGCCCCATCAGCCCACTTGCTGGCGTATCCTTCCATGCGGACGGCTAGTTGCAGATATGAGATCTCAGGGGTTTTATCCTGACTCCGGAACCTTTCCCGGTACATCTCAGGAGTCAGCCCAAACTCACGTAGCAGGGCCTTTTTGAATAGTTCGTAGTCCCCTTTCTCTGCCTCTTCCAGTTGGCGGTACAATGTCACGGCTCTGGGGTCCAGTAAGGGGGTAAGGACCCGGAGTCTGTCCGCGGGATCAACCCGGTGCAGCTCGCAGGCCGCCTCAAAGGCCTCCAGGAAGTCATCCATGTCCTCCCCCTCCTTGCGTGGGGCCAGGATGCACTTATCAAAGCTCCGTGCAGTCCTGGGTCCCCCCTCACTCACCGCAGCCGGGGGTTCGCTGCCCTTCAGTCTCGCCAGTTCCAGGTCATGCTGACGCTGTCTCTCTTCATGCTGTCTCTGTCTCTCATTCTCCTCCCGTTCATGCTGTCTCTGTTGTTCACGATCCTCCAGCTCTCTCAGTTTTAGCTCTTTCTCCCATTCCAGCCAATTCCGCTCCACGGATGCCGAACGTCGCCGGGAGGATCCTCTGCTGGCCGGGGGGGTCACGGCGTCCTCGGTATTTGCTGGGCTCCTCCCCACCCTTCCCCTAGGCATAGGAAGGAGGGGTCTCGGGAAGCCCTCAGCAGCCGGCTGACCACCCCCAGCTGGGACAGACACTGGTGCCTGAGCTGCATTTGCCAGGCTGCTTCCCTGAGACACAGGGATCAGTTCATTCGCGCGATCTTCCGCCTCCAGCCGGGCAATGAGCTGTTCTTTGGTGAGCCTCCCACTGCACAGCCCCCTCTGCTTGCACAGCTCCACCAGGTCGCTCTTAAGCCGCTTGGCATACATCTTTCTGCTGGCCACTCACCAGCCTGTGTGCTCACAGCTCCCCACAGTTCCCAGGGGGACCCCTAGTGTGCCAGCCCTTCTCGAGGTCACCACCTCTCTGCCAGGGTCGAGCTGCAGACTCCTCCGCCCCTGGGATCACTCGCTGCGATCCCCCCGGGGGACCTGTTACTGCAAAAGTCCTTCTCGCTGGTCACACACTCCCAGGGGTAATAACAGTCTCTCTCTCACTCTTCAGCACGCCTGGTTCCCGTCAATCCCCCTTCGTTTTACTGCTCCCCAGTCACTTACTGCAGGAAGCGCCGTCCACGGGGTGCAGTAGATCCCGTCGCTGCCACCAGTTGTCACGGAGTATTGGGGGACTCAGGGCCCTGCACCCCCGGCTTCCTGCGATTCACCATGACTCTCAGCCAGCCAGTAAAGCAGAAGGTTTATTTGGATGACAGGAATACAGTCCAAGACAGGTCTTGCAGGCACAGACAACAGGGACCCCCTCAGTTAGGTCCATCTTGGGGTCCCAGGGCATCCCAGCCCCCCTTGGGAGGTCAGAGCAATCTCTGCCTCCCCACCATCTCACCACCCAGCTTCCAAGACTCTGCCTTCAGCGACCCCTCCCACAGCCTTTGTTCAGTTTCCCGGGCCAAGGTGTCACCTGGCCTTCAACCCCTTCCTGGGTTCTCATGTTACACGCTCAGGTATTCGCCTTCGGGCAGACTCCCATCCCCCAATGCAGACTATCCTAGCCACACTCCCCTGTCAGCATTCACACACCACAGTAAGAACAGGCCCAGTTCGTCACACCCTTTCAATATGTGTTAACTGCTTGTGCTAAACAAGCTGTTCCCCCTTGCATTTTCCTGTAAGTGAGTTCCTTTCCCAGACCAGAAGAAGAGTTCTGTGTGTCTCAAAAGCTTGTCTCTCTCTCACCACCAGAAGTTGATTCAATAAAAGATATTCCCTCACCCACCAAGTCTCTAATATCCTGGGCTACAACTACATGGCATACAAACTATTTCTCTACGTTTCAGAATTAATTGAGCGCTTAATAACCTGCTCCTTTCATGTCACTGGCTGGACTCTGTAATTGTTCACTCCTGCCTGGCTGCCAGAGACAAGCCACTCAGAGCCCTTGCTAGAGGCCTGCAGCCGGCTGGGTAAAGGGGGAGAGTGGAAGGAAGATGGTGGCCAGGGTGCCCAAGACCCAGTGTGGCCACTGGGGTATCTCTCAGGAGAGGGAAGGCAGCTGACTCAGTGTATGCATGTGTGGGAGATGATGAGTTGATGGGGGGTGTTGTGGGGGAAGGGAAGAATGAACTGACTTTGTTGGGGCTCACTCCTGCTGCATTTGTCGCAGGGCCCCCTTCCCGTGGGGAGAAAGCAGAAGGCTGGAGCTGAGGGAGTGACTTCTCGGTGGCAGCTGGCCCTGGGGAAGAGCAGATCCCCCTCACTTCACTGACCATAGACACCTGGGGTGGGATCCACGAAAGGCTGTAGGCTTTGCAATACCGAGTGTCACTGCACCTAACTTTTGGGCACCTAGAAAATCACAGGCACAACACTGGGCTCCACAAAGCCTGGGTTAGGTGCCTCAGTTCCTACATGATGAATGGGAGGGAGGTGACCCAGAGTCCCAGGGTCTGGGCAATGCCCCAGCCTGGAGCCAGTCTCTTAGACCCACACATCTCTGCAGGGGGAGCAGGTGGTGCTTGCAGTGCTCACCTGGGATGTGGGAGGTCCAGGTTCAGCTCCCCCCCTCTCTCTGTCAGAGGGGAACCAGGATCCAGAGGTGGATTACAGATGTGTAGGGCCGTGGGCCAGAGCAAGAGGGGGCCCCCCTCCCCGTGCTACTGCTGGGGAAATGGGGTCAGGGCGCGGGAGCTTTCCCTGCTCCCTGGCAGGAGCAGGTCAGGGCACAGGGGTGCCCATTTTTCCAGAGCCCCGCACTTGGCTGGAGCCTGTTGGCCAATCCACCACTGCCAGGATCTGAACAGGGGTCTCCCCCATCCCGGCTGGGTGCCCAGCCACTGGACTAGAGTGCATCTCTTGCTTTCCCTCTACCTTCCCCCCCAATAACTAAGTGTTTATCCACAGTGGAATGGCCATGGGGCCAGAGAGACTGGAAATGACTCTGGCCTGGTGGTTTGGGCCCCAAGGTGGAAGATCCTGGGGGGTCCAGTCCCTTCCTCCAGTCACTCTTTCGTGATTGATCCACAGTGGAACAGCTTCAGGGACTCCACCTCACAACATCCCCAACTCACTGGATAGCACACTCTTCTGAGAGGTGGGAGGACCCTCTTCAAATCCTTTCACTCTCCTGGCAGAGAGGGGGATTGAACCTGGGGTTGCCACACCCCAAGAGAGTATGCTAATCACTGGGCTAAAGGTTATAAGGTGGGTCAGTACCACTGCCACCACCTCTTCCTCCAGCCAGATTTTGAATGGGACCAGATCCAGTAGACCTGCTCAGAGACCACATACAGATCGGGCTCTACACACAACTTAGGGAGCCGAATGCCTGTCTCCCCCATTCATGACTTGTTCTGGGGCTTAGGGCAGGAGACAGGCGTCCGGACGCCTAGAGAGAGGCAGCAGCATGCACGCCCCACAGTCTAAAATGTGGGTGTCTACTGGCTAGGGAACTTTTACCGCAGAAACTGAGGTGCTGAGGGAGTTTAGGTGCCTACAGGGTTAAGCAGCCGCTGAGCAGGAGTTCTGTGGGTGGTTATGGTGCTGCACAGAGGGGTTTAGGCACCTCAGTTGCTGCATGGATTGCCGTCAGAGTCAGCTGTCGTGTGAACAAGTGCACTATGGGGAAGTTGTACCCACTTACTCCAGGGCTGAATTTGGCCCATTTCTTCTTAAATGTTCTTTGAGACGTTAATCTTGTTAAAAGCTCATGTGAACTCATTTATGGTGTGACGAACTTGGCTGTAAACAAGAAAACAGGACCTATTTTTATAAAATCAGGGCTAGTCCAGAAAGCTGCTGGAGAGTACCTGATTAAATCCAGTAAGGCATCTGCAGAACTCAACACCACTTTGCCCACGGTATATTCCTCCTTTTGGGCAGCAGCACCTGGATGAATGTTGATCACAAGCACAATCCCAACAGTCACAGCCATGAATGTCGTCCAAAGGTAATAGGTGAGTGTGATCAACCCCATCTTCCCACAGGCCTTGGAGTCCATGGTGGCCAGGCCAGACATCAGGCTGAAAGAGAAAAGAACACGTTCAGCGAACTCTCACAACTGAACTGCACAAGACATGTCTCTGCCAGAGACCGCCCGAGTCACCAGCTCCACATGGTACTTGCCCCAGCAGAGCCCACACTGGCCATGAGCTCTGCAGGGCGCTTGCCACCTGTCAAGGTCCTGAACTCCAATCCACTTAAGCTCATTGAACTCAACCATCTGCTCAGTGCACAGGGCTGGACAAGGTGTTAGCTTCCGTTATGCTGAAACCAGCATCGTGTCAGCCATTATATCAATCACGGGGAGGCTTCCCCTGGGATTCCATGTCCAACGCTGGCCACGCCATTTGAAATGGGCAACAAAAACGGTTAGAGTCCTGGAGAGACTTCATACGAGGCCTCAGAGACAAGAGAAATAAGCAGTGACATGACAGAGGATTAGATAAAGTAATCCACGAGTTCCTATTTACCTGCTCAGATTCTCCAGCCTGTGTTATGCAGGAAATCAGACTAGATGATCATAATGGTCTATGACTCATAAAGGAGACAGTCAGTGTAATTGAAAGGCAACAAATTTTAAGTGGATTTTAAAAATCCTATAGAACTAATTGGCACAAGATATCACTGATGCCAAGAATTCAGTAGGATTAAAAAGAAGGGATTAGACATTTAATGAATCATAGGCGCCGACTCTGTGGGTGCTCTGGGGGTGGAGCACCCACAGAAACACTCACTAGCAGCCCCCCCAATCAGCTCCTCCCTCTCCCCGCAGCACCTCCTGCCTGCCAGCAGGCCCCATCGATCAGCTGCTCCCCGTCTCTCCCAGCGCCTCCCATCTGCTGCGATCAGCTGTTCAGCAGTGTGCAGAGGCACTGGGGAGGAGAGGGAGGAGCGAGGGTGGGGTGTTTCGGGGGCGGGGGCAGAGCGGGGGTGGGAAGAGGTGGGGTGGGGGCGGGAAGAGGCAGGGCGGTGGTGGAGTTGGGGCGGAGCACCCCCCAGGAACACAGAAAGACGGCGCCTCTGTAATGAATAATAAGAACACCCACACTTACATGAGATAGGACAGAGAATTTATAAGAAAGTGAGCCTGACTGCTTCAGGGCATAATCCAAACTTCCCCCAAAGGCAGGTTATTCCATAAATGTCACTTGTCCAGGTTTTTGTAATAGTTGGGCCTACAAATTTACCCTAATTGGGAGCTCAGTTGTGATTGGAACTTCCTAGAATGTCACAATAATGGGTAACAATAAATGTTAATGGAAAAAGGTGGGAAAGGGAGTCCAAACGCAAAGGCCAACTGCTAGAATCCACGGACTGTGTTAAAATCCTGCCTGGTAAAGAAGAGACGTGTGGGGCCAGAAAGCAATGGACCAAAATTGGTGTGTCAGAAATTAGGCCTAATTGGTGCCCATTTATAAAAAGGGAAATAAAAACAACCCAGGAAACTACAGACCAGTTAGTTTAACTTCTGTGCCAGGGAAGATAATGGAGCAAGTAATTAAGGAAATCATCTGCAAACACTTGGAAGGTGGTAAGGTGATAGGGAACAGCCAGCATGGATTTGTGAAGAACAAATCATGTCAAACCAATCTGATAGCTTTCTTTGATAGGATAACGAGCCTTGTGGATAAGGGTGAAGCTGTGGATGTGGTATACCTAGACTTTAGTAAGGCATTTGATACGGTCTCGCATTATATTCTTATCGATAAACTAGGCAAATACAAATTAGATGGGGCTACTATAAGGTGGGTGCATAACTGGCTGCATAACCGTCCTCAGAGAGTTGTTATTAATGGTTCCCAATCCTGCTGGAAAGGCATAATGAGTGGGGTACTGCAGGGGTCTGTTTTGGGACCGGCTCTGTTCAATATCTTCATCAACGACTTAGATATTGGCATAGAAAGTACGCTTATTAATTTTTGCGGATGATACCAAACTGGGAGGGATTGCAACTGCTTTGGAGGACAGGGTCATAATTCAAAATGATCTGGACAAATTGGAGAAATGGTCTGAGTTAAACAGGATGAAGTTTAACAAAGACAAATGCAAAGTGCTCCACTTAGGAAGAAAAAATCAGTTTCACACATACAGAATGGGAAGAGACTGTCTAGGAAGGAGTACTGCAGAAAGGGATCTAGGGGTTATAGTGGACCACAAGCTAAATATGAGTCAACAGTGTGATGCTGTTGCAAAAAAAGCAAACATGATTCTGGGATGTATTAACAGGTGTGTAGTGAGCAAGACACGAGAAGTCATTCTTCCGCTCTACTCTGCTCTGGTTAGGCCTCAGCTGGAGTATTGTGTCCAGTTCTGGGCACCGCATTTTAAAAAAGATGTGGAGAAATTGGAAAGGGTCCAGAGAAGAGCAACAAGAATGATTAAAGGTCTTGAGAACATGACCTATGAAGGAAGGCTGAAAGAATTGGGTTTGTTTAGTTTGGAAAAGTGAAGACTGAGAGGGGACATGATAGCAGTTTTCAGGTATCTAAAAGGGTGTCATAAGGAGGAGGGAGAAAGCTTGTTCACCTTAGCCTCTAAAGATAGAACAAGAAGCAATGGGCTTAAACTGCAGCAAGGGAGGTCTAGGTTGGACATTAGGAAAAAGTTCCTAACTGTCAGGGTGGTGAAACACTGGAATAAATTGCCTAGGGAGGTTGTGGAATCTCCATCTCTGGAGATATTTAAGAGTAGGTTAGATAAATGTCTATCAGGGATGGTCTAGACAGTATTTGGTCCTGCCATGTGGGCAGGGGACTGGACTCGATGACCTCTCGCGGTCCCTTCCAGTCCTATAATCTATGAATCTATGAATACAAACTATAAGATTGTAAGCACACACTATCAGGAGGAGTCGGGGGGGGGGGGGAAGTAGTGGGTTGTTTTGTAATACTTGTCTTGCTTTATCTTACTTTTCTATTTTTTCAATTATACTTGTCTGAATGAAATAAAACTCAAAGTCTCAATGTGTGCTCCACCAATCTCATTTCCTATAATAAATTTACATAGCTGCCTGAGTAAAGAAACACTTATTAGTGACTGGTACAATTTACACTCTAAATTAATCAAAGGCTACCGCAGAGACCGAGAGCAACATCATCAAAAGCAGAAGCAGTATTGCTGACTCGCATAATATTTGCTGCCTTTCTTACAGATCCAGCTGCTGGAATCATGTCATTACCTGATAATCTCAGTTTTCATTATAAAAGAAAAGTACATTTCTAGCCCTTGTTTAGAGAAAAGCTAAAAAATGTGAATTTATGAAATCCAAAACCGGAAGACAAATAAAATTAATTAATTAGTGACTTGGATGTTTGGAGTTGAAGACATTACACAAGTCACTGTGGCAATTTTGAATTTTTTTCCCAGAGTCTGGGAAGTTTCACCCTAAAGAGTGAAAATTTCAGAAAGATAGGAGCAACTGAAAATAGGAGGTAAGAAGGGAAACTTGCTTTGGGTATGGCATTTACTGTTCCTGCTATATTGCAAAGAACTTTAAAAAGTCGGCCTTTAAACAGAAAGGTCTTCTTTACCTGAACTTTAGCAGAGCTGGCACGCGCTGTAATTATTTCTGTAATCTTGGCCCTGCTTCTGCAAACACTCAGGCCTGGTCTATGACACAGATGACGTTGACCTAACTATGTATGTGTCTACACTAAAATTTCATTCCCGCCAACGTAACTGCCCTGCTATGCTGACTTAATAACTCCACCTCCACGAGAGGCGAAGAGTCCATGTCAAAGTAGTCAGGTCAACTCAGTGTCAGTGTAGACAGTGCGTTGCTGATATGGACTGTTACTGGCTTTCAGAAGCCATCCCACAATGCCCCACTCTGACAGTATAATTGGGACAAGCGCTCCGGGTGAGGACACGCACCACCGATACAAGGAGCGTAGTGTGGACACGCAAAAGTGATTTAATTACTGCAGCGGCTGCATGCTGAGGTAACATAGGTTGACATAATTTTGCAATGTAGACGTGCCCTCAGGCATTTCAGTAATTGTACAAACTTACTGGGACTATTCATCTGCATAAGTTTTTGCAAGATCAGACCCTTAGATAAATATCTACCTTGTATGGTCACTGTGGATGGCTGTGTGCATATATGACAAAAGGCATACATGAAATTCATTTAGATGAACAGTGCTAACTGGAACCAAAGATTAGAGAGACTCCTCCAAGGCAGTAGTATATCTTACATATACAGGGGTTTTCAATTCAAGTAAAAAGTGAAATCTTACAATGATTACATTTCTATCGGTCATGCTTCATCAGTGTATGCAGTGGTGGTGTGACTGTGTTGGTCCCAGGATATTAGAGAGACAGGTAGGTGAGGTAATATCTTTTACTGGACCAACAGCTGTTGGTGAGAAAGACAAGCTGTAGAATTTACGCAGAGCTCTTCTTCAGGTCTGGGAAATCTGCTCAGAGGGTCACAGCTAAATACGAGATGGAACAGATTGTTTAGCATAAGCCGTTAGCAAATATTTCAAGGGACCATTCAAGGTGAAATGGCCCAATAACGCCTCTCCAGTCACCTGGGGTAAAGGAAGGGTGGGGAAGGCTACTTGGGGGAGGGTGGGGATTGGTAGTGGGTTACAGATTGTTGTAATAAACCATAAATCCAATGTATCTATTCAGTCCATGATTTTTAGGGTCTAACCAAGTTATGAATTTAAGCTCCCTGGCTCGTCTTTTGAAGGTGCTGGGCAGGTTTCCTTTCAGGATGAGGACTGAGTGTGGTAGAGTAGATCACTCATATGTAGAGTGATCGCTTTGTGAAAAAAGTGTTCACCCACAGCTGATATGGTCTTTTATCATCTTCCTGCGTGAGTTCATTTGAAATCATAATGGTTATCTGGTTTCCCACACTGCTGTTATTGGGGCATACAGTGTACTGGACGAGGTGCACCATACGTGGTGACAGGCCCATGGATCTGGAACGGTGTGTTGGAGTGGGGGTGTTCATCATCATAGCAGTGGAGATATGGCTGCAGGTTTTGCATCTGTTGTTCCAGCAGGGTCAGGTGCTGCTTTGAGTTCGTGTGTCCTGGTCTGTGGGGAGCTTGCCAGGGAGACCCATCATATCTGCCACAGCACCCTTACTGAAGGAATTACTTAGAAACCATCTTGAAATGACTCTCCACACAAAGGGCCAGCTTCCTTCAGGACACACTAATTTCCTCCACAAACTCTGAAACATTAACCATCTCCCTCTGAACACTATCCTTGCCACCAGGGATGTCACTTCCCCATACACCAACACTCCTCACAATGACAGCATAGCTGCCTGCCTCAAATATCTACAAGACAATGGACAACACACAGCTATTCACCCCAAACACATCGCCAAACTCATACATTTCATCCTCACCCATAACAATTTTACATTCAACAACAAACACTTTGTCCAAACCATGGGAACAGCCATGGATACTAAGATGCCAGCTTCTTCATGGGCCACATAGAAGAAGAATTTCTAGACAAATGAACCACGAAACCAATGATATATCTGAGATAAGTCAAGGATATCCTCTGTACATACAACTTAAACTCCTTTATAGATTTCCACCACAACTTCAACAACCAACACCCTTCCATTAAACTCTCTCTAGAACACTCCCACACTAGCATCAACTTCCTAGATACCACAATGAGCTTCAACAATGGAACCTATAGGCAACAATATACAAGAAACCCACAGATCACCACACCTACCTTCACATGTCCAGTAACCACCCCAAACACACCAAGAAATCTGTTCTCTACGGCCAGGCACTCAGATACCACAGAATTTGCTTCAAGGAGAAAGTCTGAGATATACACCTTAATACACATAAAACCGCCTTCACCAATCCAGGACACTCTGTACGGGGAGATTTCGGCAAACCAGTAAAGTGCCTGATATCACTATTGTTCATTGCCAAAAACAGCCAAGTCAGCAGCCATAAAGTGGCCATGCAGCAGCCTTATCTTAACCAAGGCAGGAGGGGAGGAGGTTTTGGGTGCCACAGAAAGGGCAGCTTGACCCCGCGTCCTTCCTGATAAGAATTGTGTTGAAGTTGCTGATACATGCATTTTAGAAGAGCAGGATGTGCCCTCAGGAATGTTTGTTAGGGCCTCAAGGCTGCAAACTCTGGGGAAAAAACACACCTGGCTAATCAATGATCAGAGGGAACCTCCTGCTTGACCGTTGAAACTGCTTGCTTACCAAGTTTTCTTTAAGTGACATGTCATTGTTTTACTAATGTATAAATAAGGGGGAAAAGTTGGAGGTAGGGGGACTCTTCAGGACTGGACTCGCCCTCTGGATACATCTTGTGTTCCCTCCCAGCAGACGGGCTGCCGCTGTGCCACTCGAGAGCCACGCTCAGCTTCGGTAATTGAGGGTTGGGGGTGTTTCACTAACCTGTTGCAGACATGTGTAAGTGCTTGAGACTAAGTAAAGTTTAGCTTTAAGTGAAAGCACTCTTGTGTGGTCCTGTTTGTGCCAGCCGTCTGTCGGTCGGACTGCTGTGTCTCCCCTGATTCATTTCCTGATACCACCTTGCACAGAGTAAAAGTTACAAAGAGCTTTGGGTTGAAAGAACAACTCCAGTAGCAAAGTAGATCACACCATGGAATGGGACACCCAAATACCCTGAAAAAACATGCTTCAATATGGACATAAACCCCCTCTGTCCGCACACTCCAAGTTGTCACCTACCACTCCACACTGGAACCCCTATGGGATATCATTAAACAGTTACAACCCATACTTGACAGGGGCCATGTCCTGAAAGAAATCTTTCCTGACCCCCTACGTCTGGCCTTCAGACAACCCCTCAACCACTCCAAGGTAATCATCAGAAGCAAACTCCTCACAGATATTGGTCACACACAAATTCAAAGCAGTACCAGACCCTGTCAGAACAACAGATGTAAAACCTGCAAACATCTCTCCACTGCTATGATGATCAACACTCCTCACAACGCACCCTTCAAGATCCATGGGTCCTACTCATGCCTATTGAAACCTATGGTGTACCTCATCTAGTGCACTAACTGCCCCACTAACAGCTACGTGGGTGAAACCAGACAATCACTACGCTCTCATGTGAACTCACACAGGAAAATGATAAAAGACAAACACACCCTATCCCCTGTGGGTGAACGCTTTTCACAAAGCAATCACTCTATGTCTGACCTATCAGTCCTCATCCCCAACGGAAACCTGCACAACACTTTCAAAAGGCGAGCCTGGGAGCTTAAATTCATTACTCTGCTAGACACCAAAAATCACAGACTGAGCAGACACACTGGATTTCTGGTTTATTACAACAATCTGTAACCCGCTAACAATCCCCCCCTCCCACTTCCTTTCCCCCTATGATTGGAGGGGTGTTAATGGGCCACTTCACCTTGAAATATATGTTAACTACTTATGCTAAACAATCTGTTCCACCTTGTATTTAGCTGTGACACTCTGCCCTGGCCTACACTGCGGGGGGCGGGGGGGGGTGTCGACCTAAGATATGCAAGCATAGCTGAAGTCGGCATATCTTAGGTCGACTTACCTGGCCATGAGGACGGCGATGAGGTGACCGCTGCCGCTCCCCCATCGACTCCGTTTCTGCCTCTCGCGAGCTGGAGTTCTGGAGTCGACAGGGAGCGCGTTTGGGGATTGATTTATCCGCGTCTAGATTGATTTACCAGATCTGGCGGGTAGTGAAGACCTGCCCTCTGAGTGTTTCCTAGACCCGAAGAAGAACTCTGTGTAAATTTGAAAGCTTGTCTCTCTCACCAACAGAAGTTGATCCAATAAAAGATATTACCTCACCCAGCTTGTCTCTCATGCTTCATTAACACAGCTTATTGCAAATATCTTACTATGTTAAACAATTAACTATCTTGCTCTTGGAAACACACACATTTTCATGTCAGCCTGTGGAATGAGCCAGTGACTAATTTATCTTCAGCTGTAAAGTTCTGATAAAAGGGCAGGATCTAGGGAGAAAGCCCTGAGCAGTGTTCAGCTGAGGAACAGACAGGTGTGACGTTATGGATGTAATATAATATTTCGTTGAAAGGTGACAGGGCCAGAAAGAGTTAATTAACTCCCAGACTGACCTATGGCTGAACTGTAAAGACTGGTTAGGAAGATAGGTAAATGAATAAAGCTTTGAAATGCAAGTCTGCATTGTTAGAGGTAGAAGGGGAGATGTTTGCTCAGGTCTTGTAATGTAAGCAAATAAGTCTTGTCTATTGCTATAACTTTAATTCAAAGATCAAAAAAGGAATATTAACATTTGTGATGATACTTGAGTAAAATAGTATTATTGTCTATATGTCTCTTTAAAGGTTGTGGTAACCTGTATCTGAACTGTTTAATGGATAAATTACCCTGTGCTAATTGCCAGGATGATTGGAAGGAGAATTAAGCCTATTGTTTTCTCAGGCCAAAAGGCTGCTGAAAATGTATAAGAACCCTGGGACATGATCCTTCTGCATCTCAGATCTGCTTTGGATTTCAAGAGGGGGAAACCTTAAGCCACAAGGATTGAGATCCCCAGTCATTGACTGGAGCCACCCTGAATATGGACATTGAACTATAACCTATGGACTATTTCTAAAAGGACTTTTGGCAACCACAAGCTCACCTCTGCTATGTATCTAAACTGCAAAAATTGAATTCAAGTCTGTATGTATATTGATCTTTTAACCAACACTCTCTCTCTTCTTTTTTAATGAATTTTAGTTTAGTTAATAAGAATTGGCTATAAGCGTGTATTTTGGGTAAGATCTAAGTTATAATTGGACCCGGGTATGTGGCTGATCCTTTGGGATTGGAAGAACCTTTTCTTTTATATAATGAGATAAGATTTTCAGTAATCAGCATCATATCTAACAGGTATGTCTGGACGGAGGCCTGAGGCTGGGTACTTTAAGAAAACTGCGTTGTTTGAACTTCTAAGTAACCAGTGAGGTACTCTAAAAGCTGTTCTGTGCTGGTTGGTAAATCTAAGTATTGGGATAACCACCAGCTTTTGGGGTTTGTCTGTCCCGTTTTGTTTGCAGTTCATCCTAATTGAGTAACCTCAGCTGGCTCCCACGGGCAGCACTGTCACAACAGGGATGAAAGGTTAAGCCTGAGGAAGGCAGAAGTTGGGTTTATGTTGGTATTTTCATTTAGGATTTTGTTGGGGGATTCCAGTGGCGAGCCCGGTGTGTCCTGACTCTGAGTGAAGGGTGAACATAGAGAGGTTGTGGGGAGAAGGGCTGGTTATAGGTAGGACGAGGCCCAGGGAAGTAACAAGGGCAGGTCAGAATAGACAGATCTTGCCTGCCCACTATAGGGCTGTGGGCTGTAACCCAGTGGAGCAGAAGGGCCCCAATTCCCCTACAAGCCACCGGCAAGGTTGTGTGTGACTGGAGAAGGGGACAAGGACAACAGGGGGCCTTGAGAGAAGGGCGCAGGGACCATGGGGCCCAGAGTTAGGGCCGAAAACCTTTTTGTAAGGATATTTGGACTTTTATTTGTTGGACTTTTGTGGGACTAAATCATGGCCTGGCTGGAGGGCTGAGTTACAGGAAGGTAGCAGGGCCGGAGCAAATATCGACAGGGGGACACTGGCAAGAAGAGAGCCTGCTACGTTATGCCACACCCAGCCATGAGGAAGCGCTCACGCTTGAATGGTGAATCCACTCTTCTACGCCATCCAAAACAGTGGAAACGTTATTTTACAGTGGCAGGACAACTGGAGAAATGTACTGGGGGAAATGCAAATGTGTCAGTTACCTACTTAGCCACAAGCGTATGCAAGAAATTTTATAGACATATACCATTAAACAAGAAAGTCAGACATTTTTAAGGCCAGAAGGGACCATTGTGACAAACAAGTTGGACCTCTTGCATAATACAGGCCACAGAAATTCATCCAGTGACTCCTGCATCCAGCCCACAACTTGTAGTTGAGCTAGAGCATCTCTTCTAGAAAGAGACATCTAGTCTTGATTTAAAGGCTTCATGTGACGGAGAAATCACCACAACTTGAGGTCAGTGAACTACTTTCACTATTAAATTTGACCTAGAAATAAGGCACACATTTTTATCTAGCTTTAGTTACAAGCTACTGTATCTCTGTAGGATTTTGTCTACACGACTAAGAAGCCCTGTGGTATCAAGTTGTTCCTTAGTGTCAGAGAGTAAACTCTGTTCTGTTGCAGGAAAAGGAGAAGGAAAGAAACCTGCATCTTCTGGATTCCTAGTTTTCCAGTATCAACTTTAAAGTATCACCAGCACTGAGCTGTTGAAACTGTTTTTACATTTCTGCATTTTCCTTTTGACATGTTGATGATTCAGTAAGTGACAATTAATTTGGGGATGTTACTACTTGTTTCCCCATCTTCTTAGGACTTATCACTATGAAAAAAAGAATAGGAGCAGTGAGTATTGGAAAGGTGGCAGAGAAGTTGTGGCGGGGCGATGACTCACCAGCACGGCGCCTCCTGCTGGTCATCCTGGGAATTAGCTCTTCTGACCCAGAGCGCCCTCTTCAGGCCGGTGTCTCACCTGCTGCTGGCCCCCATGTCCCTCCTGGACCCCAGTGCCCTTTACATCAGGGTTCTGCCCCCGCAGTAACCCACAATCTGGGTCTCCCCATCCAGGGGAAACCTCAACCTCCTATCCCCACCTTGCCTCAGTGGCTACTGCAGTCTCCATCTAGCCCCCGCTCCCTGGGGCAGACGGCAGTCTGTAAACCACTCCTCATCAGCAAGGGGGGGTTGGACCAGCTGCCTCTGCCTATTCCTGGATTGCCCCTCTACAGCCCTAGTACCCTTTTGGGCCCTTAACTCGGCCTGCAGCTTGGAGTTCCCCAGCTCCCTCTGCCCTTCCCCAGCACTGCTCCACCCTAGGTCCCCTCCTCAGCTCCCAGGCAGCCAGGTCCTTCTCTCTCAGGGAACCTAGAGAGAATGGTTTTTTTTAGCTTCTGGCCCTCAGCCCTCTTATAGGGATGGCTGTGGCCTGATTGGGGCAAGGCCCCACCTGTGGCTGCTTCTCCCAATCAGCCTGGCTTTTCCCCCACTGCAGCCCTCTCCAGGGCTGCTTTATCCCCTTCAGGAGGAGCGGGGGGGAAGTACTTTCATTAAGTAAACCTCCTGTTAGAGTTTGTTACAGCATACTTAAAAATGGGCACAAATGTGCTTCTGATAAGTCATGCCTGAATTAATATAAATATATATGTTACAACGTCAATGCACAGTCTACTGCTCCTTGGTTAGAGGGTGGGTTCAGGATCTGAGTGTCTCCCTCCATGCGGCTTTGTAAAGAGGATGGCTTGGCTCCTGTAAATACATTTCCTCGGCACAATTTCACAAACATGACTTTTTATTCTTAAAGTAAGAGAGTTGTTCTTACCTCGAAGTAATGAGGGGTAGAATCAGCATTTTTAACATCCTCATAAGGAGCTCTCCAGGAAAAGAAAAGTATTGCTTCTCCTGTGTAAAGAACAAAGATTGATCAGGCAGGAGAATCAGCTGGCAGGATGTAAATAATGGAAATTTACACATTGTTCAAAGATACAAACATTACAGATTCTCATTCTTGCAACAGATCCATAATTCCAACTTTGTATCTTTTATTAAATCTGTTCTCTCCCCGTCATTGTCCAGAAATGATTGCTGAATCTTTTGGTCTTGTCTGGTTTTATGCTGTTTGGGGGGTGGGGGAGAAATGTACTGGGACTGGCAATATGGACAACAAATAGAGTGTAATAAAGTGAAGGCAAAGCTGGAAAAGGATGTTAGATTACTGCACTTGAAGCATTGGAAGTACACTGTCCCCATGGTCCTGTAGCAATAATCAGAATCACTTTCTCAACCATCAGCTATTAGCAATATCAATTCCTGGACATTGTTGGTTATAGCTGTAAGTAAGGTCTGAATGAATTCTTCCCTGACAGCTAGCTGGGAGGGGGAGAGACTTCAAGAGCAAACTGTATTTACATGAACACACCTACTCTGCTGACATATCCAGCAGATAGAGTGGTGTATTGATCAAAGTAATCAACTTTGGCTGGTATTTGGTTACAAATCACTTTAGTACTGAATGCAGGGGTAGTGAAATGCTGTTACCAATGTTGTTATTATTGTATGAATAAAGGGGAGCAGAACTATGCTTAACCTTTGCCAAATGAGGGGGTCACCCTCAGCTGAAAGGACCACGTTAAGCCAGGGGCTCGAGTGCCAGAGCCCTGGGAAGGTAAGAAGGGTGGGGACAGGTGTCCTAGCCCGAAGGATTGTAGACCCTCCCCAAAGGTTCCCCTGGGTTGGTTTAACCTGTTCCTCCCCAGTGTTCAAAGAAAGAGCTAAGTAGGCTTCATTAGGAGCCTCTTTTGTTATTTTAAATGCTCTATCATTGAGAGCTGAAATCACTTGAGATGGGGCAGTGTCTCTCCCCCGCCTGCAAAGAGCTGAAGATCACTAAGAGACGGATCTGCAGAGGTCACAGCAGAGAGGCAGGTGGCAGCAGAAGGTGACTGACAGTCGGCTGGCGAATGAGTGGTTGGAGAGGCAGCGAGGTTGCTGTTGCCCGGTTACTGCTGGCTCCACCTGGCAGAAGGGTTACATACTATCAAGAAGTTGGGCCTTTACCTATCTTAGGTAAAACAGGCAATTGCAAGTGACATCCAGTGCACAAGTGCAATTGTGCACAACCTTTTCACTAGTTGCCCGATGCACAAAATAAATTGTAGATCCACAGGAGGGAGCAAAAGTAAACTGGTAAGCATGTTGGTCTGGTCATCTATGTATTCAAAACTTTAAGATGCAACATAGGCGTCAGCCAGTGTTCTGGGTACCAACCCCACGCATTAAAAACCATAACATGAACGTGACTAAAGGACTGCCCATAAATAGATCTGCCTAAGTGCCCCTCTCCCAACATCCTTAATGAAGGAGAAACTAGGGGCTTTGCCGCATGCCTAGAAGAGTAACAAAACTGGAGTCTGGGGGACAAAGGCAGGGAGCAAGTTCCAAAACCAAGAGCCCTGCCTGGACGACATCCTGCCAGCGACTACCGCTCCTGTATACCGAGGGTGTTCCCGTGCCTCTGGTGACCTCAGCTGTGGCAGTGTGTCCTAGGTAGAGAGGCAGTTTCTCAGGTAACCAGGTTCCGTTTAGGGTTTTATAGGTTAAAATCAATACCTTTAATTCCACTCTGAAGCTTATTGGACACCAGTGAATATCGCGGAGCATGGGTCTTATGTGTTCCCAGCATGAAATTCCACTTACCTGGGCTGCACCATTTTTCACTAGCTTCAGTTTCTGAATGGTTCCAAGGTATGTACAGCATTTTACAGCAATCTAATTTTGAGATGACAAAGGTCGGGATAACTGTGGCATGGTCAGTATTGGAGAAAAGGTCACACTTGTCTTACCAGGTGCAGATAAAGTGCTCTTCGCTATGGCCACTACAGTGTCCTGCAGGTGCAACTCAGGATCTAACACATATTTAAGCACCCTCCCCCATTCCCCATTTTAATCCAGGTGTTAACCCGTGACACTAACCTGAGTCAATGAGTTTATGGGTCGGAAGGATGATTGGAAAGCTCGGCGGTCTGCTCTAATGCCATGCTCTCTTTTGGGTAAAAATAAATAAAATCCCAACAAAGCAGAAACATTTCATTCTGGCATTTTTGAACTGGAATGCTGACTTTTAGATTGGAAACAATTTTTCATGGAGAATTTTACTTCAATTTTTTATTTAATTGCGTTAAAAGGCCCCCTTCCCCCTCCCCCAAAAAACCCCTCCCTTGAGAAGGAAACAAAGCATTTTGTTTGACCCAAAACATTTTTTTCCTCAATTTTTTGTTCTGCCTTTGAACCAAAAAAGTTGATTATTTGCACGGCTCTACCCTGGAGGCCAGAGAAAGGCAGGCCAGGCCTTTCTCACAAAAAATGGTATAGGAGGTGCCCCTGTGCCCAATAGCTCAGTGGTTAAAGCATTCACCTGGTAAGTAAGAGACCCAGGTAAGTCTGTCTGACTCATAGCAGGGAATTAAATGCAGCTCCCCCACGTCCCAAGTGAGTGTCCTACTCACTGGGCATTTTGGGCCTGGGGCTCTCACAATCTCTCCTGTTGGAGCTTTTCCACTTTGCATCAAATACCGAAATAAATCACTCTTCCTCTGCGCATTTTGTGCAGGGCCTGATCTGCTAGACATGCTCCAAGGTGGTCTCAGAGAATACCTGCCCAGTCAGGGCCTTCAGGTGCTGAATGGCTCAGCCGCATCGGGACTTAGGTGGCTTTGCTCATGCTCACGAGCAGAAATCTAGGTGCCGAGAGGACTTTACCTGCAGAAACTTAAGCACCTATGGAATGTGGGCATCTGCAGAGTTGTTTGGCAGCTGAGCAGGGGGTTGGAGGATCTATATTTTGGATTTCGGTGCCTAAAGTGGCAGCTGGGTCCTAGGTACATCAGTTCCTTTGTGGATCTAGCCCTAGAATGGCTTGCTCAAGGTCAAATAAAAGTCCTGGAGTGCAGCAGGAAACCAAACCCAGGTCTCCCAATCTCAGGTTAGTGCCCTCCCCGCTAGCCCATCCCTCCTCTAACATGCCTCACCAGTGTGCAACCTCCCCACGATAATACTGCTGCTGCACCCGGCCTTCGCCATTTCAGGAGTTTGTGATTTCAGCTCTGCCCCTGGGTCCCAGCAGTAATGCTGCCTGTGGCATTTACCTTGTTTTCTGAATTAAAAATGAAAAAACTGGAGCTATTTGGTTTGCAATCCCCTTGCTCCATAGTAATTAATTTTACAAACGCCCTTGGAGTTGTAGCTACTCTGAACCAACCAGTGCTCACAGAGAGAAATGTACTTCTGTGCCCAGAGCCAGCACAGAGATTATGCACTATTGAAATCAAACTTCAGTCTAATTTTGAGGTCGTAAACTGGGGCCTGGGGCTCGTGTTGTCCCTTTGCACAAAGATGAATTTCATCAACAAGCTGCAGCTCGTGACCTTTAAAGGGACTAAACCCACATGAGGCTCACGGGAGAAGGTTTTGAACCTACTATGGTTGCACATGCTGCTGAGTCCTAGAACTGACAAAACTGAGTGTGTGTGGGGGGGGGGGAACAAAATGTTCTGCTTTTCAGTTTCTTTCATCTGTAGTTTAAACAGCGCTCTGTGTATTGTCAGTATCACGGAGGGCAGGTCAGTAACCTGGTCTAATCCCTGGCTATTAGGTGGAGACTCTGGCTTTCACCATCAGTCTCCAACTCGCCAGTACCTCGTATTCCTCACAAATCGCAGGCACCATTAACACATGCCAGGCCCTCTCGCCAAGGGATCGTTGTCACAGCACCACAACTCTCTGGGGGATAGCTGTGCCGATAACCTCCTTGCCCCATCACTGGGCTTGGAAGGATTAAATTTGTATCTGTAAACGCTGATAAACATGGATTTCACTAGACACACACAAGCCAACGAAGAAATATTTCTATTGCTAATAATCAACGTGTACAGAGAGGCAGAGAAAGAGAAAAAGAAATGCTGCGAGAACTTGTTCGGGGATATTTACTTTGTATATTTTGATAGGACGTTGGCAATTGGTGTTTTAAGGCTAATAAAGCTTTAACTTTTTGAATCTCAGCATCTACTGTCATTAAATGATTGTCTGACCCCACCCCCACATAATTTTGTGCAACTGTGAACGTTTCAATCAATAAAAAAATTAAAAAATGCTTAATAATAAATGTCAATATGTGGTGAAATGATAAAAAAATAAAAAATCGACGTGTCCAGGCCTACCCTTCCCTGAGGCAGTCCTGCCCTGACAGCCGCTGTCACCAGTAACACCCTTTGCCCCAATCGCTGACGGCCCACGGTACCAACAACCTGCCTCTCCCATCCCTAAAGGACTGCGGTCACCAGAACCCTTCCCAACGTCTGCACTGCAGCACGGGGCCACCCGATCTGGGCGCCTGGGGCTCAGAGTGTAGATGTCTGGGCTTCGCCTGGAGCCTGGGCTCTGGGACCCTGAGACGGGGGAGGGGCTCAGAGGCTCGGCTCCAGCCCCAGTCCCTTCCCCAATTCACGAGGGATGCTGTCATTGATAAACCCTCCCCACAACTGACGGGTCAGTGTCACTGTTAACACTCCTCCCCGTTATTGAGAGACTGCTGTCACCTGCCCCACCCCGTCACCCTTCCCTCAGAGGTTGGTGTCACTGGGGATCAATCCCCGTCCCCTGTCACTGAGGTTTCCGTGTTCCTGCTACACCCCTGGCACCGCTCACCCATTCCTGGCCTGCTTCAGGGCACCGAGAGAGGCCCCCACTCAGGTTTCAGGCCTCTAGGCATCAACGTTCTCTGGCAGAAACTTGCATCCTTCTCCCACCTGACCGGGGATTGAGGCTGAAATCCGCTTGCAATTGCCTGTGCTTATCCCATCAGGTCTGACTATAGACCAGCACCTGCATGTCTGCCTGGCCCAGGGACTATGACAGGCTTACCAGGGACCAGCCAGCTCCTGCAGGGCACAGGCCACTCATCTACAACAAAAGCACTGCAGAGAAAACAGCTCCGAAAAATGGTATTACCCACCACCCACATGGGATCCGGCAGGGCTGTACACACCATCCTCAGCTCTGTTACGGAGTGCTTCGCTCTCTGTTGTCACTGATAACCATCCCCCTCCCCCCATCAATGCTGAAGGATCGCCGGCAACAATAAACACATTCCCCCCACACTGAGAGATCTCCAGCACTGATAGCCCCCCCCACATGCTGAGAGGTCGCCAGCATCGATAACTCCACGCCCCCTGAAGCTGAGGGATCGCCAACACCGATAACCCCATACTCCCCGACACTAAGAGATCGCCACCACCGATAACACCACACACGCCCACGCTGAGGGACCGCTGGCACTGATAACCCCACGTCCCCCGGCGCTGCGGGATCCCCAGCACCGATAACCCCATGCCCCCTGACACAGAAGGATTGCTGGCACTGATAACCTCAACGGCCCCACCCCAACACTGAGAGATCGCAGGCACCGATAACCCCACACCCTGTGATGCTCAGAGATCAGCAGCACCGATAACCCCACGCCCCCTATGCTGAGAGATTGCCGGAACCGATAACCCCACATCGCCCAACGCTGATGGATTGCCGGCACCAATAACCCCATAACCCCCACGCTGAGGGGTCGCCAGCATCGAGAACTCCATGCAACCAGCTGCTGAGGGTTCGCCAGCACTGATAACCCTGCACCACCTATGCTGAGAGATCGCCACAATCATAGAACAATAGAATCATAGAATATTAGGAAGGGAGGGAAGGGACCTCAGGAGGAAGGGAAGGGACCTCAGGAGGTCATCTAGTCCAACCCCCTGCTCAAAGCAGGACCAATTCCCAACTAAATCATCCCAGCCAGGGCTTTGTCAAGCCGGGCCTTAAAAACCTCTAAGCCCTGGTTGGGATGCTTTAGTTGGGGTTGGTCCTGCGTTGAGCAGGGGATTGGACTAGAATACCTCCTGAGGTCCCTTCCAACCCTAATTTTCTAAGGATGGAAATTCCACCACCTCCCTTGGTAACTCATTCCAGGGTTTCACCACCCTCCTAGTGAAATAGTGTTTTCTAATATCCAACCTAAACCTCCTCCACTGCAACTTGAGACCATTGCTCCTTGTTCTGTCATCTGCCACCTCTGAGAACAGCCGAGCTCCATCCTCTTTGGAATCCCCCTTCAGGTAGTTGAAGGCTGCTATCAAATCCCCCCTCACTCTTCTCTTCTGCAGACTAAACAAGCCCAGTTCCCTCTAAACAAGCCTCTTCTCATAAGTCATGTGCCCCAGCCCCCTAATCATTTTTGTTGCTCTCCGCTGGACTCTCTCCAATTTGTCCACATCCTTTCTGTAATGGGGGACCCAAAACTAGACGCAATACTCCAAATGAGGCCTCACCAGTGCCAAATAGAGGGGAATAATCACGTCCCTCGATCTGCTGGCAATGTTCCTACTAATGCAGCCCAATATTAGCCTTCTTGGCAACAAGGGCACACTGCTGACTCATATCCAACTTCTTGTCCACTATAATCCCCAGATCCTTTTCTGCAGAACTGCCGCTTAGCCAGTCGGTCCCCAGCCTGTAGCAGTGCATGGGATTCTTCTGTCCTAAGTGCAGGAGTCTGCACTTGTCCTTGTTGAACCTCATCAGATTTCTTTTGGTCCAATCCTCATAAGAACATAAGAACCTAAGAAAGGCCGTACCGGGTCAGACCAAAGGTCCATCTAGCCCAGTATCCTGTCTACCGACAGTGGCCAATGCCAGGTGCCCCAGAGGGAGTGAACCTAACAGGCAATGATCAAGTGATCTCTCTCCTGCCATCCATCTCCACCCTCTGACAGACAGAGGCTAGGGACACCATTCCTTACCTGTCCTGGCTAATAGCCATTAATGGACTTAACCACCATGAATTTATCCAGTTCTCTTTTAAACTCTGTTATAGTCCTAGCCTTCACAACTTCCTCAGGTAAGGAGTTCCACAAGTTGACTGTGTGCTGCGTGAAGAAGAACTTCCTTTTATTTGTTTTAAACCTGCTGCCTATTCATTTCATTTGTATTATGGGAATAAGTAAATAACTTTTCCTTATCCACTTTCTCCACATCACTCATGATTTTATATACCTCTATCATATCCCCCCTTAGTCTCCTCTTTTCCAAGCTGAAGAGTCCTAGCCTCTTTAATCTCTCCTCATATGGGACCCGTTCCAAACCCTTAATCATTTTAGTTGCCCTTTTCTGAACCTTTTCTAGTGCCAGTATATCTTTTTTGAGATGAGGAGACCACATCTGTACGCAGTATTCAAGATGAGGGTGTACCGTGGATTTATATAAGGGCAATAATATATTCTCAGTCTTATTCTCTATCCCCTTTTTAATGATTCCTAAGATCCTGTTTGCTTTTTTGATTGCCTCTGCACACTGCGTGGACATTTTCAGAGAACTATCCACGGTGACTCCAAGATCTTTTCCCTGACTTGTTGTAGCTAAATTAGCCCCCATCATATTGTATGTATAGTTGGGGTTATTTTTTCCAATGTGCGTTACTTTAAATTTATCCACATTAAATTTCATTTGCCATTTTGTTGCCCAGTCACTTAGTTTTGTGAGATCTTTTTGAAATTCTTCACAGTCTGCTTTGGTTTTAACTATTTTTAGCAATTTAGTATCATCTGCAAACTTTGCCACCTCACTGTTTACCCCTTTCTCCAGATCATTTATGAATAAGTTGAATAGGATCGGTCCGAGGACTGACCCTTGGGGAACACCACTAGTTACCCCTCTCCATTCTGAGAATTTACCATTAATTCCTACCCTTTGTTCCCTGTCTTTTAACCAGTTCTCAATCCATGAAAGGACCTTCCCTTTTATCCCATGGCAGCTTAATTTACATAAGAGCCTTTGGTGAGGGACCTTGTCAAAGGCTTTCTGGAAATCTAAATACACTATGTCCACTGGATCCCCCTTGTCCACATATTTGTTGACCCCTTCAAAGAATTCTAATAGATTAGTAAGACACGATTTCCCTTTACAGAAACCATGTTGACTATTGCTCAACAGTTTATATTTTTCTATGTGTCGGACAATTTTATTCTTAACTATTGTTTCGACTAATTTGCCTGGTACAGATGTTAGACTTACCGGTCTGTAATTGCTGGGATCACCTCTAGAGCCCTTTTTAAATATTGGCGTTACATTAGCTAACTTCCAGTCATTGGGTACAGAAGCTGATTTAAAGGACAGGTTACAAACCTTAGTTAACAGTTCCGCAACTTCACATTTGAGTTCTTTCAGAACTCTTGGGTGAATGCCATCTGGTCCCGGTGACTTGTTAATGTTAAGTTTATCAATTAATTCCAAAACCTCCTCTCGTGACACTTCAATCTGTGACAGTTCCTCAGATTTGTCACCTACAAAAGCCAGCTCAGGTTTGGGAATCTCCCTAACATCCTCAGCCGTCATCCTGAAGCAAAGAATTCATTTAGTTTCTCCGCAATGACTTTATCGTCTTTAAGTGCTCCTTTTGTATCTTGATCATCCAGGGGCCCCACTGGTTGTTTAGCAGGCTTCCTGCTTCTGATGTACTTAAAAAACGTTTTGTTATTACCTTTGGAGTTTTTGGCTAGCCGTTCTTCAAACTCCTCTTTGGCTTTTCTTATTACATTCTTGCACTTAATTTGACAGTGTTTATGCTCCTTTCTATTTGCCTCACTAGGATTTGACTTCCACTTTTTAAAGGAAGTCTTTTTATCTCTCACTGCTTCCTCCAATTTGTCTAGGTCACGCTGGCCCCTATCCCTACCCTCCAGCATATCTACCTCTCCCCCCAGTTTAGTGTTATCCGGAACTTGCTGAGGGTGCAATTAATCCCATCATCCAGATAATTAATAAAGATGTTGAACAAAACCAGCCCCAGGACCGACCCCTGAGGCACTCAGCTTGATACCAGCTGCCAACTAGACATCGAGCCGTTGATCACTACCTGTTCAGCCTGACAATCTAGCCAGCTTTCTATCCACCTTATAGTCCATTCATCCAATACAGACTTCTTTAACTTGCTGGCAAGAATACTGTGGGAGACCATATAAAAGCTTTGCTAAAGTCAAGATATATCACATCCACTGCTTTCCCCGTATCTACAGAGCCAGTTATCTCATCATAGAAAGTAATCAGGTTGATCAGGCATGACTTGCCCTTGGTGACTGTTCCTGATCACCTTCCTCTCCTCCAGAACTGATAATCCCACGCACCCATAAACTGAGGAATTGCTAGCACTGACAACCCCTGACACTGAGGGATCGCTGGCACTGAAAACTCCAACCCTGCAATGTTGAAAGATCACTAGCACTGATAACCCCACACCCTGCGACGCGGAGAGATCGCTGGCACAGATAACCCCAAGTCCCCCGATGCTGAGAGATCAGAGGAATCGATAACCCCTTGTCACCCGATGCTGACGGATCACTGGCACTGATAACCCCATGCTCCCACCCGACACTGAGAGATCAACAGCAACGATACCAACCCCCCCCAACGCTGAGGGATCGTCGGCATCAAGAACTCCAGGCCCCCGCTGCTGAGGGATCACTGGCACCTATAATCCCACTCGCCCCAACACTGTGAAATCGCCAGCAGCGATAACACCATGCATCCCCACGCTGAGGGATCACCGACATTGATAACCCCACACTCCCTGACACTGAGAGATCGCCGACATTGATAACCCCACACTCCCTGACACTGAGAGATCGCCAGCACTGAAAACCCCGCATCCCCCGACACTGAGAGACTGTCAGCAGTGATAACCGAACAGCCCCGATTCTGAGAGATCGCCAGCACTGATAACACATCACAGGCCCACGCTGACGGATTGCCGACACCGATAACTCCATCTCCCCACACTGATAGCCCCACGCCCCCGACACTGAAGGATCGCCGACACCAATAAACCCATGCCCACCCATGATGAGAGATCGGCTGCACTGAAAACCCCATGTCCCCCGATGCTGAGGGATTGCTGGCACTGATGAAAACCCCCACACACACACTTTGAGAGATCGCCAGTACCAATAACCCCACGCCCCTGGCGCTGAGGGATCGCCTGCACCGATAGCCCCACACCCCCGGCGCTGAGGGATCGCCAGCATCGATAACCCCACGCCCCCGGTGCTGAGGGGTCGCTAGCACCGATAACACCATACCCCATGGAGATGAGGGATCGCCGGCACCGATAATCCAACACCCCCGGCGCTGAGGGATCGCTGGCACCAATAACCCCACACCCCCGGCGTTGACGGATCGCTGGCACCGATAACACCACACCCCATGGAGATGAGGGATCGCTGGCACCAATAACCCCACATCCCCTGACAATGAAGGATCTCCGGCACCGATAACCCCACGTCCCCTGACGCTGAAGGATCTCCGGCACCGATAACCCCACATCCCCAACGCTGAAGATCGCTGGCACCAATAACCCCACGTCCCCGATGCTGAAGGATCGCCGGCATGAATAACGTTCTTCCCCAGTTACTGCTAGAATCACTATCAGCGATAACCCCACTTGCTGGTCCCCAAGGGATTGTTATCACCGATAACCTTGGCCTTGGGAGCGCCATACAGCAAGGAATCCAAATTCTTCTGCTAGAGCCCCTGAATTCTGAGTGACACATTGGGAGGGGCCAGGCTTGCATACAGGTTGGGGTAGAGGAACCACTGAAGCCACGGTCCCCACCTCCACCTCAGTGTCAATGTACGCACTCACTGTGGGGAGCCAATGGGTGGTTTACCTCATGTTTCGCAGACACTCTCCTCTCTCTCTCCCTGACCGAGGCATTCACACTACAGTCAGTGCTGGGGAAAGCATTCCCAGAACGTGCACTGCACTCTCCTTCTGGGAAGACACTGACTGAGAACACATCCCAGGTAACTTTGGCTGTGCAGGAATGGCCAGGCAGGATCAGCCATGGGGTCCACCTAGTCCAGTAACCTGTCTTCAAGGCCAGCACCAGATGCTTCAGAGGAAGGTGCAAGAGCAGTTATGGGATAACTTTCCCTCAGGGGCAGATTCCCCTCCCCCCCATGGTTAGAGGCTGGCTGTGCCCTCACACAAAGTGCTGGAGAGAACTTGTGTCTATGAATGCTCCCAGGGGTATTCTAAGACTAAGATTTTCAAAGAAGCCTAAGAGCGTTAGGGGCCCCCCTCATTGAAATTCAATGGGATTTGGGCACCTAACTCCTTAGGGTTCCTTGAAAATTCCAGCCTAAATATCCTACTTGTTCATATCGGCTTTGACTAGGGCACAGAAGAACTAGCTCACGTCTCTGAGCAGAGCCACACAACCACACATCTCTTGCTCTGCTCTCCCCAGCTCAGCAGTCCCAGCGGGATCAGGTGGCTGAAATGCCTGGTCTATGTGTGTGTCTTCTCCTGAGAGGAGCCTGGTGGTCCAAGATGAACTTCTTGTCACTGCTTCCCAAGTTAGCATCCCCCATCCGGTAAGTGGGAACTGCATTCTTTGTTCCTAGATGTATAGGAATGCATTGGCCACTGTTGGAAGACAGGATACTGGGCTAGATGGACCATTGTTCTGACCCAGGATGGCCGTTCTTATGTTCTTCTACATTTACGTCATATACCTCTACACAGATACCACTGGACTAGGCTTCCATGGGAGGTTGTGGAACCCCTGCCATTAGAGGTTTTAAGAACAGGTTGGACAAACTCCTGTCAGGGATGGTCTAGGTCCTGTGGTCCTGCCTCAGTACAAGGGGCTGAACTAGGTGACTTCTCAACGTCCCTTCCAGCCCAAGGTGTCTATGATTTTGTGATGTAGCAGTATTAAAAATTATTGTTTGCTTGTACCCAGTTTACCAAGCAATTCCATATTGCTCGGTATCAGTGACTTTCCCTCTTCATTATTTACCACTACTCTAATTTTTGTGTCATCTGCAAATTTTATTAGTGATGATTTTTACCCCCAAGTCATTGATAAAAAATAGTGTACAGCCAAGAACTGATTTCTGCAGGACCCCAGTAGAAACATACCTATGCAATGACAATTCCCCATTTATAATGACAATTTTAGACCTGTCACTTAGCCAGTTTTTAACCCATTTAAGGTGCACCATGCTTTTTTTAATATGCTCTAGTTTGTTTAATCAAAATACTAACTTTATCAACCAAATCCGTAATCTCATGTGACGAAATGGGGGATTTTCTTGTTTTTTTCAATGGTTTGCATGCAGAGGGGATGGGATGCAGTTTCCCTGGGTATTACTGGTTTAATGAGGTGATGGGAGAGGGAGTTTGCTGTTACAGAGAACCAGCAACGGAACTTGGGACCCCAGCCAATGGCCTGGAGAATGGATACCCCAGCAACTGGTGAACTGGAGGCCCAGCTCGGGAGTCACAGCCGGTTCTGGCCAGGGGGAGGACAATGGGCTGCGAAGAGAGGACCCCGGTGACCTGACCAGCTGGTTCCAGCCAGTGGGAAACATAGGAAGCTGAGAGGAGAGGAGGTCCAAGTGACCCTGTTTACCTGGATAGAAGACAGTGGACAGAGGTGGGGTTTGGGGGCAGGTGATATCGGATGCCCAGCTGGAAAGCACAGGGGGCTCGGGACTGGAGAGAGAGAGCACGCAGAGCCCACTTGGATTCAGGAGAGACTTAGATGTACTGTGCTGAGGGAGGCCAGGCCTGAGGGCCCTGAGAGTTTCCTGTGCTGTGTTCAACACTCAATAAACCCTCCTGTTTTATGCTGGCTGAGAGTCGCTCAGGTCTAGAGAACATAGTTGCATTATTCCCTCTGGGAGTGAAGGCCCCAGGGGTCCAGAGCGAGTGCACTCCCTGAGGGGGCCCATGGCAAGAGACAGGTGTGCTAAGGCTCAGAGAGGCTCCAGGAGGCGGAGGGGCCTATGGCTTAATCCCTGAGAGAGAGTGGACCCCCAAGAAGGGCTGTCACACTGAAAGGGGTTCCCCCCAAGGACCGTACGGGGCCAAGAGTGGGCATGATCTGTGAGTTTGTGACAACATGGTAGCAGAGGATGGTTGGCGGATGCACCCTGTAGACAGTTGGCTGCAAGCGCAGGCGCTTTGCAGTGAGTGGCTGCCCACGATAAAATGAGGGAATTGAAGGAACCAGTGAGGAACTGGCCTAGAACCAGCTCCGTAAGAACGACCTGGCACGTCTCTGCAGGGAGAGAGGGTTGAGCGTGGGGCGGCTCACTAAGGAGCAGCTGATGGCTCAGCTTGTAGAGAATGACCCGTCTGAGGAACAGGCTCCAGACCCCAGGGGGGCTCCCGGGGTGCCCGGAGAGCTAGGGAGTAGCCGTGGGGGCAGTCTATGTAGCAACCGGGAGTCTATCAGACTCGACTCCCCAGTCAGCACAGGGGAACCCCAGTCAGGTTTCTCCTTGGAGGAGCTGCGGAGGCTGGAGCTGGAGCTGAAAGCGAAGGAGCTGGAGGAGCGGAGGCTGGAGGACCGTTCAGAACAACGGAAGCACGAGTTGGAGTTGGAGGAGCGGCAGGCCAAGATGGCCTGCCGGGGGGTAAGTGGGGAAGGGCCCCGAGACACCAGTTTTGTGGGGAATTTAGATACCAAAGTGCTGCCCCAGTTTAAGGAGGTGTGGGGGGGAAATATTGATGCTTACCTCACAGCCTTTCAGAAGGTTTGTGATCTGAACCAGATTGACCCCACAGACAGGCTTCGCTGTCTGACTCCCCTGCTGGGTCCCAAGGCCATAGAGGTGTTCAGCCAAATAGATGGTATTGAGATGAGGACTATGACCTATTCAAACAGGCTTTGCTGCTGAAGTTTGAACTGACCCCCGAGGCGTACAGGAAACTATTCCGGGGTGTACATAAGACCCCAGGTGTCACTTACAAGGAGGTCGCCAACCTGCTAGGGGAATATCTTCGTAAGTAGGGGAAGGGCACAGGGGCCACTACCGCAGAGGACGTGTATAACCTGGTGGGGTTGGAGCAGCTGTATGACATCTGCCCTCCGGACCTTAAGATGTGGTTAGTGGACCAGAAGCCTAAAGATCTGCGCAGTGCAGGGGCACTGGTGGATGAGTTTGTGAACAGCAGATGGGAGGCTAAGAAGGGACCCAAAGAGGTCAGGGTGCACGATCACCTGCCTACCGAGGTGCTAATGGGTAACGACTTGGAGAACTGGCCAGATGGCACTCAGAGCACCCTGGTTCTTACCCGGAGCCAGAGCCAGCAAGGGATGCGGGATCTCCTGAAGGGAGGGATCGAAGCACCGAGGGCTGGGCCGGCGCCTCCATCCCAAGGTGGGGAAACTGTGGCACTAACAATCAGGGCTGTATCCTCAAACCCAGCAGCTGAATTCCAGACGGAGCTGGAGGAGGATCCCTCCTTCGAGAAGCTGAGGCCCCTTGCTGGCCACAGCGGTGCAGGATCCCAGGGGGAGGACTGCTGGGAGAGATTCCTGGGGGCAAAGGATTCCCGTACCGGGACTGGACTGGTTCGGGGCAAACTGAACCTTGGAAAGCCAGGAGGCAGTTAGTGGTCCCCCAGAGGTACTGCCGCAGACTGTTGTACTTGGCCTACGATAGTCCCCACTCAGGGCATCAGGGCATCCAGCGCACCAGGCAGAGGCTGCTGCAGAACTTTTACTGGCCCAGGGTCTTTGACACTGTCCAACAGCATTGCAGGTCCTGTGACTCCTGCCAGAGGGTGGGGAAGGCCTGGGATAAGTGTAAAGCCCCGCTGAGACCTTTGCCCATCATAGAGGAGCCTTTTCAGAAGGTGGTTATGGGACATACTGGGGCCCCTCAGCAGGGTGACCCAGTCAGGGAGAGAGACATTCTAGTGGTGGTAGATTTCACTATGCGCTACCCCGAGGCATTGGCCCTGTCCTCTATCGAGGCAGACACCGTGGCAGACACGCTGCTGACCATTTTCACCAGAGTGGGGTTCCCCAACGAGGTCCTTATGGACCAAGGGTCCAACTTCATGTCAACCCTGCTCCAGTGCTTATGGGAGAAGTGTGGGGTCTGACACACCTGAGCCTCAGCATATCACCTTCAGTCCAACGGGCTGGTGGAGAGGTTCAATGGGACCCTAAAGATGATGCTGAAAACATTTATGGACCAGCACCCGCAGGACTGGGACAAGTATTTATCCCACCTGCTGTTCGCATACAGGGAAGTGCCCCAGGAATCCACAGGGTTTTCCCCATTCAAGTTGCTGTATGGGAGGAGAGTGAGGGGACCCCTGGACTTGATATGCAGAGAGCTGTCCCTTAGGTCTGTAATACCAGGGACAGATAATGGTGTGATCATCTTAGACCAGCTTTTCCTCCTCTATCACCACTGACCTGCTTTGGCAGCAGAGCAGATCTATTGCATCTCTCCACCAGACACCAGGTTCTCCTTAGCAGCCCAGCTTTCAAACACCTATTGCGTTGCTCAGTTACTTCAATTATACATTTAACATGCTTGCTTTATGGCTTAAGCCTTACATTTCTCTTTTCATTTTCGTTTTAGTTTTTGTTACACTAAAGTGCAGGGACCAAACAATAACTAATGCATGTTTGCTGAGGATTTCTGGAACAATGTACGCCAGAAGATATTTTTGCAGCAGTACAGAAAAAGAATTAAATCCACTAGGCCAATTTTACCCCTAGTGTAATTTCACTGGAGTCAGTGGAATTACAACAGATTAATTATACCCCTAGCTTTCAAAGGGCAACAATATACCATACCTTCCAATACCCCACTGTACACAATATGCCAGACCTTCCAACCCACCACGGTATGCAATACAGCACACCTTCTAATACCCCACTCTGTGTGCAGTATTTTCAGAGCTTGCAATTTATAAGCTATTAGGTATCCACATATTGTAATAGAAATAATATTGAAGTATGTATCCATGTAACACTCAGCCACGGCAGGGATGGGTGCAGTAAGGTAACACTCAGGATCGCTGCACACCTGTTGTGTACTTTGCATCTGGTGGGAGAGAGCAGCTAACAACACTTTGTCCTTATCCTTTCTTGGCAAACTCTTTGCAGTGGAAACATTGCCATCAATGCTACTTTCTGTATTTCCAATGTGAGCTGGAAGTGGCTCTCCTGTTACGTAGCAAGCCCACCACAGTGCTACTCTGGGAATAGGACACGTACGCTGTAGCCCTACAGCAAACCAATCTAATGGAATGTGCTGCTAAGGCATAGCGCGAAAGGAGGCCATCAGCTAAACATGCTGTACAGCTCTTCCAGCATTAGATTCAAACCTCACTCCCAGCAAAAACAGGAGAGGGGTTTGTGGCTCTCAGAGGAGTCTAGAGTCAGCAACTGCTTCTGTCTCAAGGCTAGGAGAGAGGGTGAATAATGAAAACCAAAAGAGACATTGCTGGAAACACACCCACAGCCCTGCTTACTATATAATAGAGCAATTTCCCTCTTTAAAGCCTGTACCTGAGGGAAGAATGGAATGTGGGGATCTGACATTGGCCCACCCTGTCTAGACTAGGAAATAGATTGTATTGAAAAATGTGATAGTTCAAGCATGTTCGCAAACACGTTTTTAAACACAGCCTATTTCCCCCGTTTACACCTGCCCGTTCAGAAGAGGGGCAAGGAAACAAGGAAGGGGCATTGGGCATGTTAGAAAGTCCCAGTTCAAATCACTTGAGCATCCAACCAGAGAGCTCGAGCAGACACACCCCAGCCCAGAGAACTGGCCATGACCTTGAGCTGCTCTTGTCACCCCCAATAGTAGGGGCCTTAGCAACGTGAAGTTCACTTGTCTGCAGACAAGAGTCATCATGTGAGGGAGGAAATCCAGGGTATTTGAATTCTGACCTGGGATTCTGGAGGGCAATGGAGTGAGTGAGCGAGCATTCGCCCCAAGCTACCACAACATACACAGACTCTGCCCAACTCTTTCCCTACAAGCCAGAGAGGTGCTCAGCCCTTCTCTTTGTTTCCTTCTTTAAAAAAAACAACAGATGCCCATCCATACAGGCCACATGGCTGTTTCCTTACTGCGACCACCCCCGACCCCAGACTCCCAGCCCTGCCCCCATTCCTCCCCATGATCCCCACGATCATCCCCAGTGTTCCCGGCAGCCCCCCCCCCCTTCCTCCCTGCTCCCTCCCAATTTGCCCCATAACCAGGGCAGGGCCAGCAGCCGCAGAGCACAGGCAAGGTACTCTCCTTCTGACCTGAGGCCCGTACCTGAGCACAGCTGTAACTCCCCACCCACTATGGCATCTGGGGAGGGGCATGTGACCATTCCTACCCCTCCCTTGCATCACCTCTGATGGTAGCAGTACTTGTGAGCACCCCACAACTCCTTTTTGGGTCGAGGCCCGTTCAATTACAACACCGTGAAATTTCAGGTTTAAATAGTTGAAATCATGAAATTTATGATTTTTTAAATCCCATGACTATGAAATTGTCCAAAATAGAACGTGAATTTGGTAGGGCCCTAGCTCCAGGGCCCGTGGGCTCCTTGGGCACGGGAACACAGCAACCTGAATCTCAGTGGGTCATTGGGCGCAGATGCTCAGCAGGCAGGGAGACTCGCTTGGCAGGCATGGCAGACGGGGTGTCACTGAGAATCACCAGGCTTGGCGCTTGCTTCACTTAAGTAACCAGCTTATCTCTGCTCTGGGCATCATGCTGGGAGACATAATTGAAGTGACAGACATTTCTAAATCCTGCCAGATTAAATGAGGTTGTTCCAGAATGAGCAGAGCTCTGAGAGGTAACAACCAAACCACGGCACCGCTCAACTACCTAGCACCAGAGCCAGCTAAAATAATGCCTACATCAAAAATCGGGAGGAAGTTGTTGAATATTCTAAGAGAACCAATGTAATCTAACACATATTTTTAACTTTGTGTTATTCATTAGCACTGCATCCTTGTCCATGGTCCCAAGGGTCCTGGGAAATGCTGAAAGATCGGATTAGTCAATTACATTTTGGCTCAGTTAATTCCTCTACAAGAAGCTCATAGACGAGAGGCAGCATGAGGGCAGGTATCAGAAATTGCTAAATTCTAATCCCACCTCTGCCACTGACTAGTGGTGTGGCCTTGGGCAAATCTCTTCATCTCAGTTGCCAGCTCTCTCTAATGGGGCTCACTATTTATTGACACACTTCCCAGAGCTGGTGGGAGGACTCCTCAAGCGCTATGCACGTGCTGAGTACTATGACAACAGAACCTGGCTCATTTGCACAGTGGAGCAAATCCTGCACCTAGCAGCGAGCCTGAGTAGCTGGACCAGGAACAGGGCAGATGTGTGGAGAGGGGGTGGTGAAATGAACCTGCCCCCTCCATGCTGCAGAACTATTCCCCAAGGCAGCTGTAGCCTCTCCAAGGGAAAGGCCAGACAGCAGTGGGTACTCTAGCCCTGCGTCTCCCCTTCCCCACCCAGGTCCTCCCCCTGTCTGCACATTGCCAAACAAGGAGCCCTTGCAGAACTGGGCTCCATACCATGCTGGCTTGCCCTGTCCCCTCCTTGTGCAATGGAACTGCGCTGGTTCCTCTGCCAGGGACACCGCCCTGGCAGAGTGAGGGGCAGGGTTTGGCCCACTGTGAGTGAACGATTTCTGCAGATCAGGAAGTGGAGAAACCTTGAGACTGCATGGAGGACTCCTCACCAAAAGGGCCTTTAGTTTGGCAACTGCAGTTTCGTTTGGATTCCTATGCTAACCCTTCATGCTGTGCCAATCAGTACGTTTTGTGAAAATAAATAAGCATTAGTTCTAAGAGAGCCTGCTAATGCTGCTAGAGCTGTGCTGGGGAGCAGGGGTGAGATGAACGGGTGTTTTTCTCTGTACAATTTATAGCGTGAGGTTTAATTTCTACACAAAAGAAGTTTTATAGCAATAGTTCCTTTAACCCGCCCCGTGATCCCACCCCAATTTTTCTGCACATACAACATGTTTCTGCCACTTACCAGGTCTGTCAGCTCCAAAACCCTCAGCAAAAATCCGAGCAGGCATCCAGTTACAACAGAGAGCATCGAAAGAGTCAACAGGCCATTCTTTCTCCAGAAAGCTCGGATCCAGTTCCAGATGGCCGAGCAGCTAACGGAAAGTGAGTTTAATGAGGCTTTTTTAATACGTTCCCACATGATCCTCTTTAGAGGTCCAGAAAGTTCCACTCCGAGCAAAATGTCTCTTTGATGCTGCTAATATTCCCGAGGTTGCTAGTAGTCATCATTAGTGATCTTCCTTGTTCTGCAAAATCATTTCCCTTTGCCAGGTTCAGAACCCACCAGAAACCAGATCAGAATCAGAGACCTCTCTCTCACATAATCCCAAAGGGAAAACCAGTGTTACACTGCTATTTGGGACCCATTCGCCTTAATGGAAAGTGACATCTTAGACTAGTTAATCCAAGCTTTCTAGTTGGCTGGAAGAAAGGTTGATGACAAAAACATGCATAGGTTAACCCCTTCATTGCTATGTGGTTGCACCAGGTACACTCTCCGCAGTGCTCCACGTGGACATGGAATCAGAGGTTAGAGGAGGGAGAGTTGCATTAGTTCACACAGCTCAGAAAGCCAGTCCTGGATGGTCAATCCTACAGAGCTGTCATTTGGGGTATACGTGCTTTGCACAGGGTCGCAGGTCGAGGGTCCCTGCTGTGGGTCCCACACTTGGGCTTTAGTAGGCTGACAGCAGTGACTGGAACTAGGATCTGCAGAAAAGGACCTAGGGGTTTCAGTGGACGGGAAGCTGGGTATGAGTCAACAGTGTGCCCTTGTTGCCAAGAAGGCTAACGGCATTTGGGGCTGTATAAGTAGGGGCATTGCCAGCAGATCGAGGGACATGATCATTCCCCTCTATTTGGCATTGGTGAGGCCTCATCTGGAGTACTGTGTCCAGTTTTGGGCCCCACCCTACAAGAAGGATGTGGAAAAATTGGAAAGAGTCCAACGGAGGGCAACAAAAATGATTAGGGGGCTGGAGCACATGATTTACGAGGAGAGGCTGAGGGAACTGGGATTGTTTAGTCTGCAGAAGAGAAGAATGAGGGGGGATTTGATAGCAGCCTTCAACTACCTGAAGGGGGGGTTCCAAAGAGGATGGATCTAGACCAGAGGTTCCCAAACTTATTTGGCCGACCGCCCCCTTTTCAGAAAAAAAATTACTCCGTGCCCCCCTGGAAATCTACCTTCTTTAAGCGAACAAACAGAAAGATGCAGTGACAAATTTGCGTTCTTTTATGTATCTATATTTCTACCTACGTCCTACACTATAGTAAAGAAAGATGTTGTTGTAAATAAGACACTTTGAAGCTTGAAATTATAAAATTATTTATTAAAATCATCCATAGTAACATTCTCATTACACAGAAAATTAAGATAACGAAGGATAATATTAAAATAAAAATTACGAATAACATTAAAAATAATCCTAATGAGAAGGATGAACCTGGTGCTATCAATTTATTAACGTTCGGCTCTATTTTTGTCAGCAGTATTCTTAAATCCCCGCGATGAGCTATTTGCAGTCGGTTCCTTTTTTTAGTTAACAGATTTGTGACCGCACTGAACCCACGTTCCACTAAATATGATGAAGGAAATGCAATTAAAAACTTTTGTACTATAACCCATAATCCAGGATAAAGTAGAGGTCTCTGCTTTTGCAGCCAGAACTGTTGGTAGCCGTCTTTGAATTTAAATTTCAATTCCTCATTTGTTGTTACTTCTATCAGGTCTTCTTGTAATTTTGCAGATTCTTCTGTGTTTGTACTTGAGAAAGGGTCCAAAACCCAATCGGGTATGTTCCTTTTAAGAATATCTTCAAATCGTTGATTGAAGTCAGAATGGAGAGCCTCCAAGTGCTGACAATAGGTAAGCAATCTTCATCATGTTTTTCTACTGTTGATAAATTTGGAAACTGGCTGAATTCTCCTCATCCTAAATTTTGTTTGTACAGAAAAAGTTTTGCCACAAACGCGGAAATAACAGTTTTTGTTTTGATTAAATTCAGCTCATCGCCTTGGAGCTGTAAATTTGTTTCATTAAATTTATTAAACAAGTCTGTCAAATAAGCGATGTCATTTTTGGAATCAATCAAGTTGGCTCGTAAAGCATCATCTTTGCTTTCTAGGAACTCTAGCACTGAGTCAAAGAGTTTATAAAACCGATCCAAACAGGCACCTTTTGATAGCCAACAAACTTCTGTATGAAGCAGCTAGCGATTGAATTCTTCATCGTTTTCAATACAAAGTTGTCCAAACAATCTGTCATTCAATGAATTGCTTCTGATTTTGTTGATTGCTTTAATGACATAACGTAATGACCTATGTAGGTGTTCACTCAGATCTTTGGAAACTAAATGTTGACGATGAATGACACAGTGTACAGCGAATACATTCGGAACCACTTTTTTTAAATATGCAAGAAAACCCCTGTAGCGCCCTATCATCACTGGAGCACCATCAGTAGCAACTGACAAGATATTACTCAGGGGGATTTCTTTTTCTTTAAAAAACTCCTCCAATGCATGAAATATCGATTCTCCTTTAGTATCAGTTTGCAAATTTTTAGCAAATAATAATGCTTGGCAAATTTTTTCTTCTTTTATGAATCGCATGTATGCTAAAAGTAAGGCTTCATTTCCTGGCAAAGTTGACTCATCAAGCTGTATAGAGAACTGGGATGTTTTTAAATACTCACATAATGAGTCTTCAACATCTTGAACCATTTCATCAATTCTTCTTTACACTGTATTATTGCTCAAAGAAATTTTCTTGGTAATATCAGACGCTGGCTTGGGTAGCATAGTGCGTATTACCTCACTTATAGCCAGTAGAATTAGTTCTTCACCAATAGTATGCGGTTTTCCCGATTTAGCAATCAGTAACGAAATGTTGTAAGAAGCACGCAACCCATCGTCATCTTCTTTGGATGCTTTTGAAAAGAGTTTTGCCAATGTTGGCTGTCTCAAAAAATTTTCTTTAAGTGCTTGAAAATAAGATAAATCCTTATCTTTCTTATCAGCATGAACTTTTGTCAAATGTTCTTGTAGTCTTGAAGGCTTCATAGCTTCATTTGATAAAACTTTTTGGCAAATCAGGCACATCGGTAATGTATTGTTTGTAGGCGACTGAATAAAGCCATAGTTCAAATATTCAATACTATATTGTCTACATTTTTTCTTGGGTTCAGCCATGATATTATCTGTAAAAGAAATAAAATGTATGTGTTTATTTATCATAATAAGGGTATAAAATTATCAAGATATATAACAATTTATATAATTTAAAAAGTGCAATTTCTCTCGCCGGAACCAAAATTTTTTGCAATAGTTGTGTTATTAGAATATCGCCCACGACATCAGGTATACAGTGGTTTTTGCGTAAGATGGCAAAAGACAACCAAACTAAAATACTAATGAAACTAATAAACTGTTCTTTGCTCAGCATTAGATATATGTATTTGATATTAAATTGTCAAATATCAAACTACATTTATCAAGAAATAATTAATTTAAAAAATAATCAATATGCAATTAAAAATCAGTTAATAGTTTTAATTTAGTTTGTCCTTATTTAAATAATTGTTCCTTATTAACACACACCTTATTTACCAATTAACACAGATGAGTCGATAGATATAAATAAATGTTAATAGTTAATAGTTTTTTTACGATTTCATTCCCCTGTTTTCGTTAATATTGTAATAAAAATATGACAAATATATTGACTGTACACTTCAAATAGTACTGTACCGACACAAGCCTGCTACGATTTTATTATTAGTAAGCACTAGAGACACAGAAACGTATGGTAGATATATAAGAAAATGTATAAAAATACTCACGTGTAAATTGCTGTTTTATTGAAACAACAATAATACAAGTTTCAGAGTAACAGCCGTGTTAGTCTGTATCCGCAATAATACAATTTGCTTTGTATGTGATCCATAATCCGTAAAGATCGCAGGTATCGAATATGAATAAAAAAATTTAAATACTTTTTGCACTATTGTTAACTGCTTTTTACACAATTCAGAAACAATCTAAATTAGATTTCATACATGTCGCCTATTTATAGTATCGTATTGTAAACAAGTCATTACACGCACATATTCCTGCCGATGCATGCTGGACTTCCCGACAATGGCGACACGCTCGCCTGCCAACACTTGCTTGTTAAGAGCTGTTGGTGGACTTGACACTTGATCGGTTATAATTTGTGAATTTATTTGGAAAATAAAGTAATCACTACAACTTTAACTCTATGTTACACAACAGATGAAACATGTACGAACGGTTTTTCAAAATTTTCTTATATTCTCTTCTTTCTTTATGCTTCCACCACCCCCTTATTTTTATTCAACGCCCCCCAATTGCACCCGAGGCTACTACTGCCCCCCTGGATCGTTCCAGCGCTCCCCGGGGGCGGTATCGCCCACTTTGGGAACCTCTGATCTAGACTGTTCTCAGTGGTGGCAGATGACAGAACAAGGAGCAATGGTCTCAAGTTGCAGTGGGGGAGGTCTAGGTTGGATATTAGGAAAAACTTTTTCACTAGGAGGGTGGTGAAGCACTGGACTGGGTTCCCTAGGGAGGTGGTGGAATCTCCATCATTGGAGGTTTTTAAGGTCAGGCTTGACAAAGCCCTGGCTGGGAGGATTTAGTTGGGGATTGGACTAGATCATAGAATATCAGGGTCGGAAGAGACCTCAGGAGGTATCTAGTCCAAGCCCCTGCTCAAAGCAGGACCAATCCCCAACTTTTTTTTTTTTTTTGGCCCCAGATCCCTAAATGGTCCCCTCAAGGATTGACCTCACAAGCCTGGGTTTAGCAGGCCAATGTGCAAACCACTGAGCTATCCCTCCCCCCTGAGGTCCCTTCCAACCCTGATATTCTATGAACAGAGATCTGCACATTTTCTTCTTGGTCCCTAATATAACAAGGCCTGTCTGGGGCCTCTGGGTACCCCTGCAATATCCTTGTTTAATAATAATTAGATCCTGGAGCTTTTCTTCTTACTGTACCCCCAAGGCCCTACTGATGGATCAATATAAGGGTCTCTGCAGCATGAGAGAGATTTGCAAAAATAAGAATATTCACTATGATAATGAATAAGGCAAATGAAAGAAATAGAGTAGTACCAAGATCCCAACCTACACAACACCTAAGGGTGATGTGAAAGATACAATCACCTGAGATATCACCAGATTTTCTAAAGCAATAATGCAAATATACGTTTCCTTTAGGTAAAACACGGTATCATCAGAAATGTGTGAACAGAGAGCTAAAACTGTGCAACTGTTAAGCTTAGGCAAGCCTGTTACAAGACAGATGGAAAATACCGACGTCCACAGGAGGTCTTGTTAGGAGCAGTGTCCCTTGATGTAATCATATCTGAGGCCCTGCCTTCACTGCAAAAGTTAACTCAGGTCAACTTGAATCCTGTCCCCTGCTAAACCCCTTCGCTCGAGTAAGCTGGCTCACCAGGGGCATAGCCAAGTGAGCACAACTTGTCGGCTACTAACACAACCATTCTGCAGTGTGGGCACAGGCTTGCTCCATGCCAGTGGTGCTCGTCCTTGCGTACCTTCCAATAATTCCCCATGTGCCCAGAAGGGTCAGACAAGTTCTGTCAGGGCCCATACATGGTAAAAAGCCCAGAGAAGAGTTGCTGCAGGATAAGTATAAAATTGAAGAATTAAAGTTAGCTTAGCTTTGGTGAAGGAAATATATCTGTGTTCCAAAGAAAGATCCTGACTAGCAAGACGAAGGAAGGCCTTGGGGAGAAAGGCAGTTGTAAATCTTCTCTGGATTAAGACTGGAAATGAGGGGGAACTGTCTCAGATTGGTTTTTAGCCGGTCAATCATTGGCAATGACATCACTTGTTTGTTAAAGGGTATAAAACATAATCTCTGAAAGGGTTCATTGCTAATACCTGCCTGACCACGCTGGAGCTGACCAATATGGGTCTAAGCACCTCTGGGGTTAGCCCATTGGTAAGTATCTTGAGCAAATGCTTAGAAATGTTTTGTTACTGTTTGGGTGTAGTAAATTACTTATTAGTTAGGCTTTTTAGGCATGTTTAGAGCAACTGCTCAAAGTACCACTTGGCCTTTGGATTTAATAAAGGAATTTACAGTTCAATTGGTGATTGGTGATTTCCCATATAAATAGTGATTTCAAATATTATTAATAATTCCAACAGCCATGGTCTTGGTCTAGAGTCACACCCAGGGTCAAAGCGGTGTCACAGGTAGAAGCCACACCAAGGGTCAAAACCAGAGTCATTACTGGGGTTAAGACAAGGGAGCAGGAACAAGGCCAGGGGGCAGGAACTTGGTCTCAGGGGTCTGACCAGCAGCAGGGGCAGCGGTGGTGGAAACAGATCATCCAGGAACAGCTTCAGGATGCATCCATGAAGCGCTGGATGGACCTTGCAGGATCGATGGATACATTCAAATGCCACCAGAATGATTTGCCGAAGAATGGGCAAGCCCCAGACCCTGCTCCCCAGCAGGAGCTCGAGGGCTAGCTTACAATGGCTGGTGGGCCGGATCCAGCCCACGGACTGTAGTATGCCCACTCTGGCTGTACATGTTCCTTTAGGTTAGCCTGGATCTTATGAATAGTCTGTACCAGATGTGAGGCAGCAGGTGGTGGGGGACAGAGGGATGGAGCCATGGATGAAAACCATACTTGGAGTAAAAAGGACTGAATTTGGTAGAAGCATGTTTTGCATTATTATAAGTAAATTCGGCTAACAGGAGTAATGCAACCTAGTGATTTTGGCATTGGTTCAGGAAACAGTGCAGATACTGTCAAGTATCAGGGGGTAGCCGTGTTAGTCTGTATCTACAAAAACAACAAGGAGTCTGGTGGCACCTTAAAGACTAACAGATTTATTTGGGCATAAGCTTTCGTGAGTAAAAACCTCACTTCTTCGGATGCATAGAGTGAAAGTTAACAGATGCAGGCATTATATACTGACACATGGAAAGCAGGGAGTTACTTCACAAGTGGAGAACCAGTCTTGACAGGGCCAATTCAATCAGGATGGATGTAGTCCACTCCCAATAATGGATGAGGAGGTGTCAATTCCAGGAGAGGAAAAGCTGCTTCTGTAATGAGCCAGCCACTCCCAGTCCCTATTCAAGCCCAGATTAATGGTGTTGAATTTGCAAATGAATTTTAGTTCTGCTGTTTCTCTTTGAAGTCTGTTTCTGACGTTTTTTTGTTCAATGATAGTGACTTTTAAATCTGTAATAGAATGACCAGGGAGATTGAAGTGTTCACTTACTGGCTTATGTATGTTACCATTCCTGATGTCCGATTTGTGTCCATTTATTCTTTTGCGGAGGGACTGTCCGGTTTGGCCAATGTACATGGCAGAGGGGCATTGCTGGCACATGATGGCATATATGACATTAGTGGATGTGCAGGTGAATGAGCCTGTCAGGACTGAGATCCCCACTTTGAACTTTAGGGTACAAATGTAGGGGCCTGCATAAAAACTTCTAAGCTTAATTACCAGCTTAGCTCTGGTTCGGCTGCCACCATTTTCAATGGATTCCCTCCCTGGGAAACCTTGAAAAACCTTCACCAAATCCCTGGTGAAAACAAATCCAACCCCTTGGATTTAAAACAAGGGGAAATTAACCATTCCCCTCCTTCCTCCCACCAACTCCTGGTGAATCAAGATCCAAAACCCCTTTGGATCTAAAACAAGGAAAAAATCAATCAGGTTCTTAAAAAGAAGGTTTTTAATTAAAGAAAAAGGTAAAAATCATCTCTGTAAAATCAGTATGGAAATCAACCTTACAGGGTAATCAAACTTAAAGAGCTCAGAGGTCTCCCCTCTAGTCTCAGGTTCAAAGTACAGCAAACAAAGAGAAACACTCTAGTAAAAGGTACATTTACAAGTTGAGAAAAACAAAGGAAAACTAACACGCCTTGCCTGGCTATTTACTTACAAGTTTGAAATAGGAGAGGCTTGTTTAGAAAGATGTGGAGAACCTGGATTGATGTCTGGTCCCTCTCAGTCCCCGAGAACGAACACACTCCCAAACAAAGAACACAAACAAAAACCTTCCCCCCCCAAGATTTGAAAGTATCTTGTCCCCTTATTGGTCCTTTAGGTCAGATGCCAGCCAGGTTACCTGAGCTTCTTAACCCTTTACAGGGAAAAGGATTTTGGAGTCTCTGGCCAGGAGGGATTTATAGTACTGTACACAGGACAGCTATTACCCTTCCCTTTATAGTTATGACACGCCCCCCAAATCACAGATAGTGTTGGATGTTTGGTTCCACACTGGCTGTGATTTCTTCCTGGAGTTCTAGGAGAAAACAGAGTTAATAAGACACATGTACCTTTAGACATACTACTGATTATATAAAAACTAACAATATGTTTTATTTCAAAAACAATTGTTAACCAGTTAACTTTGGGAAACTTTTCCGGGAGAGTGCATCAGCCACTTTGTTAGAAGCTCCCGAAATGTGTTGTATTTTAAAATCAAAATCTTGGAGAGCTAAACTCCACCGAAGAATTTTTTTGTTATTTCCCTTGGCGGTATGAAGCCACTGTAGCGCAGCATGGTCTGTTTGTAGTTGGAAACGCCGTCCCCAAACATATGGGCGTAGCTTTTCCAGCGCATACACAATGGCATAGCATTCCTTTTTGCTGATTGACCAATGGCTTTCCCTCTCAGACAGTTTTTTACTGAGAAATACGACAGGATGGAATTCTTGATCCGGTCCTTCCTGCATTAAAACTGCTCCCACGCCTCGCTCGGACGCATCTGTGGTTACTTGGAACGGTTTGTCAAAGTCTGGGGCCCTTAGCACAGGGTCAGACATGAGTGTTGCCTTAAGCTGGTTAAAGGCCTTTTGACACTCATTAGTCCACTGAACTGCATTTGGCTGTTTCTTTCTGGTTAGGTCTGTCAGCGGGGCGGCGATTTGGCTGTAGTGGGGTACAAATTGCCTATAATATCCAGCCAAGCCTAAGAAGGATTGGACCTGTTTTTTAGACTTTGGAACCGGCCACTTTTGGATAGCATCCACTTTGGCCTGTATGGGATTTATAGTTCCTTGACCCACCTGGTGCCCCAGGTAAGTTACTTTGTTTTGGCCTATTTGACACTTTTTAGCCTTAACAGTTAGTCCTGCCTGCTGGATGCGCTCGAAAACTTTTTTTAGGTGCTCCATGTGCTCTGCTTATGAATCAGAAAAAATGGCCACATCATCGAGGTAGGCAACTGCAGATTCTTCCAATCCCGCTAGGAGACCATCTACAAGTCTTTGGAAGGTGGCGGGTGCATTTTGCAACCCGAAAGGGAGTACATTGAATTTATACACCCCTGCCTGGGTGACGAAGGCTGACCTTTCCTTAGCGGGTTCATCTAGTGGTACTTGCCAGTACCCCTTGGTTAAGTCTAAAGTAGAGATGAATTGGGCATGTCCCAATTTCTCCAATAGCTCATCTGTGCGTGGCATTGGATAGTTGTCAGGACGAGTTACAGCATTTAGCTTACGGTAGTTCACGCAAAAGCGTATTTCCCCATCTGGTTTGGGAACTAGAACCACTGGAGATGCCCATGCACTCTTAGAGGGGCGGATTATACCCATTTGTAGCATGTCCTGGATCTCCCTTTGTATAGCAGTTTTGGCATGAGGTGACTCCCGGTAGGGTGGGGTTCTAATAGGGTGAGCATTACCTGTGTCAATGGAGTGGTATGCCCGTTTGGTCCATCCTGGAGTGGCTGAGAAAATTGGTGCAAAGCTTGTGCACAGCTCCTTGATCTGCTGTCGCTGCAGACGTCCAAGGGTCATGGAGAGGTTCACCTCTTCCACGCCACCATCCTTTTTTCCTTCGTAGTAGACACCTTCAGGCCACTCCGCGTTATTTGTTTCCTGGGCTGTAAACTGGCAAACGTTTAATTCTCTGGAATAAAAGGGCTTAAGAGAATTAACATGGTATACTTTAGGCTTTATGTTGGAGGTGGGGGAGGTTATGAGATAGTTAACAGCTCCTAGGCGCTCCTGGACCGTGAATGGTCCTTCCCACGACGCTTCCATTTTATGGGCCTGGATTGCCTTTAAGACCCTGACTTGGTCTCCTACTTTGAAGGACCGTTCTCTGGAATGTTTATCATACCAGGCCTTTTGCTCTTCCTGAGCATCCTTTAGGTTTTTTTTAGCAAGGGCCAAAGAATGTCGGAGGGTGTTTTGTAGGTTGCTTACAAAGTTTAGAATGTTTGTTTCTGGAGAAGGCGTAAACCCCTCCCATTGTTGCTTCACCAACTGTAATGGCCCCTTAACCTCACGGCCATACACAAGTTCAAATGGTGAAAACCCTAAACTGGGATGTGGTACAGCCCTGTAGGCAAAAAGCAACTGCTGCAAAACTAGGTCCCAATTATTGGAGTGTTTATTTACAAATTTACGTATTATGGCCCCCAAAGTTCCATTAAACCTCTCCACCAGGCCATTGGTTTCATGGTGGTAAGGGGTGGCAACCAAGTGATTCACCCCATGAGCTTCCCACAGGTTTTCCATGGTTCCTGCCAGGAAGTTAGTTCCCGAATCTGTAAGGATGTCGGAGGGCCAACCTACCCTGGCAAAAATGTCTGTTAATGCCTGGCACACACCTTTAGCCCTGGTGTTGCTTAAGGGTACTGCTTCCGGCCATCGGGTAGCAAAATCCATGAAAGTCAGTACGTACTGCTTTCCTCTGGGTGTCTTCTTTGGGAAAGGACCCAGAATATCCACAGCTACGCGCTGAAATGGGACCTCAATTATGGGTAGTGGCTGGAGAGGGGCTTTAACCTGGTCTTGGGGTTTTCCCACTCGTTGGCACACCTCACAAGACCGGACATAATTAGCAACGTCCTTGCCCATTCCCTCCCAGTGGAAGGACTTCCCCAACCGGTCTTTGGTTCTGTTCACCCCAGAATGGCCACTGGGATGATCATGGGCTAAGCTCAAGAGCTTTACCCGATACTTAGTGGGAACTACCAACTGCCTTTGAGGATGCCAGTCTTCCTGGTGCCCACCAGAAAGAGTCTCCTTGTATAAAAGTCCTTGTTCTACAACAAACCGGGATCGGTTAGAAGAGCTGAGAGGCGGTGGGGTGCTCCGCGCCGCCGCCCAAGCTTTCTGAAGGCTGTTATCTGCTTCCTGCTCGGCTTGGAACTGTTCCCTTGATGCTGGAGACATCAGTTTCTCCTTGGACTGTGGACTGGGGCTTGGTCCCTCTGGAAGCGATGCAGGTGCTGGGGCTGTTTTCATTGACTGTGAACCGCTGTCCGCTGGTGCACTATGTGGTATCTCAGGCTCTGGCTGAGCCTCTTGGGTAGGGTTATCTGCTGCTTCTGCCAGTTTAGGCTCGCTGGTGCCCTCTGGCGTTGGAGTTGTAGACGGGTTTGCAAGGGCTGGACTCAGGGCTGGCAATGGTTCTGGTGCTGGTTGCGTTGCCAGTTCCGGTTCTGGGACTGGCTTTGGCTGGGTCTCTGGGATTGGATCTACTATGGCTGTTGCAGTTGTTGGCAGAGGATCCAGTTCCACCACCTTTGTCTGGGTCTCCGGTAACACAGACGGGGCCCTGGTGGACGGCTCAGGAACAGGGATGGGGGTGAAAGCTTGCTTAGCCTGGCTGCGGGTGACTATTCCCACCCTCTTGGCTACCTTCACATGGTTGGCCAAATCTTCCCCCAGCAGCATGGGAATGGGATAATTGTCATAGACTGCAAAAGTCCACATTCCTGACCAGCCCTTGTACTGGACATGCAACGTGGCTGTAGGCAAGGTTACAGATTGTGACACGAAGGGTTGAATTGTCACTGTAGCCTCTGGGTTGATGAGTTTGGGGTCCACTAGGGATTGGTGGATAGTTGACACTTGAGCCCCAGTGTCCCTCCAAGCGGTAACCTTCCTTCCGCCCACTTTCAAGGTTTCCCTTCGCTCCGAGGGTATGAGAGAGGCATCTGGGTTTGGGGATCTTTGGTGTGATTGGGGTGTAATGAACTGTAATCGGTTGGGGTTCTTGGGGCAGTGAGCCTTTATATGTCCCAGTCCATTACATTTAAAACATCGCCCTGCTAAGGTATCACCGGGACGAGGTTGGTTGGTGGAGACTGGTGTGGTGGGGTGAGAAGGCGTCTGGGGTTTCCCTTGGGATGTGGGTGGGGCCTTGGGTTGTCCCCGGTGGTAAGGTTTTGTTTCGGCTTGCCCCTTCTGATATTCGCTCCAACTGCTACTAGTTTTTTTCTTTTCTGCCACCTCCACCCATTGGGCTCCAATCTCCCCCGCCTCAGTTACAGTTTTGGGCTTCCTATCTAGGATGTACCTTTCTATTTCCTCAGGAACACCCTCTAAAAACTGCTCCATTTTTACTAGGGAAAGCAGATCTTCCAGAGATTTAACATTTGCTCCTGATACCCAGGCATCACAATTTTTGTTAATGTGGTAGGCATGACGGGTAAATGACACATCCGGTTTCCACTTTAGGGCTCTGAACCGCCGACGGGCATGCTCGGGTGTTAGCCCCATTCTGAGTCTGGCCTTGTTTTTAAAAAGTTCATAACTGTTCATGTGTTCCTTAGGCATTTCAGCCGCCACCTCTGCTAAGGGTCCACTGAGCTGCGGCCTCAGCTCTACCATGTACTGGTCTGCAGTGATGCTGTATCCAAGGCAGGCCCTTTCAAAATTTTCTAAGAAGGCCTCAGTATCATCGCCTGCCTTGTAGATGGGGAATTTTCTGGGATGGGAAGTGGTACCTGGAGGGGGGTTGTTAGCATTGGCTGGTGCATCCTGCTTAGCCTTTGCTACTTCCAGTTCATGCTTCCTTTCTTTTTCTCTCTCCTCCATCTCTTTTTCTTTCAGCTCCATAGTTCTCTTGTGAGCCTCCTCTTTGGCTTTTTCCAGCTCCATCTCTCTTTCATGGGCCTCCTTTTTGGCTTTTTCTTCTCTTTCTCTCTGCTCTGTCTCGAGTTTTGTTAATTGAAGCAGTCTCTGATGTTTTCTTTCATTTTCTTCTGCTTCTAGTTTGGCCAGTTCTATTTTGTTAGCTACTTCTTTGGTAGTCATTTTCCTGTTTTCTTGTGCTGGGTAACCCCCTTTGCAGTTGACAAACTGGGAAGCTCTCAGCTCTGGCTGCTGCAGAGTTAACAGTAACTTTCTAACTAGCTACTCCCGAGGATGTAAAAATAAAAAAAAACAATTCAGCTTGTAAATACCTTTTACCAGTCATTTGCTAATTGAACCCTTCTCTTAACAAAGGACCTGTAAAAAAAACTTAACACCTCTGCCTTCAGGCAAGGAGAGATAAGATATGCATCTATCTACTTCCAGCTCGGCTTTCCAAGCAGCTAGAAGGAAAAAAAAAAAATCACTGGCTTTTGGGTTTAAAATGATCCCACCGCTGCCACCATGTCAGGACTGAGATCCCCACTTTGAACTTTAGGGTACAAATGTAGGGGCCTGCATAAAAACTTCTAAGCTTAATTACCAGCTTAGCTCTGGTTCGGCTGCCACCATTTTCAATGGATTCCCTCCCTGGGAAACCTTGAAAAACCTTCACCAAATCCCTGGTGAAAACAAATCCAACCCCTTGGATTTAAAACAAGGGGAAATTAACCATTCCCCTCCTTCCTCCCACCAACTCCTGGTGAATCAAGATCCAAAACCCCTTTGGATCTAAAACAAGGAAAAAATCAATCAGGTTCTTAAAAAGAAGGTTTTTAATTAAAGAAAAAGGTAAAAATCATCTCTGTAAAATCAGTATGGAAATCAACCTTACAGGGTAATCAAACTTAAAGAGCTCAGAGGACTCCCCTCTAGTCTCAGGTTCAAAGTACAGCAAACAAAGAGAAACACTCTAGTAAAAGGTACATTTACAAGTTGAGAAAAACAAAGGAAAACTAACACGCCTTGCCTGGCTATTTACTTACAAGTTTGAAATAGGAGAGGCTTGTTTAGAAAGATGTGGAGAACCTGGATTGATGTCTGGTCCCTCTCAGTCCCCGAGAACGAACACACTCCCAAACAAAGAACACAAACAAAAACCTTCCCCCCCCAAGATTTGAAAGTATCTTGTCCCCTTATTGGTCCTTTAGGTCAGATGCCAGCCAGGTTACCTGAGCTTCTTAACCCTTTACAGGGAAAAGGATTTTGGAGTCTCTGGCCAGGAGGGATTTATAGTACTGTACACAGGACAGCTATTACCCTTCCCTTTATAGTTATGACAGAGCCCCTGATGGTGTGGCTGATGTGGTTGGGTCCTCTGATGCTGTTGCCAGAGTAGATATGGGGACAGAGTAGGCAACGAGGTTTGCTACAGGGATTGGTTCCTGGGTTGGTGTTTCTGTGGTGTGGTGTGTAGTTGCTGGTGAGTATTTGCTTCAGGTTGGGGGGTTGTCTGTAAGCGAGGACTGGCCTGCCTCCTAAGGTCTGTGAGAGTGAGGGATCATTTTCCAGGATAGGTTGTAGATCGTGGATAATGCGCTGGAGAGGTTTTAGCTGGGGACTGTATGTGATGGCCAGTGGTGTTCTGTTATTGTCCTTGTTGGGCCTGTCCTGTAGTAGGTGATTTCAATCCGTCTTGCTCTGTCAATCTGTTTCCTCACTTCCCCAGGTGGGTATTGTAGTTTTACCAATGCTTGATAAAGATCTTGTAGGTGTTTGTCTCTGTCTGAGGGGTTGGAGCAAATTCGGTTGTATCTTAGGGCTTGGCTGTAGACAGTGGATTGTGTGATGTGTCTTGGATGGAAGCTGGAGGCATGTAGGTACGTATAGCGGTCAGTAGGTTTCCGGTATAGGGTGGTGTTTATGTGACCATCACTTATTTGTACTGTAGTGTCCAGGAAGTGGATCTCTTGTGTGGACTGGTCCAGGCTGAGGTTGATGGTGGGATGGAAATTGTTGAAGTCCAGGTGGAATTCTTCAAGGGCCTCCTTTCCGTGGGTCCATATGATGAAGATGTCATCAATGTAGCACAAGTAGAGGAGGGGCACTAGGGGACGAGAGCTGAGGAAGCGTTGTTCTAAGTCAGCCATAAAAATGTTGGCATACTGTGGGGCCATGCGGGTACCCATAGCAGTGCCACTGTCTTGAAGGTATAAGTTGTCCCCAAATCTGAAGTGGTTGTGGGTGAGGACAAAGTCACAAAGCTCAGCCACCAGGCTTGCTGTGGCCTCATCAGGGATACTGTTCTTGACAGCTTGTAGTCCATCCTCATGTGGAATATTGGTATAAAGTGCTTCTACATCCATGGTGGCCAGGATGGTGTTTTCAGGAAGAACATCAATGCATTGTATTCCTCAGCTCTCGTCCCCTAGTGCCCCTCCTCTACTTGCGCTACATTGATGACATCTTCATCATATGGACCATTAGAATATCATCCAGATATGCAACCACATATTGGTCGAGGATGTCTCAAAGAATGTTGTTAATTAGGTACCGAAAGGCGGCAGGGGTGTTAGTAAGGCTGAGGGGCATTACTAAATATTCAAAATGCTGATACCTAGTCCTAAAGGCTGCCTTCCACTCATCCTCCACCCTGATGCAAACTAGGTTATATTCTCCCCTAAGATCCAATTTGGTAAACACCAAGCCAACCGTATTCTATCCAAAACCTCCAGAATTAACAGCAGTGGGTGCTGATTGAGTACGGTTATTTGGTTGAGCGCCCCGAAGTCCACACAAAGTCTCAGAGAGCCGTCTTTCTTTTTGACTAAGAATACCAGGGGGGCCTGCAGTGGAGGTAGAGTGGCAAATAAATCCTTTTCCTAGGTTTTCATGGATGTATTCTCTTAAGACTGCTAATCCTGGCTCAGACATGGAATGAGTGTGTCTGAATGGAATTTTAGCTCCAGGTTGAAGGTCTATGGAACAGGGGTGGCCAACCTGAGCCTGAGAAGGAGCCAGAATGTACTAATGTACATTGCCAAAGAGCCACAGGAATACATCAGCAGCCCCCCATCTCCCACCCACCAGCAGCACCGCCGATCAGCACCTAACGCTCCATTCCTGTGCCTCCCACCCGCCGCGATCAGCTGCTTTGTGGTGTGCAGGAGGCTCGGGGTGGGGGGTGGAGGAGGAGAAAGGGCACGGCAGACTCAGGGGAAGAGATGGAGGCCTTGGGGAAAGGAGTGGAGTGGGGCCTGGGCCTGGGGCAGAGCTAGCACCCTGTAGCACATTGGAAAGTTGGCGCCTGTAGCTCCAGCCCCAGAGTTGGCGCCTATACAAGGAGACACATATTAACCTTTGAAGAGCCGCATGTGGCTCCGGAGTCACAGGTTGGCCACCCCTGCTATGGAACAATCGTAATCACAATGCAGGGGCAATGTGGCTGCATTTCATTTTGCAGAGACCTCCTGGTAGTCTCAGTATGTTGTGGGGAGGAATGGTTTTTCATGGAGAGTTGGCATTTCTGGAACTGACAGAGTGTCCGCCACTGGGAGAAACCTCTGGGTGCATGAAGCAGTTTTCCGGCTTGGGTTCTAGGAGTCTGGGTTCTTGAAGTGGGAGGCAGTTCTTTCTACAGAAGCTCGATGGGAAAGAGATGGTGCCCTGGGACCACAGGTTATGGGGTTGTGCTGGATTAGACAGGGTGTCCCCAAAAATCAAGGTAAAATATGGGGAGCTGATAAGACTGAACTGTAGGACTTCTTGGTGTTCCCTAATCACCACTTCCAAAGATACAGTCTTCTGAGACACTGGGCCTGCTGTCAGTGGGGACCCATCCACTGTATCCACCATATCGGGGATGGTTTGGAGTTGTACTGGGAGGCACAGTTGCCAACTTTCACGCAGTAAATAAGCACCCCGACTTTCACAATAAGCCAAAAATCAAGCTAATCCCATTTCAAAACAAGGTCAAAACAAGCCAATGCCTAAGAACCCCAACACTCTATGTGACTAGATCCCCCCAGCGTGCAGTCTGGGACTGTGGTGGGCCTGCTGTGCGCCCCGACTCTCTCTCCCCATTGCCCCTGCTTGCTCCTTGCCACTGCTTTTCCCCCCCCTTGCCCCTGCTTGCCCCCCCCCCCACGACACATAATAAAAAGTGAATAGGGGGCTCCCTGGAGCTGCTCAAGGCCCTAAACAATTGCTTAGTCTGTTTATGCCTAGTACCAGCTCTGACTGAGGGCCTCCTAGTTGAACTTAACCTTGGATCTGTCAATGGTGGTGACCAGATTCGGGACCCCAGCCGAGCCTGAACCTGAGGTTTTCCTGTTACTGGGCTGGCGGAGATTTTGGCGGGGCACATGGATACTGCATGTCCTGCTCCTCCACGGTAGAAACAGGTATTCCTATTTTCGGTGCTCTTGCTCACCCAGGGACAGGTGGGGCTGCACCACGTCTATCTGCATGGGCTTGACCACCTTTGAGTCTGAGGGCTCAACCATGGGCAAGGGCGGAACGTAGACGGTGGCTTCCTGAGTTCCATTGTCATTCATGAAGCGTGGCGTCTATCCTGATACACAACTCCATAAAAGCCTCTAACTTGGCAGGATGGTCTACCTGTGTCAGCTTGTCCTCTAATTCATTGCAGCGACTGATGGACAAGTGTGACATCATTCCAGGAGGTGTCTATGGCCAAACATCTAAACTGGGTGACATAGGAAGGGGTTGACCCAGGGTTAGCTGGAGATCATATAAGGCAGTCTCCATTGTGTGAGCTTTATGTGAGTTGTCACACATGGGAGTAAACCCTTGCAGGAAAGAATCCCAGGTGGTCAGTGTGACATCCTGGCACCCCAATGTTCAGCACTATCATGTAATTAGGACATGTTTTGTACAAAGTCTGCCTTGTGAGGTATCATTCTAAAAGTTTTATCGTCATATGGGAAGTTATGAAGTTTGGCTACGTAGGTGTTACTGAAACTGATTGTGAGGTTGAAAACACCCACAAGCAGACTTTCAAGTACAACCGTAAAAAGGCCAAACAATGTTAATGGCTTATTGAGGAAAGGCACACAAGCATACGGATTATCCCAGGAACGGTGTACAATAGAAACCTCTCAGAGATAGCACTACACAATGGGAACTGTTTGATCCAGATCACAGCAAAAGAGCTTTCCAGCGAGTGGGAAGAAAATATAAAAGGGGGACAATGACATCATGCTGGTACCTCACTCTCCCTATAACAACACACCTGGAAACATAATAATAATAATAATAATATAATAATAATGGAGATATCCCATCTCCTAGAACTGGAAGGGACCTTGAAAGGTCATCGAGTCCAGCCCCCTGCCTTCACTAGCAGGACCAAGTACTGATTTTGTCCCAGATTCCCAAGTGGCCCCCTCAAGGATTGAACTCACAACCCTGGGTTTAGCAGGCCAATGCTCAAACCACTGAGCTATCCCTCCCCCCACGTGAGGGGTAAGGACTGAACTGTGGGAAGTGATGGTCTCAGGCTAGAAGGATTTTTAGCCTGTGTATGAAAACTTGGGAAAGCCAATATAGCTTGTGCCTTAAGAATCTGACAGCCTGTTTAGCACTCAGGGTGAGATTTCGCTAATTCATATCCTACACCTAGTGTGTTATGTGTGTTAAGCTCAGTTTGCGATTTTGTTCATTTACTAAGGTAAGTTTGCTATCACTTATAATCACTTAAAATCTATCAATTGTAGTTAATTAATTTGTTTTTGTTTTAGCTAAAACCAGTGTGTAGAAATTATAACTTGGGACAGAAAGCTGTTGCATACATAGGCACCAACTCTGTGGGTGCTCTGGGGCTGGGGAAAAAATGGTGGGTGCTGAGCACCCACCCACAGCCCCCCAACTCCCCTCCACCCCCCAGCACCTCCTGCCCACCAGCAGGCCCTGCCGATCAGCACATCCCCCTCCCTCCCCGTGCCTCCCACCTGTCGTGACCATCTGTTTCGCAGCATGTGAGAGGCTCTGAAGGGGAGGGAGAGGAGAGAGGACTCGGCGTGCTTGGAGAGGGGGGGTGGATTGGGGCAGAAAGAGGTGGGGTTGGAGTGGGGGGGGTGGGAAGAGGTGGGGTGGGGTGGGGGTGGGGCCTTGGGGGAAGGGTGGAGTGGGGGCAGGGCCTGGGGCAGAGCCAGGGGTCAAGTACCCCCCGGCACACTGAAAAGTCGACGCCTGTGGTTGCATCTCTCTCTCCACATTGAGGGAGGGGTCGACTTTTATGAGCGTACACTGTACAGTTCCCTGTGCAGCCAAGACGGTACAATTTTGGGTTTACATTCCAGAGGGGGGTGCAAGCCTTAGCAACTGGGAGGTGCCTTAGCTGAGGCTTCCCAGGCAGAGCTGATCTCAGCATGTGTGTGTGAAGCTGCAGCTGGGTGTGTCCCTGGGTGTGTGCTGGTGAAAGCAAGCTTGGAGAGCTTGGCAACTTATCACAGCACCACAGTGTGAGAGGGAGCCCAGGCTGGTGGGTCAGGCGGGCTCAGTGGTACCCCAGTTCCAAGTGGCACACTGGGAGGAACCCGTCACAGTCAGCACTGGGTGGTCCTGCTCTAAAAGGGGAGAGGCCCTGTGACATTCTATACCTTGGGGGAGCGACCTATAACCCCTATATTCCTTATTTATATATAATTGTGATATTGCATATAAAGCAGGCCATGTGCGGTATCAGGGGAAAGGTTATGATCTGCTGAAAGTCATTTTTCTATTTAAATATGTATCTCATTAATGCATATAAAGTTATGAGAATTGTGTTGTATTGTTGTCACTAAAATATGCTGTGGGTTTGGGAAGCACCCAGATACTAGCTCTCCAGAGACAGGGGAGGCAACCAACACCCGGGTGGGTGCTGAACAGACACCACCAGCCATTGTCCAGCAGAGGACCTACAATTCAATGACTCACTCACAGGAGCCACACCGGGGTATTGCTTTACCTTGTGACAGCAGTGCCCACTAGACATGCCTGGACTTGTGTTCTCCAAGCACATGCACTAAGGGTAGAAAACAGAACACAGGGGCCCCATGCTTCGCCTTTTCTCCTCCACCCACCTATGCTGCAAGGAACAAGGATACTCAGAAGACTGAAGACTCCAACAGACAAGATTGGGCCAGGTTTCAAGGGTGAAACCTGTGTATTATGACCTGCAGTATCCAGTGGGGTGAGAAAAACTCCTTAATTTAGATGTTACCCAGTCTAATAGAGTTGAGAGTTTAGACTCCGTGCTTATATTTTATTTTATTTTGGTAACTAACTCTGACTTTTTGCCTATCACTTATAATCACTTAAAATCTATCTTTTGTAGCCAATAAATTTGTTTAACTGTTTATCTTTACTAGAGAGTTTGCCTGAAGTGTTTGGTAAGTGTGCTTGCTCAGGTTTACAAAGGCTGCTGTATATCCACTTTCCATTGATGAACCAATTAATAAATTTGCCCTGCTTGTCTTGAGCAGTGCAAGGCGGTATATTCCTGGGGTACCATGCTGGAAGCTGGGGGGATTCGGCTGATGCCTTTCTCTGTGTGATTCATGAGTGGCTCCAGGAGCATTCATGCAATCTAGCTGGGTGTGGGGCTCCACATGCTGTTGTGCTGAGTGATCACAGCGCCTGGAGGGGGTTTGCTGCTTGTCATTAGCAAAGTGTTGTGAGAGACAACCCAGGCTGGAGAGAGTTCAGGGGGCACAGCGGTCCCACAGTCCCAGGCTGCACCCTGGGGATCCCATCACGGGCCCATGCTAGGGCCTCCTCGGCAAGCAAGCATCTGGTCTGTGGTGTATTCCTGGGGCTGGAGCATAAATAAGAGTCTACACTGGGTAACAGACGTGCAAACCTTGCTGTGGGTGCCATCATATCTCTCTGGTAATGGAACTCTGGGGCTGGTGTCGTAAGGGAGACAAGGGGATACCTGCAGCTGCTCTGAGGGCTGCAACTTGTTCCCGCAGGGAGCAATTTTCTGTTTGCAGATACCATACTTGATCCCTCAGCATCTGGTTCTCAGCCTGGAGGACAGCAATCTGTCCCCACAGACTCCTAGGCCCCTGGGGCATTGGTGTGGCAGCAATGTCCATACTCAGTTCAGGGGTTCAGCAACAAGTCCTGGAAGAGACTGAGAGGGTCTGAGCAAACTGTCAGGGCCCATACGTGGATGGTCTGATCTAATGGTCAAAGCCCAAAGTAGAGTTGGGGTTGGGGTCTGGAGTCACGCCAAGGGGGTCAGGGGTAGAAGCCATGCCGAGGATTAAAACTGGAGTCAATACTGGAGCCCGGACGAGGGAGCAGGAACAAGGAGTGGAACCCAGGCAAGCACTTGGTCTCAGGGCTCTGGCCAGTTCCAGGCCTAGCAACTATAGGGTTACCATACGTCCGGTTTTTCCTGGACATGTCCGGCTTTTTGGTAATCAAACCCCCGTCTGGGGGGAATTTCCAAAAAGCCGAACATGTCCAGGAAAAATACTCCCTGGCTTACCTTAGAGCGGGCGCTGGGGGCTGCTGTGCTCCCTGACTCCTGGGATCTGTAAGAGCCGAGCTGCCCGAGCGCTACCGGCTTCGGGCAGCCCCCATGCCTCTGGATCCTGCGCCCCCGGCCGAGCACTTCCCCTCCCGGGCTCCAGCTGTGCTGGGGAAGTGCCGGCCGGGGGCGTAGGGTCTGTGGGGAGCCCGGCAAACAATGAAGCCAGTAGCGCTCGTGCAGCCCTTTTCGCGTGGCTGGAAGGGAGGAGGGGGAGTTAGGGCGGGGACTTTGGGGAAGGGGCGGAGTTGGGGTGGGGGCGGGGGTGGGAAAGGGGCAGGCCAGGGCCCAGTGGAGTGTCCTCTTTTTTTATTTTTTAAATATGGTAACCCTAAGCAACTAGTTGCTCACAGCATGGATGTGTCAGGAAAGGGAAGCTTTATGCTAGAAGATGACAAGGTTAAGATTTTGGCACTGGGATTTTTATTAAAATTCATGGGCAGGATGTGGACAATAAACCATAAATCATGGAAGCCAGAGCCCTGCGGTGTGGGGCTGAAGCTGAAGCCCTGCATGGGGCGGGGAGCTGACAGCTGGAGGCCCATTGTGGGGGGGCTAACAGCCTGAGCCCCACTGGCCTGGGGGCGGACAGCTGGGGCCCTGCCACACGGGAGGGAGGAGGGTTTGAAGCTGAAGCGGAAGTCACGGAGTCTGTTAAAGTCACGGAATCGGTGACCAAATTGTATCCTTAGAGATGACCAATCAGCAGTTCAGCAGATTCCACAGTCAGTGAGTGTAGCCTCTGTTTGTGGGGCATAAGCTGCAGGTTCCCCACCTAGCCTGGCAGTCTGGTGCTGCAATGAGTAAGACTTGTGCTCAGCAACACTGCAGGCCCTGGTCTGACATTCTCACAGGTTCCCTGGGGAAAGAGTTCACAGAGCAGCTCCACATACGGCACCGCAATGAACTGTAGGCCAGGCACCCAGAAGTCTCTCCTGAGGGAGTACAATGCCAGTGTGGACCCAGCAACTCAAGTTTTGTTTTGTAGCGTCTCTGTTCTCGCTTGCGCTATGGTAACGCTAGTTAACTCTGCGGTGAAGATGGACCCAGAGCCAAAGGTCCATGTGTGAACTCCTGAGGCTCCTTGATGTTTGAGAAAACAGTCACGAGAACTAGTGAACGAGAGCAATGGTAGTAAAGACATCTTGGAAACAAACTGCATCTTTATTTGTCTTGCAGTGGTGCCAAGGCCCCAGCCAAGATCAGGTGAGCCCCATGGTGCTAGGCGCTGTACATATACATAGGAAGAGTCCCTGCCCCGAAGGGTTTACAATCTAACTGGACAGACAGAGGAAGAACCAGTATCCCCATTCACAAATGGGAAACTAAGACAGAGCACGGTACAAAGATCATACAGAGAGTCTGTGGCAGAGCCAAGAACTGAAACCAAATCTCCCAAATTTCCGGCCAGTGCTTTAATCACAAGACCAACCTCTGTCTCTGTGTGGCCAGCTGCCAGGGGAAGACTCAACTGGATTGTCACTAGCTCACTTGCAAAGAACAAGAAATTGGGCTTGTCCCTTTTTATTCCATTCTGAGCTATAAAGGCCTAAAGGGATTTTGAAAACTCCACTTGTCTTTCCCCTCAAGCTATCAGGACTATCCTGTTTGGTCATCCCTAATTTTGCTACATGCCACCTTAGCGGGTGGCAGAAATGGAGCAGAAGCCTTCTCAGATCTCAGTTCAAGGGGTGGGGCTTTGCATCGTTAACAAAGATATCCTTCCTCCCAACTGTGGTGTTGTATTTACACCTGTGTAACTCAGTGTTACTGAACTCTCCGTCCCTCCTCAGTTGCTGAGGCTTCACATACTCGGAAGCAGAGATATCAGAATCTTCTCAGGAAAAACAAGACAGACGAGACCTGGATTTCTAAGCTAAACAACCAGCAAAATTTTAAAAAACCCCAAACTCTCAGGTCATCACCATTCTTTACACAGACAAAAACAAGAAACACGGCAGATTGTTTATTTGCAGCTCACTTGTAACCTGTTTCTCTGAACACTATTGTGGTTCCTGTCCTACTTTTGAGTAGTTTTGCTGAATGGGGGAAAAATCCTTCCAGAGGCCCAACATCTTAAAATTAACCATGCTACCATGTTACAAGGGACGCGTTGCCTTTGGAGCACTAACTGTGGAGAAGGCAACTCCCAATTTGAAGAAGGAAACTTGCATTTAATGTTTTTCATGTTTCTGTCCTCACAGCCCCCCCTCTGCTGGTGAGATCACTTGCTGACGTTGGTGGAAGAATTAATTTCATCTGAGGAAGATAAGCAGAGAAAATATGTATTAATTAGAGAGCTAGTAACTAAAGATCTGCTGTACATCCGTGTAGGTACGCAAATGCTTCAGCCAGCCCAACCAGTAACATCCGTTCTCATGTGGTTCGTGGTGGATTCAAGGGAGGTGAGCTGAAGAAACAGTGGGGGAAAGCTAGATGAGAAGGGAAACAAAGTAGGTCAAACCTTCCGAGAGCTCAGAAAACCTCTGGGGAGGAGAGAGAGAGATGGGGTCTCTCGGGGAAGAGAGACTGGGGAGAAGGAAACCCGAAAGAAAGGAGAAGGGGAGTGGGATCCTGGAGAGGACAAGGGTGAGCCTGCTGTCTGGCTCCTGGAGACTGGGCAATCTAATATACTCAAATTCCTATCTACTATGAATAAGCAAATAGTACGCATATTTGGTGGCCCAGCATGGGCAGGTCTGGCAGGACCCTCCACAGAGCAGTCTCTGCACCGCAAGGGGTGAAATTAATGCCATTAGCCATGATGGGAGGTGTCATGTCTAGACTCAAATATCTCCAGTGAGCTAGGCTACTTGTCTCACTGTAGATTACAAGCACTTAGCCATATAGTCACCTCTGAATCTGGGGTGGGGGAAGGGAAGTGGGGTTAATTTGGATACCTACCACAAAAGGCAACGTCATCGTAAATGTCAGTGTCCCTATGATAGAAAAGAACAAGGTACTGTGAGATTTACAGCCTTTGAACAGCTGTTTTGCTTCGCTCATGTGTCTCTGGGAAGCCATGGATAGGCAGAGGCATAGTCACATGGGCATAGTCCACAAGTTTAAAAAGCTTTAAATACAGAGCATAGGAACATGGGAATAGCAAGACCAGATCAGACCCAAGGTCCTTCTAGACCAGTATCCTGTCTCTGACTGTGGCCAGCCATAGGTGCTGGAACTAGGGGTGATGGCATATAGTAGTAATAACAACCCAAATACATGGTTTCTGCCTTCAGCACCCCCACAATAAAAATTGTTCCAGCACCACCGTGGCCAGCACCCAATGCTTCAGAAGAAGGTGCGAGGAAACGCCACCGCAGTAGACAATTATGAAATAATCATCCCATAGTGGAATTTTCTTCCTAAGCTCCATCCATTCAAGGCTGGTGTATGCCCTGACACAGGGGGGTATACATTTCCAATGTAACAATGGGTGTTCTCATTATCCATAGTAAAGGTCCGGTCCTTTTGTGAATCCTCCAGGGCTCTTGGTCTCAGTGATATCTAGTGACAGCTAGTTCCATGGGTTAATTTTGTATCATGTATTTCCTTTTATCATTTCCCAATGTCTTGCATTATAAGAAAGGGCAAATAGGAATGGGTGTCTGACTTTCTCTAAGCCATTTGTTATTTTCTGTTCCTCTCTCATGTCCCTTCTGATTTGTCTCCTGTCTGGATTTAACTGTCACTATATTTTCAATCTTGTTTCACAGGAGAGGTTTCCAGGCCTTCAAATCAGTTTTGTGGCCTGTCTCCGAACCTCCCTAAGTACCATTGTGATCATCTAGTCTGACCTCCTGCACATCACAAGCCACAGAACCTCACCCAGCCTCTCCTGCAATGGACCCAGAACCTCTGGCTGAGTTACTGACATCCTCAAATCATGATTTAAAGACTACAAGTTACAGAGAATCCACCATTGACACTAGTTTAAATCAGCAAGTGACCCGTGCCCCATGCTGCCGAGGAAGGCAAAAAACCACAGGGTCTCTGCCAATTTGACTGCGGGGAGAAATTCCCTCCTGACCCCAAATATGGTGATCAGTTAGATCCTCAGCATGTCGGGAAGACCTACCAGCCAGACACATGGAAAGAATTCACTGAAGTAACTCAGAGCCTTCCCCTTTTTATATATACTGGCATTATAGCATTTTCAGCATTATCTTCAGTCACATTCCTTATGCAAGCTAATATTGTGTTAGAACCTAGCAATCTGTAGGATCTAGCAGACCTGTGTACCACCTATATTGCTATGGGGGTCAGAGACCTGGACCCTCTTATAGGCAGACTTGGAACAGCTAGAGGCAGGCCATATGCACTGTCAGTACCAAATCCTGAGCATCAAGTGGTTTAACTGTGCATAATGTCACAGTCTCGCAAAGACTTGGCCTTCCTTCAACTGCTCATTATATTCAACAGCGGTGTTACAGGTTCTTCAGCTGTATGGCCAGGATGGACAGAAATATCCCTGCACCCTGAGCTCTCAAACTCTGCATTGACAGGCGAAGGGGTGCGCGCTCTGACCCTACCTGGTGACGGGCCACCCCATAGATTCATGGATTCACAGGATTGAACCACATCTGGGAACTTCACTACAAGATGCCAAGAGCAACCATCTGGGGTCACTTTGGCTGGCGCAATGGTCCTTGGTGGACTACGTGTGATTGATAATGAATGTGTATGAGTCATTTAATCATCCCCTCCAATATCCACTATGGTGCTTTTGTCAATGGCGAATTCCATCTGCCATTGTGCTACCCATTCACCATCCCTCTAAAGCTCCTCACATTCTTCTCTAGTCTTGAGTAACCTACATCATGTTGTGTCATTTATAAAGGGCATTCACCCTCTTTTCAAGACCACTACTAAGGCTATGAAATACCACTGGTCCTATTACAGGGATTTGGGACGTCCCCTGTTGAACCTTTCCTGTGCTGAAAACTGACCACTGATTCCTCCGCTTTGTTTTTGTCTCAGGCAGCTTCTGATCCATGACAATACATCACCTCTCAGATCACAACTACTTCCTTTCCCTTCCCTTCCATTCCCTTTCCTTCTTTTGTAGCCTCATTGGTGAGACTTTGTCAGAGGCTTTTTGAATGTCCAAATAAATTACGTCAAAATTACATCATCTAAAAGTCTCCTTTATCCATTTTTCTCACTCACAGAAGGAATCCTCCAGGCTGGAGAGTGACAGGTGGGCTAAGCATGCTCACAAAAGTCACAGGAGGAGCTGATAGGCTAAAGATATTGGGCACAAATCCTCAAAAATTTCAGTGAGGGGGTAGGTGCCTAAATACCTTTGAGATCTGCGCCTTGGTGCCTTCCAGGCTCTGCCCATATAACCCTAGGGACTGTAGAACCCCCCAGTCTGCTGCGTGACAGGGAGGGTCCCTTACAGGTTGCTGAGTGAATGGGCTGATGTGGGCTACTCTCTGTGTGTTGCCATCAGTGTCAGACCATTCAGGTCACTGGACAGAGCTGGGCAGTGTCCAGAACTCCCGGACAGACCAACCCGTCGTGGGGATTTGCTCATCTCCAATATATCAGTTTGATCCAGTATGTTCCCTTGTGACACCTGAAATACCTGACAGCATCTCAGCTTTGTTACCTGAAAAGGCCCGGTGCAGGATGGTCTACCCTGGACATCCTTAGACTAATGCAGATTAAAGGGTTTTTCAGATGATTTCTTTGTGGCAACGTACTACTCTCCCATCTCCACAGCCTGACCTGTTCTCCTGGGGTAGTCCCAGTGAGCTGTGTCATTCCACTATGTTTCAGTGATGCCTAATATATCAAGGTCATAAGAACATAAGAATGGGCATAGTAAGTCAGACCAATGGTCCATCTAGTCCAGTATCCTGTCTTCCAACAGTGGCCAGAGTCAGATGCTTCAGAGGGAATGAACAGAACAGAGCATTTATTAAGTGATCCATCTCCTGTCATCCAGTCCCAGCTTTTGGAAATCAGAGTTTTAGGGACACCCAGAGCCTGGGGTTACATCGCTGACCATCTTGGCTAATAGCCACTGATGGACCTGTCCTCCAGGAACTTATCTAATTCTTTTTTGAACCCTGTTATAGTTTGGGCCTTCACAACATCCTTTGGCAATGAGTTCCACCGTGTTGTGTGAAGAAGTACTTCCCTGAGTTTGTTTTAAACCTGCTGCCTCTTAATTTCTTTGGGGGACCCCTGGTTCTTCATTGGCTGACCCCTGGTTCTTGTATTATGAAAAAGAGTAAACAACATTTCCTTATTCACTTTATCCACACCTGTCATGATTTTATAGACCTCAATCATATTCCCCCTTAGTCATCTCTTTTCCAAGCTGAACAGTCCCAGTCTTTTAAATCTCTCCTCGTATGGAAGCTGTTCTATACCCCTAATAATTTCTGTTGCCCTTTTCTGAACCTTTTCCAATTTCAATATATCTTTTTTGAGATGGGGCGATCACATCTGCATGCCATATTCAAGATGTGGGCGAACCATGGATATATAAATCCATGGTTCGCCCACATCTTGAATATGGCATGCAGATGTGATCACCCCATCTCAATCATCTCTATATAAAGAGGCAATAAGATATTTTCTCTTATCTGTCCCTTTCCTAGTGATTCCCAACATTCTGTTCACTTTTTTGACTGCTGCTGCACATTGAGTGGATGTTTTCAGAGAACTATCCACGACTTCAAGATCTCTTTCTTGAGTGGTAACAGCTAATTGAGACCCCATCATTTTATATGTGTAGCTGGTATTATGTTTTCCAATGTGCATTACTTTGCATTTATCAACAATGAATTTCATCTGCCATTTTGTTGCCCAGTCACCCCGTTTTTGTGAGATCCCTTTGTAACTCTTTGCAGTCTGCTTTGGACTTCACTATGTTGAGTAGTTTTGTATCATCTGCAAATTTTGCAACCTCACTGTTTACCCCTTTTTCCAGGTCATTTATGAGTATGTTGAATAGGACTGGGCCCAGTACAAATCCCTGGGGGACACCACTATTTACTTCTCTCCATTCTGAAAACTGACCATTTATTCCTACCCTTTGTTTCCTATCGTTTAGCCAGTTACCAATCCATGAGAGAACCTTCCCTCTTATCCCATGACAGCTTACTTTGCTTAAGAGCCTTTGGTGAGGGACCTTGTCAAAGGCTTTCTGAAAATCTAAATACGCTATATCCACTGGATCCCCCTTGTCCACATGCTTGTTGACTGCCTCAAAGAATTCCAGTAGATTGGTGAGGCATGATTTCCCTTTACAAAAACCATGTTCACTATTTCCCAACAAATCATGTTCATCTATGCGTCTGCTAATTCTGTGTTTTACTATAGTTTCAACAAATTTGCCTGGTACTGAAGTTAGGCTTACCGGCCTGTAATTGCCAGGATCGCCTCTGGAGCCTTTTAAAAAAATCAGCATTGCATTGTTTATCCTCCAGTCATCTGGTCCAGAGGCTGATTTAAATGATAGGTTACATACCACAGTTAGTAATTCGTAGGGTGACCAGATGTCCCGATTTTATAGGGACAGTCCTGATTTTTGGGTCTTTTTCTTATATAGGGTCCTATTATCCCCAACACCCTTTCCCAATTTTTCACACTTGCTGTCTGCAGGGCCGGCTCCAGGCACCAGCCTAGCAAGCATGTGCCTCGGGCGGCCAATGAAGAGGGGGGCGGCACGTCCAGCCGTTCAGCGGCGGGGCTGTCACTCCCTCTTGGAGTGAAGGACCTGCTGCTGAATTGCTGCTGTAGAATGAAGCGGCGGTAGAGCTGCCGCCGCTTGTGATCACAGCTTTTTTTTTTTTTCTGCTTGTGGCAGCAAAAACGCTAGAGCCAGCCCTGGCTGTCTGGTCACTCTAGTAGTTCTACAATTTCACATTTGAGTCCTTCAGAACTCTTGGGTGAATACCATCTGGTTTTGGTGACTTATTACTGTTTATCAATTTGTTCCAAAATCTCCTCTATTGACAGGTCAATCTGGGACAGTTCCTCAGATTTGTTATCTAGAAGGAATGGCTCAGGTTGGGACTTTCTCTCACATCCTCTGCAGTGAAGACTGATGCAAAGAATTCATTTAGCTTCTCTGCAACAGCCTTGTCTTCCCTGAATGTTCCTTTAGCACCTTGATTGTCCAGTGGCCCCACTGATTGTGTGGCAGACTTCCTGATTCTGATGTACTTAAAAATAGTTTTGCTGTTAGTTTTTGTGTCTTTTTGTAGTTGCTTTTAAAATTCTTTTCTGTCCTCCCTGATTATACTTTTACACTTGACATGCCAGAGTTTACGTTCCTTTTTATTTTCCTCACTAGGATTTGACTTCCAATTTTTAAAGGATGCCTTTTTGCCTCTAACTGCCTGTTTTACTCTGTCGTTTAGCCATGGTGACATTTTTTGGTCCTGTTACTGTTTTTTTGTTGTTTTTTATTTGGGGTATACATTTAGTTTGAGCTTCTATTATGGGGTTTTTAAAACATTTCATGCAGCTTCCCGGCATTTCACTCTCCTGACTGTTCCTTTTAACATCCATTTAACTATTGTCCATTGTCAGCTATTCTGGTTAATCTTTAGAGCTTGAAAAAAAATTTCTAACCAAGAGAAAACAAGAGGGAAAGGTATCTGTACTCACAGCTGCAGCAGCGCCATCCTGGGGACGTAGCCATCTGGAACAGACAGGAGAATGGACACATTTAATGGAAATATAAATTCTCACCCAGGCAGCGAAGGAATCAGGCAAGCAGACCCCTAGGGCCACAATCCCAGCAGAATGTCCACTCTCAGAGTGGGCAGCCTAGCAGTGCAGGACATGGATGCACAGACCTGGGCTGTATGGGGTTGGTGTAAGTGATCTGGGTGTGCAAGGGAGGAGAGGAACCAAAACCAGGACTGGCCTGAAGAAGCTAAGCTGGATCCCATGTTGAGCAGCCAGTGTGGCCTCTGGCAGTGGCCAAAGGGGGCAGCAAAGTGAGAGACAAATGTTTGATCTAGGGAAGCCCCACTCAGCGTGCCCTGTTGGCTGGACTCTCCCTAGCAAAGTCTGACAGTCTAGGAAGGGAAACCCCGCGACCCCGCGCTGAAGGGCAGGGAAGAGTCTGCCTCGGCTGGGGGTAGCCACGGGACCAAGAAGAAGGTCCAGTGTGTGGCAGGTCCCTGACATCTGGTGGCTCCAAGGTACATTTCATCAGAATGTGCATGAGTGGAAATAGGGCTATTGCGAGTCTTGTGGCCAGGGGCAACGAGAACTCCGATAGGCTGGAGTTTTCAGACCCCAGGATTCAAACCATCCTGAGCATCCCTTTCCCATCCTCCTCCAACCCATTCATCCCTTTCCCTTTTCCTTTCCCCAGGCTCCATCTCTCCATTCCCAAGATCTCCAGCCCACCAGCAGCCCCCCTCTTAAAGACACGTTGTGCACAGCACGGACATCGCACTCGGTTGGGCTCCGGCTCTTGGCTGTGCCGGGAATGAGATGAAAGCTGCCCTCCCCCTCACTCGGGCAAACACACATCCCACCAGGAAGCCCTGGAGCTCCTACTATGTGCAGGCTGCAGCTGGCCCAGGAGAGATGCCAGACTGTGTGCAGCCAAGGCCTCCAGCTGGTTTTCAGCAAATGCTGGGGCTGTGGGGAAGGAAAGGCAGGACACTGAGCTGAGCTTTTTGGCCCCTAAACTTGGAAATGTTTGAGATCTAGGATAAAACTTGGCTCTGTTCCACCCAGTGGCAGATTTCACAGTCTCGGGGCATAGATTTTCCTTCAGTTCAAAAGTCAGGTATGAAGCCAGGTGTTTTACTGCCAGGAGCTGCCGAAAGAGCCATTAATAGCTCATCTCTATATCTGCCTCGCTGGCATGTATACCACAGCCACATAACCACCCCCGCTCGGTGTGGTGCTGTCTCCCTCCAGTGGTGGCTGGGTCACAGGGAGAGGTTGATGCACCTCCTACAGCCATGGCTAACAGAGCTGGGGGTGTTAGTTCAGGTGCTAGCAGTGCCGGCTTTTTAGAGTGACCCGCCCGAGAAGCATGGCATTACACCGGTCACCGGAGTGCCTCAGACTTACACTTCCACTGGTTGTTCCGGCAGAGTATTCTCTCGGGACTCGTTAACTGAATGACGTCCAGAATCTCTCCTCGTTTAAGCGGCAGATTCTTCCCTCCCCCTTTCTTCTCAGCCACGTTGGGATCGACCATCATTCGGGTCAGAGCGCGGATTTCCCCTTCGAACTGTAACGTGAGCAGGAAGGAGACACGCTGGAAATGGCTCCATGGCTCGAGGTGCCTGTCTGAGGGGAGTGCAGGCCAGACAGCTCTGTCATGGCAGTGTCATTCCTCGTGGGGGTGGGGGGTCACTCCCAGGAGGCCGGGTGGTCTAGGAACTGTTTCCCCAGCCGTGGTGACCTAGTTTAACATATAATCACTTTCCCGGTAGGTGGATGGAGTTGGGGGCACAGCGGCCCTGAAGGTGCCTCCATGCTTAGGCCAGGCTCCGTTTTACAGGCCCTTGTTTCTCACAACTGGCACTAACCGTCATCCCTGACAGGAGCGCACCCATCACTAGCATGTCACTCCCCATACACGCTGCAGGAGCTGCCGACAGCCACAGGGAGCAATCAGGGACGACACTCATGGACGTTGTGACTGTAGTAGGCCAAGAGCGGCACTGAACAGGGACTGTGGTTGGGATTTGAGTCCCGCACAAGTCCAGCTCGCATGGTCAGAGTACCAAAATGGACCAGCAGACTTCGCATCAGTCATCACCTCATCTGAGAACGGGAGGGAATCCACGGAGAGGCTGGGTCCTGCGGTTACTGGTGCTCTAGAGCTACTGGGGAGCAGCGGGGAAAGTCCCTTCCTTCTGGAGAATGGGTTGGCGCTAAAAGTGCTGGACTAAGCATCAGGAGACCTGGGCTCTAATCCTCGCTCTACCAGGCTTGTTACATTCTGTGCCTTGTTCCCCATGGGGCAATGGCCCTAGAGCTGCTCAGAATGCTTTTCCTTTGGATTCATCGAAATCTAAACGTTTCACAGGAATGTGGCGATGTTGATGAAATTTCAGTGGGAATGGAGGCAGGTTTCTGAGGGAAGCCGGCCTGGTTTCCTGTCAGCTCTCTCATCTTCCCAGCCCCCTGACTGGGGGGCAGCTGTGGAGCTGGGACCCTGGAAGTCTCTGCTTAAGCTGGGATTCTTGGGGCTTTTAGGATGGGAGCCGGGAGCCGGGGAAATATTTTGAAAAGGTTGGAACATAACCTTGTTTTGATTTTTTCTAAGCAGCGTTGAAAATCTCAGTCCGTGGGAAACTGACATTTCGAGATATTGTTCTGATGTGGAACAATTCCTTTTTTAATTTTGGAATTTTCCCTGGCAGGGAATTCTGGGCTCTGACTCTGCTACGGATAACACTGTCCTACCTCATCAGGTAAATTCCTGAACTCGAGGCCTGGTCCCTGTTAAGGGAATTTGCCCTTTTGCAACTTCATCGATGTAGTCCCTGGTCCAAACCTCTAATATAGACGTCCTGCACTGGCACAAAGTGGGGTGTAATTTGGTAACTTGCTTAATACGTGTCTTTGTGCTGACCTCATGCATCCATAATAGGGGTTGGCACACAGCCCCACTCACCCCCTCCCCACATCCCTACTCAATCCCCTCATCCCCTCCCCACAACCCTGCTCGCCCCCGTCATCCCCTCCCACGACCCCGCTCGCCCCATCATCCCCTCCCACGTCCCCGCTCGCCCCCGTCATCCCCTCCCCACGACCCCGCTCGCCCCCGTCATCCCCTCCCCACGACCCTGCTCGCCCCTGTCATCCCCTCCCACGTCCCCGCTCGCCCCGTCATCCCCTCCCCACAACCCCGCTCGCCAACGTCACCCCCTCCCACAACCCTGCTTGCCCCCATCATCTCCTCCCATGTCCCCGCTCACCCCTGTCATCCCGTCCCACATCCCTGCTCGCCCCCTTCACCCCCTCCCCACGTCCCCACTCAATCCCATCATCCCCTCCCCACAACCCCACCCGTCCCCGTCATCCCCTCCCACATCCCTGCTCACCCCCTGCTCACCCCCGTAGTCCCCTCCCCACATCCCCACTCGCCCCCGTCATCCCCTCCCACATCCCCGCTTGCCCCCTTCATCCCCTCTGAAGTCCCCACTCACCCCCGTCGTCCCTCCCCACATCCCCGCTCACCCCCGTCGTCCCCTCCCCACATTCCCGCTCACCCCCGTTGTCCCCTCCCCACATCCCCGCTCACCCCCGTTGTCCCCTCCCACATCCCCGCTCACCCCCATCATCCCCTCCCCACAACCCCGCTCACTCCCGTCGTCCCCTCCCACATCTCTGCTCGCCCCTGTTGTCCCCTCCCACGTCCCCACTCGCCCATGTTCACCAATGTCATCCCTTTCCGTGTCCCTGTTCACTTGTCTTCCCCTCCTATGTCCCCACTCACCCCCGTCATTCCCTCCTACGTCCCCGCTTGCCCCTGTCATCCCCTCAGACATCTCCACTCACCCTGTCATCCCATCGCCATGGCCTTACTTGCCCCCGTCTTCCCCTCCCATGTTCTCGCTCGCCCCCTGTTGTCCTCTCTCATGTCCCCTCTCCCCCCCGTCGTCCCCTCCCCATGTCCCCGCTCCACCCATCGTCCCCTCCCACGTCCCCACTCACCCATGTCCTCTCTTACCCCCATCATCCCCTCTCATGTTCCCTCTCACCCCCCATCTCTCTTCATCTCCCTTCTTCCAGCCTCCTCCCAGATCGTGGCCCATTTCCCCCATATCCACCCATTACTGTGCTCTCTCCACAGCCCCATACCCCTGCACACAGCCCTGCTCCCCCTCGCACCCTGACACAGCCTCATTCCCCAGCAACTCCTCCCCCACGCCACGGCCCACTATCCCAGTCCACTTTCGCACGTTGACCGTAGGCCACGTCTCAGGAAGCAGACTGTGTATATGGGAGGGAAGCAGCGTCGCATGGTGCGAGGGCACATTGAAGAATGTGGCATGGGAGGAGGCTGGGGGCAGAGAGCCTGTGGGGATGAAGAAGCTCTGCAGGGGATGCGGTGGAGGAAAAGCACCCAAATCAGCCATGGCTCTGACAGAGGGAAAGGATGGCCCAGTGCTTTGGGCACTAGCTTGGGAGGCAGGAGGCCTCGCTGCAGTTCCTGCTGGCCTACAGAGGTTCTGGGGGCCCTTGGGCAAGTCTCTGTGCTCAGCTCCCCATCGGCAACCTGAGGCTAGCAGCATTGCGCGGGCGGGGAGGTTATGGGGATACACATGTTAAAGACTGGGAGGTGCTCATATAGCATCAGAGACTGTAAGGCCAGGATGGATCTCTAAGATCAGCCCTCACCTCCTGCCTAGCACTGGCCAGGGACTGGCTGTGCTGTAGTGGGGCCGGATCACGCCGGAATGGCAGACCAGCACTTTGGCTGCATGGGGGAGCCGTTTTGTTGTCAGAAGGGTGTCCTCTGCAGAGCACGACCTCGCAAGTACGGGGGGTGTTAGGTCACGCTGGTGGGGGTGTTCTGGCAGATGGTTTCACCACTGGGAACCTGACACTGTTATTTCTTCCCTGAGCCCATCACTTCTAGGGTTACCATATTTCTACAAGCAAAAAAGAGGACACTGGGGGGGGGGAGGAGCCCCGCTCTAGCCCCGCCCCAGCTCCACCCCCATCCACTCCCTCCCACTTCCCACCCCCTGATTGCCCCCCTCAGAACCCCCAACCCCCCGCTCCTTGTCCCCTGACTGCCCCCTCCTGGGACCCCTGCCACTAACTGCCCCCTAGGATCCCACCGCTTATCTAAGCCCCCCTGCTTCTTGTCCCCTGACTGCCCCCTCCTGAAAATGCCCTACTACCCTACCTGTCCCCTGACTGCCCCGACCCTTATCCACACTCCCACCCCATATTCAAACCCCTGCCCCCAGACAGACCCCTGGTGACTCCCATGCCCTATCCAACTGCTCCCTGCCCCCGACAGGACCCCCAGAACTCCTGACCCATCCAACCCCCTCTGCTACCTGCCTGCCTCGACCACTCTCCACACCCCTGCCCCCTGACAGCCCTCCCAGAACCCCAGACCCATCTAACCCCCCCTGCTCCCTGTCCCTGACTGTCCCAAACCCTCTCCACACCCCTGGCCCCCTGACAGCCCCTCCAGACCCATCTAACCCCCCCACTCCCTGTCCATGACTGTCGCAACCCCTCTCCACACCCTTGCCCCCCTGGTACCCCCCCCCCCCCAAAACTCCCGACCCATCCAACCCCCCCTCCCTGTCCCCTGACCAGGGCCAGCTTTAAAGAGCCCAGGAATCGGGCTGCGCTCCGGCCGGGGTTGCAGGGCTTGGGGTCGGGCCGGAGGTGCTCAGCCGGCGCTGCTGGGGCCCGGGCCGGGTCCGGGCCGGGGGTGCTGGGGCCCGAGCCGGGCCGGGGGTGCTGGCGTGCTGGGGCCCGGGCCGGGCGTGCTGGGGGCCGGGCCGGGGGTGCTGGGGCCGGCGCTGCTGGGGTCCGGGCCGGGGGTGCTGGGGCCCGGGCCGGGGGTGCTGGGGCCCGGGCCGGGGGTGCTGGGGCCTGGGCCGGGGGTGCTGGGGCCTGGGCCGGGGGTGCTGGGGCCCGGGCCAGGCTGGCGCTGCTGGGGCCTGGGCCGGGCCGGGTCCGGGGGTGCTGGGGCCGGCGCTGCTGGGGCCTGGGCCGGGTCCGGGGGTGCTGGGGCCGGCGCTGCTGGGGCCCGGGCCGGGGGTGCTGGGGCCCGAGCCGGGCCGGGGGTGCTGGCGTGCTGGGGCCCGGGCCGGGCGTGCTGGGGGCCGGGCCGGGGGTGCTGGGGCCGGGGGTGCTGGGGTCCGGGCCGGGGGTGCTGGGGCCCGGGCCGGGGGTGCTGGGGCCCGGGCCAGGCTGGCGCTGCTGGGGCCTGGGCCGGGCCGGGTCCGGGGGTGCTGGGGCCGGCGCTGCTGGGGCCTGGGCCGGGTCCGGGGGTGCTGGGGCCGGCGCTGCTGGGGCCCGGGCCGGGGGTGCTGGGGCCCGAGCCGGGCCGGGGGTGCTGGCGTGCTGGGGCCCGGGCCGGGCGTGCTGGGGGCCGGGCCGGGGGTGCTGGGGCCGGGGGTGCTGGGGTCCGGGCCGGGGGTGCTGGGGTCCGGGCCGGGGGTGCTGGGGCCGGGGGTGCTGGGGCCTGGGCCGGGCCGGGTCCGGGGGTGCTGGGGCCGGCGCTGCTGGGGCCCGGGCCGGGTCCGGGGGTGCTGGGGCCGGCGCTGCTGGGGCCCGGGCCGGGGGTGCTGGGGCCGGCGCTGCTGGGGCCCGGCCCGGGCCGGCGCTGCTGGGGCCTGGGCCGGGCCGGGTCCGGGGGTGCTGGGGCGCGGGCCGGGTCCTGGCCGGTGCTGCTGGGGCCGCCGGGCGCCGCTTGGCCAGGGCCGCGCCTCCCCGGAGCTCTCCTCCTCCTCCCCCCCAGCTTACCTGCTGCTGCCGCCGGCCTGCCCCTGCTTCATTTCGAGCTTCGCGGGAATCAGGGGAGCAGGGGGCGGAGCGTTCAGGGGAGGGGAGGAGGGGGAAGATAGCTGCGGGGCCAGCGGAGTGGTAAGGCTGCAGGGGATGGGGGGAGCCGGGAAGGGGCTTTGGCTGCCCAGCGGCACTTGGCCGCTGCTTTTCGATCTATAAATAGCCGACTGGGGAAATCCCGGACATTTTTAGATTTTTAAAAATCCCCCCCGGACGGCTATTTATAGAACGAAAAGCCGGACATGTCCGGGGAAATCCGGACATATGGTAGCCCTAATCACTTCTGCTTGAGCTAGGGCAGATCTTGTAGTGGGGGACCTAAGACCGTTAAGTCTAAGCTAACGAAGACTTTGGTCTGGGTTTCTATTGAGCATTGTTTTATAGAGGAGAGCTCTCTCTAGCTTTGTATGAAATCCCTCTGCCAGAGGGCAGCATCCTCACTGTGGCTGCAGGAGGGGACTGAATGACTGACTGCACCTCATGGAGGGATTGCTCTGAAAAAGGGCCCATTGCTGCTCACCTTGAATTTCTTCCGAAATTCCTTGTCCGCCTGCTCTTCTTTCTTGCACTGTTTGAGATTCTTCCCATGTTTCCCGCTTAGCTTTGAAATCTGGGATTTTCTGCAGAGCCAGGAAAAGTCACAGTGATCTTCCGGAATGTTCAGGAGACCAAGTGTTTTCCACCCCCGCCCCCCAATCCTCCCTTGTCATCCATGGCAATAACACCGCATCCCATTTCCACTGCTGGGGATGCCCCACTACAGCCCAGGGTCTCCATCCGTCCAGGGCTTTGGGGCTGCATTCCAAACCAGCCGAGAAGTTAAACTGTTTGGGCCGGATTCTCCACTTGGTTCTGTGTCAGCTTTACGCTAGCGCAATGGAGCACAGAATCAGTGCCTTTGTGTTGAAGTTCGTCGGCCCAGCCGTGTGTTCAGGTATTTACTCCGGCACAGAGCCAGAGTGAAACATCCCCGGCCTGTTTTGCACTCCCGTGCTCTGGTGTAAATGACTGTGCAAGAGGCAGGGCTATAGTGAATCGAGCCCGTAGATGGCCTGGAGAATCATTCCGCACCGATCCCTGTTCTAAGCTAAGATATATTCCATGCAAAGGACCACAGCAAGCCCTGGCTTTGATGCAGGGTGAAGGTAAAGAAACTACAACTGGAAATTCCAAAGGTGAAGGCTCAATTCCTGTCTTTAACTCCGCCCAGGTGGGGGCCTCTTGATCAAAGTTGAACTGCAAAGTCAAATGTGGGGTTATAACCATCAGGCTTCTTTATGATACAGACTGTTTTCTGATATTAGAGCTACCGGGCTCTCACTTCCATCTGAATAACGAGGACTCGGAGAACCAATGCCCCACCAGAACCCTGAGACTGAGCCAGCAATCCCATGGGCTATGAGCAGGGGGTTGGACAAGATGACCTCCTGAGGTCTCTTCCAACCCTAATATTCTATGATTCTATGGGGAGAGCGGGTCAGGAATTTTTCATCCAAATAGTGGGAAATGCAGCTTTTTGGTCATTCAGAATTTTCAGTGGGAAAATCTCAATCTCAAATCTTTGCTGAATTCTTAATTTTCCATCAGAAAAAGTAAAACAAAGTATTTCATTTCAGGTAGGGCCGAAACATTTGGGTTTGTTGAATTTTAATACAGCCAAATGCACAGTTATACATAGGGTCCTACCAAATTCATGGCTGAGTTTACCAAGCAAAAATCATGTTACTTCTATGCAGTTGCCTTTATCAACCAAACAGTGCTTCCCTTCTGCCTGCCCAGATTGGCCAGAGGACGGGGAACGGCACCAGCACACACATAGGCGTATGGACAGGGACTGAGCCCAGCGCCCCTAGGGACACACAGGGCATTTAGCACAGAGCCCCAGTAAGAGAAGTTTGTGTTGATCCCGTGAATGAGGAGCTCAGTTTTCTGTCCTGTTTTAGCCCAGCTGGAAATCTCTACCCAGAGCCATGTGTACTCTGCAGTTCCACAGCTGTGCAGTTTAGGCCTGGTCGACACTCAAAAATGAGACCCACCTAGCGACATCGCTCAGGGCTGTGAAAAATTTCAAACTCTGTGAAACATGGGTGCATCAACCTAGCCCCAGCTCGAGACGCAGCTAGATCAACAGAAGTGTCTGTCAACCCCACTACTGCTTCGTGGAGAGGAGGGTGAACTGCCCTGACAGGAAAACCCCTTCCGCTGGTGTGGGGGGGCGGGGGTGGAAAACGCTGGGTCTCCTGAAAAAGAGAGAACTTGGGAAATGTGACCTGACCGCTGGCTGCTTGAGGCTGTTACGGGGCCTCTCTGCCGGTGCCCAGAGCAGAGGACGCTGTTGGAGCCTTTGCTAGGCAGCTGTGGCTTATGCTATAGCCGCAGGCTTATAGCTCTCAGTCCCCCGGGGCTCAGCTAAAACAGTGGCCCTTGCAGAAGCACCGCAAATGCCCTAGGCGATTGCCAGTGTTTAGGCATGTGGGTAGCACTGAATTAATAAATCCATTGATTACCTGGGCTCAGCGGGCGGCGGGGGAAATCTGTCAGGGATCAGCTTGGCACCTGCACAAACAAACGGGGCATGGAGAAGTCAGTGAGGCTGGTGTGGCAAAGTCACGGGCTGAGACGAGCTCATTGGAGGTAGAGGCTGGGTCCCATTCAGCCCTGTGAGCCTGTCCCCCAGGGCTTTACCCTGGCTTCTCTGTGCCAAACGATGGGGCTTCCTATGTGGAGATGACGCCACAGCTAGACCCATCTCGCTGTCAGGAAGGCTTTCTTGATGTGCAGCTTACATTTACCCTGTCCCTCTCCCCCTTGCAGGGGGCATCCTGGACTGACAGGAGAGCACTGAATGCCCTAGTAGGTTCACTGGGGGGAGGGATAGCTCAGTAGTTTAAGCATTGGCCAGCTAAACCCAGGGCTGGGAGTTCAATCTTTGAGGGGGCTGTTTAGGGAACTGGGGCAAAAATCTGTCTGGTATCAGCCCTGCTTTGAGCAGGGGGTTGGACTAGGTGACATCCAGAGGTCCCTTCCAACCCTAATATTCTATTTCTTTTTCACCCTTATGGGATAGCTCAGTGGTTTGAGCATTAGCCTGCTAAACACAGGGTTGTGAGTTCAATCCTTGAGGGGGCCACTTAGGGATCTGGGGCAAAATCAGTACTTGGTCCTGCTAGTGAAGGCAGGGGACTGGACTTGATGACCTTTCAGTTCTAGGAGATAGAATATCTCCATTAATTTTTTTTTTATTCTTCCTTCTATGATGTTGTCCTCTGCAAATACCTGGAGACCTTTGCTGTTGCTTAGCCAGTCTTTAAGAAGGGTCAGTAATCAGTCTCTCCAGCCCCTTCACTTTGGCTCTAACCCTCCCCACTCCAACCAGCGCTTCCCCAGAATCCCACCACGTCACCATAATAACATTATAACCCCGCTAGGCAGCACTGTTGGTCATCTGCGTGCTGACTGTGCATTCACTCACTCTCCTAGCCTCTGCCCCGCAGGAAACGGAGACCGAGGACTTCACCGCAGGGGTTCACAGGGCCACCTTGGTGCTTTGCAGAGGATTTTGGGTGTTCAACCAAGAAGGGGAATTTTCAAAGCAGAGGTGGATGGTGTTTTGGCTTTAAAAATCTGCTCTTAGCACTGGGTGTCCAAGCTGACTCGGGACTCAGCTAGGCCCCGGCTCCTGAGGTTTCCAAACCTCACTGCTAGAGGGCGCTGTGCTCTCCAGGTGCAGCTGTTATCCTTGGGTTAGACCCAAAATCCTTTCTCTTGTACCCAAGGATAACAGCTGCACCTGGAGAGCACAGAGCCTAGATATCATTGCCTTCCGCATCCACCCCAAGGCCTCAAGCCCCTTCAGCCACCTGCTCATGGGCACCTGTGGCTGCTGGGACAGTACCACGACCTCTCTGGTGCCTGAATTCCTAGGAGAAGTGGACGGGGGTGGGCACCTTGGTGCCAGTCTCTGACAGTGCTAATACAGCCCCTTTTCCCCACGCCGTGCTAGCAGGCTGCAGAAGCACAAGACGCAGTTTCTATTCGCTCTGACTTGAGTTCTCAAAAGCTCGGCCAGGTGCTATTTGGGCCCCCACTCAGGGGCATCCCAGAGTTGGTATTTGGCCACATTCAAGCTGTCTGAGCGCCAGAGGTGTGCGGCATCTCCCCGGGTCTGGGTTGACCAGAAATGTCTTTGATGCACACAGGGAGCGGGGGAGAGGGGTCAGGCTTGCACACTCACTTTTCAGAGTGGAGCTGCACACTACGCTCGTAGTGGATGGTGAGCTCCTCGTGAGCTGTGCTCTGAATAGCTATTAGTGGGCAGTGGCCACCTTTTAATTTGCCGTGCTGGCTACACACTCCATAACCCCCGCTCCAGTCTGGGGTACGTACCTGTTCCAGAGCGAGGACTTGCTGGAAGCCGGGAAGCAGGTGATAATGGACGTCTTTTCCCTTTGCCAATTGGCCCAACTGCTTCCACATCATCATAGATCTGCTCTTGGTCACTGAGGCAGCAGAGAAAATGGGATTAGGAAGCTAAGTGGTGGCGGGTGTGATTGCCACGCGAGAGCCGAGTTGAACAGACTGTCACAAACATCAGCACTGCAAGTGGGTGGATGACAAGGGGCAGGAGGCCAAAATGTGCCTGGGGCTGGCCGTGGGCTGCAGCAGGGATAGGGACCTGCAACACTGTAAGGCACCAAAAGGAGTGGGGCTTGGGGCTGCAGGCTGCGCCGTCATTCTGCAGAGTGCTCTGCAAGGGCCTGCAATGCTGCGCCTCCCTTATAGCCATGAACCGCAGCAGGGTGTGTGCTGGACAGCAATCGGTACCTGAGCTGCAGAGGGAGCCCAGCACCAGAGGTGCCCCAGTGTCTAAGTCTCCCACACGAGACACCTCGGGCTGCTGCGGCTCTCCAGGCGCTCCCATGGATTTCGTTTGGAGATCAGGGTGCCCAGCACCCCGGAGGTCTGATTCTCCTCTGCCCTGCAGCTTGTGCACCATTTAATCTCGTGAAACACCCCCAGAGCAGAATGGCGGCACTGAGCACTGGTGGGCATGACTGCCCAACGGGGAATCCAGCCCAAGGGGTCTCACATCGGGCACCCAGAAACTGCAGCATCCAAAAACTGGGGCCACTTCTGAAAATGCTGGACTGTATCCCCAGCTCTGGCCCTTGGTCGGCAGCAGCCCATCCTGTAACTGGGGCTGCAAAGCATGAATAAGAAAGAATTACCATCTCAGTACTTCCCCTGCCGAACTCGGGATACAAGGAGACGGAGCAGCTTGAGATGAAAGTCGCACTGGGGAAGACACAGCAGAATTTGGCTTCAGGTGACCTATGGCAAAGGTTGTGGGGATGGGGAAGGGTAGAGGGGAAAGCCAGTTCACTGATGGCTTCAAGCCAGTTTCCTGGGTTTGACAGAGCAATGCAAACCTCCAACCCCACCAAGAAACTCGTGTTTAGATTCCAGTTCTGCCCCTGACCATTCTGTACGCAGGGGCATGCTGCCTTCCCCACTGGAGAGGGCTGTGCCCAACCACACAGTCATGGACTCCTCCATAGTCCCCGGGCTGGGGCAGTGCTCCGGTCTCTTAATAATGCTGCCTCACTGGTCACCTTGCTGTTTCAAAAAGGCTCCTATTAAAATGCTCCCACCCCATCACTGCTCCCAGGAATTCCATTCAGACAAGTCCGCCCCTGGGATGAACTACAAGGACTTTCACTGGCTCAAAACAATACGCACAAATCCCAGCACAGCGAGGGACTCCCAAGTCAAAAGCTACACCCAGTCCACTCGTTCCATCTTGGGTTCAGTAGCCAAGTAATTGCAACTGCAGCTGCTGCCCGATGACATGTCTTTATACAGCATCGTCAGCCCCAAGCAATGAAAAACCATGAATCAGGCCCCCCCAAAATCTCGAGATTGGCTTAAAAATCATGAGAGGGTTTTTTAATACTAATAAATCTGGGGTTCTTTTTGTTCCTGGTTGTTGCTCTTTTAAGTCACTCTCTGGCCATGTTTTCAAGCTTTCCTCAAAAACCAGTGGGGCTAGAAAGTTACTTTTCTTTTTAAATGCAAGCTGACCACGTGACTCATGAGCTGGGGCTTTACGAAGTGCACTAAATATCACCCCACTTGTGTGATAAAATTGTGACCGTTCGCAACACTGTGTGCCAGTCCTTCAAGGTGCAGTAACCACAGCCCCCTCCCCCAGTTCTTCACACTCCATCCATCACAGGCTTCCATCAGCCCTGGGAAGAGGGGAGGGAGAGGCCAGGCTCCAGGGCATATGGGAACAGAGCAGAACTGACCCCTAATAGTCCCTGTCCATTGGCCCTGGGAGAAGGAGAGAAAAGGCAGCTGAGAAAGCCCTTGTCTATGCTAGAAGGGGTTTGCTGGAATGGCTACGCCGGCAAGTGGAGCTGCAGCTTAGACTGATAAAAGTGGATTGCAATTTTTGCCAAAACACTTCTATGCCACTCTAACTGCATAACTGTGTCTACACGAAGGCTTTTGCTGGCATAGAAATGTAACAAAAAAATCACATACCTGACATTGCTCTACCAGCAAAAGTCTCTAATATAGCCCTGGCCAAAGTCAATGCAGAAAGGCACTGTGGGAGTTCACTGGACTTACAGCTTGTACGTTGCATTGCAGTGAATGAGTCGGGTGCTGTGTTGCCTGTCAGTGTAATAAAACCACCTCTGCGGGAGGCGGGAGAATCTCTCCCACCAACAGCACTGCCTGCATTGGCGTGTCTGTGGGTGTAACCTATGTCACTCGGGGGATGGTTTATTTACACACGTTATGCCGACATAAGCTGTAGTGTGGACACTGCCTTAGAAAGGGCTGTATGGTGACTTCTAATAATGCAATTACACTGTTGATAGCCTCTGAGGAAGGAAGGCCAAGCAGGCTGGCTGAGGCTGGCTGATTTGCTGGGGAACTCACCGTGTAGGCAGGGAACTGTGCAGCCTGGAACAACCCGGCTCAGGAGGGTGAGAGCCTTGGTCTCCACCCAAGGGAGGTGATGGCTGAGGGGCTGGGAGCCTAGAGTGGGTGCCCTGGCTGGACCCCAGAGCAGAACATACAGGTGCAGTTGCCCAAACTAGGTCACCATCACAATGGTTTCGGAGCACTACACAAAAGTGTAGCTATCCCTACACAATTCCAGTTCTCTGTATGGACCAAAGAACAATGGAGTTAATGGTCTAGAGGCAGAGCTATTGGACAGAGTGATAAGCAGCACAGTCAGTATTTTTTAATTCTATGTGATGGGGGTTTCTGCCCCGTGCGCAGCTCCCATGCGCTACTAAACCAGAATCCTGGGAGTGCATCACTGGTGGCGATTAAGTTGATAGTTCTCCGAAGAACGTGAACGAGGCTCGACTTCCCTGCCACACCCTGCAGGCCATACGTCGCCGTACACCGGGATCCAGGATCGTATTGACTGGCATTGACAATGGCTGCAGGAAGGCCCAGCCTCCCCCCACCCCAGAGAGAGCTACAATGACAACACACATCACACTCAGCCCATCTCATTCTATTATAGCTTCATTCATAGAATCCTAGAATATCAGGGTTGGAAGGGACCTCAAGAGGTCATCTAGTCCAACCCCCTGCTCAAAGCAGGACCAATACCAACTAAATCATCCCAGCCAGGGCTTTGTCAAGCCGGGCCTTAAAAACCTCCAAGGAAGGAGACTCCACCACCTCCCTAGGTAACGCATTCCAGTGTTTCACCACCCTCCTAGTGAAATAGTTTTTCCTGATATCCAACCTGGACCTCCCCCACTGCAACTTGAGACCATTGCTCCTTGTTCTGTCATCTGCCACCACTGAGAACAGCCGAGCTCCATCCTCTTTGGAACCCCCCTTCAGGTAGTTGAAGGCTGCTATCAAATCCCCCCTCATTCTTCTCTTCTGGAGACTAAACAATCCCAGTTCTCTCAGCCTCTCCTCATAAGTCATGTGCTCCAGACCCCTAATCATTTTTGTTGCCCTCCGCTGGACTCTTTCCAATTTTTCCACATCCTTCTTGTAGTGTGGGGCCCAAAACTGGACACAGTATTCCAGATGAGGCCTCACCAATGTCGAATAAAGGGGAACGATCACGTTCCTTGATCTGCTGGCAATGCCCCTACTTATACAGCCCAAAATGCCGTTAGCCTTCTTGGCAACAAGAGCACACTGTTGACTCATATCCAGCTTCTCGTCCACTGTGACCCCTAGGTCCTTTTCAGCAGAACTGCTACCTAGCCATTCGGTCCCTAGTCTGTAGCAGTGCATGGGATTCTTCCGTCCTAAGTGCAGGACTCTGCACTTGTCCTTGTTGAACCTCATCAGGTTTTTTTCTGCCCAATCCTCTAATTTGTCTAGGTCCCTCTGTATCCGATCCCTACCCTCTAGTATATCTACCACGCCTCCTAGTTTAGTGTCATCTGCAAACTTGCTGAGAGTGCAGTCCACACCATCCTCCAGATCATTAATAAAGATATTAAACAAAACCGGCCCCAGGACCGACCCTTGGGGCACTCCACTTGAAACCGGCTGCCAACTAGACATGGAGCCATTGATCACTACCCGTTGAGCCCGACGATCTAGCCAGCTTTCTATCCACCTTACAGTCCATTCATCCAGCCCATACTTCTTTAACTTGGTGGCAAGAATACTGTGGGAGACAGTATCAAAAGCTTTGCTAAAGTCAAGAAATAACACATCCACTGCTTTCCCCTCATCCACAGAGCCAGTTATCTCATCATAGAAGGCAATTAGGTTAGTCAGGCACGACTTCCCCTTCGTGAATCCATGCTGACTGTTCCTGATCACTTTCCTCTCCTCTAAATGTTTCATAATTGATTCCTTGAGGACCTGCTCCATAATTTTTCCAGGGACTGAGGTGAGGCTGACTGGCCTGTAGTTCCCCGGATCCTCCTTCTTCCCTTTTTTAAAGATGGGCACTACATTAGCCTTTTTCCAGTCATCTGGGACCTCCCCTAATCGCCATGAGTTTTCAAAAATAATGGCTAATGGCTCTGCAATCTCACCCGCCAACTCCTTTAGCACCCTCGGATGCAGCGTATCCGGCCCCATGGACTTGTGCACGTCCAGTTTTTCTAAATAGTCCCGAACCACTTCTTTCTCCACAGAGGGCTGGTCACCTTCTCCCCATGCTGTACTGCCCAGTGCAGCAATCTGGGAGCTGACCTTGTGCGTGAAGACAGAGGCAAAAAAATCATTGAGTACATTAGCTTTTTCCACATCCTCGGTCACTAGGTTGCCTCCCTCATTCAGTAAGGGGCCCACACTTTCCTTGATTTTCTTCTTGTTGCTAACATACCTGAAGAAACCCTTCTTGTTACTCTTAACATCTCTTGCTAACTGCAACTCCAAGTGTGATTTGGCCTTCCTGATTTCACTCCTGCACGCCTGAGCAATATTTTTATACTCCTCCCTGGTCATTTGTCCAATCTTCCACTTCTTATAAGCCTCTTTTTTGCGTTTAAGATCAGCAAGGATTTCACTGTTTAGCCAAGCTGGTCGCCTGCCATATTTACTATTCTTTCTACACATCGGGATGGTTTGTTCCTGCAACCTCAATAAGGATTCTTTAAAATACAGCCAGCTCTCCTGGACCCCTTTGCCCTTCATGTTATTCTCCCAGGGGATCCTGCCCATCTGTTCCCTGAGGGAGTCAAAGTCTGCTTTTCTGAAGTCCAGGGTCCATATTCTGCTGCTCTCCTTTCTTCCTTGTGTCAGGATCCTGAACTCGACCATCTCATGGTCACTGCCTCCCAGGTTCCCATCCACTTTTGCTTCCCCTACTAGTTCTTCCCTGTTTGTGAGCAGCAGCTCTCTCCCTTCCATTGTCCAGAAATGGACCCTCCCCAGGCCCAGCTCCCTAACGGCCCTGGACTGACCCCCTTCCTATATCCAGCGCTCCCCTGGACTGACTCCCTTCCCCCGCCAGACCCTCACACACCTGGGTCCCCAGCTCCCAGACCGGGCATTGAGTTCCCGGGTCTGGCGCCCCCTAGTGGCTGTCCAGAGGACAGTAGCATTGCTGTTTGAAATGCCTTTGCTGAAACGTGGAGTCAGAAAGGCTGGGACAATTTAAGTGTTTTTAGACCCCCCCCAAGTAAAGAACAAATCAGCTTCCAGCCCAAAGACCCCATGAAGGCAGAGAGGGCTGGACTTGCTGTGAGGAAGCTTGAGTGATCGGAAATAAATCCAGTTCCCTTCCCTTAGAGGGCAAGCCAGGCATTTCTTCAGCCACAATGGGAAGCCTGTGAAGTTGCAAGTGAACTGGACAAGGGCACTCCTTAGGTAAGGATTGCAGTGAACAGACTGTTCCCATATTTACCAGCTTCTCATGCTGTCTGGAGCACAGCAGCAGGCGGTTACAGAGCCCCTGGAAGCACAGGAGAAGCTCTTCCAGCCATCCAGGAACGTGCTGTATGAATGCACTTAGCTCAGGGACACTCCGAACCCAGGGATCAGCTCACAGGCATGTCTGGCCATTGCATGGTATACTGATACAAGACGACATGGCACTGGACACAAGAGATGCAGATGCCAGGGCTCGGATGTGAGGAGAGGCCAAGCTAGATTCTCTACGTTATAGATTTGTGTCTGAAAAATGAATTCAGCCCAACCGAGGCAAAACCAGTAATGGGGGGGGGACACCTGCACAGCAAAGAAACGACAAACAGCAGGAAGAGAGGACAATGCAGAAACTATTGTGTATTGAGATTACTGTGTATCATTGTTGTGCGCTAGCCAGCGTGTGTGGGCAGAGAGATGTGTCCAACTGACTGCACAGGTATCAGAACAAGGTCCATTTGGATGAAGGCAAAAGAGACCAGCACACCTGACGTATCCGTAGTCAGTATTATCGGTGCAGATAGAACACCAGGAAAACAGCGACGCGTGGGTCCTGGCAAGCAGCCAGGTATGGAAATTCTGTCTCAAAAAGGACTGTCTTGTGACCTAATAGCTGCACCAATTACTGACAAGAGGCAAACCCAGCTTTGCAACAGTGTGAAGTCAAACTAAGGTTATGTGATGATTCTTATCAGTGAGCTGTACATGTATGAATTACAATTACGGGCTTAACTTTGAAGTGGTAAAAGGGTTACAGGAACCACTTGTTTCAGCTGAAGCCTGTAAGGAAAAGATTCTAATTACAGTGATGGGGAACCTGTCTGCAAGACATCTCAGAGTGAAAATGCACCAGGACTGCACTACAACTGATGCAGGAGACGAGCGTGGCTGACACCAGGATTATATTATGGAGTTAGGCTCTTGCCTGATGATCAGGATAGCTCAGCATTTAGGGGCACCTCCTTACTACTCCTAAGAACAGGGTTTGATTCCCTGCTTCCCCCACACAGGGTCTGTGTGATCTTGCATAACTCACTCCCTCTCTCTTTGCTTATCTTCCCCATCAGTACAAGGGCTATAACAGCACTGCCCTGCCCCAGGGGATGTAGTGAGGATAAATACACGAATGATTATGATGTGCTCAGATGTTACAGCAGTGGAGGCCCAAAGTACCTGAGACCAGCAGAGAGCTGTTTGGAGGAGGGCCCCAAGTCAGGGGTGCCAGAATGGGGGGGTTGGAGGCCATGACTAATGCACTTTTAAAAGTGGGAGGGCCATGCCTGTCCACTTTTTAACATGGGTGTAGCAGCCTTGGGCAGGCGTGGAGGTGTGGCAGGAGAGCTGATAAGCTGGGTGGCACACCTTGAGAGGTGGAGACAGGGGCTGGGTCTGCTCTCGGGTACCCCCAGTCCCCTGCCCAGCGCAGGTGGCGCATTCAGGGCTTCCCACAGTTCCTCTGGCTCCCTGGGTGGCCCTTGCCATGGCCAGGCTCTGGCTTCTGGCCTGGCCAGGGGGCAGGGCCCTGAGGGAAGAGGGGGGCAGGGGACAAGGCCACAGCTCTGGCACCAGTGCCACCACCACTTCTACACAGGCTCTGGTGCTCCTGCCTCAGGTTTAAGACAGTGGAGCACGAACTGGCTGAAGGGCCCAACGTCCATCCTTCAGAGCAGCGCAAAGAACAACAAAGACCCCAGCCAGCTTGTGGAACGAGGGCGTTGTGAAAAGAGCTGGGATCAGCAGGGCAGTGATCTTATGCAAGTTGCTTAGACCCTGAGGACCTCAGCAGAGCGCTATTCCCTGCCTACCAGGGGAGGAGTGTTGTCACATCAAGCCAACACAAAAATCTTTGCAGTCATTAATACCAAAGGTGGCTTGTGGCAATTCAGGTTGGACACAAAAAGCAGGAACATGACAACTGTCTGGGCCCCACTTGGATGCTCCTGCTGGCTCCGAATACCCTTCGCAATTCCACCCACTCCACAAAAGTATCGAGAGCATACAGGGCTGCATGGGGAGAGATTGTTCCCGCTGAGTTACTGCCAGCTACAGAGAAGTTCCTTAGTTCCCTAAGCCAACCAGATTTCAGAACAGCAGCTGTGTTAGTCTGTATCCGCAAAAAGAACAGGAGTACTTGTGGCACCTTAGAGACTAACAAATTTAGTTAGTCTCTAAGGTGCCACAAGTACTCCTGTTCTTTAAGCCAACCAGTGCATAAGCAGCTCTCTCCAGCTCAGTGGAGGAGATCTCCATCACTTCCTTACTAGGCACCGCTCTGGTCTTTCTTTCACTACAGGCAGATTTAAAAAATAAACAAACAAACAAAAACAAGCTCAGCATCTCAGTCATTTCTGAGTCCTCATTAATTTCCTCCATCTCCTCATTTATTAATGGATCAACTTCCTCTCTAGTTCTTCTCCCATCCTCTTACGTTTATAAAATCCTCCTCCTCTTTGCCAGAACCTCGTCTTCCCCTAAAGTCTCAACACTTCCACTCACAAGAATTCCAGATCCTAATTCAGCAGCTTTTCCTTCCTGCACTATTGACTCCCCGTCCTGTAGGACAGCTCTCCTCTAGCTGCCTGGGGATTCTCATGTAACACTCCTGGACATACCATGCCTCATGCCTCTCACTGGCTCTGGTGCAGGATAAGCATGTGCTCTGATAGCAGCAGCCTTCCAGAACCTCTCTAGATCCACCTCCGGAGGGCGCTGGGGTTTCATTGGCTTGAGTCCCAGTGCGGTTGCATGTGGCAGCGGCTTTCTCTTGGGAAACTTAGGTTGCCATTTCTCTGATACACTTCTTGGAGTGTCCAGTAGGGATGGGATGGCTGTTCCTTTGGCAGGAACCAGGGGGGCACCAGCATTTACTCCTTGATTCCTAGCATGCTTGATCAGTGGCCAGGTCTGCTGAGTCTGGCTTCTCTGAGGAAGGTTTGAATTCCTCCTTGTGCCCTTTTGTTCAGGGGGTGCCTCTTGTATTCCTGTTTGCAGACCGGCTGGGTGGAGGCTGGATTCCATAGCATTTCTATCCTTGGAGTTAGCCATCCAGGCGGGGTCTTCACAAAGGGGCCCCAAGCCTGGAACGTCATCCTGAGAGAAAGGAGCATTTTTCAAACCCATCCTCTTGGCTTTGGGTAATTTAGTAGATTGGTCCCTCTCAGATCCAGGTTTAAGTGCGTGTGTCTCCTCCTTTGCAAGTGAGTCTGCAAGCTGAATCCCTGGCCTGTTGCTTGTTTCAGGGAATTTTTGCCTGTTCTCTTGGAACTTGGCCCGTAGGCGTTTAACACGTTCTCCTTCCTAGGACAGAGTAGACAATGTTAATTTTCATGTGTCTGAGGATCATTCAGGACAGTTCTAGGCAATCAACCTGAAAATGTCCATGGAGTAAAATTAATCAAAACCACAAACATTTCACATCCCACCTGTCAAATGATGGATGGAATAGCTCAGTGGTTTGAGCATTAGCCTCCTAAACCCTGAGTTGTGAGCTCAATCCTTGAGGGGGCCACTTAGGGATCTGGGGCAAAATCAGTACTTGGTCCTGCTAGTGAAGGCAGGGGGCTGGACTTGATGACCTTTCAGAGTCCCTTCCAGTTCTAGGAGATAGGATACCTTAATTTATTCTTTATATTATAGTAACAGGTAGCGGTCCCATTATGAAAGATTCTGCACATAACCGGAGGGAAAGAGCCTACAGTCCAAACAGCCAAAGGGGCCCTGCAGCGGCTGTGAAGCCATGGGGCCCCGATGCTGATGGCACTGGCTGAATGATCTCAGGGCTGAACCTCCTGCTTGTTCTGGGGATGGAGGCAAAGATAAGCACCCGGCCCCCAACAGAACAACCTGGAGAAGCTCCATGGGTCACTCTTGGGGAGTTTTTCTCCCCTGTTCCTTGTCCCTCGGTGCCCTCCCAAGGGGTTCCAATGGGAGGGACACTCTGGCCCCATAGGGTTACTTCATATTGGCACCAACATAGTGAAAAGTAGAATTTAGTATCCAAACACTGCACAGGGCTAGGAGGGGAGCAAAGGGCCTAGTCCTGCTCCCAAGCCCAATCAAAGTCAACACCAAAATGAGTAGGGTTACCATACGTCCAGATTTTCCCGGACATGTCCAGCTTTTTGGGCCTCAAATCCCCGTCCGGGGGGAAATCCCAAAAAGCCGAACATGTCTGGGAAAATAGGGAGAGGCCAGCTCCGCTGGGTGCTGGGCCGGGGGCCGGGCCGGGGCCGGCACCCCAGGGCCCGAGCCGAGCCAGGCTGGAGACGCTGGGGCCGGGGCCGGCCGCCGGAGGGAGCCGCTCGGTTGGGGGGGCAGACTGGGCCGCGCCTCCTCCCCCCACCCGCCCCAGCTTACCTGCTGCCTGCTTCAGGCTTCCCGCGAATCAAATGTTCGCGGGAAGCAGGGGAGGGGGCAGAGTTGGGGCGGGGACTTTGGGGAAGGGGTGGAGTTGGGGCGGGGGCGGGGCTGGGGGCAGGGCCGGGGCCCTGTGGAGTGTCCTCTTTTTGGACACTCAAAATATGGTAACCCTAAAAATGAGGGGAGGCAGGAGACAGCCGCATTCCCTCTCCATCCTGCTCCTCATCCCTCTGGGATCTGAGAAGTGAGACCATCTCGCTGCAAAGCGATTCCCAGGGAACCTGTCAGCCTGGCCGCTGTGTGAACGGAGAGCCCGCTGGTGCCTGGGGCGCTGGCTGCTGCGTGGCTGGGCCTCTCTTGACCGGTAATGCAGAGTTGCTGGTGTTGGCTGCACCCTATTACAAGTGCAATTTCCGGTGCAAAGTATTTGTGCCCTAAAACCGGCTTGCTCTTAGGTGCATCCTTTGGGTCACACACCCCTTTGAAAAATTCCCTCCTGGGGGCAGCTGACTGGCCATGGCTCTAGCAGGCACAAAGTTTGGCAGCTCACTTGTACCCCAGTTGCCCTTTTCTTTGCAAAGCCTGGCAGGCGCAAATTAGGGTTACCATCCATCCGGGTTTCCCCGGACATGTCCGGCTTTTTCAGCTTTAAATGGCCGTCCGGGGGGGATTGCTAATAAAGTAGAAATGTCCGGGATTTCCCCCTTCCCCCCATGCAGAGTGCGGCGCGGCTGATTGGACGGTTGGGCCTGATTGAAAGCCGCTCGCAGCCACTGGGTCCTCTAGCAGCCAGAGTCCCTCCCCCTCCCCCGCTCCCTCCTCCCCCGCAGAGCACCGCGGCACAGTGTTTGGGTCCACGTGGAGCCCGCAGCTCTCCCTCTGCCGGGTGAGCCGGGGAGCAGGGCAGGTGGGGGGGGTGCAGAGGCTGCAGGGCGAGTGGGGAGCAGGGAAGCACTTAGCAACCCCCAACCAAGATCAGAGAGGGAGGGAGGAGGAGGAATGCAGGGTGCTCAGAGGAGGGGGCAGAGTTGGGGCAGGGACTTTGGGGAAGGGGTTGGAATGGGGGCGGGGAAGGGGCGGAGTTGGGGCGGGGCCCTGTGGGGTGTCCTCTTTTTTAAATGTTTGAATATGGTAACCTTACCCAAATGCCATTTGCACCTGTTGCTATGAGTGCAATAGCCTGATTCAAGGGTGCCAACTGAGGCTGCCCTTTGGGACCCACGGCCCCACTAGTGAGCGCTGCAGCTGCAGGCAGAGGCAGTCCCAGTTGCATGCCTCTGCTCATCTCCTTGCTGTTGCTGTCACCGCCATCTGGGAGAGTGAGTTCTGTATTTGTGTGGGAGGAGCTCCCCATGCTTTTCAGAGCAGTGCCCGGAGAGTTTCCTGTGCGGTTCCTATTGTGCTGAGCACACACTGTGAAGTGGGGCAGGCTGGTAACTGCACCAGCGAGGGACTGGCCCCTACAACAGCATTTCAGAGGTGCCCAAATGGCCTAGAAATCTCTGTGTTGGAAATCCCCGGGGAATGGCTGCAAAGAAAAGGGCCTTTGACTGCTTTTGGGCTAGCACTGCCAAACTAGTGCATGTCGGGAGAGCAGCGGGTATAATGTAGTTGGAATTTTGTAAAGCTTGTAGTTGTAAATTTTGTATAGCATGGACCGCATCCCCACAAAGGGGTGATCTCGTGAGCTGCCCACCAGTCATTTCCCAGACCATGCAATGCTGATTTTGTCCCTTTACAAAACAGTTAATCAGCATGTTTGGATTTGCTCTCTCAAAGTCACTGGATCTGTCTCTTCCCCCTGCACTCCCAGACTTAAATTGTACTTTGTACTTGTACGTGATTTCCTTTTACAGATGAGGGATTGGACACAAAGAAGTTAAAGGCAACATTTTAAAACTTGGGTGCTTAAATGTAGGCACCTATATGAGTAGCCTGATCTTCAAAGGCGGGAGCACCCCAGCTTCCTTTGACATCAAGGGGAGCAGGCACGGAAGTAGCCACTATCCCCAGCAGTTGCAAGATGAATATTGTTACCGGCCAGCAGTAGCACAGATGGAGACAAAATGTGGCATTTGTCCTCCAAGCCTGGACTACCCAAAAGGCCAGATGGCTTCTGAAGCAGCAACGGTATAAAACAGCTTTTTCACGATTCACAAGTGCAAATATTTGACCCAGAATTGCTTTTTGAACCACGCCAATGTTCATTTTGCAGCCATTTCATGAACTCAAAAAAAAAAAAAAAAAAAAAAGGATGGAAAAAAAAAGTCTAGTTGTGAACTAAAGCTGCTGATACCCCCATATCCTGACCAAATTCCAACTCAAGTTGTTGTATTCTACCTCCCTAAACTCCTCTTTTGTGTCACTCACGTACAGTAATCTTCTCTGCTTTCCTAGTCTGCCCCCCTGCACAAGCCAGTTTTGCCCTGTGATTCCTGCATCGAGCCCAACAGCTTGTGATTGAACTAGAGGGTAGCTTTGAAAAAGACATCACATCTTGACCTAGTTTGTTTAGTGTTGCTGTGTGCCTCTATCCAGCTTCTGGGTTTGACCCTGAGGTGGCTGTATTTCAGTGCTGAGTGAAGTGATCCCCGTTTGGTTTACATCTCACACTGCAAAGCAATCTGAGATCCTTTGGTGGTTCTTTATGCACCACATTGGACAAGTGCAAAAGTCCTATTGTCCATGGGGATGTCCTGCACAGTGCTTTTTGCTGCTCCTCTGACCCAGAGCAAGGTTCACCACCCTGTGTCGCTCTTGCTGAGTCTGGCTGGTAACCAGCTTGCAACGACAGGGCAATAAGTAAGACACTCCATCTTTCCTAGTGCTATGGAGGGATCCTGCCCCACTACCTGTGCCCTGTTCTCCTCCCCTTGTGTTCGTCACAGACCAGGTGTGAACAACTGAGACACGGTAAATTACTCACCATTTTCTGTCACCAGGCACTTGCTTCTCTCCCCCTCTCTCCATGGAGAGTCAAATGTCCTCACGCAGAATTGCCTGTAGGAGGTTGGGATCCAGCATTTGTATGTAGCGTGGTCACCCTCTGCCTTTACTGCATCTTGAAACCAAAGGCTTTTGCCAGGTGCGTAGCAAGCGACTGTCTGACTTCAGGAAGTCGTTGTGGTCTGTATGACAAGCAGCGAGGGGCGGAGGAGCAGCTCTTTCTGACCTACCTTCAGTCAGTGCCAGAGTGGTAGCACCGTGTCCTGCTAACGCTGAGCTGGGCGTAGCTACACAGCCTTGGTTGGAGTAGAGCTGGACAATTTTTTTCTGGCAAATAGAAATTTCATCCAAAAAATGCATCTTTCAGGGTCCAAAATTATTTGCAAATTTGGGTCAACTTTGGCAAATAGTTTGTCTGAAAAAAACCCCAAAACCCAAAATTGCAAATGTCAGCATGTTTCGTGTTGACATTTTCAAAACAAACCACTTTGAAACTTCTGTAGAAAATGTTGGCATTTCTTTCAAGCCAACATTCACAGTGTTTCATTTGACCTGAATTATGTCATTTTTTCTGGATTTTTCAGTTCAGCTACCAAACCCAAACCCCAGCTCTTCCCTTAGCTCTCATTTGGACGTAAGAACTGTATCTATCTTGATTTGAAGTTGAAGTCCGTGTTATTGGTTGTTGGCTGCGTGTGCTCTCTCTGCGTGCTGCACCAGCTCTGTGCAGGGCCGGCTCCAGGCACCAGCCTAGCAAGCAGGTGCCTGGGGCTGTCAATGAAGAGGGGGGAGGCCGGTGGCCGTTCGGCGGCGGGGCCGTCACTCCCTCTCGGAGCGAAGGACCTGCCGCCGAATTGCCGCCGTAGAATGAAGCGGCGGTAGAGCTGCCGCCGCTTGCAATCGCAGCTTTTTTTTTTTTTTCCTGCTTGGGGTGGCAAAAACGCTAGAGCCGGCCCTGGCTCTGTGCAGACAGCCCGTACAGCAGACCTTGATTGAACTGCCCAAGAAGGCCACAGACTTGGTTCAGTAGCGAAGACGCTCGGCCAGGTTTCTTGGAGACAAAGCACAGTACTAACACCTGGCAGCCTCTACAGGGCCACTAATACATGTATGCCCATGACAATGGACTCCGCTCAGCGAGGGGCAGGACCTTCCACTCCCTGCTAGGCCAGACAAAGACACCCCCTCTGTGGCCCCTTTTTTATGCTGATACAACCAAGTTACATATTGCCCCTCTGATGTGATTAGTTCCCATCCTTTTCCTTGTACATGTTGGCTCGATCAAAACATCTCCAGCCATCACCCTGTCATCCTACCATCTCTTTAGGAGGGGTCTGTGTGTCCTGTATTATCTTTGGGGAGTGTGTTTATACCATAACCTTGTATCAGGGTGTCCTGGTACCTCCCTTCTGGAATGTGTTTATGTGAATATCTAGTGCCTAAGAATGCTTGTGTTTTTGGAACGCAAGCCATGTTGTTGCCAAGTTCCTGTGCCGACAGTGCACCTGCAAGCAGGCATCTGTTTTATAACAGGGCCCGACTTTTGCTCATAGCCTGACTCTTGCTAACTTTGTTTTATATCAGCGGGGCCTGACTTTAGTTCAGGCCTTAGGCTTCACGCCAGGCCCCTTACAGCGTGCCTCACGTCTCAGGTTCTCTCTTTATACTACAGTAAGATGGTTGCGCTCCTGTGAGTGACTGTCTGGGCAAGTTTTGTTAGTTAGTCGTATAGTTTTACAATGGCCAAACTGACCGCACTGCTCCTGCTCCTGCTCCTCAGAGGATCGTGAGATTTGCAGAGCACAAGGCATTTGTGATCAGCAACTGTGTTGTCAGGGTGGGGAGTTGTTCCTGAGTGGGATGGTAACACAGTCACTCTCAAAGCACTTTCCAAAGGAGGCCAGTATCAGTACCCTTGTTACAGATGGAGAAACATAAAGCGACTTCCCAGAGTCACCCAGGGACAGAACTCAGGTATCCGGAGTCCCAGCCTGGAAGGTCTTAAATATGGCAGACTCCAGTCTCCTCCACATAGCTACCCTGCCTTTTGAAATGAATGTGCTAGGCCTTGTTTTCATCCACTGTTCTAAACACCAGACCTCATTCCCCTCCCATAGCCAGGAACAGAACCCAGGAGTCCTGATTCCAACTGCTTTGTACTGCTGTCGAGCGTAGCTCACAAGCAAAGTGTATGCCAGCTGAAAGGGTATCTGGTTGTGATGTAAATCTGAGGGCCTGTATTTAAACCTTGCTGCTGATCCATGAAGGGACAGTATGGTTCCACATCAGGACTTTTTTTTTCTGTCAGTTCAGTTAAAGCAAATTTGTCAGTTCTGCTTAAAAACAGATTTGCAAATGCAGATTTGCATCTTCTAAAACCTACCCAAAAAGTCAGATTGTTCTGCGAACAGGTAGGTCAAGTACCTGACAGCTTGGAGCAGAATCAAAGACTCACCCATAGCAAAACAACTCTTTCCCACAGGCCCCCTTGGGTGCACAGTAGAGCTACCCGGCTGCATACCCACTTCTCAGAAGCACTGAGACCCACTGCTGACAGCAAATAGCTACCTATGAATAATGTCAGTGCAATGAACAAGGAAAAGGAAGGAAAGGAATGGTCTTGTGATCAAGGAAGTAGCTTCATACACCTGCTCCTCTTGAAATCTGGGCTCTGTCCCTGGCTTACCAGAGACTTCCTATTGGCTGAGACATTTAAAACAGATCTGCTGCAACTGGTACCTGCTTCTGATCTTAATCTCACTGAGCCTCAGTTCTCTGTGCAAAAGGGGGAGGGGAGTAACAGTACTGCCCTGCCTCTGGGCGGTTGGACACGTTAACTGACATTTGGGAAACAAATAACATGTGCTGTGTGGGTGACCTAGCACTGTATTGGGGGTTCTAGTAACAGTGAGAGGTTGGAAAGGTGCCAAAAGTGGAGGATGGGAACTGGGAAGGCTTATGGAGAGTTGTGGAGCAGGGCAGTTGCCACCTGGCTGGTGGCTGTACCACCTTGCTGGTTAAAATGCCAGCTTTTTTTTCACTTGGGCACATTAGAGCTCTCGAAGGTGCCCCACCCCGGCCTGTAGTCTGGACAGTGGTGCCATGTTAGAATAAGCTAAGAAAAATGATAAAATAACAGCAAAATACACGAATTGTGTGTAAAATGGCTCTCTAAACATGTTAGTAATAATCAGCTATGGTCAGCACTAAGACCATTCTTCTTGTTGCGGGGTGGCCAGTGGCCAGTTTTGCTGGGTCTCAGAGGCAGGGTGCAAGAGGGTAGGGAATGAATGGGCTTCCAAGGCAGGAGGCAAGCCCTGGTCTGCTTTTCTGAGCTCTAGGCAGAGAACACCCCGTGAACTTTAGGAAGAGGATGGGCTGGGGTTAAGGGTATGTCTACACTTCGGAGCAAGTAGAAACAAGCCTCCCCATCTGGGTCAACAGACCTGGGCTCGTGGGGCTCATGCTAGCATTCTAGAAATAGCAGTGCAGACAGCGCGCTGAAGTTGCACCTCAGGCTGGATCTCGGGCTCTGAAACCCACCCCACTCCCTAAGTGTCAGAGCCCAAGCGCCAGCCCGAGCCACAACTTCAAAAGCGCATCAGCAGCACGAGCCTGTCAAACCCTGGCTAGTGGGCTCACTCCCACTCACTCCAAACTGCTGTGTAGACAGACCCAGAGACTTTAGGACTCGGGAGCTCAGGGTATAATTCCCTGCTCTACCACAGATTTCCCATGTGACCTTGGCCAAGTCACTTAATCCATCTGTGCTTCAGTTTCCCCTGCTGTAAAATGCAGACAATACTACCCTAGCTAGCCTGGCATCCTTTGATCCCTATTCCCTTTACAAACCCTTGATAAGGGATGGGGCTAACTCAGGAAGAAGAGGGGTTTAAAAAGTCAGCTCCTACGTGATCAGTGGGGCAGCAAATGGGAGTTTTTCAAGGGAATTTAGAGGGAGCGTGAGAGCCAGATACATCTAACAAACAGTCTAAACGTAGGCCAATAACCCCCTGAAAAACAAAGAACAAACAAACGAACAAAAACCCTGCAAGAGTCAAAATAATGCAAGCAGATGACAGAAGCAGGGTGGGGGGATCCAATTTATTGCACTGAATGGAGCATATACGATTATCTGCCTTGTGGGCAGGTAGTATATGTGTGCATTTGGTGCATGCAGCTCCTAGCCCTGAGAGGCTGACTATGGGCTCTGGAGACCAGAGTGGCTGAACTGGAGGAGCTCAGGGAGACAGACCAGACTTTCCGGGACACAGCAGAGCAGGCCGAGCCCCAGTTTGGCAGCCTCTGGGCTGTTGGGGAGGATGAAAGTCTCGGGGAAGGAGAACATCAAGCTGGAACACAGGGAAACGATCCCATAGTTGGGACCCTTCTTCCCGATGTTGTCATGGTATCCTTGTGCACTGAGGACACCCCTCTGTGGGAGGGCACCCTGTTGTTAGGAAGAAACAGGAGACAGTAATGGGGGCTTCAGTTATTAGAAGTATAGAGAGTTGGGTTGTGATGACCGGGAGGGGCAGGGGGTCTAAGGGCTCTGGCCATGGAGGGGGCCAGGGGGTCTTGGGTTACAGGGGGAGGGGGGCTTGGGGCTCTGGAGGGAGGGGCAGAGGGGTCTCGGGGCTTGGGCTGCAGAGGGCGGGGCAGGGAGTCTCAGGGCTCCGGCCGTGGGGGAGGAGCAGGGGGTCTCAGGGCTCCAGCCACAGAGGTGGATCAGGGGGGCTCAGGACTCTAGCAGGGGCAAGGGGGCTTGGGCTGCAGGGGGAGGAGATCTCAGGGCTTGGGGCCGTGGCAGGGGAGTCTCAGGCCGCGGAGGGAGGGATGGAGGCTCGGGGCTCCGGCCACAGAGGGGGGTGGATGGAAGGGGGGGGTGGATGGAAGGGGCGGAGCCAGGGGCAAGCCTCCCCAAAGTGGGCTCCATCTGCCGCCCATGAGGAAAGGGCTAAATAACTCTCATAATGCTACTACATAACTCCATGGTACACCCACACTTTGAACACTGCAGGCAGTTCTGGTCGCCCCATCTGAAAAAAAATAGAATTAGAAAACGTACAGAGAAGGGCAACAAAAATGATTGGATGGATGGAACAGCTTCCGTATGAGGAGAGGTTAAGAAGACTGGGATTCTTCATCCTAGAAAACAGATGACGAAGTGGTGCTATGAAAGGGGTCTATGAAATCATGACTGGGCTGGAGAAAGTGAATAGCGAAGTGTTATTTACCCCTTCACATAACACAAGAACTAGGGGCCACCCAATGAAATGAATAGGCAGCAGGTTTAAAACAAACCTACTTCACACAATGCACAGTCATCCTGTGGCCCGTTGCCAGGGAATGTGGCGAAGGCTAAAGGCAGGGGCGCCGGGTGCCATAGGCCAGGGAAGGCTAAGCCTCCCCTAACCTAGGCTAAAAAGCGACAAGGGGTCCTGTGGCACCTTATAGACTAACAGCCGTATTGGAGCATGAGCTTTCCTGGGTGAAACACCACTCAGGACTCCTTGTCGCTTTTTACACATCCCGACGAACACGGCTACCCCTCTGGGCACCTACCCCAGGCTGTGCCCCGGGGCTCAGCTCCCCAGCCCTGCCCTGGAGCTTGGGGCTTGGCCAGCGCCGCCACCAGCCGGCTGGGACTCCTCCAGCCATGGGGAGATGGGGGCTCAGGGGCGGGGCCACTGTGGGGCTCCACGCGCTGCCCGTGGCTACAGGGTTCAAAAAGAACGAGAGAAGCTCCTGGAGGCAGGTCTGTCAAGGGCTATTAGCCAAAACGGCCAGGCGGGAACCCCGTGCCCCTGGTGCCCCTGCCCGAAGCAGGGCATGGCTCGGTCGCTGGCTCGCCCTGTTCTGTTCACGGCCCCGCCCGCACCCGGCGCTGGCCCCTGGGGGAAGGCAGGTTGCTGGGCTCGCTGGCCCCTTCCTCTGGCCGGGGGGGGGGGCTCTGGGGAGGCCGTATGAGCAGCAAGACCCCCCCCGCCCCGGAGACTCCCAGCGCTCTGGGCTCGACCGGGGCCACGTGGGCCTAGCGGGCGGGGCTGCGCGCCACGTTGCCGGGGGAGGGGGAGGGGCGACAGCACACGTGGGGCATAGATAGACTTACGAGGGGGCGGGGATCATGAGGCAGGGGGGAACTGCGCACGCGTTCCCGGGAAGGTCACGCGCGGTCTCGTCGGTGGGGCGCGCGGGCGGCTGGTGCGCAGGCGCACTGGGCGCCTGTGTCCGGGATGGCGGCGGCGGCGGAGCCGGGAGTCGGGGCCGCGCCCCCCGCGGAGGAGCCGGGCTCGGGGTCGCTGTGCGCGGCCCCGCTGCGCCTGGCGCGGCTGCCCCTGGCCCGGGTGAAGGCGCTGGTCAAAGCCGACCCCGACGTGAGCCTGGCTAGCCAGGAGGCCGTGTTCGTCCTGGCCCGGGCCACGGTGAGGGGCGTCCGGGGTGATGGGCCGGGCGCTGGGGGTGCGCAGATCCGCCGCCCCCCTCTCCGTCTGCCTGGCAGCCCGGGGGTGCTCACAGGTGGGGGGAGCACCCAGAGGTGGGGGTGGGGTGCCTATGGAGGGAAGCGGGGTGCATGGGGGGGCGTGCCCAGAGGTGGGGGTGGGGTGCCTATGGAGGGAAGCGGGGTGCATGGGGGGGCGTGCCCAGAGGTGGGGCTGGGGTGCCCACGAGGGGCTCTAGGTCTATCCTATTTCTGAACTTTGCTTTTCCTCCTGTGTTATACTCTCTCTCTTCCCCCATTTCTTCTGTTTGGGACTTTCCTCTCCTCCCTCTCTCCCTCCCTTTCTGAACTGGCTGCCCCAGGCAGCTTTTAGCTCTTTTCAGTGAAGCTATGCTGATCACTGCTGCCCTTGGATGTATTGTATTTGGCATCAGGTCAGTTACTTGCGCTGGTCACAGGCAATAGGTCCTGTTGTCATTTAGGCAACACCTGTTCCAGCCCCAATGTGAAACTGACTGGCGTGCTCTTTGGTGGCTGAAGTACTCTGTGCTTCAAAGACTGAAGAATTTAGAATCACAGAAATGCAGGTGGTCACATTCAGTCCCCTGCGCTGAGGCACCATTGAATAAACCTAGGCCATCCCTGGCAGGTGTCTGTCCAGCCTGTTCTTAAAAACCTCCAATGACTGTAAGCCTAGTCCACTTCTTAACTATCTGTATAGTTAGAAAGTTTTTCCTAATATCTACCTAAATCTCCCTTGCTGCAGATTAAGCCCATTACTTCTTGTCCTACCTTCAGTGGACATAGAGAACAAGTGATCACCGTCTTCTTTATAACAGCCCTTTTATTTGAAGGTTTCAGAGTAGCAGCCATATTAGTCTGTATCCGCAAAAAGAACAGGAGTCCTTGTGGCACCTTAAAGACTAACACATTTATTTGAACATAAGCTTTTGTGAGCTACAGCCCACTTGTTCGGATGCATGCATATGTTCCATTCTATGCATCCGAAGAAGTGGGCTGTAGCCCACGAAAGCTTATGCTCAAATAAATTTGTTAGTCTCTAAGGTGCCACAAGTACTCTGTTCTTTTATTTGAAGACTCTTGTCAGTCCCCTCTCAGCCTTTTCCCACATGCCCAGTTTTTTTAATCTTTCCTCATAGGACAAGATTGCTAAACTTTTTATCACTTTTGTAGCTCTCCTCTAGACTCTCTCCAATTTGTCCGTGTCTTTCCTAACGTGTAGTGCCCAGACCTGGCCGCAGTACGCCGCCTGAGGCCTTACCAGTGTCGAGTAGAGTGGGACAGTTACCTCCTGTGTCTGACATACGACACTCCTGTTAATATACCCCAGAGTGATATTAGCCTTTCTCACAACTGCATCATGACATTGACTCATATTCAATTTGTGACCCACTGTAACTCCCAGATCCTTGTCCATTTCAGATTATTGCTTACTTTCATGCAGGAGCAACAAAGAGCCAGCCCATCATAATCTCAGTGTCTAGCCCAGTGGACAGACCACTGAGCTCCAGTTCAGCCACGCCCTGCTGGATGATCTTGAGCAAATCCCTTCACTTCTCCGTGACTCAGTTTCTCCATCTGTAAAATGGGGATAATGACACTGATCTCGTTTGTAAAGTGCTTTGAGGCATACTGACTGAAAGTGCTAGATAAAAGCTAGGTGGTGTTATTAATCTGCACTCTATAATTCACACACAAAACTGTCACTCCCACGTATGATTTACCTATAGGCAGCAGTGAGATCTCTGATTATTGAAACTTTTTTACTTTTACAAAACGCTACAGAACACTTACTAGCATATGCCCAAGTATTGTAAACATCCTCTCAAAATAAGTAGAGAGAAATACGCTTTAAGGTACAGAATCTTTGCTTTTTCAATTGAGATTGATTTTGCAAATTGATGACAGTGATCAGTTATTCGCAGCAAGTCTTTCCAGTTATTGTCATGAACTAGCACAGTTCTCTCCACTGTCTCAGCATACACAAGACCAAATCAGAGATGCCAGACTGTTCTGAAACCCTTGAGTATTCAAGAGGTGCTTAGTCAAAGATCAGAGCCTGATCCTGCTAACACGCAGCTGCATTTCAGGGAAACGTTGTCCCCTGGAAGAACTTTTCATATATAATTTGAAACTGAAGTAAACTTCTCTGGTTGCAATGTAAAATGAGACTCTCTTAAAAAATCTCCTTCGTCTCTTCCTGCCTCTACCCCACAACAGCCTCCTAGAGTTTGGATGGTGCCACAACATGGGCTCTGTCCATGCCTCTTATTTTATGGCAAAGCAAAACTGAAAATAACCTGTTTAGGATGTACAGCTTCCCCGTCACTGTTTGCCTGTTACTAGCAGCAATATTGGGTCTCAGAGGAACATGACTCTGAGATGATAGACGCAGTGGAGGATTAAGGTTTGACGTTAACTCTGGGCGTGATCCAGCGAGGAGGCTGTCATCCTACAAGAAGCAGGGGAAGGGACTTTCAATGCCCCAGATACTGACTTGTGATGTTCATTAATCTGACAAGAAGCCTGTGGCTGTAGGCTATGGCTTATTTATTATTATTTAACTGCTGACTGTGTGCTCAGCACTTTATGGAACACGGAGCTCAGACAGTCTCTACCCCAGGGAGATTACTGTTTAAACAAGAGAGACAGAGAAGATAGGATGCTTTGAGAACAACAGAAGAGGGAATGACTGGGATTTTTTTTTTTTAAAGTGTTAATGTTGTTAACTTCCTTCTTGGGCATTGTGGAAGAAGTGAGCCATTATGATGGATTTGAATGGCAAGAGAATGGTAGCTTGACAGACCAGACCAGGGAGGTCATTCCACGCATAGGGGGAGCATTAAAGGCAGGAGGCAGTTGTCAGAAACATGGTTAGGAATTGTTAGGGAGCAGAGCAGTAAGAGACCAGTTTGTTAATGTAGGCAAGAGCTAAGATAACTTCCTTCTTAGCATCCCCTAGAGGCAAACTAACCCAAAGGTGATGAGGAGTAGGCAGGGCGTGACTCAGTACCTCTTGTGCAGCTGCCATCAGAGCTGTGTGGACACAGAGAGGAGAAGCATCCCACGGAGTGGTGCAGTGTGCACTCCTCTGTCCTGGGGAATTCCAGGAGCAATTCTGCTTGGGTGGGGTGGCTCTAGGCCACCTCCAAAATGAGCATGTGAATGAATTGCCCTGTAGGACTCTTAGAATGTTTCATTCAGTCACTAGCTCCCATTGGGGAGCAATATCTCCGACAGCCCTTTTTGCAGAGATTTTGACTGTATAATCTGGCTTCCGCTTTCATTCAATAGTCAGTCCATTTTTCGTCTTGGTTGTGAGACTTCTTCATTTAGATTGGTGCTGAGACTTGTGTGGCTTTATTATGGTCTCTTCCAGGGCCCTTCCAGCTCCCTTTCACAGTTAACCTCACTAATTATCCTGTTAACTCATCTTGTCTATTAGCGTCCTTCATTTTGTTAATGTCACTTATTCTTCCCAGCTGACAGAATAGCCCAGGGGTGGGCAAACGTTTTGGCCCAAGGGCCACATCTGGGTATGGAAATTGTACAGCGGGCCATGAATGCTCACAAAATTGCGGGTTGGGGTGCAGGGGGGATGAGGGCTCCGGCTGGTAGTGTGGGCATGGGGTGGGACTGAGGATGAGGGATTGGAGGTGCAGGAGGGTGCTTCGGGCTGGGACTAAGAGCGGGAGAGAGATCAGGGCTGGGGCAGGGGGTTGAAGTGCAGGCTCCGGGCGGCGCTTACTTCAAGCAGCTCCCAGAAGCAGCGGCATGCCCCCCCTCCGCCTCCTACATGGAGGTGCAGCCAAGTGGCTCTGCGCACTGCCCTGTCCGCAGGCGTTGCCCCTGCAGCTCCCATTGGCCATGGTTCCCAGCCAATGGGAGCTGGGGGGCAGCGTGCAGAGCCCCTTGGCTGCCCCTACGTGTAGGAGCCGTAGGGGGGACATGCCACTGCTTCTGGGAGCTGTGCAGAGCAGGGCAAGCCCCCGGACCCCGCTCCCCGGTGGGAGCGCAAGAGCCGGATTAAAACGTCTGGAAGGCCAGATGCAGCCCCCAGGCTATAGTTTGCCCACCCCCAGAGTAGCCTGTACTCTTCTCACTTCCTGGATTGTCGTTGCAGGTTACCATGGTTTAGGGCAGATAATTTGACTTGAAGGCCAATGGTGATAAGCTTCCTCTGAATCTAACTAGCATATAAAAATTCTGCATTCCTATACCATGGAAAAAGTTGCAGAAGAGAATAAAAATCTCTTTACATGTACCCATAAAGGTGCAATCATTTAAGGGCTTGTTTTATGAGAAGTTTCCATTTGCTGATTAGATCAGAAGACCTGAGGCAGATTTGCTAGGTTTCACACTTGCAGTGTTGAAGCTGAATGTCTGAATGAAGCTGTGTGTGCTGGGGGACAGTGTAATGACAACCTGTCAGATGGACTCCTGGCAGCCAGCGGGGAGCTGACCAATCTAACATTGAGCGGGATAGTGGGTGCATCTTTTAAGAGAGCAAGATAAAGCTCTCCTTAACAAGCAGTGCTTATAACCTTGCTCAGAAAATCGCCACTCGCTATTACTTGCCTTGTAAGTTACAACCTTGTCTCAAACTTTCTCTTTTTAGAGCACAACAGGCTTGCTGTTTAGTGTTTGTGAAACCACTAAGGGAAATTGTAGAAGCCCAAAATGCTTCAGCAGCTCAGTTTGCTGAAGGTCCTGTGCTCTGTCATCTCCCTATAACAGGTTCTGCTACCTCTGCATTGCCTTCTTTGGCCAAGATAGGGACCTGGATGATCATGAGTTGGGTAAGGCTGGAAGAGATGGTAAGGATGCTGGAACAGAGAAGAATCTGGAGAGTTGGTAGGAGGTTGTTTACTCCCTCTGTTAAAGGTGCATGTCTGCACTTTGTCAAAGAATTCCACAACCTCCGGCTGTTGTAATTGAGATAATAGTGGTGGCTATAAGTGCTGTCTAAGAGGTTGCAGACTTTGCTGCAGGAATCCTTTATCACCTGGACACAGAATTGCTGTAATGTTCTCAAAGCTATCCTGGAAGAGCACTTCGGAGCTTTAGCTAGTGCAGAATGTGGCAACCCACTTTCTTAGTACATCAGACTGATGTGAGCACTCTACACCTCTGCTCTCCACTCGATTCCAGCTTGCTTCTGGTTGCAGTTCCAAGTGTCATGATCGGGAAGCTGTAAATGGCCTGTATCATAGTTACTAGAAAGACCATCTGTCTCTCTGTGTCCTGATGAGATCAGCTGAGCTACTCTTGCGAGATCTCCGTTCCAGTGGTGCTCTTGTGGTCTGGTGTCTGGGCAGTAGAGAGTGTCCAGCTGTGAAATTTGTTCCCTCTTCTGATCAGTCAGAGCCTGAGTTTCATGTCCTTCAGGGCACAGTACAGGATGTATTTACTTGCTGCAACTAAGAAGCTCATTTGGTGGTAGGTGGAGGTACTTATAGGTAGGTTATTCTTCATTGTCCATTGAAAGTAGTGCAGATATGATTGGCACTCAGAAGGTGCAGTGATGGGCAGTTGGTAGCTGGTATCCCTGACAAATACTTACTTTGGATAGCAAAGCCTGCTAAGCTCAAATCGAGTGTCATAATTAGCCCTGAATGGAGTTGTCCTTTCCTAAAATTGGTCACCCTCTTAAGGGCAAAGGCATGTTTTGACATAATTTGCTGTGATCTAGAGTATTGCTGATACTTGGGAGCCAAGACAAGGTTGCCAAAGAAATCTCTTTGCAAGTTGCAGGTCTTGGGGTAAGAATATTAACCATGGGCCTCAGTAATCCGTGAAAGTGGATAACTGGTTCACAGAAACAGAAAAGTATGTTGCATGTTCAAGTGTATGTTTTGAGAGAGAAGAAAAGCAGGACTCGCACTCCCTTCCCTCACCTCCAGATATACACAGGGACCTCTAAAGCCGCCCCCCGGCACCCTAATAACACTTGTCCCTGATATGCAGTAATTGTCTAGTTTAAAGGTTTCATTGAACATTCTTAGAGCTGATCAGAGGAAAGGGAGCATCGAAAGGGGGAGAGGGTGTAATTTTTTCCTTTAATCCTTCAGAGCTCAACTGTCCCGTCTGCTTGTAACAACAGATTGCAGTCACACCTTTCCCTTGTAACAATCTGTCTCTTCCATCCTGCAGGAGTTGTTTGTTGAAACCATAGCTAAAGATGCTTATGTGTATGCTCAGCAAGGAAAAAGGAAAACTCTGCAAAGGAAAGACTTGGGTAAGAAGGCCAAATATTACATTGTAAAATATTCCCCCGTAGTCTCCAAAATTAATAAACCTATTTTAAAAAAACTCATTGTTAAAGTCATATGTTGATGTGTTTAAAATATCTCTGCACTTGAATTTGTTTATCTATGCCAATTGTTTTCAATTCACTTTGTTTTACAGATAATGCCATTGAAGCTATTGATGAATTTGCTTTTCTGGAAGGTGAGTTTCTGGTTGGTTTAATTTTGTTTTAATTTTTTGCAGATATTGTCTCCATATCGACAGGGAGAGCATTCAAATCAATCATTTGCAGATTTTTCGGTTTTGACTTCAGTTTAGTAACAGCTAATGGCCCAACTAGAAATGTGCCACTTGTCTTGGTAACATTTGAAATTCAGCATTCAAAACACTGACTTGAGGAGTAAAGTGGAACATCAGCAGTGAAATACCTTTCAGGGAGATTTGTTCTTAGAATTTTGTAATCTGGTTAAGCTTTGATAAATTACATCATCTTCCCTTGGCTGCTTGCAAACTAGGTTCCACTGTTTGTTCATGTCTACCTGTGCTGTCTGCCTGTGCCCCTTTTGAATTTCCTTTTGAATTTCTAGGTACTTTGGACTGATCTCCCCAGGAAAGGAGTTACCTGAAGAAAGAGTCAGCGGAGTGGGGTGGCCCTTGGAAGACACATGGCATGAGATTTTCAAATTAATCTAGGCAAATTTTCGTGGAAGATGTCTCTGTTCCTAGACTACTTTGGAAATCTCAGCCAGAATGTATTGTAAAAAGCTTAATTGTGATAGTTCTTTATTTAAAATCCGTATTTTTTCATACATTTTTGTATGTAATGACCTCCAGCTCACATTTCAGAACCAGGCTCAGACTTTCACTGTGTAACACAGCAATAGCTCAGAATTGCCATGCTGTCCTGGCATCTCCTCTAGAACTCGGTGGTAATAAAAAGCATGGAGGTTGGGGTGATCCTGCCGCTGAAGTCCGAGGGTAGTTTATTTTTTTATGGAAATGTATTTCTTGTATATGTTACTCTCTTGGCCAAATAGAGTTCAGTGTTTCTTGACCAATGGGTGTAATTGTTTCTCTTCAATGTGTCTGTGTGAAGGGACTGGGATGGGGTGCGCAGTGCACATTCATGCATACGTTATGGGAAATGTTGGCCTCATAGTGGGTTGGATAATATAACTTGGCATCTCAGTTGAACTAGGCAGTGTTCTGGAGGCAACAGTTGCAGATCCGTCATTGAGTTTGAGTTGAATTGTGCACTTAAAAGAGGGCTTCAGCCTCTTTGTTATGTATGGAAAATAGAGCTTTATTCTTCCCAAAATTACAGCTCTTACTCTTTGAGCATAGAATGAATTTTCTGAGAATTTACAAGTAAATCCATTGATTAGTATAGCAATTAAAATTAATTTTAAAATGGGTCTTCAAGAAATCTAGAGTATGTCAGACCTCCTTCCTCCCTGCTCCTCCCATGGCCTTAAGGAATGAAACAGATGTCTCAAACTTCCCATATAGTTAAAACTCACTAGTCTTGTCTGTAGGTGGCATATAAAGAATTTTTCATTTAGGATTAGTAGTCATTTTTCCCTGTCACACCTCAAAACCAAAAGTTTCTTCTACGGCTGAGGCTGAAGAATATTTTACTACAGGGAATTCAGAGTAGAACTGCACTTTCAAAATGACTGCCACCTAGGGTGACCAGACGTCCCGATAAAATCAGGACCGTCCCAATATTTAGGTGTTTTTTTCCCGCATCCCGACCGATCTTGGGTCAGGATGCAGTTTGTCCCGATATTTCGCTCCGCCGGCAGCACTGCTGGTTTTTGGTTATTTTATTTTATTTATTTATTTTTTTGCTCCACCTGCAGCACTCGGCTTTTTTTTGCTCCGCCGGCGGACCCCTCTCCCCCCCCATCTGTCCCGATATTTTCTTCCTCTCATCTGGTCACCCGACTGCCACCTCTTGTTCTCAGGGGACTAAGGCCACAAGAACCCCTTGAGCAAATTTGGCTGCTCTCTCTCTTCAGCTGCTCCTCAGAGATTTTCCCTCAGCCTGCTGCCAGCATAATTGGTCAACATCTTCCCTGAAGGCAGCTTGGCTTCACTCTTGCTGGGAACAGTGGGAAGCACTGGCCATTTTGAAAAGGACTCTTAACTGAGGGTAGCTCATGACTTCAGTCCCACTGAGAACAATGGGAGGCAATAACCATTTTGAAAAAAGGCTAAATCTTCGGGAGTGACCGTTAAGGAGAAGATTTTAGGTACCAGCCTCAGTTGACACATAAAGTTTCAGTTATGAAAAATAATGGCAAAAAAGCACCATTAATCCTAAATAGTTCATTCCAAAAGCTACCGATAGGATCATGTACTATCTGCATAACAGGGAGAAGATGAGGGAGGGGGATTTTCAGGACGAAGGAGGGCGAAAGTGGGATGTACACTCTGGCTGCTTTGGCAAAACAGCTAGCTGGCCTGTATGCTTTGGCTGCCTTGAGCTGCTCCAGGGTGAGGGCAAACCAGTCAGAGTATACTGGGGAATTGGGCCATAAAAGTTGAAATTTAAAAAATGATTGATACATCATCTCTCCAAATCATTGCTCTGTATTCATGTGTGACATTTTTAATTAAAAGGAAATTACCTGGCACAAACTACATTAAGATGGAGTTAACTCTGAGCGCGCGTATCAGTAAGGTTAAGATTTGGTCATGGATATTTTTAGTAAATCATAGAATCATAGAAGATTAGGGTTGGAAGAGACCTCAGGAGGTCATCTAGTCCAACCCCCTGCTCAAAGCAGGACCAGCCCCAACTAAATCATCCCAGCCAGGGCTTTGTCTAGCCAGGCCTTAAAAACCTCCAAGGATGGAAATCCCACCACCTCCCTAGGTAATCCATTCCAGTGCTTCACCACCCTCCTAGTGAAATAGTTTTTCCTAATATCCAACCTAGACCTCCCCCACTGTAACTTGAGACCATTGCTCCTTGTTCTGTCATCTGCCACCACTGAGAACAGCTGAGATCCATTTTGGAACCCCCCTTCAGGTAGTTGAAGGCTGCTATCAAGTACCCCCTCACTTTTCTCTTCTGCAGACTAAATAACCCCAGTTCCCTCAGTCTCGCCTCATAAGTCATGAGTCCCAGCCCCCTAATCGTTTTCGTTGCCCTCCGCTGGACTCTCTCCAATTTGTCCACATCCCTTCTGTAGTGGGGGGACCAAAACTGGACACAATACTCCTGGTGTGGCTTCACCAGTGCCAAATAGAGGGGAATAATCACTTCCCTCAATCTGCTGGCAATGCTCCTACTTATATAGCCCAATATGCCGTTGACTGTCTTGCCAACGAGGGCACACTGCTGAATCATATCCAGCTTCTCATCCACTGTAATCCCCAGGTCCTTTTCTGCAGAACTGCTGCTTAGCCAGTTGGTCCCCAGCCTGTAGCGGTGCATGGGATTCTTCCTAAGTGCAGGACTCTGCACTTGTCCTTGTTGAACCGCATCAGATTTCTTTTGGCCCAATCCTCCAATTTGTCTAGATCACTCTGGACCCGGACCGTATCCTTACCCTCCAGTGTATCTACCTCTCCCCCCAGTTTAGTGTCATCTGCAAACTTGCTGAGGGTGCAATTAATCCCATCATCCAGATAATTGATAAAGATGTTGAACAAAACTGGCCCCAGGACCAATCCCTGCGGCACTCCGCTTGATACCAACTGCCAACTAGACATCGAGCCATTGATGACTACCCGTTGAGCCTGACAATCTAGCCAGCTTTCTATCCACCTTATAGTCCATTCATCCAATCCATACTACTTTAACTTGCTGGCAAGAATACTGTGGGAGACCATATCAAAAGCTTTGCTAAAGTCAAGATATATCACATCCACGGCGTTCCCCGTATCCACAGAGCCAGTTATCTCATCATAGAAGACTATCAGGTTGGTCAGGCCCTTGGTGAATCCATGTTGACTGTTCCTGATCACAGGGACAGGTCGCAGGCAATAAACAAAAATTCATGGAAGCTCATGACCCGTCCCTGACTTAACACCCGGAAGAGGTGCAGGGACAGAGCGCTGTTGGGGCTTGCAGCTGCTCCAGCCCCATTGCTGTGCCAGCCCCAGGGGACTCACTCAGCCCCAGCCACTGCTCTGGCCAGGACTGCTGCCCCAATGGCCCTGGGGCTGGCCGTTGGTCAGCTGTTCTGATGGCCCTGGGGCTAACAGCTGCTCCGGCCCTGGCCCAGATGAAGTCCCAGAGGTCCTGGAAAAGGATGGAATCCGTGACCTCCATGACAGAATCATAGCCTTAGCCTATCAGTAACTTAGGGTAAAATATGTTACTAGGTGTCATAATTATTCCCAAATTGAGCATGCTAAACTGAGGAAATTCGCAATTAACACATTGAGATTTGTTTTCACTTTAACCTTAAGATACAGAAATGCAGAGTTAGGGATTCAAACAACCTTAACTCTGCTTTGTAGTCACACCATTGTTGTGTTTAAATATCAGTTTAATCTAATCTGGGGCCACACACTCTAACGTGTCTCAGCAAAACCATACAATAACCATATGACTATAGTAATTCCCTTCACTTCAGTGCAACTACAGCTAGGAATTTAGCTTTTTGTGTCCAAAACCTCTCAATGAATTTCCTACTTTATTTTTATGAAGTAGGAAATTCATTAAGTGAAGAAGAGCTTTCTGTTTCCTTAGAGCCAAAGTCCACATTGAATAGATGATGAGAGTTATGCAGGGGCTGCAAGCTGGCCATAAAGCAAATGAAAGTCACAGAGATGTGTAACTTGCACTGATTTGCCATGCAAGGGGTGTGCAAAACAAGTGTAACTTACGTGTATTTGGAATTGTGTGGAGACCAGTTCATGACTATCATAATCAAGTGCATGTGGGAATGCTGAGGCTGGTCTGAGTGTAAGAGAAAGTCGTGGGGGGAGATGCAGCTTTAAAATGTATCTTAAATCTTCCGGTCAGTTACTTTTCCTGCTACATCTCCCCCTGAGGGACTTACCTCTGTCCTGTTGAGGCCCAATTCTGCCCTCAGGAACATGGGTGTGAACCTTTGGGGTTGAATTCTTCTCCCATTTAAAGGTGTGCAACTTCACTGATTGCTGCATCTGATAGTGATGCCTGACTTGAATCCTTGGTACATAAATTGCATTCTTTTACATTTGTCTTGAATGCTAAATCATGCAAACTACCCTATACCTGCTGCACTGACCCCACTGTTTGTCTCCATGGGGGCAAGACACACTTACTCCAACATTCACTTGGCCAACCTGGCCCAAGGATTCTAGCAATGCCCTCACAATGACATCCTAATGAATGCATGTCTTTATAGCCCTTAGAATAACAAAATATCCCTGAGTTAACACCTGTTGAAAATGTCTTTGGCTGCAGAATACCCAGTCCTGAATCCTATGTGCAGCCACTGCAAATCATGCAACATTTATATCTATTTTTGTCCATCTGGAATGGGCTTAATACCCTGCATGGACATAGCACTTTTTACCTCTATCTTAAAGCACATAAAGGTGGCTCAGCAGGGGTAACCCCATTGTACAGGCAGCATGACTAAGCACTTAGATTTGAATTTCTCCAATAGGTATTTAAATTTAATGGAGATATCCTATCTCCTAGAACTGGAAGGGACCTTGACAGGTCATTGAGTCTAGCCCCCTGCCTTCACTAGCAGGACCAAGTACTGATTTTGCCCCAGATCCCTAAGTGGCCCCCTCAAAGATTGAACTCACAACCCTGGGTTTAACAGGCCAATCCTCAAACCACTGAGCTATCCCTCCCCCCCATCTTGTAGTGAATAAGCCCAGTGTCTCATTTCAGAGCTCTTGGTTCTGTTCCCAGCTTTGTCCCAAGCTTTCTGTGCCCTTGCATGACTTGCTTAACCTTAGCTTCACAATCTATAATGGGAGTAACGATATTTGCCTACTTCCCTAGGCTAGGACGATGGGGCTTTGCAAACAAAAAAAGGGGGGGGGGTTGTGATGCAAAGAGAAGTGAGACCTTTCAGTGGAAGAGGTGACAAAGTAATTCAAGATCTCCTGGCTCCCAACCCAGTGCTCATTCCCACAGGGAAAGAGGCCATTTTGGTGGGAATGCAGAGCAGTAGACTGCATGTGTCCAAGGGCTTGTTTTAACTGAGGACAAAATTGGGCCCTATGTGGCTATCCAAAAATTGAGGCATCCAAAATGAGTGGACACTTTTGCAAATGGAGGCTTTCAGGGCCGTATTTACACCGTAGGCACAGCATCTTCAGTGCCCCTCCTGCCTACAGTTGACCTTCGTGTTGCACACAGTTTTAGAGAGGTAAGGTGCCCCTAGAATGCTGGCACCCCAAGGCACTTGCTTACTGTGCCTAATTGGAAATCCAGCCCTGGAGACTGTAGTGTGAAGCTACGTTGGCTGTGCACAGATGCACCATGCAATTGTCCTTAGTGACACAGGTGCTGACCTTCTAATGTGCTGGGGGGTGCTCGACCCTGGCTCTGCCCCAGGCCTTGCCCCCACTCCACCCCTTTCTCCAAGGCCCTTGCCCCACCTTTTCTCGCCCTGTTCCTCTCCCTCCCCCAGTGCGCCGCACTCTCTCCCTTCCCTCACAAAGCCTCCTGCACACTGTGAAACAGCTGATTGGGGAGGGTGGGAGGCGCAGGGAGGGAGGGGGAGGCACTGATCTGTGGGGCCTGGTGGGGAGTAGGGGGGGGTGCCAGTGGGTGCTCAGCAGCCACCATTTTTCCCTGTGGGTGCTCCAGCCCCGGAGTTGGCGCCTATGCTTAGTGACACTTATGAACTTCACAAAATCTGCTCCTGCAAAGGTTTAGAACCTAATTTTCAAATATGGACAACTGTAGCTCTTTGGGGCAGGGAGTGTCTTTTTGTTCTGTGTTTGTACAGCGCCTGGCACCTTGGGGGCCTCCTAGAATCCTAGAAATTAGGGCCAGAAGGGACCCCCCAGATCATCTAGTCTGACATCCTGTAGATCATAGGCCACCTACCCTGCCCTGCACCTACACACTAACCCCAACAACCAAAATGAGACCAAGGTGTTACAGCCCACAGGAGACTAGACTGTTATATGGCACAGGCAGAGAAGAGGAGGGACTGAGGTGCATCAGGGTCCGAGGCTCCTGCAGTGGCAGGGAAATGATTAAATGATATAGAGCCAGATAGCCCTAGGAAGGTGAAAAGTCCACAAGGTCACTGCCAATCTAACTTGGGGAAAAATTCCTTCCCAACCCCACATAAGGCCATCAGTTAGATTGGGGTAGTCAATAGGCATGGGCCAAATCCGGACCGCCAGACACTTTGGAATGGACACCAAAATCTTTTTATTTACTTATCATTGTTGTTATATTTTTTATTATTTCGTCTGGACCTCAACTATACCTTGACCAAGAAATTTGGACCTTGACAAATAATTGACCATCCCTGGGCTGGTCTACACTTAGTCCGGACTTCGGACTAAGGTACGCAAATTCAGCTACGTTAATAACGTAGCTGAATTCGAAGTACCTTACTCCGGACTTACCGCGGTCCAGACGCGGCCGGAAGTCTCCCCCCGTCGACGCCGCGTACTCCTCTCGGCGAGCTGGAGTACCGGCGTCGATTGTGAGCACTTCCGGGATCGATCCAGGATCGATTTATCGTGTCTTAACCAGACGCGATAAATCGATCCCAGAACATCGATGGCGTGCCTCCGGACCAGCCGGTAAGTGAAGACTAGGCCCCTGAGTTAGGATCAGCCAAGCACCTGAGAGAGAGAGAATGCCCAATGCCACCTCACAGCCCTATCCCTCTCTGTCCAGTGTCCCATCTCCAGCTGTGGCCATCCCTGCTCCAGAGCAGGGGTAGGCAACCTATGGCACGCGTGCCAAAGGCAGCACGCAAGCTGATTTTCAGGGGCACTCGCACTGCCCGAGTCCTGACCACCGGTTCGGGGGGCTCTGCATTTTAATTTAATTTGAAATGAAGCTTCTTAAACATTTTTAATACCTTATTTACTTTACATACAACAATGGTTTAGTTATATATTATAGACTTATAGAAAAAGACCTACTTAAAATGTATGATTGGCACGTGAAACCTTAAATCAGAGTGAATAAATGAAGACTCGGGACACCACTTCTGAAAGGGTGCCGACCCCTGCTCCAGAGGAAGGCAACAACAAAAAAACAAAAAAAAACTCTAAAAAAAACCCAGTCCCTCCCAGAGTACATTGGCTTGGTCCATGAATGGGGCGCCTAGGCACTATGACAATACAAATAATAATTAACTATCAAATCAAGGCCAGTTTCTTTCAGAGAAAGGAAGGGCTCTGCTCCTCAGAGAGCGCTACTTCTCTGCCAAAGTCAGCCCTTTGGACGATTGGGCTGTTCCAATTCTTTTTACATCTTGGGGAAGGAGTATTATTTCCTCTCTGCTTCCTGTCAGAAACGGGTGAATTGGTTTTGCCCTGATGCCCGACTATGAAATTCACCTTCAGGCTTTTCAACCTTCCAAGACTGGAAAATTTCAGTTTCAAAGGTGAACGTTTCAGGAAGTTCCGAGTGATGGAAAACTCAGGTTATAATTACAGAGGTGCTCAGGCAACCGTAAGCAGAGCGTGTCATGGGGTGCTCCTCACTGTAACCGAGGGTGGTAAGATGACGTATGGGCCAAAGAAAAAATGCACCCTGTGCACCACTGGTTGAATTCGGACTTGTACCCTGCACTGCATTCCACAAGGGGGCTGTGTCTTTATCAATGGAATGGTCACAGCCTTCCAGCTGTGTGCCTGTGCACTGGGGTTTGTGAGAGACTGTTGGAGTTCACTCATAATGACCTTTTTCTATCATTCTTGCCCCTGTGGGTACAGAATAAGGAGACTACAATCAACACATACACCCTGAGGAGATTTCCGGGAGCCCAGTTGCAAGTGACTGTGACCAGGGGAAGCAGACATCAGGGTTCCATCTAATCAATCACCTGGCTAACAAGGGAGTCTCCGGTCTATCTCCATCCCAGCCCCCTGGTGTAAGGCCTTTGCAAACCCTCTTACCCATTGTGGGATTCAATTTCTTCTCTTCAGTCACAGAGGCAGAGCCCAGAGATGCAGCAGGGATGGTGTGGGACGGTCATTTCATTTTCCAACCTGATAGAAGCCAGAAGGTAAAAAAAGAACAAGTGGAGTCATTGTGCACACCAGACTCCGTACCCTCCCTCCCCACCTAGTGCCCCACCTCAGTGCCACTTTCGCCCTGGTCTGTCCTCCATACCCTATGCAATGAGCTTTCATCCCTGCACCCTCTTTCTTCTCCTCTGTGCCTAATACCTACTCTGCTCAGTGCCCTCTGCTCTGCAACCTCTCCCTCACAGCAGTGCTTGCGGGCCTGCCACCATTTCTCACACGAGTGACCTTTTACGGACACAGAACCTGACAGCCCAGTTTCTTGTAGCCATGACTTTGCTCAACCACATAACAAAGTGGGACCCTGATAGCTACGCTTGTGGGCCGTGGCCTCTTTTAGACCAGGAAAAAAGGTGCTTTTTTCAATCATGTTAACTCAGTGGAACTAGCTTTGCCTCAGTTGAAAGAAGGACCTGTTTTCCTAGTCTAGACAAGGCCTGTGAGAGCTTTTCGGGGGTTGTATTGCAGTCCCAGAAACCAATGCACGCTCTAGAGAGAATTCCTCGCTGCACGCAGGAAGGATCCATGGTGCTTCTGCTCCTCAGGAAGGAGGAACTTTCCTGCTTGTTTTTACTGAGCATGAAAGAAAGAAACTTCTTCCCAGCTGAAGGGTTCAGCCTTGCTAAAGAAAGAAAAACCAACGAGGAGTCCGGTGGCACCTTAAAGATTAACAGATCTGCTCGTCTTGAAGGTGCCACCGGACTCCTCGTTCTTTTTGTGGATACAGACTAACAGGGCTACCTCTCTGATAAAGAAAGAAAGGCAGAAAGGGAGGCCCAGATACCTGCCTTGGGCTGCTCTCCAGAGGGAATGCTCTGCAGATCTCGCTGAGCCTTGCATGGTGTATTTGTTTACCAAAGAGCTAGGGTTAATCTAAAGTCTGGTGTTGAAAAGAAACAAAAGCCGGTTATCTCCAGAGAATAGGCCATTCAGTGCAATGAATGAGGCTGAAGAACTTGAGTCTCTTTTAAATGAGACAACTTAAAAATGACTCCAAGCTACTGAGAGCTTAATTAGGTTGAAAGTGGTGGTGAGAACAAAGGCCCCCGAGGGAGAAATCCCCCATCCTGGGGTGGAAAACCTGCCATTTCCAAGCAAGGCTTTGAAGTGTGGCTGCAACCCGCTCCCCTAGACAAGTTGGTGATGAGATTCCATTACTGCTGAGGCCACTTAGGTGTTTATTCAGATCACAATCTTGGCAACATATGTCAGCAATATACAGACCCATTTGTCTCTGTTGCAAGCGCCTTCTCCCCTGCTAAGGGAGCTCTAGCTATAAATATCTGAGCTAGGAATACTGGAGACAATTCAGTGTCTTCAAGGGTGCAGCTATGAGGGACCTTCCACTGGCGACCGTGCTTCTCAGTGGCCTTTTCTGTATTCCCAGCCTTGTCAGTAAGTCTCATTTCTCTTTTCCTCCTATGGCGTTTACTGCTCTGTGTGCTGATGTTAAGGAGTGAAGGACTTGTGAATGAACAGGGGAAGTGCTAAGGTCAAGTGTAAAATTATTTTACTATCCAATTCGTCCTTTATTGGAGAACTGGATCATCTCTACTTGTCTGCTCCCTCTTCTATACGGTGCTGAGGTGATTGTCAGACATCAGCAATATGCTGGGGCATGATTCTGCCTCGCTGAGTAAAGTGAGAATGGGGATGGGTGAATCAAGGACTTAATGAATGGTAATTAATGATGGAGTGTGTACAGTCTATCCTTGCCGTGGAGTAGTCTTGGAGATCTAATGGGTCATTTCCATTTTTAACTACTTTGATCCTGCTTATTCCTTAAATCAAATCATAAAGTTAAAGAAATGAGGTCTGTGTGCCTTCTGCTTGGAGCTCCAAGTCCCCGTCCAGCTAGAGAAGGAAGGCAGCTCAAGCTGTAAGCTGGGGATCGGATGAGCTTTATGTTTTGTGAGTGCAGGTGCAGGAGCCATCAGCGGGGAGAGTGAAGGAAGGAACTTGTTTGCAGAGAGGGGCTGCTGCAGGAGGCAGAGCCATTCCGTCTATGTTGGGCACGGTAAGTGAACTTCTCCTTTAGGCTCTGAGAAGCCTGATTCCTTTAAACATGTTCCATCATCAACAGCCCTCTGGCCATGGATGCTCCCAAGACTTCACTGTCATTTTATTCCCAAAGAGCTAAGGTCTGAAGTAAGTAAATGTAATGGTGACACCCCAAGGCATGCTGCCTAATCAACCTCTGGGATGCTGCACTCCTAACAAGATCCTTAAAAGGCTAATGCTACTGTTCACTTACATAACCAGGTACTAAAAGCACATTTCACAAAATATTAATTAGTGGGCAGATTCGTTAATTGGTCAATACATTCCCCTGAACAAAACAAGCTTTATTTTCTGTACCAAATGTATTGAACTTACTCTCAAGACAAATGTTTGCAGCCTTCAAAGTTGCATTAGCTCAGAGGTGTATTGTACCAAAACGACTTGATTCTCGGGAGTAATCTTGGGAGTGCTGGGTAGTTGAAGCTGTGTTGGTCCCAGGCTATTAGAGAAACAACTTGGGGGAGGTAACATCTTTTTTTGGACCAATGTGCAGCTTGTTTTTTACAGTGAGTGCAAATTAGGAAATATGTCAGTCTACTATATTCATTAGGAAAAGGTCTGTAACTATTGAAAGTTGTATATAGTTAAGCCCCTTTGTTCTCAGTTTAAACCAATTTTTAACAAAAAAATCCTGGGTTTTACAAAAAGAATTATTCATTTTTTTCTGATTTTCCCCCCTATTTTTATATAATTCAAATATATAAAAATAACTAGTTTTATTAGGAAAATATAATGCACTGTATGAGCACTAATAACACATTAGTGCGTGTGTATATGCAAAGCTGCCTGTTGAAGTAAGGCTATGTATTAATCTAGAACAGGGGTGGGCAAACTTTTGGGCCCAAGGACAACATCCGGGTATGGAAATTGTATGGTGGGAGTTGGGGTGTGGGCTCTGGCTGGGGGTGCGGGCTCTGGGGTGGGGACAGGAACGAGGAGTTCAAGGTGCGGCAGGGGTCTCCAGGCTGGGGTAGGGGGTTGGGGCGTGGGAGGGGGCTCAGGGATGCAGGCTGTGGGCAGCACTTACCTCAAGCAGCTCCCAAAAGCAGCGGCATGTCCCCCCCTCTAGCTCCTAAGTGGAGGCACAGCCAAGTGGCTCTGCACGCTGATCTGTCCTCAGGCGCTTGGGGTGGGGGCAGCGTGCGAAGCCCCCTGGCTGCCCCTACACATAGGAGCTGGAGAGGGGACATGCTGCTGCTTCCAGGAGCCATGTGGAGTGGGGCAAGCCCCTGTCCCCACTTCCTGGCTGGAGTGCTGGAGCGGGGCAAACCCCGGACCCTGCTCCCCAGCGGGAGCTCGAGGGCCGGATGTTTAAAGGAATCTGGCGGGCCGGATGCAGCCCCGGGACGTAGTTTGCCCACCCCTGGTCTAGAAGATACACACAGTAAACAAACAGGAACACAAGCACTGAAGTAAGTGTGTATCTATACGTTTGCATCTGAACGTACTGATGCCTCTCATGCCCACCACATAGACATTTCAAGCAGTTAGCAAATAACAGTTAATGAGCTGACACACTAAAATGGAAAGAAAACAAAAATCTGTATCAGAATACCTTTCAGAACACTAGGAAGTATTCAAACGTTTAAAAAACAAAACAAAACAGGAGAAAAGGATGAAGTTGAGTGCTTCACATGGAGTGGCCCAATTATGAAATGTAAATATTTATAGGCTAATAGTTCTAAGTCTACAACAGTAAACTGTTTATTCAAATGAAAAGGTTTATTTGGGGATTAAAGAGCTATTGTTTTCTTAAACTCAGAGGTGGCATGTTTTGAGTTCTCTTAGTTCTGCAGCAAACCACACTGAATTCCATTAATCAAAGCATTAATCTACCGAATGCTTTTTCGCCCTGTCCTTCCGTCCACCAAAATAAACTCCGATATTTACCCAGTAAAATTATTAATAGTTTTTCCACCGATTGTCACCTGTTTTAGTAGTTGGGGTAATAAACACCGATAAATTCCAGGGGAAAAATAAATAAAATGAAAACTGAAAACGAAGGGCCCTATATAGTCTTGGTTCCTTTTGCAGCCAGTGGTATACAGTTGTGGAGGCTTCCTAAACCATCTATGCAATTTTGACTGTAAATTTGATCATTTAGTGGTTAAAGAACAGGACTAGAACCTACAGAGTACTTTTCCCAGCTTTGCAACGGCTCAATGTGACATTAGGCAAGTAAATTATTCCTCACATGCCTCAGTTTCCTGGGGCATAAAGCAAGAACAATCATCTCTACCACAGGGAGGGCTGTGAGAATTAATCCCTCTCAATGCCTGAGGTCCTCAGGTGAAAGTGCTGTCAAAGTGCATAGTAAAAAGAACAGGAGTACTTGTGGCACCTTAGAGACTAACACATTTATTTGAGCATAAGCTTTCATGGGCTACAGCCTACTTCATCAGATGCAACTGTATCATCAGTATGCATCCGAAGAAGTGGGCTGTAGCCCACGAAAGCTTATGCTCAAATAAATGTATTAATCTCTAAGGTGCCACAAGTACTCCTGTTCTTTTTGCGGATACAGACTAACACAGCTGCTACTCTGAAAAAAGTGCATAGTATTATCCCATCCAAGTTGAGACAAACTTTCTGCTATGGCTTGGAGTTTGGAGCTGTGGCAGGCACTTTCTGAAGTTCTCAGGGTTTTATTGCCAGGCAAGGAACGGGGGAAAGGGGAATAGGGGAGATGATAGTTTCCAACCCCCCTCTACATTTTTACAGCACAGAGAAGTCCAGGAGCAACAAGCAGAGTATGTCCTTCTGTAGCTTATCTGGATGGCTCTGGAGATAGTTCTTGCCTGCTCCCTTTTGCTCTGCTAAGCATGCGGCTTTTATATAGCCCTCATGATTACAGACACGTGCCAAACACCTCAGAAAGCCTCAGTCATTTTAATTGCCTTATTATGCTGTTGTGCTTGTGAAGAATATGTTCATATTAGTGACTCATTTAGAGATAGCACCAGGCTTTCTGTAGTGAGGCCTCGTCTGTATTCAAACTTGCACCAGTTTAACTAAAGGTAATTTAGTTTAAGTAGATTCCTTATCAAATTAAACTAAATTGATATAAACCTGGTTTAAACTGAACTAAGGCTACGTCTACACTAGCACTTTTGTCTGGAAAACTTTTATCAGTCAGGGCTGTGAAAAAACACATCCCTGACTGACATAAGTTTCACTGACAAAAGAGCCGGTGTGGACAGCGCTAGGTCAGCGGGAGACGCTCTCCTGCCGTTCATTGGAGGTGGTTTTATTATGCTGGCAGGAGGGCTCAGGTCTGTAGTGTAGACATAGCCTAAGTGTCCACACAAGGCCTTGTCTACAGGAGAAAGTTGCAGCGGTTTAACTAAGGCCCTGTCAACACTTACGAGCTGTCCGGTACTGATGCACAGCTGCAAGAGTGCTCGTGGTGCATGTTATGCTGATGGGAGAGAGCTCTCGCGTCCATATAATAAACCAGCTCAATGAGATGCTCTCCTGCCGACATAGCGCTATGCACACGAGTGCTTACGACGGCAAAACTTATGGCGCTCAGAGGAGTGTTTTTTTCACATCCCCGAGTGACTAAAGTTCTGCTGACATAAATGCTAGTGTAGTCATGGCCTAATTGTGTGATTTTAAACTGGTGTAAACTTCTAGGCGGACACTTATTTTGGTTTAAAGCAGGCTCATTGTGGTTCAGCCTAAATCAGCTGGGAACGGATTTAATCAAAACTGAAGTAAAAATGTCCACGCTGGGGCATGCACTGATTTAATTGAAATTGATTTTTAAACCAATATAAAGTGAAATTGAAGCAACTTTGAATATAGACAAAGCTGCTGGAGAAAACTAGCCAATTTTCTGAAGTATTTCTAGGGGAAACAATTATTAGCTGATAATCACTGGTGTTTCACAGACATGAAATGCCCAACTTGAGTGTGTGAGACTTCCTCAGGGGGTGTGAAGACCAGCTTGAATGCTCTTATTTGCCCATGAATTAGAGAGTTTACCCAGACACTCCTACTATCTTAGTTAAATAATTCAACCACAATAGAACTTCTCACATTCTCCCTTTGCTAATATGTAGACTTAGTGATTCTCACCAAAGCACTGGTGGTCTTCCTCCTTCTTTAAAAACTAGATGGCAGAGACATTGTCATGTGATTTCCTATTACTGAGACCTTATTGCTTTTTATAAAATACACTAGAGCGAATTTGCTAGTCTACTACAAAGTATATCATCAGGAACCACAGTCAAAATAAATGACCACATTACATTTGTGGATCTGGGTGTGTTTGTTCTTTGCAGAATTAGGCAACCATCTGCAGCAGAGGTTTCTTTCTGTTTGTCAGTTCTTTGAGGCATGGATCATCTTTTTGTTCTGTGTTTGTACAGCGCCTAGCACAATCCGGGCCTGGTCCATGGCTGGGGCACCTAGCACAATACAACTAATAAATAGTAATAATCTCCGCATTCTGTAGGGATTCTGACTCCAGCTTTCCTCTGTTCACAGACATCTCTGGCAGTCCTGTAAGTCTGGATGTTGGGATGTGCAGGTCCCACTGTTCATCCCAAAGGATAAACTCACATCAGTCTGGATTTCCCAAACATTCCTCTATGCTGGACTTTCTTAGAACTAAAAAGGTGAGAAATGTGCATCTCTGTGTTTTACTATCTCCACAATGGGAGCAGTTACATCCAGAAGTAGATCATGCCTTATGGTTTTCTATATGCTCCTAAATAGATCTCCTGAAATATACTAAACTGTTCATCTAACATATTGTCCTGCCAGCCCACAAACAAGTGAGGTAACTGAGTTACAGGAAAGGAAACTAATTCTCCTTGGGTGTCAGACACCTGCTGTGAGAGAAACAGCCAGAGCTCAGTTGTATATGGAGATACGCAGGTTAGACAAACACTTGTCAGGGATTTGTCCTGCCTCAGTGCAGGGGACTGGACTAGAAACAGCATTGCCAACTCTCATGATAATTATTGTTTTCCTTAAAGCCCCAGTCCCAGGAGTCAAGTGGTATGTGATGATTTCAGTCTTCATTCCTAAAGAAAAACTAAGTTTCTAGCCCTCGTGGCTGAGGAGGAAGCTTCAAAATGTGACCCCAGTGCACCCTAAAGGCTCAAAAAACAGAAGGCAACTACAAAGAGCAGCAAATCTATTAGTTGTACATAATCTCATGATTGTAAAGCCAATCTCACGATTTTTGGTGAGCCTGACTCATGATTTTTGAACATTTGGGGTTGGCAATACTGCTTCCAGTCCTCTATTTTGATGATTCTGCAATGTTTCCTACGTTATAATATCTTGACTAGATGGTGTTTGATGGACTTGGGGACAGTAGCATAGCTAGGACAGGAAAACTGTGTGGGTCCCGGCTTTTGGGTGGGTGGGCAATGACGGGGTGAGAAGGGCAGGAGGGATGGGGGGCCCTGGGAGGGGGTGCAGGAGGGATCCAGTGCCCTGGGATGGGGGACAGGTGGGGGTGGGGAGGCCATGCTGGGGATCGAGCTCTGCCCACCCCTCCTGACCCCAGCCCCGTGTCCATTAGCCCGGCTGTGTGGTGCATCCCTCTCCTACTTGCCCTGGTCTCTGGCCCCAGCACTAGACCCGCCCCCATGAGGCACATATCCCCTCCCCCCCACCGCGGGGCTAGCCCTGGGGCTGGAGACTGGGGCAGGGTAGGAGAGGGACACGGCCGGGCTGACGGACACTGAGACAGGGTCAGGAGTCTCAGCCTGTGGATTCGGGTGTGACTATGCCCCTGATTTGGGATCACTTAACGTCCCCCCCACCTTTGCAGCCTAGCACTGGTGCTGGTACTTTAGGCCACATCTGTTCTACACTAGGTCCCAGTAATTAAAAACTTCTTTCCTGAGCTTGTCAGTTTGCACAGGTGGGAAGAGGCCAAATGCATTTTCCTGTCTGAGTCAGTAAAATTGGCAGCCACAGAATCAGATTATTTGTTGTGATGTTAGCCTCTCTCTACTTGGCCATCGGGGCTCTCACAGCAGATCCTTAGTGGGGATACTTTCCCTCCTTGTGTGTAAAATAACCCTGGGACACTTCAGCCAAGACAAACAACCCTAATTAACAAACTAGCAAGAGCCTGTGCTGTTAAGGACTTGTCTACACCTAAAAGTTGCAGCATTTTAACTATATCAGAATAAATAAAACAGTACAAGCCCTTAGAGTGGACACAGTTATCCTGGTATAAATGTGATCTGTACCAGGATAGTTATTCCTACAGAGGGAGGGGCAGTATTCATAAGCATATTTTCCCCTCCACTTTCCAAGTCATTAATGAAAATATTGAATAGTACTTGAACTAGGACACAGCCTTGCAGGACAGCACTAGATACATACCCCCAGTTTGACAGTGTACCATTGATAACTACTCTTTGAGTATGTTTTTCCAACCAGTTTTGCATCCATCTTACAGTAATTTAATCTAGACCCACATTTCCCTAGTTTGCTTATGAGTATGTCATGGGGGAATGTGTCAAAAACCTTACTAATGTCAAGGCAAATCATGTCTACAACTTCGCCCCATCTGCTAGACCAGTAATCCTGACAAAGAAGAAAAATAGGTTGGTTGGGTGTGACCTGTTTGTGACATAGATTCATAGGTTCTAGGACTGGAAGGGACCTCGAGAGGTCATCGAGTCCAGTCGCCTGCCCTCATGGCAGGACCCAATACTGTCTAGACCATCCCGGATAGACATTTATCTAACCTACTCGTAAATATCTCCAGAGATGGAGATTCCACAACCTCCCTAGGCAGTTTATTCCAGTGTTTAACCATCCTGACAGTTAGGAACTTTTTCCTAATGTCCAACCTAGACCTCCCTTGCTGCAGTTTAAGCCAATTGCTTCTTGTTCTATCCTTAGAGGCTAAGGTGAACAAGTTTTCTCCCTGTCCCTCCTCCTTATGACACCCTTTTAGATACCTGAAAACTGCTATCATGTCCCCTCTCAGTCTTCTCTTTTCCAAACTAAACAAACCCAATTCTTTCAGCCTTCCTTCATAGGTCATGTTCTCAAGACCTTTAATCATTCTTGACATCTCCATGCTGACTATGCCTTATAACCCTATTGTCCTCTAAGTGCTTACAAATTGATTGTTTAATAATTTGTTCCAGTATTTTTCCACGTATTGAAGTTAGACTGAGTGGTCTATAATTACCCGGGTCCTCTTTGTTCCCTTGCCCCTCTTTTTAAATATACCTGTTACCTTGTGACTGTTCTGTGCAGTTGCAGGATCGGCAGATGGAGCTGCCTCTGTCGACTGGAGCAGAACGTTCCTGCCCTTTGGATTCCCATTGTGAACCCACTAGAGTTCACGTGGAGCGGGTACTGCTGTTTGAAGGGGTTCAGGAAGTGGAAGTGATTGAGGCCTGCCAGTGTAACGCAAGCCCAGAGGAGTGTCTACGGCTGCCATCCCTGAAAACCTTCTTTCCGGACACCCCATTGGAGTTCACGGTGGATGTTGGAAAATGCTCCAATCCAGCCCATGCAAGAGGTATGGAAAAAGAGGAGGAACTTTTCCCTCCTCATCTCATGGGGTGGGCGAGAGGCGGAGATGAGCTGAGGAGGTGAACATGGGGAAGGGGTTACTCCTCATCATATCTCAGAGCTGGGATCAGCACCTCAAATGCTAATATTGCAACCTGAGAACGCCAGGTGAAATCTTAAAAACTCCCTTGTCCTACTTAAAGCCATGTCTGACTCTTGGTTAGACAGGAGGGTAGTTCATATGATCTGGAATTTAATGCAAGCACCTTGCACTGAGGCAGCAGGGTGTATGGATTAGGTTTGGGGCTTGATGCTGAGGACTCCTGGGTTCTAGTCCCACCTGTAGTGCAACCACTTGACCTCTTTGTGCCTGAATGCCCTCTTCTGTAAAATGGGTTTGATGATAATTTTCTGCCTCTGGGAGTTGATGTGAGGACTGATAACGCTCTGCGCCGTTCACCTGAAGATAATTTACACGGAGTGCCTGCAGGCCCAGCGTGCTAAAGGGATGCTGAACAGGTCGAGGGGCCACCCACCAGATGAGACATTACAGTGAGAGCAGACCGAACAGCGGCACCGCTGTAAGGTCTCCCAGGTAGCCACTTGATGCCCGACAGGAGAGAGCTCTCCTGCCAGCATAACTAAATCACCCCTACAAGCGGCAGTATTCTTTTGGCAGGAGAGCATCTCCCACCGACACAGCGCTATCCACACTGGCACTTTTTTCGGTGAAACCTCTGTTGGTCGGGGTGTGTTTTTTTCCTGACAGACAAAAGTTTTACCAACAAAAGTGCTTGTGTAGACAAAGCCTAAATTTGCAGATGATATTGAAAGTGGAGGCTGAGCAAACAGTGATGAACAGTGCACCCAGCTTGCAAAGGAGTGGGCAGTAGGTGGCTAATGCATTTAACTGGAGACAAATACCAAATAATTGGGATAGTAGCAATGAACTTGTCTGGGAAATATGCACTGAATGGAACAATGATCAGGTGTAAGGATATGGGAGTGAGGATTACTGTGGAAAAGATCCTGGAAACCCTCACTTTAGAACACAGCTGTAGAAAAGTGGTAAACAATCCTAGGGGCTTGTCTACTGGGGGAAATGGACCAGAAGAGCTACACCTCTACCCCAATATAACACTGTCCTCGGGAGCCAAAAAATCTTACCGCGTTATAGGTGAAACCGCGTTATATCGAACTTGCTTTGATCCGCCGGAGCACACAGCCCCGCCCCCCCGGAGCGCTGCTTTACTGCGTTATATCCGAATTCGTGTTATATCGGGGTAGAGGTGTATTGTGGAATAAACTCTTGTCGCTAAAAGCTGCGTAGTGTAGACAAGCCCTTAGAAGAGAAAGGCCCAGATTTGTAAAGATATATTGGCATTGCTGCGCTCAGTGTTGTAATGCCTAGCTAATTTAGGAGCCTAAATCTCATTTTGAAAAGTGATTTAGGCACTTAGGGGGCCTAAATCCTATTAACTGCAAATGGGATTTAGATTCCTACGGCCTGGTCTACACTGGCGGGGGGCGATCGATCTAAGATACGCAACTTCAGCTACAAGAATAGCGTAGCTGAAGTCGACGTATCTTAGCTCGACTTAGAATAACTTACTTGGCGTCCTCGTGGTGTGGGATCGATGGCCGCGGCTCCCCCGTCGACTTTGCTTCCGCCTCTCGCCGAGCTGGAGTTCAGCAGTCAATGGGAGAATGATCGGGGATCGATTTATCGCGTCTACACTACACGTGATAAATCGATCCCCGATAGATCAATTGCTACCCACCGATCTGGCGAGTAGTGTAGATGTACCCTAAGTGCCTAAATATCATAGGCTAAATTCATTATGTGCCCAAATCACATAGGCTTGCTTAGGCTCCTAAATCAGCTAGGCACTGCAATGCTGAGTTCAGCAATGCCTAAATGCCTTAAAAAATCTGGTCCAAAGCCAATGGCATGATAACAAACACAGGGACCTCTGGATGTGAAATGTGTGTGCTGTTCAGACTCCTTGCGAGTTTGGCCTCCTCCAGCAGTACAGCATGTGTGTGATCTGGTAGGAGGACACAGCCAACCAAGAACTAATAATGCAGAACTAAAGTGAGTGTAAGCATTGTATATGCAAATTGCACAGGTGTAGGGGCTGGAAGAATTAGGCCCTCTGTCTCCAAGCTCAGTGGAGGCTTTTCTTTCCCTCAGGATATTCCATGTGTGGTTGGAGGAATGGGGTGTAGCAGAGTGTCTCTACTTAAAATATCTTTTGTTCCCACACAGGACACAGTGGGGTATGTGAGGAAGGATCTAGTGGTTAAAGCCCAGGGGTGGGACTCCCAGAGATCTAGTTCCGTTCCTTAGGGTTACCATATTCTGTGCCTCCAAATGGAGGACACTCCACGGCCCCCGGCCCCGCCCCAGCCCCGCCCATACCCCCGCCCCAACCCCGCCCCCTCCCAAAAGTCTCCGCCCCCTCCCCTGCTTCCCGCGAACATTTGATTCGCGGGAAGCCTGAAGCAGGTAAGGGGGGTGTGGGGGGGAGGAGGCGCGGCCCAGGCTGGCCCCCCGGCGGCTCCAGCCTGGGTCGGCTCGGGCCCTGGGGTGCCGGCCCCGGCCGACCACCCCCAGCCCGCCCAGCACTGCCGGCCCCCGGCGGCCCGGCGCACCCCCAGGCTCCCCGCGGGCCCGGCTGACCTGCTCCCCGCCGGCCTGGCTCCCCGCGGGCCCGGCTGACCGGCTCCCCGCGGGCCCGGCTCCCCGGCTCCCCGCCGGCCCGGCTCCCCGCCGGCCCAGCTCCCCGCCCGCCCGGCTCCCCGCGGGCCCGGCTGACCTGCTCCCCGCCGGCCCGGCTCCCCGCGGGCCCGGCTGACCGGCTCCCCGTGGGCCCGGCTCCCCGGCTCCCCGCGGGCCCGGCTCCCCGGCTCCCCGCGGGCCCGGCTGACCTGCTCCCCGCCGGCCCGGCTCCCCGCGGGCCCGGCTCCCCGCGGGCCCGGCTGACCTGCTCCCCGCCGGCCCGGCTCCCCGCGGGCCCGGCTGACCTGCTCCCCGCCGGCCCGGCTGACCGGCTCCCAGCCCGGACCCCGGCCCGGCACCGCGCCCCCGGCTCCCCGTCCGGCCCCGCGCCCGGCACTGCGCCCCTAGTTCCCGGCCCGGCACCATGCCCCCGGCCCCGCACCGGCCCCGCACCGCCGGCCCCGGCCGAGCACCACCCAGCCCTCCCGATTTTCCCGGACATGCCCGGCTTTTGGGGATTTCCCCCCGGACGGGGATTTGAGCCCCCAAAAGCCGGACATGTCCGGGAAAATCCGGACGTATGGTAACCCTACGTTCCTAGCTCTGCCTCTGACTTCCTGTGTCAGCTCAAATCGCTTCCCTTTCTCTGTCTCCCTTCTGTAAAGTGACAATAATGGCTGGGCTGAGATTTTCAAAGTTGCACAAAGGATGTGGACATCCAGTTCCCATTGGATGAATTTGGCCTCAGAATCCTGGAGGCAGATTTGAAAATCCACCAATAGTTCTCAATGTTCAGAAATAACCAGTGATTTGGGATGTCCAAATTGAGACACCTTGAGGGAGCCCAGTTTCCAGACAGCGCTGAGCACCCACCCTCTGGAAGTCTGGCCCCTTCCAGGCATCTGCTGCTGGGCACCTGATCACTGGTCAGTTGCAAACATTTAGGCCAATGACACCTTTCCTGTGTTGTCAAGTGCCTGGAGATGCACAGCTGGAAAAGCACAAAGTATTCTCACACCCTCTTTACAGCAGTCACAAAGGCTGAATGACTTGCTTAAAGGCTGGGGGAGCTCAACCTGCAAGCCAGAGAACTAGGGTTTGACTCCTGGGTCTGATTCTTATTTGCTGTATCACCTAGCCACCCTCCTCCACCTGTAAAACAGGGATCGTCATCCTTATTTAGATACCTCACAGGAGAAAGGGGGCTGAGAAGGTGAGAGACGAACAGCTATCCTTATGCTCAACTAATGCATTAACGAAGAGCCATATTGGACAGACTGTGTCTGTACCCTTCAAGTCAGTCACTTTGTTATTTTAAAAAATTGTAGTTTGCTTGAAGAATGTTGTTGCTGATGAAGGTTATTTCATATCACAGTAGCCACACTCAGGATGAGGAAACCAGTGTGTGAGCCAATGACCCGGCATGCCAAGGTTCTGCTTTCAGTCTCTCCATTGTATTTCCATTCCTTGTACATAGGGCTTCCTGCTATTAGTGCTGAATCTCGCCTTGTTGTCTCAATCTCCTGTGCTAATCCCTTCGGGACATTTTGTAGTTTATTTCTGTCCTGGTTGTTTGCTCCCCATCCAGTGCTGGCATCATCTGCAAACTGGACCATTGTTGAATTTACACCTCCGTATAGGACAGTGGTTCTGGTGCTGTTTTCCACAGAGCACTGCCAGGTGGTTTGCAAAGCTGCTTCTAATAATGAAGAGTGATGATTCTTTCTGCTGGCTCTAGCCCACTCCAGAACTCACCTAGGGTTTGAATTGCTAATGTTGTGGTTTTGAATGAACTAAACTGAAACAACTCCCTCTTCACCCCCTTTCCCTGTGGCAGCTCTGGGTCTGTCTTTGGGGTAAATTCAGCTGTGATCAGTGTTTTGGACACCAGAACTGGATGAGTCGGAGACATGCAGGAAGGCAGTACCCAGCTGCAAAGGCCACACCGAGGGCACCAAGACAAAAGGGGAGGTGTAGCCTGGTGGCTGACCCCATTAATAAGTTCAGTATCATCTTGGCTTCTTAGAGTGGTTACATAGACCAAACTGGATTCCTGGCTTAATATATTGTCTTTTCACACAGCCCGGCATTATAGGCTACATTGTGGCTTTGAAACCACAGATCTTGTTTGGCGGATGGACTCGAGGATTGCAATGCTTGGAAAACCAGAGAGGGGATGTCATGCCCTTTAATAGGGTTTAGTATTCATAGAACTGCATCAGTTCTACTGGCTGGTGTGGGCCATGGTCCCACCCTTATCCCATCCCTTTGGGTTGTCTGTCTCAAAGAGCAATCTTCTCCTCCCCAGTTTACTGGGGCTTGCCATTGTCTGGCCCTATACTTGCCTCAAAGTAGGGATGGGATCAGGATTGGGAGGCTGGATGGCTAAGAGCCCATGGGAGAAGCTTTAGTGTAAGAAGTGAGTCCACAGTAATTTTTAAAAACCACTCAACCAGAGTGCTGATGAAAGGGTTCAACAGTGTAGGTCACAGCACAGAGTCCATTGAATACTGAGCCCTCTTGAATCCCCATAATGATCACGCCAATAACACATGTCCTTTATCAGTTTCCAGACATTTATATATTGACTCCCTTCATCAATTGTCTGGAATAGATGTCAACCCTTGACTGTTATCAAAAACACAGCATGAAAATGTACAGCTCATAAACCATAATGCTGTGCAATGGAGGAACATCAGAGAACGTTCATCACCTCAATGAGCCAGTGTCTGTCAGATCTGTGTGAAAATAATAGTGAAAACTCATGGAAGGGCAGGAAGTGTTGAACACTAAGATCCAAAGTGAAAGTGTTAAGCAGATGTGACATCAAAGTGATGTCTGCCAGCTCAGGCAGGGGGTCATGAGGAGACGAGCTAATCAAATCCAAAAGGCAATCCAGAAAAATTGAAGAACAGGAGTACTTGTGGCACCTTAGAGACTAACAAATTTATTAGAGCATAAGCTTTCGTGGACTACAGCCCACTTCTTCGGATGCAGAAAAATTGAACATCACAATATGCTACTATGCTACTCAACTTCTCAAAGTAGCTCTGAGGACAATACTTTCCTTTGCAAAGGGCTTTGGCTTCCTGTATGATGTAAAAGTAAATTTTCTTCCTCCCTAGACCTGTTGGTAGCTCAGCCATTAATATATTATTTTAAAAAATATATGAAATATTCATTGGGTCTAAGTCTTGCAGCTCTTCCTCAAACATAACTCGAACTGATTTTGAAGATTGGACTTTGGGATTTGGCCCTTGGAGAAGGGCCTGTCTGTTGGGTGCATGATGTCTGCATCTAGCACAATATCACTGCCACACGCAGTGAAATCATCAAGAGAGCAACATAAAAATCAAAACAGTGGCTCGAGTTGGCAAAAAGAAGTGTGCCCAGGGCTTGCTAACTGAGAGACCAGCTCCGAACCCAGAAAATGAGCACTTTCCATGTTGTACTTTGCATGATTTAGGCCTCATCCTGCAGCTGCTCTGTACATAGAACTCATGTTGAAGATACTCAGCAGGAATGCTGCACATGCAATGGCCTCAGGACTGGGCCCTACATTCAATTAAACTCTTATTCTCTTTCAGACGGACTCTTCTGTGCACCTACAAAGTTTGATGGTGTTCTGATCAAAAGCCCAAATGGTGTTGAGGTGGTTCAAACTCTGGAAAACTGTGAAATGAAAGAAACCTGCTATAGAGTTTCCTATGTGGAATATTATTATGAAATCATACACAACTCTGCTGGGGACAGAGAGGAGCGACTGAAGGTTAGTCAATTGCATGCGGCTCTAAAAGGGTCTTAGGGTTTGTCCAAACACAAAAGTTGTACTGCTTTACCTATAAGCCGTACAATTCCCACTCTTGTGTGGATGCATGTTAAACTGGCTTAAGGGTGCTCTATACCAGCATGGCTATTCCTGTACAGTTAAGGGCAATAAGTTATATTGGTATAAGCAAATTTATACCAGCATAAGTGGGCCCACACTATGGGTTATACTGGTATAATTACTTCATTAAAAAGTCACATATCTAATTGAAATAGTTACACCAGTACGATATCTGCGTATTGCCCAGGTTTTATTTCACTGCCATGGCTTAATCTACAATCCCAAACTAAGTTATAAAGCAATACCTTGTATTTTCTTGGGCAAAAAAATTCAGTGAAATGTTTAATGTGACTTTATCTTTAAAGTACTTCTGACACAATGAAAGCTGCATCCTTTACCAGACTTAATACTATTAGTCAGTTAAAGATGGGTTAAAATAACCCCTTGCATGTAGCCCGTATCAGGACACAGCACTGCCCCACAAGCAGGGTTTACTGCCAAGTAGCTGGAATGCTGTGTCCCTTTGGGTGGTTATCGGCAGGGCCTTGCAAGTGATTTTCATGTCTTTGTTTTGCAAATCTTTTCAGGAAATTGATGTGGGCCGGTGCTTGGGGAGCTGCACCTCAGGGAATCACTGCCTGCTTAGGTAAGCACAGCTGGTCACACACAGCCCCTCCCCTTGCAGTAGGGTTAGCTACAATCCTCTAAAAATGCAGATTCCCTACAGAATGAAGGACAAATTCTGCCCAAACTTATATCCGTGTATCTCCATTGACCTGAATGCAATTGAACAAGTGTAAAGTCAGCGTCCAAGCTGCCTCCAAGGCGTCTGTCATTTTCATTTGGTTGCCAGCTAGTACTGTATTACCATTGTTATTGGGCTCCACTGTCTCAGAGTTTGGTAGGGAACTGCACCAATATATTCTGCATTGAGTTCACTTGTCTTTCATAAATTCACATCCCACATTGTTATTTCTAGTAATGTCATGAGATTCGAGCAAAGAGAATCAAGCATTGACTCTGAAGATGGCAATCCAAGTGTGAGTTTTATAACTTGGACACTGTTTCTACAGCAGTGGGTGCACTATAAGAACCTGGACAAAGAACATGCAAACTTTCTTGTTCTATCAGACAGCCAAATGCACAGGCCATAGAACTTCCCCCAAATTATTTCTAGATCATATCATTTAGAAAAACATCCAGTCTTGATTTAAAAATTGTCAGTGATGGAGAATCCACCACGATCCTTGATAAATTGTTCCAATGGTTAATTATTCTCACCATTAAAAATGTGCACCTTATTTTCAGTCTGAATTTGCCTAGCTTCAATTTCCAGCCATTGGATCATGTTATACCTTTCTCCTTGAGACTAACAGTATAAGGCAGGTTTCTAATCCTTGAATTGTTCTTGTGACTCTTCTCTGAATGCTCTCCAATGTATCAACATCCTTCTTGTTGGACACCAAAGCTAGCCAGGATCTTACTGCCGACACTATGGCAGTGATGGAAAGATGGCCCTGCTATCTGGCTGAAATTGCCTTCTCTGCTCATAGAAGTCACGGCATGGTGACATGCCCTCGCTGTAGAATGTTTCCCCCTTCCACTGCTCTCCATAGATGTCCCTCTGCAGACATCCCAAATCTACAGCTGGTTTAAATGAGAGGGGGCTGGTAACAGGGTGATCTTGGTGACAGTCTTTGGTTTTCAAATTCACTTTCTCCCTTGATGTACCAGAGCCTGGATTTGATCATCTTTTTGAAATGCTGCAAACTCACCTGTTGTTCTAGGCTTTGTCTGGGTGGGTGGGTGAGGTTTGGGGAATGGGCAGTGGTGCTGCTTGTTTTGAGGTTTGGTGCGGTCAGAACTTGTCTGAGGATGAGAACAGCTGTCTTTCCCTGCCTGTTGACATGTATTTGGTTACAGTTTGTTTTATTTTTGCACCATGCCTAGGGAGTTCTGATAGGCACAAACGGAAACAAATAAGCAACAATAAATAAATGATCCCCATTTTACAGGTGGGGAAACTGAGACACAGAAAGATGAAATGGCTCAACCAAGGCCCCTGTGAGAGAGCATCAAACAGAATCTAAATTGGCAGATGCTCCAAGCCCATCTTTCCACTTCTGGGTTGAGAGCAGCCTAACCACTCTCCACCCCCACTGTCTAGAGTCTTCTGTGCAGTTTGCTAATGCTTTCTCTGGGTGTTTAAACATAGTTTCTTGGTACTGTTACTATTGCTTTGTCCTCCTTGTAGTGTCTCTTTACATGCTGAAGACTGTAAGCTCTTTGGGGTAGAAACCATCCTTTTTTCCCTGTGTCTGTACAGCACCTAGCACAATAGGGTCCTGGTCCATGACGGGGGCTCCTAGGCAGAGAGACAGTGTAGCCTAGTGGGCAAAGCACTAGACCGGGACTCATAAGACTTGGTTCTATTCCTGAATCTGCTATTAGTCTGCTGAGTGACCTTGAGCCAGTCAATGCACTGCTCTGTGCCTCAGTTTCCCCATCTGCAAAATGTGGGGAAATGATACTTCCCTTGTAACTGGCTGTGAGATCTACTGATGAAAAGCTCTGTATGAGAGCTGGGCATTATTATTAGGTACTACCACAATACAAATAATAATTGTGAACCCAGACTTGCTTCAGAGACCAGACATGAGTTGTGAGCCCAGCTTTGTGACAGGATGTGAGCTATGAACCCAGATCCCTGGGCAGACTGAGAGTGCTACATCTTCTGCGCATCTGGGTAGTCAATGATTTTGTTTTTTAACCGCAGGGATTCGCAGAATGGAGAGAAATGCCTGGTTTGGGCGGAAGGTGCCTCCAGCCATTGTGTCCCTCACCAGTACAACACACACACATTCAAGAGCCGCAGTGGCAACATCCGCACCATCTTCGCCATCCAGAAGTGTAACTGTGGGAGTTATTAGAGACTTGGGGGGGGAGGGATTGGAGCTTCCAGGGAGGGCACAAGGAGGGGAGAATGCAAATAGCACCTTGTCCTGCTGTGCCCACCTTCTGCCAGACTGTCTGTACTATATGTAAATGAGAGAAGGCTATTTTATAAATTAAAGGTATTTTAAACAGTGGTTGTGTGGAAATTAACTACCTCCAGAATGTTTTGCAGCTGTTTAATAAACACTGTGGGCCATAGTCTGTGTCTGGGGAGCATTTGCGGCTCCTAAGGACTCCAGTGGGCGCCCATGTGTATTCAAAGCCAGAAATTGGCCTTGTAAGAGCCAGAACCTACAAAGGCTAAAGATGGGCTTTGATGTGCCTCAGTGTTCTTCTCTCGCCTGTTCTATGTGAATAATTGCATGCCTAGTCTGCATGTCCTGTGAAAACAGGCAAAGTGCATTACAGCCAAGAGAGCTAGGGGGCCTTCCCAGGCCTGACCCCACCAGGATCCAGCACCTTTGCCATCCTTTAGTTTTTACAAATATACACTCACATACTAGATATGCTTGAAATGAGACAACGTGGCTAATGCCCCATAACACACACAGACACAGGGAGTGGAGGAGGCAGGCAGAGGAAGGGGGAATCGGGGAGAGGGAACAGCAGTGGGGGATGCAAAAGGAGCAGGACTGGGGGGGCAGTAGGAATGGGGGAGGGGAGGCAGAGGAATGTGTTGGAGCAGAGGCTCATCTGGACATTTCCCTTTCTTGCTGTGTAGGATCTGACAGTCCCAGACCTGCACTGTTCTGTATTACAGACAGCCCTGGCCCTGGCAATGGGGAAATGTGGAGAGGAAGGAAAGAATCTGAATAGTTTCCTTCTGCCAATTAACTAAAAGCTACTCACATTGCTTGTAATTAGCTCCCTGTGTATTCTGGGTAATTAGGAGCCCTCTCACCCTTGTTACTTTGGATTAGAATAAATTATAGACACAGATTTTCAAAGGAGCCTTCGACGTTATCCTAATCCCATTAAACCTTAATCCCCTGTACAGTGCAGCCTAGCAGGGGCTCAAATGGGCCAGGCACCCCACAAACTGCCTGGCCATGAGAGGATCCAATTTCAGGTCAGTCAGTCTAGTCTGTGATGTGGGGAAATGCAAGGTGCCAGGAGAACCACTCTGCCCCTGTCAGCCCTGTGAGAGCATCAGGAACAGCAGCCCGTCCCAGGCTGCCGGCTGCTGCTTAGTCACTTCCACTGGTGAGATGACTGAAGGTTTAAGAAGCTGCCCAACATTGCAGCCAGGTGCGGGAGCAAACTCAGGAGGGTCCTTCAGCAGAGTTGCTGGCTGACTCCAGGTGGTTGAAGAGAACAGTCCGGTGTTCTCCCATCATTTTAACCCTTCCATCACTTTCTCCATCAAGCTAAAGTGCCCCCTGTGATGAGGGCAGAGCAGCTTGCAATTATGACTGAAGCAGCATAAGAGCCCAGAGACTGCCTGGGCAATTCCCTGAACCTGTACTTCCCCCAGCCACCTGCTGTGAAGGAACCACTCTGCTCATCTAGTCTGACGTCCTACATAACATAGGCTGGACTCAGAGAGTTCCTGCAGGGGAGAGAACTCCCAAGAGTGTCACTGAGACTATCAGGCCCAGGGACTAGTGGTTGGACTAGAGCGTAGCTTTTAGAAAGACTTCCAACCTCAGTATAATGTTAAAAGGTTGCCTCTTATTTCCAATTTGAATTTGTCTAGCTTCAACTTCCAGCCATCAGATGTTGTTATGCCTTTTTCTGCTAGATCAAAGAGCCTATCAAAGAGATCTAGTATCTCCTTCTTTAGGTAATCATAGGTCATGCTCAAATCATCTCTTAATCTTCAATAGATTTAAAAGATTGAGTATCTTTAGTATCTCACTGTAAGGGAGGTTTTCCAGACCTTGAATTGTTTTTGTAGTTCTTCTCTGAACCCCTCTCCAATTTTTTAATATCCCTTTTAAAGTACAGAAACGGAAACTGTACACAGTATTCTAGCAGCGGTCTCATAAATGCTGTATTCAGACTCCCTCGTCCTGTTTTCACATCCAAGAATCATTTCAGCCCTTAAAGCCACAATAGCGCACTGGGAGTTCCTGTTGAGTCAGTGCTTTCCAGAATACAGTCTGCAGTCCTCTGTTTCTTTGTTCCTAAATGTCTGACTGTGCATTTGGCTGTATTAAAAATCAGTGTTGTTTGGATGTGCCTAATTTACTAAGAGATCCCATCGCTCTGTCTCAGTGACCTGTCTCCATCATTATTTACCACCCCCCATTTGTGTCATCAGCAAACTTTATCGGAAATTGTTTTATATTTTCTGCCAAGTCACTGATAAAAATGTTGAATGGGTTGAGAGAGAACCATTCCCTGAGGAGTCCCAACTCACTGATAAATTCCCCAATTTACAATTATGCTTTGAGATCTATTAGTTTGTTTTTGAGCAGTCTGATATGTGCCACAGGGATTTCATATAGTGATAATTTTTCAGTTGGAATCACATGGTAGTAAGCGAAAATTCAAGTATATTACCTCAACACAGTTACCTTTATCAATCAGACTTGTAATCTTATCAAAGAATGATATCAAATGACAAAACCTATTTTCCGTGAAACCATGTTGATTGGCATTAATTATATTTTTGTTCCACATCAGTCTTTCCATTAATATTCCCAGGATTCATGTCAGACCTACTAACCTATAACCAGGCACCCCATTTACCCTTTCTAAATATTGGCAGAACATTGGCTTTTGTCTAGTCATCTGGAATTTTCTCAGTTTTTCAAGTTATTCAGAGTTACCATCAAAGATTCATAGATTCCAAGGCTAGAAGGGATCATTATGATAATCTAGTTTGACCTTCTGTATAACACAGACCATAGCATATCCCTAACCTAATTCCTAGAGTAGTTCTTTTAGCAAAACATCAAATCTTGTTTTAAAAATTTCCGGTGATAGAGAATCCACCCTGACTCTTGGTAAATTGTTCCAATTATTAATTACCCTCACCGTTAAAAATGTATGCCATATTTCCAGTCTGATTTTGTCTAGCTTCAGCTTCCAGCCATTGGATCATGTTAGACCTTTCTCTGCTAGACTGAAGAAACCATTCTCACATATTTTTTCCCATATAGGTACTTATAGACTGTAATCAAGTCACCCCTTAACCTTTTCTTTGTTAAGCTAAATAAATTGAGCTCCTTGAGTCTATCACTATAATGCAGGTTTCTAAGCCTTTACAAATATCAATTGTCCAGGAGTCTCAGCCAACTTCTTTAAAATTCAGGTGCAATTACCTGGTTTTTAAAAAATGTTTACTTTTAGTAGATGCTGTTTATCATCCTGCTTGCTTACTGTTAAAATAGAGAGTATCTGAGTACTTCTGGAAATTGAATTTTAAATTCTCTTTCTATGACTATTCCAATGTGCCATAAACACTCATGTCGACAAGACTTGATCACAGAACTGTTTGTAGAAAGTGATAACAAAAGGGGCAGGAACATAGCTGAAATGAACTCACTGAAAAATTTGAATGAGTATTTGCAAAACACTTTTGCACAATTTCCCAGCTCTCGTGTATATGTATACGCTGTGAGGGTATAATAGACAATTGCTTTAATATTCTTAGTATATAACTAGGGGTGGGAAAATCAATTCAGGCAAATTAAGAATTGGGCCTAATCTTTCCTGAAACAGACATAAATTTCCATTGATTTGGTAGTTTCTCTTGAGCCACTACAGCTCCTTTCATTTTTCTGGTACCCTGGGCCTTTGCTATTTCGTAAAACATTGGGGTTGGAAGGGACCTCAGGAGGTCATCTAGTCCAACCCCCTGCTCAAAGCAGGACCAACCACCAGGCAGATTTTTGCCCCAGATCCCTAAACAGCCCTCTCAAGGATTGAACTCACAACCCTGGGTTTAGCAGGCTAATGCTCAAACCACTGAGCTCTCCCTTCCCCCCTAGCTAGTTAGGGAGGTATAGTCATATTTTAAATTGTTTGGGGCAGAGACTATCTTTTAGTTATATGTGTATTCAGTACCTAGCACAATGGGGCCCTGATCTCTGATTGGTGCCTTTAGGAGCTAAAACAACACACAGAGTAAATAAAAATATAAATTAAGGCATGACCCTGCAAACACTTATGCATGTGCTTTACTTTGCATCTATATGAACAGCTGCACTAAAGTCAATGGAATTGCTCATATATGTAAAGTTACAGTAGATGTGCTTGCAGGTGTGGGGCCTTAGTCATGAACCAAAATGCAACCCGTACCTCTGGAAATAGTCACACTTGGTGTGTTGCTGCTGCTGCACACAGAGGTTTCTCCCTATCCCACTGCACAGTAGTGAGTTCTCAGCTGGAGCACTGTGTCCAGGTCTGGGCACCGCGCATTAGGAAAGCTGTGCACAAACTGGAGAGTGTCCATAGGAGAGTTACAAAAATGACAAAATGTTTAGAAAACCTGATATATGAAAAAAGGATTTTAAAAATTGGCTTGTTTAGTTTTGAGAAAAGAAGACTGAGGGAGACCAGATAACAGTCTTCAAATATGCCAAGGGCTGTTATAAAGAGGAGTGTGATCAATTATTCTTCGTGGCCACTGAAGGGAGGGCAAGAAGTAATGGGCTTCATCTGCAGCAAGGGAGATTTAGGTTAGATATTAGGAAAAACTTTCTAACTATAAGAGTAGTTAAGCTCTGGAATAGGCTTCTGAGGAGGATCATTGGAGATTTGTTAAGAACAGGTTGGACAGGGATGGTCTAGGTTTACTTGGTCCGGCCTCTGTGCGGGGGGCTGGACTTGATGACCTCTTGCATTTCCTTACATTTCTATGATTATATGAAAATCCTATATAATTTGTTGTCCATAATCACACTTTGGTCTGTTTTTGCTTTAATGCCTCCCACACATCTCCCTCCTGTTCAGTATCTGGGCTTTGGATTTTTTTTCCCCGGGCCCCCAATTCTTCCAAAGTGGCTACCTAAAGTTAGGCTCCTAAAGCCTTAGGAAGTGGACAGATTTTCAAAGGTGTGGAAGACACTGAATTCAATGATACCTGTGAAAATCAGGTCACTTTTATTTAGGTTCCTTCATAGAGATTTAGGAGTCCAATTCTAGGCACGGGTCTGACAATTTTGGCCAAATGTATCAATGTATGTTTGCCTTTTGAATTCTTACCCATACTATTAATCTAAGTCAGACTCTCAAAACTGCCACAAAAATTTACCAACCCAGGAGAATTTCAATGTTTTGGTTCACCTGCCATTCCTGCATGGTGCTCCTCCATCACCATCTTCATCTGCCCCAAGGTTGGGAAGAGGGGGATGCTATCTGGTAATTCCCATTTTGTGCCTGTCCCCTAACTTCTGCTCAGGGGCTTAAACCTGTGGTTTTGGCAGAATCGTTTCATTGCTGTTCTCCTTAATTCTTTCTCCTCATTGTGTGTGTGCTGCTGTGCCACTCATAGTGCAAGACGCTGCTTCCTTTAACACAGCAGGGGGATGCATCATTTGTGTGTTGTAGGATTCTGGCTAATGCATTGGTCCTAACACTATTGCTGCTTTGTGCACATACAACCAAGCTGTAATTCCTGGTAAAAGGTGACACAGACCAGGGCAGAAGAGAATGCCCTGGGTTTATTAGGGCTGTATGTATTATGTATTACTTACGAAAGGTTAAGGTCCTTCCACACACAGTGCCACCTTTCCCCCAGACCCTTCCAGAACAAGGCACTTCAAAACCTCGGACTCAGACTTACAAAAATCAAGAAATACGCAGTTAAGCTCCCTGCCCTCATGCATAGCCCTGACAATGCTCGCTAGTGTTACAAGAAAAAATGAAGTGCACACTTACAAAGGAATGCAGGAACATAAGGATTGTCAGACTTTATCAGAGCTGAGGTCCATTTAGTCCAGTATCCTGTCTCTGACAGGGGCCAGCACTAGATGCTTCAGAGGAAGGTGTAACTAAGAACCCCCTGGTAGCAGATGTGAGATAATCTGCCCCAGCTTGGTCTCTAATAGTTAGAGATTGGCTCAAAACCTGAAGCACAAGGTTATATATCCCTTCTGGAAATTGTTGTTATAATGAATTATGATAGCTCTGGATATTCTTGATATCCATATAAACATCCAATGCTGCTTTGAATCTTGTTAAATTCTTGGCTTCGATGAGTTCCATAGTTAATCACACGCTGTGTGAAAAAGCATTTCCTTTTATCAGTTCTGAATTTCCCACGTGTTAATTTCATTGAAATTCTCCTTGTTCTTGTGCTATGTGACAGAGATAACAGATGCTCCTGATCTACATTTTCTAGACAAGTAATTATTTTTTTAATTTTTATTATGTCCCCTCGTATTCATTTCTCTTCTAAGTTAACAATCCCAATCTTTTCAATTGCTTTTCATATGAGAACTTTTCATATGAAACTATTGTAAAGAACAAAATTGTCAGACACATAGATGAACATAAATTGTTGGGAAATAGTCAACACGGTTTTTGTAAAGGGAAATCATGCCTCACCAATCTACTAGAATTCTTTGAGGGGGTCAACAAGCATGTGGACAAGGGGGATCCAGTGGATATAGTGTATTTAGATTTTCAGAAAGCCTTTGACACGGTCCCTCACCAAAGGCTCTTAAGCAAAGTAAGCTGTCATGGGATAAGAGGGAAGGTTCTCTCATGGATTGGTAACTGGCTAAACGATAGGAAACAAAGGGTAGGAATAAATGGTCAGTTTTCAGAATGGAGAGAAGTAAAAAGTGGTGTCCCCCAGGGATCTGTACTGGGCTCAGTCCTATTTAACATATTCATAAATGATCTGGAAAAAGGGGTAAACAGTGAGGTGGCAAAATTTGCAGATGATACAAAACTGCTCAAGATATTTAAGTCCCAGGCAGACTACGAAGAGCTACAAAAGGATCTCACAGAATTGGGTGACTGGGCAACAAAATGGCAGATGAAATTTAATGTTGATAAATGCAAAGTAATGCACATTGGAAAACATAATCCTAACTATACATATAAAATGATGGGGTCTAAATTAGCTGTTACCACTCAAGGAAGAGATCTTGGAGTCATTGTGGATAGTTCTCTGAAATCATCCACTCAATGTGCAGCGGCAGTCAAAAAAGTGAACAGAATGTTGGGAATCACCAAGAAAGGGATAGATAATAAGACAGAAAATATATTGCCTCTAAATAAATCCATGGTATGCCCACATATTGAATACTGTGTGCAGATGAGGAGAGATTAATAAGACTGGGGCTTTTCAGCTTGGAAAAGGGGCGACTAAGGGGGGATATGATAGAGGTCTATAAAATCATGAGTGGTGTAGAGAAAGTAAATAAGGAAGTGTTATGTACTCCTTCTCATAATGCAAGAACAAGGGGCCACCAAATGAAATTAATAGGCAGAGGTTTAAAACAAACACAAGAAAGTATTTTTTCACACAACGCACAGTCAACCTCTGGGACTCCTTACCAGAGGGTGTTGTGAAGGACAATACTATAACAGGGTTCAAAAGGGAGCTAGATAGATTCATGGAATATGCGTCCATCAATGGCTATTAGCCAGGATGGGCAGGGATGGCGTCCCTAGGCTCTGTTTGCCAGAAGCTGGGATTGGATGACAGGGCATGGATCACTTGATGATAACCTGTCTGTTCATTCCCTCTGGGGCACCTGGCATTGGCCACTATCAGAGGACAGGATACTGGGCTTGATGGATCTTTTGTCTGACTTAGTATGGCCGTTCTGATGTTCTTATGAGAGTTTTTCTGCCCCTTGATCATTCTTGTCGCTCTTCTCTGAATCCCCTCTAGCTCTACCCTCTTTGACTCGAGGTGTCCAGTATTGCACACAGCATTCCAGATGAGGCCACACCATTGGTTTGTATAAAGACCAGGAAATGCCCCACTAAGGGGCTGTTTCACACACACAGAATGACACACACACACATACCCTGTGAGATGGCAGCTCCTTGCTGGATTGTTCTTTGAGGATTGTTCTTTTAGGTTCCTGTGCCTAAAACACAGGAACCTAATAACAGGGAATCCTCTAAAACATAATTAGCCTCTTTAATTGAGACTGTGCAGCTGGAAACAAGGAGGACAGGGTAGTTCAGTATGTCCAGCGCGATCCCTATATTGTTGCTGCTGCCCAGGCCACACTGAGGGGAGCCGTCCTGAAGTGGAGTTGTGCTGGCACAGAGAAAATGGCATTGGCTGTGAGGGAGAGGCAAGGTACTGAGATGTTCCCACTTGCTATTGCCCTCCCTATGGAGCTGAGTTAAGGATACATGGTTGTGCCATGTGTGAAACAGCCCTTTAATTGTACATGTTCTGTTTTTCGTCAATCTGTGCTTTGTTGTTCCTTCTCATACTGACATTCTCTTCAGGGATATGGGGTGAGAGGAGGAGATTTCATTGGGAATTGAGTGCCTAGATAACTTTTAGATCTGGCCGTTGTCTCTAACCCAGAGTGGGTTTACTTATCTGCATGGCTGGGACAGCAGGTCTTTATAGACAATGTTAGACATGAGTCTCAGGGAGCTTGACTCATCCCTGATACTAGTGCTGCAGAGAGAACCACTGCCAGAGATCCCGGCCTGCACAACAGCTCCTGTGAGAGCCACCATCTCGTCAAAGGAAAGAGCCTAGTCACTACTACTGAAATGTATGTTACAACATTCTCCCCACGCCTGTCCTAAGACATCCCCCTGATCTCACCCAGGGTACAGTGCTAAGGTGACAATGGTGAACAATGCACGTCTCAGAGATGGGAGTCTAGTGAACTGGCGTAACATTGTGGCTTCAGAAACACCTGGACCATAGTCACTGTTGTCAATTTAAAACCAAAACCCTTACACAGAGCACAGCACTGACCCATGGCCCTGCAACATGCCCAAATATGCCCTCAATATAACTGGGTGTACCCCCAAAGGCCCCCACAGAGCATCCCCACCACCGGAGAATGGATGATGGGGAATGTGGGATGCCCCAAGAGCTTTAAAAGACTCCTGAGGCACAGATCTGCCCTAAACAAGCCAAAATAGCCTCTTTGGCTTGGGTCATTATGAGCCTCCTAAACAGAGGCTGCTCAAGACAATCTGGCAGCCTAGGCAAAACTTCAGTGTGCCTCCCCCTTCCTCATAGGCCTAGGTTGGCATATTTGGTCCCGACACACAGGATCACAAAGCCACTCAAATTTGGTTCTACCACCCCTGCATCAGGAGTGGCCAGGCCATCACCGCCATCCTAGACAGCTGCCTAGTTCATTTATAGCTAGAGCGACCTCTGGTCCTAAGGCTCAGTTCTGTTCTGTTCATTCCCTATGAAGCACCTGGCATTGGCCACTGTCGGCAGGCAGGAGACTGGGCTGGATGGACTTTTGGTCTGACCCAGTCTGGCCGTTCTGATGTTCTTAAGCGATGGTGAGTCTCCCAGTATTGCCAACCTCAAGTGTTCAAAAATTTTGACTCAGGTCCAAAAATACATGAGATTGGCCTAAAAATCATGAGGTTTTTTTTTAATTTCAAATGTGGTAGTGGGGAGTTTCCCTCTTAATCTTCTGGTTTCTGAGCCTTTAGGTTATGCTCGGGGCATATTTTCAAATTTTTAACCACAAGGGTTAGAAACTTACATTAAAAAAAAGTAAGAAGAAAGAAACTGAGATTTTGACATAATCCCATGACTCCAGAAACTGGGGATTTAAGAAAAAACACCACAAATGGTGAGACTCACAGTAAAATCACACAAGTTGACAAGAAGTGACCCAATGGCTGGAGGGGTGGGCATGGCCCCTCTGTGTTTCCTACAGCACCTAAGGGGGTGGTTGGGTCACTACACAAACCACAGGAGAGAGTCTCTGGCTTTGTCTCCTGCCTCTACAGCCTGCTTTACCTAGGCACCCCATTTTCTACTCCCTCCCTGAACAGCAGAGGTCCAGGCCCTGTCCCCAGCCCAACCCCCATCTGTCCAATGCCTCTTCCGTCTCACTACACAATTCTACACAGCTCTTCTGGGAGGCAGGGCAGGAGTATTATCCCCATTATACCCTGAGAACTGAGGTCCAGAGAGATTAAGGCCAAAATTACTAGCTACCTGGAAACATTCTGTGGTAAATGTCTTACCCAAGAGCACCTAGGAAATCTATGCAAAGCTAGAGAGAGAAACCAGTTCTGCTGTGGCCCATTGTATCAACCAGAGGCTCATCATCTTTTCTTTCAAACGTCCTGCCTCATTCACTGCACAGACCTGTGTTTGTGTGCAACTGTTTACAAGGAAACTTCATCTGCGTGTCTCACTGTGCTTAGCAGAGAAGGATAGGCAGGAGTAGGCGCACTGAACAGACTGCATAGACAAGGACATTAATTTAGCTTAATTATTGGTTGGGCTACATGAGGGAGCTAGTTTCTGTTCCTGGCTCTGTCTGACATGACCTTGTGAATCCTTTCTCATACTGCCGAATTCCTAGTTTTTCAGGTTGATTTGACTTTTTTGTACATTTTAGAAAATGCAAAATCCAGTTTGGTAGAGACCCTTAGCTATAGCCTTAACTAAACAGATCCCCCATTCCACACTAGTCAGCAGCATGATCTTCATAGCCTCACCACAAACCTCGGCTAGTTCAGAGAGCACACACGGGTTGCACAAATATTTTCTAGACAACAGTAGAATGCTGAGAATCATGCGTCCTGGATCTGGGAGAGGAATGTACTACAGAATGAACACCCAAGAACAGAGATTTAGCAGGTGTCTGCTGAAAAGCAGTGTGACTAAGGGGATAACAGTCTCTCATGTTGAAGATGTGGGCTCTATTCACTGCTCTGTTTAAAATGGCTGTATGCACTTTCTCGATCACTTTATGAGTAAAGTGAGGGAAAGATGACAGTTGCCTGGCACCTGAATTGTGAAGTACAAAGAAATAATGTAACAGCAGTTAATGGAAAAGATAAGCCTAGCACTTGAGCTTGACATTCAATAATCTTTTCTTTTAAGGGCAGCACCACACTTAAAATACTGCAGCTGTATCACTTCAATAAAGACACTACGTATGGCAACAGGAGGGCTTCTCCTGTCAGCATAGGTACTCCATCTCTCTGAGAGCGGGTAGCTATGGCGACTGGAGAATGCTCCCCTTGACCTAGCGCTGTCTATACTGGAGGTTAGGTTGGTTTAACTGCATCACTCAGGGATGTGGATTTTTAGCAACCTAATTTCCTAGTGTAGACTTAGCCTTAGTTAAATGGTATTGAAAGTGTGTGTGCACTGCTAACTGTCACTTACTAGATGGCAACTACTCTGTAGCATCAGAGAAAGTCTAATCACTCTTTATATTTTGGTAACATATTCTATTTCTTAGCAAGGGCTTTCTGATGATATAAATATCATATGCCCCCTGCCGCCTATTTGTTCCCAGACTTAATGAGCTATGCTTCCCAAAAACAGTAACTGTCCCTTCAAAATAAACTACTCTCTGGTGCCTGTGAATATCAACCTCCACTTCAAATCCAGAATATTGTCGTTTGCTACCATGCAATTTGTGACCCAAACTCTGTCCTTGAAAATTGGTATGTCATCCAAAAATTTGACCCTTCAGCCTAAATTAACCAGATAACAATAGCCTCTGCTTGTCTGTGCCCCTGGTCCTTGCCTCCCCTGCAGGACAACAGGTATATGGGGCACAGGGACCATGCCTTCCCTCCAGCCACCTTCCCTTCAGAACATTTATTAGCAATCGGAAAGTAACTGGTGTTTATCATCTCGCCCCACACACACACCCCTGTGACAGGAATGGCAGACCCCTCTCCCCCATCCCTGAGACAGGAATGACTGACCTCCCCACACCCCTGTGACAGAAATGGCTAAGCCCTCCCCTCCAGTGATAGGAATGGCTGAGCCCCCTCTGCTCCCCACATCCCTGAGACAGGAATGGCTGACCCCACCCCACCCCTTTGCGACAGGAATAGCTAAGCCCCATCCCCACCCCACCCCTTGATAGGAATGGTTGACCACCCCCCAACACCTGTGACAGGAATGGCTAAGACCCCCTCCCCCCTAACCCCTTGCAACAGGAATTGCTTCCTTCTCCACCCCCCCCCCACTTGTGACAGGAATGGCTGAGCCCCCCTGCTTACACACCCCTGTGACAGGAATGGCGGACCCCTCCCCCCCATCCCTGAGACAAGAATGACTGACCCCCCATGCCCCTGTGACAGGAATGGCTAAGCCCCCCTGCTCACACACCCCATGATAGGAATAGCTGAGCCCCCACACTCCCTCCACCCACCCCCATGACAGGGCTGGCTGAACCCGTCCCCTCACTCCCCCCATATTAGGAATGTCTGTCCCCCGCCCAGGAGGGCCTTGCCTGCTCTGTCCCTCTCAGTGTCTGTGTCACTGAGGCAGCTTCTCCTGGGTGTGTGGGATTTTTCCCATTTGTGGCTATGGAGGGTGGAAGATTTGGCTGGGAAGGGCCCACATTAAGGCCAAGAGCTCATGAGCACAGTCTGGGGTTGCTCTTATGCTTCTCTTGGCTTTTCATCCTGGCATGCGTGAGATGCTTCTCGCAAATCAAATCAATCAACTTCACTAGCCTGGCAAACAGTTCTTATTTATCATGTGTATTGCAGTAGCACCTGAAGCCTGCCATGGTAGGCGCTGTCCAGACACGTGGTGACACAGTCTCCCCCCTAAAGAATATACATTATAAATGGACATGACAGACAAAGGGGAGGAAGAGAAACGGAGGGCAAGTGCCTTCTCAGCAGGGTAGTGACAGAGCTGTCCCACAGCAATACCTGACCCACTAGTCCCAACTGAGCACTGACTTGCTGTTAGGAGATAGTTCAGTGCAACAATCATATGTCCAGGAGATGTTTTCACAGCAGGGAACAGGGTTTGAGCCCCTCTGTCCATTCAGTATGGGGCTGTGTCTACAGTATTAAGCTGTGTTTTAACCATCTGAGCGTCTAACCCTGCTCAGAACAGATCTAGACACCCAGGTGGTTATAATGGTGGTGGTTGAAGGTGGCTGGTCTATGGCACTTCTCCCAAGGTCCAGGCATTTGTTTTCAGACTAGTGGCAGTCTGCTGTCTCTGCCCTCTCTTTCCTCCTCCCACCCCCATGTTATGCACGGTTTGAAGTATCTTTCTTGGACATTGCACTAGAAAATGTCTCTTGGCCTTGATCTCTCATCCCTCTGGACAGTGGTTGCTTATCTGTCAGGTGCATTTCTTACCTCTAATACATGGGGGGCAGAGGCCTTCTACCCTTTCCTCCACTCTTTGTTCAGAGCTGTTCAATTCCTGAGCACAAAGGTCCTCCTGTTTGCCCCATTAATGCCATCATTAGAAGGCAGTTAGTCTCCTATGGAGAGCAAACTCCGCTCAGCCAGTGCCTTACTACAATGGACATGGATGTTTACTACAGAGAGCAGTGCAGGTGCTCCTTCCTGCCTGCTCCCTTCCCTCCACATTCTGCTCTCAAAGAACAAGAGTACACAAGTGCGCTTCCTGCTCCATACAGCTTGTGTACTGGGCTAATTGCTGAAAGGCGTTCAGTAGCCCAGTTTCGCACCTTGTTAGCACTGCAATTAGCTCTCTTTACCCTTCCTGATGGCTCATTTGCATATTTGACTTAATTCCATCTCTCCCCACTGTTATAAATGTGCTGCTGGATAGGGAGTGGGAGTTGTGCAGGGGGACGGGAAGAGGACAGCCATGCTGAGACTCCTGTTGCTGCTGCTTCTTGCCAGGCTGCAAAGCTGCAATCCCAGACCCCCCAATGTCCTTCCAGAGGAGGATTCAGAAGACCGGAGAACGGAGGCTCTTAGAAGGCTTTTGGAAGTATTTGGTATAGAAGACCCTCCCCGCTCTCCCCACCATATCAAGCAGCCTCCCCAGTACATGGTGGACCTGTACAACACGGTAGCAGGAGCTGATGGCATCACCAAAGACCCTGACATCTTGGAGGGAAACACCGTCCGCAGCTTCTTGGATAAAAGTAAGAACTCTTGGTGGCTTCGGTTGCTCTAATGGTCTGATGTGCTAGAGTTTGTGTGTAGTTTTCCAGGGCTCTTGGTGCTTGTTTGGATCCAAGGGGAGGCCTGGAGTAAGCAGTATCCCATAGGCACTGATGAAGCACATCCTCCCAGAGGATGTGCGGCATCAGAGTAGAGTGTTTAGAATGTGCCCATGTGATGTTCCTTTTTAGTTTGGCTGAAACTGGGGTCACCAAAGTTTCTAATCTGACCCTTTGGTCCAGCTCACAGTGATGAGATGCATTTCCTGTTCATCCTATCGAGTGTGGCTAAGAACGAGAGGATCCTGACAGCAGAGCTGCATCTCTTCAGACTGCGGACTAAGGTGGCTGAGGGGCCTTTCTATAAGAGACATCACTTCTGCCAGGTAAGGAGAGATGAGAAGTGCATGTGTCTCTGCTTTGAAAGTGCATGGGCCATATTCTGCTCTCAGGGACACTACTATGAATCTGGAGTGACTCCTGTACATTTACTGAGAGTGGGATTTGGCCCCTGGTTTGTGTGCTGACCTCACCAAAGTTGTCAAGTATCAGGGGGTAGCCGTGTTAGTCTGTATCTACAAAAACAACAAAGAGTCTGGTGGCACCTTAAAGACTAACAGATTTATTTGGGCATAAGCTTTCGTGAGTAAAAACCTCACTTCTTCGGATCCACCAAAGTTGGATCCTTACTGACTTATGCTAAATCAATATGAACCACTTTCAAATCAATTTCAGTGTCCACACAATAAGTTGCACCAATTTAAGTAAATCGGTTTATAAAAAATTGGTGCAATTTTTATGGGTAGACCAGGCCTCAGACTACAGAGGTTTCTCACTAGGCTAGTTTGACTTTCCCTCATCTCTTCTCCTTTAAAACATAGACTTTCAATGAGATTTTCCTCTTCCAGTGGCACCTGGTGCTAACTACCTTGTATTCACAATCCCCAGGTGAGTGTCTATCAAGTCCTGGACAAGAACAAACTGGATTCCTTTGAAGGGAAGAAACTGCTGGCAGCCAGACTTATCGCTTTGCAGGGCTCTGGCTGGGAGGTGTTTGGCATCACACAAGCTGTAAGTGTCTTCAGCCTAAATTCAAATGTGTACAGAGAGGAAGAATGAAACCTTCCTGTCCCTTCTGTCAGAAAAACTGCCATCCCCAGCCCTTTTAAACCAATGCCCTTCCTTGGCCTCCAGCTGCTTCAGCCTAGAGGGGCAGCTGCTGAGGGGGGAGGGGATGTCTGTCAAAGGCTTTTCTGTGCCACCATTTGAAAAAGTTGGCTGAGTCTGCTAGCCCACCTCCTTTGACACTGCAGCCTTGACAGCAGATCCACCCATTTCACAAACCTGTGTTCTTGAATCAATAGAGGTGACTCGCAGGGGTTTTCACTGAGGCTGTGCTAGCCAGGCCAGCCGGGTTTAAATCTTATTTACAGAACTGCTTTTGAACTGTATTGAAATGGCTCCTCTAGAACTGTTAAAACGTCTTGAGTAACACAGCTGTGGGTATGGACAGCCCAGATGTTACAGTACAGATGTCAGGGCAGTGGCTATAATCTTCACAGCCTGAGAAAGGACTGAGAAGTCTGGCTTTCTGCTAAAATTGAGTTTGAAGTGATGTTATGATCAGGAAAGTGATGATGTAAAAACACACCAGCTTCTTTAGTCTGAGCAGTTGCCTTGTCAGATCAAAACCAGTTCTTGTCATTCCTGTTGGTGCCTGAGAAAGAGTGAGCTGAGCTCCAGTCTGCCTTGTGCAGGAGCCACAGAATTGTTAACTAAATTCCTGCTGTAAATTCTTTACTCTTTACCTAAACCACACCCATAATCCACCATTTGGGTCAGGCTCCCAAGGGCTGATCCAGGAGCCAGAAAGAACCCACCAGGACTGATCCTCGGCTGAGTTTGCAGGGCTGGTGGCAATCAGGAACAAACGTCTTTTCCCTTGGAAATGGGGCAGTCTTGATTTGAAATCAGAGAGACACTAAACACTGAAACAACAAGGAGTCTGGTGGCACCTTAAAGACTAACTGTGAGGTTTTTACCCACGAAAGCTTATGCCCAAATAAATCTGTTAGTCTTTAAGGTGCCACCAGACTCCTTGTTGTTTTTGTAGATACAGACTAACCCGGCTACTCCCTGATAGTGGTTAGACACTGAGCCCACCATGCCAATTTTTTTCACAGTCACTTTTCAGAATAGAACCAAACTTTCTATTGATGCTGCTGATTTTTGGGAGGTGTGGTGATGTCTGGTACACTGCATAGGTGTAGCATAGAGGGTGTATATTTCGGGAGAGACACCTGGCACCATGTGTATATTTGCAGGGAGACATCTGGCGCAGAGTCTACATTTGTGGGGTGATACCAAGAGCAATGTATATATTTTTAATATGAACCATTGTAAAAAAAAATGTGCTAAATATCACCAAACAGTTGTATAGATCTATGTTTATTATGAAACAAGAAGATATCTTCTAGAAATAGTAACTAATGTAAGAACTAATTGGGAGAGAAAAGGCACCAAGGAGATGTGGCAGTCTTAGATTTGTCTTCCTCTGTAAGGGTTTGCTAGGCAATGTGGCCATTTGCTTATAAGAGCAACCTTTAGCCGTAGCTGGAGGGCTAATGATGAGCTGCAAGGGCTGGGGTTTAACATCTCTTAATTTATCATCACTATGATCACATTCTATAGGAATGTTCCATTTACCAGATAATGAACATGAGTAGTATGAGCACAGCAGTAGGGGTTGCAGATTACTATAAGCAACCTATTGGCTTGCCACCCTCTATAACCATAGCTTAACCATTTATTAAAACGTGTATTAAACATGTATAAATCATAAACTATTTAGAAGGGGAACCTTAATATAAACAGTTACCCATTGTTTATTTGTGTTACAGTAGCTCCTAATGGCCACATTGTGTTAGGAACTGCACAAGTACACAGAAAGAGACAGTCCCTGCCCCACAGAGCTTTTAACAGGTTGTATTTCCAAAGCAGATTCCCAGTCCAGGGCATTACACAATGAGAGACGTGACTCTTCAGTGAAAGCCAAGTGGGCGGGGCAGAGAGGAGAACACTATCCAATATACCAGAGGGGGTCAGGCAGAGCCCTGCTTTCCTAAGTGGCTAAAGAGCTTACGTACTGTGGTGAGAGGCACAGCAGATTAACTTTCCACAGTAGCTTGCTTTGGTCCCAGGCCTGCAACTGACAGTGCGCAACTCACCCCTGTGTCCATGCAGAGGCCCACTGAAAGCAGGGGTGTCCTGCATGCTGCCAGCAGCAGAATCAGGGCCTTAGACTGAGCTCTTTGCAATAAGGATGGTCTTTGCACAGGGTAAGCCTTGCCGCAGGCTGGGGTGTTTGGGGGGCTCCGGCTCCAACCTGGGATCAGACCCAAGCGGAGTTGTTCTCAGGGAAGCTCAGTTCATCTCCTCTCTGACTGCAGGGCTCAGCACAGGCGAGCGGAGGGACGTGTGTGCTGCTCGTACCCCGTGGCTGCATGCAGGATTCAAACCCAGGACAGGGGAATAGTGGGGCTGGTAAGCCTCACTCCCCACTGCTGGTCTGTGTGTTAGCCGTCACCAGGCAGGGCTGGCAGTGGCATTCTTTTATTGCACCTTTCACTGGAGAGGCTGTGGGGGTTTGGATTGACACAATCTGAGGACTGAGATGTCCTCAGTGGTTTGGAAGACACGTCGGTTCCCAGCATCTCCTGTCTGTACCTCACAGTGCCTTCCTGGGGCTGGGTCCTGTCCCTTCACAGGCGCTACTGCCATGCTGACAGTTGTGTGATTTTGCAGGTTCGTGACTGGATGGAAGAGGACAGCACTAACCACGGCCTGCTGGTGACTGTCCGCGGCTTGGGGAGTGCTCCGGTGGATCCCAGCATGGTGCGATTTGCATCCGGAAGAGATCACCATGAAAGCAAGAAGCCCATGCTGGTTCTGTTCACTGATGATGGGAGACGAGGAGCTGCTCTGCCCATCAGCAGCCTCCCAGGTCAGGCGAACCCACCCATGCTCCGCGGGGAAGGGCACAGAGTCGATGAAATAATCAGGGAATAAAGTGCAGCTCTTCTCTGCAAAGGGGCTGCCATCACTTCCTTACTCACCATTCCAAGTCATGGTCGCTGGGGCCCAGATCCACAAAGATATTTAAGTACCTAACTTCCATCCAATGGGAATTAGGTGCCTAAATACCCTTGAGGATCTGGGCCCTGCTGACTAAACTAAGGGTCACTGCTTTGAACTCTTCTAACCCGTGCGGAGCCCAGGCCAGCTGTGGGAGGGGGCTGGACTCTTCCATGGCTCCATGCCTCCCCAGCTACGTTCCAGCTACACTTGTTCTGGTTCATCACGGGTGTGATGCAGGAGCCAGGGAGACTCATAGACTTTAAGGTCAGAAGGGACCATTATGATCATCTAGTCTGACCTCCTGCACAATGCAGGCCACAGAATCTCGCCCACCCACTCCTGTAACAAACCCCTAACCTATGCCTGAGTTATTGAAGTCCTCAAATCGTGGTTTAAAGACCTCAAGGTGCAGAGAATCCTCCAGCACATGACCCATGCCCCATGCTGCTGAGGAAGCTGAAAACCCCCCAGAGCCTCTGCCAATCTTCCCTGGAAGAAAATTCCTTCCCGACCCCAAATATGGCGATGAGTTAAACCCTGAGCATGTGGGCAGGACTCACCAGCCAGACACCCAGGAAAGAATGCTCTTTAGTAACTCAGATCCCACCCCATCTAACATCCCATCACAGACCATTGGGCATATTTACCTGCTAATAATCAAAGATCAATTAATTGCCAAAATTAGGCTATCCCATCATATCATCCCCTCCATAAACTTATCAAGAGCCCAGTGGGACTCTCATCCGGGGCGAGTTTGGCAGCTGAGATCATTTTATGTGGAATCTGAGGAGATTCAACATGGAGTCAGAGGCAGACTCCCTCCTCCCCCTCCCCTGAGCCATTTGGGTAGAGTCCTCTCAGAGCAGAACTGGACTGCAATTCTCTGTCCTGTGCAGCTTCCCCTTCTGTGAAATGGGCATAACAATCGCTCCCCAGCCTGCCCCTGAAAAGCACTGTGGGAGCCTCAGGTGGAAGTGGCTAGTTATCTGCAAAGTATAAAGTATTAAAAACCCTTGTTTTTATGCTGTCCCATGAAAGAGGAATGCGGGAGGGGCATCACTGTTAAATTAGTGGCTGCAAATTTAACACAAATGAAAAGAAATGCTGCTTCCCTCCAGCTTGTGGCAGTGATCAAGCAGTGGAATTTCCTGCTGTTGGATAATAACACTTGTAATTATGCTGGGATGGGCTAATGAAATGTCATGGCTCAGGCTATCAGCTGGTCACCAAAAGGATCAGATCCCTCCTCCTTACACAGAGCACCGTGGAATTAGCCAGGTGTATTACAGGGATGGCTGCCTCAAGGTATTGCCCACAGTTAGAGCCAGGATACTGGACAGACCAGTGCTCTGATCTGGTAAAGCAAAGCCTGTGCTCCTAGCTCCCGAAAGCTCCATGGCAAACAGTGGACCATGAAGCGTTTGCAGTTTCTTTCTACAGTGAAGGGAGCTGCAGCAGAACAAACTCTTTAGAGAACTAGGCTTGGACACCTGCCTTTCTCTCATGCTATGTCAGCTCCATGATGGCCCTGTGTCTCTTCTCTATCCATTGTCGCTCCATGGACTCGAGTGGTGTCCCTCCTGATTTAAACCTATGTGAGTGAGAGAAGAATCAGTCCCAAAGTGCTCAATGATTCAGATTGACACTGGGATTTTTGAGAAGGGGGCTGAGTGACTAGATGGGTGCAGGAAGGGAGTGGTTCACACTTGCTACCTTGCTTTCAGTCTCACTTCAGGTCTGTCTGATCAATAAGGACGCTATTCTGATCTTGTTATTCCCCCCTCCCCCAGATTTGAGCCCTCAGACTCCAGACCTCCCGGCTGCACCGCTGGCACCAGAAGTGAGCGGGGCGCGGAACGCCCGCTCGGTGGATCAGTTCCTGCCATGCCAGAGACAACTCCTCTCCGTGGACTTTGAGGAAATTGGCTGGTCAGGATGGATCATCTCCCCGAAAAGCTACAATGCGTATCACTGTAAAGGATCCTGTCCCTTCCCCCTGGGCGAGAACATGAGACCAACAAACCACGCCACAGTGCAGTCCATCATCAACGCCCTCAAATTGAGCCAGGGCGTCAGCAGCCCCTGCTGTGTCCCAGACAAACTTTTCTCCATCAATCTCCTCTACTTTGATGATGATGAGAATGTTGTCCTTAAACAATACGATGACATGGTGGCTGGGAGCTGTGGCTGCCACTGATGCCTGTCCCATAGGAAGAGCAGGAATGGGTCAGGGCAACAAGGAACCTCCCTCCCTCAATTGTAAACACGTCTGCTCCCAGGAACCAACCCTCCCAGAGCCACTCACCAGCGTGAGCCTATGCTATGCTGCCCACTCAGGTCAGCAGGCCAGAGGTACCTGCATTTTCACCACACTTTCAAGAATCTCTGTCCTGCAAGAAATCCACATCTCCAGCTGCCACCACTTGGCTCAGTGGGACAATTACATCAAAAGGGCACCTAACTTGCCTAAAGCACCTGGGAAATGCTTTGATTAAAGACAAGCAGCCTAAGCCTGAGATGCCTTTGTGTGCCCCATGTCCCCTCGAACTGTTATGGCCTTTGTCACATGGCTAAAGCCTACGTACCATTTCAAAAGCTGTGGACTGGGTGCATTTAAATAAAACGGAGTGAACTGAATTTCCCAGGTCCACTCCTGGTTCCAGTCCCACAGAGTGTGGTGGAGAGACCCTTTGGGAAGCATTGTCCATGGAAAGGCCTCCTTGCAGGCTGTACGATATGTATATAGCAAAAGCACTAATATATGATGGAAAATTCCTGTACAGTGTGCCTGTAAATGTCTGTACATTTCTGCCTTATGCAACCTGTAAAATGAATTCAGAGTAACTATTAAACATAGAACAGAAGTTCTCAGAGTGGGGTTTCCTTTGCCAAGCCTGGTGGCTGTTCATGGGGTCTAGGTCTGGGATACAGAGCCATTCTCCATGTCACGTGGTCCAGGCCAACAGCGGCTCTGATGCTGTGAGGTGCCCTGTATGGAATGACCCGTTGGGCTCAGCCTACCCCCGGGCCTGCTGTTACTCCTCATCCCAGCTGAAATGTCACACACTAGCAGGGTTCCCGGGGTGAGCAAGTTCCATCTCCCAGCCATTAGGGGGCAGCTTTGTCTACCTCCCCCCCTGCTGGCTTCTCGCCTGCCTCTCAGTGCAGCACAAGAGATTAACACGACGAGCAAGTAGTCATAACGTGTACCCCTAAAAGTCCCCAAACGGTGGGGTTCCCAAAGGAGCAAACAGCCCCAGAAGACAGGAAGATGTGGCTGCTTCCCTCTGCCCCTGAGACAGTTCACTTCTTCTCAGAAACTGCAGCTGCTAAGGGCCGTTTAATGTAAGATTAGGATCCTGATTTGAGGCTGGTGCTTGCAGCGGGTGGGGGATTGAGGCTAATCTGGTCTGCAGGTTAAGTCCTCGTGGTCAGTCTCTGACTCCAGGTTTCTGAGAGAGTTTCACAATCAAATGATCTTGGCATCTTCCTTTCCTTAAGCCGCACGCTGAGGCTTCAGAGATGGCTTTTCAGCCTGACCCCAGGCAGTGGGACCTATGAAGAAGAGGAGGTGTAGGCAAACACTGTTGTTATGGCCGAAGCCCCTGCTACTGAGGAAAGTCCAGTTGTTTATAATGTGCCCTCACCACCGTGTGTTCAGGTGCTGCACAATCACACGCAGTCGGGCCCCAATCGCCCCCATCAGTTAATGAGAGTTTTGTCACTGACTCCAGTGGCAGCAGGACTGCCCCCCGCCCCCCACGAGAGCTTTTAAAACACACACAGAGAAGCTCTCTGCACACATCTTTCAAGTGCAGAGATTTCTGGTTGAAAAATAGTCTTTTGGCAAAACTGAAATTTTTTCCCAAGTACTTAAACTGTCCATGGAGTTTTTCATACAATGGTTTTATCAAAAAGGCTCTGGAAATGGTTATGGAGCCATGTCATTTACCCGCAACCTGCCAAACATGGAAATTGTCAGTCATGTTTTCAACCAAAAAAATCAACATAAAAAAATGTGTGGAAAAAAAATTGTAAGAATCCAATACCTGCGAAAGGGAAACAGCCCCAGTGTTCCTGGGAAAACTGCGGCTTTTAGCTCCCTCTGGGCCCCACCCAGTTCTGCCTCCTCCTGGACAGCTCTGCTGAGCTGTTCGTGTTCTAAGCCGGCGGTTCTCAACCAGGGGTACACGTACCCCGGGAGGGTCCGCAGCGATCTGCCAGGGGTCCATCAACTCATCCAGAGATTTGCCTAGTTTTACAGCAGGATACATAAAAAGCAAGAGCAAAGTCAGTACAAACTGAAAATTGTTTCTGCGGCTCTATAAACTGAAATGTAAGTACAATATTTATATTCCAATCGATTTATTTTATAATTAGATGGTAAAAATGAGAACGTAATAGTGCGACTGTGACACTTGTATTTTTAGGTCTGATTTTGTAAGCAAGTAGTTATTAAGTGAGGTAAAACTTGGGGGTACGAGGGACAAATCCGACTCCTGAAAGGGGTACAAGAGTCTGGAAAGGTTCAGAGCCACTGTTAAGCAATGGGAGGCAGCAGCTACCCAGAGATAACATGAGCAGGGGTCAGGGCTGGCTGATGAAAGCCTCTCACAGGGGCTGAGGGAGAGGCAGGAGGCTGGATATACCCTGTGAATGAAGAGCTTAACCAATCCTTTGGCTGGGTCAGGGTGAGGGCTGGGGCTGGGGCGGATGCTCAGTGGGAGGAAGAATTTGGATTCATTTGGGAGTGAGGGGATGAGTGCAAACTGGATTAACCCATCACTGGGCCCTAGGTGATGAGATTAAGTTAGATAAGTTTATGGAGGGAATGGTTTAATGGAAAAACATGATTTTAGCCAAGGACTACCGAGCCGTGGCAGGTAAATAGTATAATGGCTAACAAGGGTCAGGCTGGAGACTCTTACCTACATGCTCGGGGTTTTACTGATCGCCATATTTGGGGTTGGGAAGGAATTTTCCTCCAGGGTAGATTGGCAGAGGCCCTGGAGGTTTTTCGCCTTCCTCCACAGTATGGGGCAGGGATCGCTAACAGGAGGGTTCTCTGCCAATTGAAGTCACTAAGCCACAGGATTTGGGGACTTCAACAGCAGAGTCAAGAGAAGGGGTAGGGACGGCTTTGTGGCCTGCATCATGCAGGGGGTCAGACCAGATGATCATAATGGTCCCTTCTGACCTTAAAGTCTATGAGTCTATGAGGTGAACACAGGGTCGCAGCACCGCTCAGGTTTGGCTCGGCAGCCCCTCTGTCATGACAGGGAAGCAGCTGGGTCAAATTTGAGTGAGTGGCATTGTAATCTGGCACACAGGGTCACAGTGTTGCTCAGATTTGGGGACCCCGCAAATCTGGCACTGACGGTGGGCAGATGCCCAGGGGAGGGTGGTGCTGGGCACTCATAAGACCATAAGAATGGCCATACTGGGTCAGACCAAAGGTCCATCCAGCCCAGTATCCTGTCTGCCGACAGTGGCCAATGCCAGGTGTCCCAGAGGGAATGAACATAGAATCACAGAATCATAGAAGACTAGGGTTGGAAGAGACCTCAGGAGGTATCTAGTCCAACCCCCTGCTCAAAGCAGGACCAATACCCAGAGCCGGCTTTAGGAAGTGCGGGGCCCGATTCGAACAGTTTTGACGGGGCCCTGGCAGGGATGACTGAAAAAAAAAAAACCAACACGTAAAAAAACATGTGGGGCTTGTTCTCACCGGGCGGCACTCGTAGTCTTCGGCGGTTTGTCTTCACTCGCTCCGGGTCTTTGGTGGCACTGAAGGACCTGCTGCCGAAGTGCTGCCGAAGACCCAGAGCGAGTGAAGGACCCGCCGCTGAAGTGCCGCCGAAGACCCGGAGCGCTGCCGGGTGAGTAAAAATTAAAAAGGAGCCTCTAGCCAGGGAAGGGATTCTCGGCCACTTGCCCCCACCCCGGCGGCCCTGCCACTGGGTGCGGGGCCCTCTTAGGCGCGGGGCCCAATTCGGGGGAATTGGTGGAATTGGCCTAAAGCCGGCCCTGCCAATACCAACTAAGTCATCCCAGCCAGGGCTTTGTCAAGCTGGGCCTTAAAAACCTCTAAGGAAGGAGATTCCACCACCTCCCTAGGTAACCCATTCCAGTGCTTCACCACCCTTCTAGTGAAATAGTTTTTCCTAATATCCAACTGTAGCGGGATGAACACGCACTCCAGCCCTGAAGGGGTTGGAAAAGCCCTGCAGAGGGCTGGGGCTGCGAAAGGGAGCAAAACCCTGGCTGACTGGGGGAAATGGCTGCATCTGGAGCCATGCCCCAAACCAAGCAACTGGACCTTATAAGAAGGCCAGGGAAGCCAGAGGGAGCAGTCTCTCTCTAGCTGTAGAGGGAGATGGGCCTGGCTGCAGGGAGCTAGAGACAGAGTACCTGAGTGGAGCAGGGCTGGGGAAAGGCAGAGGAGCTGGGGAGCTCCAGCCTGGAAAGCCCCAGGCTGCGGCCTAGTAGCAGGCCAAGGGGTACTGGGGGTTTGCAGAGGGTAGCCCAGGGGTAGCCAGAGGCAGCAGGTCCAAAACCTCTTTGCCTGTGATGAGTGGCTGATACTGCAGTCTGCCCCAGTGAATGGGGCTAGATGGAGACTGGGCAGTAGCCAAGACTGAGGCGAAGTGGGGGTAGTGGGTGGGGGTTCCCCTGGGAGGGGGAGACCCAGAACTGTGGGGGTATTGTCAGGGGGCAGCACCCCAGGTAAAAAGTCACTGGGGTCCAGGGAGGCACACGGAGGCCTGAGGACAGGCGGACCACTGGCCTGCAGAGGGTGCTCCAGGACGCTGGAAGAGCTAATTCCCGGAAGTAACCAGCAGGAGGTGCCACAGGGGTGAGTCTGCTCGTCTACAACCTAGACCTCCCCCACTGCAACTTGAGACCATTGCTCCTTGTTCTGTCATCTGCCACCACTGAGAACAGCCGAGCTCCATCCTCTTTAGAACCCCCCTTCAGATAGTTGAAGGTTGCTATCAAATCTCCTCTCTTTCTTCTCTTCTGCAGACTAAACAATCCCAGTTCCTTCAGCCTCTCCTCATAAGTCATGTGCTCCAGATCCCTGATAATTTTCGTTGCCCTCTGCTGGACTCTCTCCAATTTGTCGACATCCCTTCTGTAGTGGGGGGCCCAAAACTGGATGCAATATTCCAGATGTGGCCTCACCAATGCTGAATAGCGGGGAATAATCACTTCCCTCGCTTTGCTGGCAATGCTCCTAATAATGCAGCCATCACTGTAATCCCCAGGTCCTTTTCTGCAGAATTGCTGCTTAGCCAGTCGGTCAGAAAAGGTAATCATCAAGTGATCCATCCCCTGTTGCCCATTCCCAGCTTCTGGCAAACAGAGGCTAGGGACACCATCCCTGCCCATTGTGGCTAATAGCCATGGATGGACCTATCCTCCATGAATTTATCTAGTTCTTTTTTTGAACCCTAGCTTGATAACCCACTAGGTGGGACTTATGGGGCTCCTTCACCTCCTTTGGGCTCATCATGTTGCAAAAACCCATCAGCTCCTGATGTGACACCCCTCAGTCACACTCGGTCCCCGGCATGGGAGGGGTCCTGACACGTTGTCTCCTGGCCCTGGCAGTGAGCAAGGCTAAGTCAGTCTCAATCCTCTTTCAAACACCGTTTCAAAAATAGCAGCTGCTTAGCCTGGGGACACAACCCTCCCCCTCACCTGCTAATCCCTGAATTCCTACCTAGAGTCGGATTTGATGGCAAAACAACACTGGGTAAATCTGTGCTGACTAGGAGCACAGCCTGGGGGCTGGGCCGTGTCCATTTATTCAGATGCCTGCTCTGCACAAGCAGGAACACCATGTGCTAAGCCAGCCGCAGGCTCCTTTCGGGGATGCAAAATACACTCCAAGAGCAGGAGAGTGGAAAATACACGGCGTTTAAATGCACAGCAACAACCAGTGAAGGTTCTTAACATCAATATTCCAGCTCAGACCTTCAGTTAATGGCGGCTCCAACGTGTCTCGACTCCCTGCGCACGTTCTGGGGCAGAGCGCCGTTTGCTCGCGGAATGTGCAGCCACTCGGTAGGGCTGCCATTCCGCTGTGCAAACCGCCTTCCCTAGCCATTTCCCTGCTGGCTGGGTATTTGGTAGGTGGATTACATTGCTCCCGGGGTTCCCCTGCACTGTAAGCTACCCAAAGCCCTGCACTGAACCTGTCGGGGGGGGGGGGGGGGAGTTGTGGGGGAACTGATGTAATTATGTTGTATCAACCAGGCCAGGTATTAACAAACTTCAACAAAACTTTATTTACAGTGGAAATCTCTTTACCAAGCTGTAGCTGCACACTCCATAACTCTCCCAGCCTCCTCAACTCCTCCCCCTCCTTCCTGTTTCCTGTCCTTTCAGACCCCCAACAGCCAGTGCTCCCAGTTCTAATAATCACATGCAGCATCTAAACACCACAAATTAGTACAGCTGCGGGGCTGTGGCAAACCAGCCCTCCAAGATATACCAGGTGAGGCAGGACTTGGAGGCAGGTGCTTCAAACACAAAGTTCTCTGGGAACTAACTCTGGGGAGCCCCACAATGACTCCGACAGGGGCTAAATGAAGAGGTTTTTACTTGGGGCTGGCAGAGAGGGGAAGCTGCAAATACCCTCAGTGCAATGGCTTCAATAGCTGCGATTTAATATAAAACAATAATGGTTCCTCGCTGGGCCCTGGGGAGGGCAGTGCACCAGGTTAAGGCTCCTGAGGCCTCATTCCTCAGATGTCTCTTCAGGGGGTGGGACTAGATACCTCCTGAGGTCCCTTCCCACCCTGAGATTCTGAGTCAGTCCAGAGTCCACTAGAGACAAACAAGAGTTTCTAGGTTTTCAGGCCTGGATCAGTTAGTGGGGTGTCTCCTTGGGGGTCCTCTGCCCTGGTTACCTGTCCCGCTTCTGATGCTTCCCCAGAAGTTCTGCACAGGGCTGATCCTACAGTTCTGCATCATCCAGCCATCACACCCTGTTCACACCCACATCTGCCCTGATGTCCAGCCATCACACCCTGTTCACATGTGGATCTGCACAGATGTCCAGCCGTCACACCCAGCTCTGCACGGATGTCCAGTTGTCCCACCCCATTCACACCCACATCTGCCCTGATGCCAAGCCATCACACCCTGTTCACACCTGTGTCTGCACTGATACCCAGCTGTCACACCCTTTTTCATGTGTTTCCCTGGATTCTGCTGTAGCTGGCTCTGGACACAGCTCTCTGGCAGTTTTCCCTGCTTCTCAAGGCATGCTATGCAGCTGCCACTTCCCCAAGCAAATTTGCCCTCTGCCCCCACCTTTGAGAGGGCCCCAAACTGAGTGGCACTGTGACCTGACACACGAAATCACAGAGCCACTCAGGTTTGCCTGGTGGCCCCTTCGTCATGTGGCAGCGCCCAGAGCAGGAAGCCGGATGAAGCCCAGCAGGCCAGGAAGGGATGCTGTGGGGTGAGTGCGGGCTGGGCTTGCTCCCCAGTCCCCTGGTCTTCTCTCAGCAGTAATTTTTTTGGAAGCGGGGGGTGGGGGCTCAGTTTCAGATTTTGCCCCTGGCCCCCCCATAAATATCTGTGCAGCCCAGCCAAGCACCAGGGTCATTCCTGGGTCAGGGTTTTTCCATTGAGTTTCTGCCGCCAGGGGAATGGGTACATAATATAATTGGGTACCATAATATATTCAATTTAACATCCCCGTGGCGGGAAAAACACCACAGCAGCCCAACACTGTAGCATTTAATTTCAGAAAGGAGGACTACACAAAAATGAAGAAGTTAGTTAAACAGAAATTAAAAAGGTTTCAGAGTAGCATCCGTGTTAGTCTGTATCCACAGAAAGAACAGGAGTACTTGTGGCACCTTAGAGACTAACACATTTATTTGAGCATAAGCTTTCGTGGGCTACAGCCCACTTCTTAAGTACTCCTGTTCTTTTTGAGAAATTAAAAAGTTCAGCACCAAAAGTGAAATGCCTGCAAGCAGCTTGGAAACTTTTTAAAGACACCATAACAGAGGTGCAACTTAAATGTATACCCCACATTAAAAACATAGAAAAAGAATCAAAGTGCCACCGTGGCTAAACAACAAAGTAAAAGAAGCAGTGAGAAGCAAAAAGGCATCCTTTAAAAAGTGGAAGTTAAATCCTAATGAGGAAAAGAGAAAGGAGCATAAACTCTGGCAAATGAAGTGTAAAAATGTAATTAAGAAGACCAAAAAAGAATTTGAAGAACAGCTAGCCAAAGACTCAAAAAGTAATAGCAATTTTTTTTTTTAAGTACATCAGAAGCAGGAAGCCTGCAAAACAACCAGTGGGGCCACTAAACACTCGAGATGCTAAAGGAGCACTCAAGGACGATAAGGCCATTGCGGAGAAACTAAATGAATTCTTTGTATTGGTCTTCACTGTTGAGGATGTGAGGGAGATTCCCACACCTGAGCCATTCTTTTTGGGTGACACATCTGAGGAACTGTCCCAAATTGAGGTGTCATTAGAGGAAGCTTTGGAACAAATTGATAAACTAAAGAGTAATAAGTCACCGGGACCAGATAGTATTCCCCCAAGAGTTCTGAAGGAACTCAAATGTGAAATTGCAGAACTACTAACTATAGTATGTAACCTATCATTTAAATCAGCTTCTGTACCAAATGACTGGAGGATAGCTAATGTGATGCCAATTTTTAAAAAGGGCTCCAGCGGTGATCCCAGCAATTACAGGGACCTGACTTCAGTACCAGGCAAACTGGTTGAAACTATAGTCAAGAACAAATTGCCAGACACATAGATGAACATAAATTTTTGGGAAGAGTCAACATGGTTTTTGTAAAGGGAAATCATGCCTCACCAATCTGCTAGAATTCTTTGAGGGGGTCAACAAGCAAGTGGACAAGGGGGATCCAGTGGACATAGTGTACTTAGATTTTCAGAAAGCCTTTGACAAGGTCCCTCAACAAAGGCTCTTAAGCAAAATAAGCAGTCATGGGATAAGAGGGAAGGTTCTCTCCTGGATCAGCAACTGGTTAAAAGACAGGAAACAAAGGCTAGAAATAAATGGTCAGTTTTCAGAATGGAGAGAGGTAAATAGTGGTGTCCCCCAGGGATCTGTACTGGGCCCAGTCATATTTAACATATTCATAAATGATCTGGAAAAAGGGGTAAACAGTGAGGTGGCAAAATTTGCAGATGATACAAAACTACTCAAGATAGTTAAGTCCCAGGCAGACTGCGAAGAGCTACAAAAGGATCTCTCAAAACTGGGTGACTGGGCAACAAAATGGCAGATGAAATTTAATGTTGATAAATGCAAAGTAATGCACATTGGAAAACATAATCCTAACTATACATATACAATGGTGGGGTCTAAATTAGCTGCTACCACTCAAGGAAGAGATCTTGGCGTCATTGTGGATAGTTCTTTGAAAACATCCACTCAATGTTCAGCGGCAGTCAAAAAAGTGAACAGATGTTAGGAATCATTAAGAAAGGGATAGATAATAAGGCCTGGTCTACACTAGGCGTTTATGTCGAAGTTAGCGCCGTTACATCGAATTAACCCTGCACCCGTCCACACCGCGAAGGTATTTAGTTCGATATAGAGGTCTCTTTAATTCGACTTCTGTACTCCTCCCCGACGAGGGGAGTAGCGCTAAATTCGACATGGCCATGTCGAATTAGGCTAGGTGTGGATGGAAATCGACGCTAATAGCTCCGGGAGCTATCCCACAGTGCACCACTCTGTTGACGCTCTGGACAGCAGTACGAGCTCGGATGCTCTGAACAGCCACACAGGAAAAGCCCCGGGAAAATTTGAATTTGAATTCCTTTTCCTGTCTGGCCAGTTTGAATCTCATTTCCTGTCTGGACATTGTGGCGAGCTCAGCAGCACTGGCAATGATGCAGAGCTCTCCAGCAGTGATGGCCGTGCAATCTCAGAATAGAAAGAGGGCCCCAGCATGGACTGATCGGGAAGTCTTGGATCTCATCGCTGTGTGGGGTGATGAGTCCGTGCTTTCCGAGCTGCGCTCCAAGAAACGGAATGCAAAGATCTACGAGAAGATCTCTAAAGACATGTCAGAGAGAGGATACAGCCGGGATGCAACGCAGTGCCGCGTAAAAATCAAGGAGCTGAGACAAGGCTACCAGAAGACCAAAGAGGCAAACGGACGCTCCGGATCCCATCCCCAGACATCCCGTTTCTACGAGGCACTGCATTCCATCCTAGGTGCGGCCGCCACCACTACCCCACCAGTGACCGTGGACTCTGAGGATGGGATATTGTCCACGGCCGGATCCTCGGACATGTTAGCGGACGGGGAAGATGAGGAAGGAGAAGAGGTGGACGAGGCAGTCGACAGCACTCACAACGCTGGTTTCCCCGACAGCCAGGATCTCTTCATCACCCTTACAGAGATCCCCTACCAACCGTCCCCAGCCGTTACCCCGGACACAGAATCTGGGGAAGGATCAGCCAGTAAGTGTTGTAAACATCTAAACATTTATTTTTAACAGAACAGGAATATTAACAATTAAAAAAATGGGTTTCTCATGATTAGTTTGCCCTAGGCGCTTAACGGTTCAGTCATGGGCAGTGCAACTATTGAAAAAAAAATCTAGCAATGTCCAGTTTTGCATGATTGTCCTGCCCAAGCCGCTCTACTGTTTAGTCACTGCTACAGCAGCTAGAGTAAAATGCGGTCTATATGTCCGGGGATAGAGCAGATATCCTCCTGTGACATCTCAAGGAAGCTCTCCTGGAGGTAATTGGAAATCCGTTGCATTAGGTTCCTGGGGAGAGCGGCCTTATTGGGTCCTCCGTAGTACGACACGTTGCCGCGCCACGAGACAAGCAAGTACTCGGGAATCATTGCTCTGCACAGCAGGGCGGCATACGGCCCTGGTCTTTGGAGGCTTTCCCGGAGCATTCTCTCTTTCTCGCTGTCAGAGATCCTCATGAGGGTGATGTCGCTCATGGTGACCTGCTTTGAATGAGGTAGGGGAATGTTAGTGTTGGGACTGCTTTACCGTTCCTTTACAGAACTGTAACCGCTGGTTTGCAGCCACGCGGTGGAGGCGGGAGAGGGGCAGCCGAAAGGGATCGTTCCCGGGGACAGCCGCGAGGGTGTGGGACAGGAGCAGAGTTCCTGCTTGCCGGATTGCTGGCAGCAGGGACCGACATTGATTTCAATGTGAAATGAGGCCATTGCTAATATTAAAGTTTTAAGCTGCCACGAGTCTACGGCTTACCATGTCTGCCTGCAACAGAAATTCCGTTGTCCTGACACGGTTCTCAAATGTGCTGTGCAAGACCCCAGGCACTGAATGCGAAGGCCGAGAATTCGACCTTGTGCTGAGTGCGCATGTGATAGGTGCTGTGCATGGTCTTGTTCACAGAGAAAGACTATGTTCTTTGTTCACAACTACATTTATCTTTCTGAGGAATTCACTCCCTTTTTCCCATTCCCACAGCCCCATCTGCGACTGTCTCACAACCTAGCCTGGCATCACACTCCCAGAGGCTAGCGAGGATTAGGCATAGGAAGAAGAGGACACGGGAGGACATGTTCTCAGAGTTTATGGCCTGCTCCCGAGCCCAGGCAGCACAGCAGACCCAGTGGCGGGAGAACTTGTCCCAAATGCAGCAAGCAAACATGGATCGGGAGGAGAGGTGGCGGCAGGAAGACCAGCAGGCGACTCAAACCCTGCTTGGACTACTGAGGGAGCAAACGGACACGCTCCGGCGCCTTGTGGATGTTCTGCAGGAGGACAGAGCCCCACTGCAGTCCATCTCTAACCGCCCTCCCCCGCCACCAAGTCCCATACCCCCCTCACCCAAAGTGCACAGAAGGAGAGGCGGCAGAGTCCACGCCAACTCTCACTCCACCCCTGCAGAGAGCTCTAGTAGCAGAAGGCTCTCATTCCCCAAAATTTGACAAGTTCTTTCCTTCCCGCCTGACACAAGCCCCCGTCCAAGTTTCACCTCCCAGTTCCATGTGTAGTTGATAATAAAAAATATGTTTCTGTTAACTAATGTTTCCATCATGTTCTTTTGGAGGAGGGGGGAAAGGGGGATGGTAATTGGACAGGACAGTCACCTTTGGCAGGGTACATAGGCGGGGGCAGGTACAGCAGCAGGGCACATACACAGTGCAGTGACTAGTTGCCCTGGTCAGTCTGGGAGGTGGTTTTCATGTTCTGTAGTGGGGGGTGGGTTGCTCTGTGACTTTGTGGCGGGGGAGGGCAGTTACAGATCTTAAGCGGCGGTCCTTATGCAGGATCACAGAGCCACACAGCAGGAGATCTGTAACCGTCCTCCCCCTGCCACAAAGTCACATAGCCCCCCCATACACACAGTCCCGATCAGGAGGGGTGACAGGCTCCGTTGAAAGAACCAGCCCACCACAGCGGAGCCTGTCAATCCTTGAGTTTAGAAGCTTTCTTTGCGTCACTACACTACACCCGCTCCGCACCACAATCCGCGTCCCAGTTTTAAAAAATTCCCGCGAAAACAGTAGTAAAGAAAACGGTGTTCATTAACAAAGTAGAACTGATTTTATTTCGAAACGTGTGTTGGAAGGGGGGGAGAAGGGGGTATGTAACTGGAGAGGATAGTCAACATAAACTGGGTAAAGAAACGGGGGCAGGTTCGGCTTCTCTGTACACAAACTTTACAGTCACAGGTTACCCTGCTCACTCAGGAACTTAGCTTTCAAAGCCTCCCGGATGCACAGCGCGTCCCGCTGGTCTCTTCTAATCGCCCGGCTGTCTGGCTGTGCGTAATCAGAAGCCAGGCTATTTTCCTCAACCTCCCACCCCGCCATAAAGGTCTCCCCCTTGCTCTCACAGAGATTGTGGAGCACACAGCAAGCTGCTATAACAATGGGGATATTGGTTTCGCTGAGATCACAGCGAGTCAGCAAGCTTCTCCATCTCCCCTTGAGACGGCCAAAAGCACACTCCACCACCATTCTGCACTTGCTCAGCCGGTAGTTGAAGAGTTCTTTTTCACTGTCCAGGGCGCCAGTATAGGGCTTCATGAGCCAGGGCATTAGCGGGTAGGCTGGGTCCCCGAGGATGACTATAGGCATCTCCACATCCCCAACAGTTATTTTGTGGTCCGGGAAGTAAATACCTTGCTGCAGCCGTCTAAACAGACCAGAGTTCCTGAAAACACGAGCGTCATGAACCTTGCCTGGCCATCCGACGTAGATGTTTGTAAAACGTCCCCTGTGGTCCACCAGTGCTTGCAGCACCATGGAAAAGTAGCCCTTTCTGTTAATGTACTGGCTGGCCTGGTGGTCCGGTGCCAGGATAGGAATGTGAGTTCCATCTATGGCCCCACCGCAGTTTGGGAATCCCATCGCTGCGAAGCCATCTATGATCGCCTCCACGTTTCCCAGGGTCACTACCTTTGGCAGCAGTACATCAACGATTGCCTTGGCTACTTGCATCACAACAACCCCCACAGTAGATTTGCCCACCCCAAACTGGTTCGCGACTGACCGGTAGCTGTCTGGCGTTGCAAGCTTCCAGAGGGCTATGGCCACTCGCTTCTGGACAGTCAGGGCTACTCGCATCCGGGTGTCATTGCGCTTCAGGGCAGGGGACAGCAACTCACAAAGTTCCAGGAAAGTTCCCTTCCGCATGCGAAAGTTTCGCAGTCACTGGGATTCATCCCAGACCTGCAGCACTATGCGGTCCCACCACTCAGTGCTTGTTTCCCGTGCCCAGAATCGCCGTTCCACGGCATCAACATGACCCATTGCGACCGTGATGTCCTCGGCGCTGGGTCCCCTGCTTTCTGAGAGGTCTGTGCTACTCTCGGACTTCAGGCCATCACCGCGGTGACGTAGCCTCCTCGCCTGACTTATCTGCATCTGCCTCAGGGAAAGGTGTATGATAAGCTGCGAGGCGTTGAGAGCGGCCACAACTGCAGCGATGGTCGCAGTGTGCTCCATGCTCGCAGTGCTGTGGCGTCCGCGCTGTCACTGACTAGAAAAGTGCGCGAACTGATTTCCCGCCGGCGCTTTCAGGGAGGGAGGGCGGGAGTGATGGACGGATGACGACAGTTACCCAAAAGCACCCTGGACACATTTTTTTTACCCAGAAGGCATTTGCGGCTCCACCCAGAATTCCAATGGGCAGCGGGGACTCCGGGAACTGTGGGATAGCTGCCCACAGTGCACAGCTTCCAATGTCGACGCTTTCCCCGTTAGTGTGGACTCACAAAGTCGAATTACTGTCCTTAGTGTGGACACACATGTTCGACTTTGCAATATCGATTCCAAAAATTCGATTTAAGTAAAATCGAACTACTCTCGTAGTGTAGACAAGGCCTAAGACAGAAAATATATTGCCTCTAAATAAATCCGTGGTACGCCCACATCTTGAATACTGTGTGCAGATGTGGTTGCCCCAGCTCAAAAAAGATATATTGGAATTGGAAAGGGTTCAGAAAAGGGCAAAAAAAATGATTAGGGGTATAGAACGGCTTCTGTATGAGGAGAGATTAATAAGACTGGGACTTTTCAGCTTGGAAAAGAGATGACTAAGAGGGGATATGACTGAGGTCTATAAAATCATGACTGGTGTGGAGAAAGTAAATAAGGAAGTGTTATTTACTCCTTTTCATAACACAAGAACTAGAGGTCACCAAATGAAATTAATAGGCAGGTGGTTTAAAACGAACAAAAGGAAGTATTTCTTCACACAATGCACAGTCAACCTGTGAAACTCTTTGCCAGAGGATGTTGTGAAGGCCAAGGCTATAATAGGGTTCGAAAAAGAACTAGATAAATTAATGGAGGACAGGACAGGTCTATCAATGGCTATTAGCCAGGATGGGCAGGGATGGTGTCCTAACCTGTGTGTGCCAGAAGCTGAGAATGAGCGACAGGGGATGGATCACTTGATGATTCCCTGTTCTGTTCATTCCCTCTGGGCACTTGACATTGACCACTGTCGGCAGATAGGATGCTGGGCTAGATGTACCTTTGGTTTGACCCAGTATGGCCGTTCTTATGTAGATGTGGGTCCCCTTTGGAGGGTCCCAGGTCCTTGGGGAACAGGTTGGTGGGAATGGTAGGTTCCTGCAGGTTCATCACATTGATTTTGATCCCCACTGTGGTGACTTTGGGCACTTGTTCAACCCCTTTGAAATTCATAATAATATTGTAGAGTTTGGTCCTTTGATCTCCCCATGCCAACCCCCCACATGTAGGTGGTAATTGGGGTTGCCAGTGCACCCAAATTTACTAAGGCAATATTGGCCTCTGCTGCAGGATCCCACCCCCTGTCCATAAATTAATTCTGTCCCTTCACACGCACCCCATCCGTTCTGCCTCCGAGCCCCAGGCTAGTTCTGTGCCCCCTCCTGCAGTTCCTGGGGTTTTTCCCCTCTCCTGTGTTTTGGGTCCAATTCCATGAGTGTTTTAATCTTTGGAGTTGGCCTTGCAAAGTCGTGCACCTGTGAAATCCCTTGGAGGGCAAAGGTCATTCCCTGTGTGATCCACCCCCACACAGTGTAGCGATGTCCCACATTTGGGCAGTCACTGCCCCTGCTACGGGAGGAACTAGCAAAGGGGGTTTTATAGCTCAAGCTATAGAAAAAGTTCAGCCTTCGAAGTCCAGGGGTTGTAGGTTTGATCTCTGCTCCATGGGGTAATCTTAGCAGCAAAATTAATCTCCCCCCGGGGTTGGGTACTAGCGCATAACACAATAGATTCAGGGCAGATCTATTCTGTCTCCTCCTTAGGAAGCCACTCCTCACTGCTGTGACACTGGGACCCTTCCCCAGTATATTTCATTCAGCAAATGGTTTGTGCCCTTGAAGAAAGGGGGAGATTTGAGCTACATCGCACAAGCAGCATAGCGCTGCATTAAGGGCTAGACTGAGCCAGAGAGGGTGGGAGCCCAGAGTGTCTGGTTACTCAGTCACAACTCCTTCCCTGCCCCCCCTTTGGCTCTGCGGAGAGTAAACTACTGCAGTCCTAAAAGGAAGCAGGTTATTTGCCCCTTCACACCAGCTCCCCTCCACTGGCCAGTTAATTGGGGGAATGGGGAAAGGCTGAGCATTCCCTCTCCTCCCCCGCCCCCACCTGTGGCAGAGGCCGAGTGAGCAGCAGGTATTTCCCCTCAGTGTCACCAGCCTCAAAACTCACAAGTTAGATCTCCCCAATCACAAGATTCTCTTCAAAATCATGAGATTTTTTTAATGATAAATTCTGGGTTCCTTTATTTGCCTTCTGGGAGGTGAGACTTTAGGGTTGGCATTATCAAGGTTTTAACTTGGCTACAAGCTGAGATTCTCGTGTAATCACCACGTACCCAGAGCTGGCACTTTAAACACCATTTATCAGGAAGCATGCAGTAAAATTGTGAGCATTGGGAACCCTTAGCTCCCTGCACAGCTGTGTTCAAGTGAGCAAAAACTGGCCCTATATGTGGCTAGAGAGAGCCTGGTACCCATTTGCTGAGCAGTGAGTAGCCACTGTGAGGAAAGGTACTACCTCATGTACAGGTGGCCAAACTGGGCCCATAGAAAATATCCCAAACCCTGGAAAATCTTACTGATTTTTCTGCTGATCAGAATCAGGAGATCTCTGCTGAGAGATGTATTCTGTGGCCAACAGCAATGGCTTTATGGCAAACTCTGATTTATGATTTGTATTTTTTCTTGTATAGCTATTGTTTTGTTGAATAAAAATTAAAGAAAAGGAAACACCAAACCAATTTTCTTTACACTTAGCATGAGGTTTATTCCCTGATGGGGCCCATAACCAGGGCCGGCTCCAGGCACCAGCACAGGAAGCAGGTGCTTGGGGCGGCACGTCCAGGTCTTCGGCAGCAATTCGGCAGCGGGTCCCTCTGGGAGGGAAGGACCGGCTGCCGAATTGCCGCCAAAGAATGAAGTGGTGTGGTAGCACTGCTGCCGAAGTACCGCTGATCGCGGCTTTTTTTTTTTTCCCTTCGCCACTGGGCGGCAAAAAAGGTGGAGCCGGCCCTGCCCATAACTCAACAGGTTTGTGGTTTCCAGCTGGAGTAGTTTTGGCATTATAAGTGTGTGAACTTTCTGAGTTACTCACTAATGCTTCAAGGTTTGGCCATTATAGAAAATCTCCTCCCGCACAAGGAAGATGCAGGAAAGTGTGCAGCTGAGCCCCCTCACCCCCCACTACATAAGGACAGCTGAGTCTGCACAACCAAGAGTTTAAAGCACAAGCACCACTCTACACTGGGCCATGAGCAGCCACCCCCAGACACAGCACCCAGACAGAGCACTGGACTCTTGCACCAAAAGAAGAGATCTTCCCACGAATGCAGCAGGTACCTTGTAAAACATTCAGCCCAGGGTCCATAGAAGGCAGACTATGAAGGGAATCTATGTTCGAATTTGCAAAATCTCTCATGACCAATGTCTGCAAACAGCTTCCCCTGGCTAATCTAAAGACAGTACTGGCTCTGCCAACCCGCTCTCCCTGGTACAGTACAGAGACATTTGCAAGTGAATATGACACACTGTCCTATTCTGTTTTATTGGATGAACATTCCTGCTGCTACAGTCTCAGGCTCAGCCCTCCAACAGACAGATTTCCCAGGAGCCAACCGAGTAGCAGTGTGAGAACAGCCCCCCCAAAAGCGAGTTTGCCGAAGAGCTCAGCAGGCACCACCGCTGCCCCCACCAGCATGGGCGGTGGGTATCATAGGCTCAGCCTCCCCAACCAGCCAGACATGGCCCCGCCCACACTGCACCCCCTCCTGCTTCCCGCTCTGCGGCTCTTCCCCTGTGCCATGGCCCAGGCTCGGCGCTCCAATTGTAAAAGCTTCTTTGAGGAAGAGACACGATTTCTCAGTGGCATCCATTGGGTTCTGCCTGGGGCACGAGAGCTAGAAAAGACCTTTGATGTCCCATCAGCCCCTGGGGCCCAGGGCAGAGCAGCCCTTGGCAGCATATCCTACCGGCTTTGTCTCATCTAGTCAGGGCCAGCTCCAGGCACCAGCCGAGCAAGCTCGTGCTTGGGGCGGCAGATTCCAAGGGGTGGCATTCCAGCCGCCCTTTTTTTTTCTTTTTCTTTTTGGTTTGCTGCTCCGGCCGCCCTGTAGGGGGCGGAGGAGGGGAGTGCCCTGCAGCAAACTTGGCATGGCAGCCCGTGTTCTTCCCTCCCAGCCGACTGGAGCGGTGCGGAGCCCTCCCGGCAGGCGGCACGGTGGTCGGGGCCGCGTGGTGAGCGCCCCGCTGAAGCCCTGGCTGCCCCCCTTCTCTCTCTCCTCCCCGCTCCCTCCCCCTCCTCCCCGCTAGACCGTGCGTGCACTCTGCTGCACGTCTGCAGCACAGGGAGTCCCCCTGCACCCTGGCTCCGGCCGCCCCACGGGTTGGTTTGTTTGTTTTGTTTTTTGCTTGGGGTGGCAAAAAAGCCAGAGCCAGCCCTGCATCTAGTTGTGTCAGCAGCAGTGGAGCTTCCACGCTTTCCTGGGGGGTGACCAGGTCTCGGCCTGACACATCTGACTGCTGGGGAATGTTCCTCCATTCAGCCTAATTGTGCCCCACTCCCTCCAGGGGTCACATTAATTCCCTGCTTCCTCTCACAGCTTGGAGCACATTCTCAGGCCCTACCCAACTCCCTGAGCCAAGCCGGGCAGCTTCAGCTGTGCCCCACATTCCATCCCTCCAGCCCCTGGGTCCTTGTTGTTGCTCTTCTCTGAGCTCCTGCCCCATTGACAGTCTGTCCCTGGGACTGTGCTGTCCAGGAATGAGCGTGACATTCCAAGCAGGTCACAGCAGAAGCTCGGTCGCCTCCCTGCTTCCTCCCTACAAACGGCCTGGACAGTTTTGCAGTCGTATCACGTTGCAAACACCAGCCTAACCTGCTGCTCTCACTCCCTCACAGCGAATGTGCATGTTCCCTGGAGGTGAAGTGGCCAGGCCAAGGAACTAGGTGGACAATTCCAGGAAGCCTACTTGGGCAAGGGGGCTGAGTGTCTAGCCTACCCAGATGGATGGCCTAGTTGTAGGGTGGAGTATCCATGTCGGATGGTCTAGCTGAGTGTGTGTCAAGGTTGGAGGTGGGGTAGCCAGGCTGGGAGGTCTGGTGACCGAGTTGATTTGGGGGGGGGTAGTCGGGTAGTCAGGTTGGGAGTTCTGTTACCCAGGTCGGGCGGGTTGGGTGGTGAGTGGGGTAGCCATGTTGGATGGCCCTGCTGGTGGTGGTGGTGGGGGTGTGTGTCTAGGCAGGAAGTCAGGTGGCCTGGTGGGTGCTCGAGTAGACCAGTCACGTGACCCATGGGGTGGCCCATTCAGCCGTGGATATGGGCGTCACCACTGCAGCACTCAGCCAACTTTCTCAGGGCTCGCTCCTTAAAGCGAATCTTCTTGGTGAACTTGAGTGTGAGGCTGGTCTCATTCTCATGGGCTTTCAGCTTGGCGTAGTAATCAGAGAACTTGTTGTAGAGGATGGAGATGGGCATCCCATTGAGAATGATGCCGAAGGAGATGCACCCGAATGCCACCATCCGGCCCAGCACCGTGTCAGGCACTGTGTCTCCATAGCCCACTGTGGACAGACTGACCTGGAAGGGGGTTGAGAGAAGGAAATGATCAACCCCCCTGAGCTCACATCCCAGCAAGCTCCTCCGGGACTGCTCAGCTTCTGAGCCAGGCCCCACCACTGAGAAACTCACCCCATCCCCACTCCCACAGCCTGATCCTGCGTCCTGCACCTGACAGCTGAGTCACAGTCCTCCAGGGTCCTTTCCCCCCACTCACCCAAGCTGGGCACCACTCCAGGTGTCACCCCTAGGCCCAACCCTGCAACCAGTTTGAGGGTCTGCCTCACCCTGTTACCCCTCCCCCCAGCTTGTCTGTCCCTCTCACCGTTACGCACTATCCCATGTCACCCTTATCCCTACCACCTGGGCACCAGACCATGTTCTCTCTCAGCCCTGGGGGTCCAGGCATCAACCCATGTGTCACCCCCTCTGCCCTCAAAGCTACTCACCAATCCATGAGTTCCCCTTCTCTGACCCAAATTCCTGGGAAGGTCTTCAATGAAGAGTTAGGTGGGCTCTTGCCTGGATGCTGTCCCTAACCCCCTCCTCTCCACACACAAACCCCTCACACTCAGGCTAGCTGGGACACTCAGGCTGCTAACCTGCTCACATTGCAAAGAGGAAAATGGCTAAATCCCTCGAGTGCTGATAGTTATAGAATCAGGGGCCTCAAGGGGTCATCTAGTCCATCCCCCTCCACTGAGGCAGCATTGAGTAAACCTAGACCATCCCTGACAGGTGTCTGTTCAGCCTGTTCTTAAAACCCTCCATAGACGGGGATTCCACACCCTCCCTTCGTAACCTGTCCAGTGCTTAACTACCCTGAGAGGTAGCAAGTTTTTCCGAATTTCCAGCCTAGAGCTCCCTGGCTGTACACCAAGCCAAATCCTCTTGTCCTTCTCTCGTGAACATGAAGAACAATTGCTCACTGTGCTCTTTATCACAACTGTGACAGGTATGGCAATTTCCTGCTTATCCTTGGGAGACATTATCCACTTAAGTTTAAGTATGTTTGGGGTCCACTGTATTAACTGAATGGCTTTGTTTTAGGATGGGCCTGGATTGGATGTAATCTCTCTAGGGGGAGATGTGACAGATGTGAGACTTAGGAGTTCAAAGGACTATATTGAAAATGTGCCAGGCATGAATGGACTTAGCTATGTCCTAAAGAAAGGGTGATTATTTGTTGTTACCTGTTTCTGGAGACTGAAGCTCAAAGGCCGAGCTATGTAAAGAAATGGCTGAACTGCCTAGCCGGTGCTCTGGTTCTGAATCCGAGACAGTTATGAAATTGTAACCATGGGGAAAACTCAGCCGTGGGGTTTGAAGTACTGACTCCCACCAGAGCCCACGTTTGGAGTTGGGGGATGATCTCTCGTAAGCTTTTCAGGATGCGTGTAGGTTCTTCTACTGTTTTTAATGTGTTTTCTCTGTAATGCTTTCACCATAAGAATAAAGGTGCTTGCTTAGAAAGAGTTGTGTGGTAACTTGTGACTGCAGGCAAAACACTGGTCATCGCCTCTGGAGAGAAAGCAAAGCACAGTCTGGCTTGCTGGGGATATCACAATGTAGGCAGGGAACTGTGCAGCCTGGAAATACCCCAGTCAGGAGGGAGTGAGACGTGGGTCTCCTCCAAAGAGAGGTGATGGCTGGGAGTCAAAAGCCTAAGAGTAGAAGACCTGGAGGGACCAGTTGCCCTGAAACTATGTAAACAATCTTTTACAGATGGGTGTGTAGCTGGTGCCTGAGCCAGCCAGCCACAACAGGGGGCAGGGAGGGAGCACCACCCAGCTGCGCTCCTGGCCCCGGCTCTGTCCCTAGCTGCCGGCCCTGCACCCGGGGCTCCATTCCCGCCCCTGCCCCCAGTTGTGACCCCAGCCTTGGCTCCCTTATCCCAGTCCAGTCCCCCCCTCTCCTGGAGCTGCAGCCCCACTCCCGTTCCTGGGGGGTGGGCAGGGACAGGGGTAAGGGGGGAGCATGGGGTAGAAAGGTTGGGGGACCACTGGAGTACAGTGACAAGACGGCAGACAAGCGAGCCTTTGAACGGAATGAGCCATTGTAAGACATCGAAAGGACATAGGCTTTGTTGACTGCCTCCCCACTCACATGAAGAGGAGTCAGGCACCAACACTTGTTCTATCACTTTGGACGCTGGGAGAAGCAATAAAAATTCCTGACAAGGAGAAACTGGATTCCGATGCTGCTTGTACTCCGAGGGGCAAGATTTCTAAGCATAAGCAAGGAGTCCCCACCTGTTTTGTCTGGATTAGCCCCAAAGGATACAGAGTCTGCTTACTACAGAAATTTCTAGTAATTTGAAACCTTCTGAAACCTGTCTGTATCTCCTTTGGGTGTGTATGCTGACCTGGTTTAACCTTGCAAATAACTCTCGTTTCTTTTTCCTAGTTAATAAACTTTTAGTTAGTTTGTTCTTCTTTTGGTCTAGCTCTGTGTAGCTCAAAAGCGTGTCACTCTCCCCAACAGAAGTTGGTCCAATAAAAGATAATACCTCAGCCACCTTGGCTCTGTAATAGCTTGGGACCAACATGGCTACAACACTCCCCTTTTTAGCTTCTGTCCTGCAGATGTCTAAACCCCAAGGGCTAGTCTACACGCAAAAAGGAGCTCCATGTGTAGACGCTTATTCTGGAATGAACTAACACAGTTATTGCACTTTACATCGACGCTCCACCTTAATCAGAAACAACTTCCAAGTGTAGCCAAGCCCTTAACTGCCCAAATCAGGTGAGTGGTGACAAAGGTTTATTTCAAAAGCTTCTAGGAGACATGGGGTTGATTCCCACCCACCCATCTCCCGCCCCTTGTGTCGATGCTCATGCCAGTGAAAGGTACGTGACAGATGCCTCCAGATCAGGAGGGCAGAGTTTCACACCCACTGTGCCCTGGAGTAAAGAAATGGCTGCACAAAGCAATGGCAGAGCACTAGCAAACCAGGCCCCAGGAGTTTGGTACAAAGTAGACGTGCTTCAGATAAAGTAACTCATTGGGGGTCTTCAAGGCTACTGGCGAGTCACAAAATTACTATTTTCCCACCAACCAAGATGGCGTTTGAATGACAGGAAACAAACCAATGATGGGAAAGGAACATAAATAGAATCACTGACTCAGTGTTTTGATTGTGCAGTTTGGATGTGGTGAGATTGCTGCCACCTAAACATTTCTAGACATGGATTTTCAGAGGGTCACTTGCTGAAGCTTGGCCTGACAGGCTGGAGTAGACTTCCTGCTTCATGACAAGGAGTGAGCTCTGTCATCCACTCTCCTGGTACCCAGAATGGACCATCATACTGCTGGGCCTCCACTTTCCTAACCCTAACAGATGTCCTGACCAGACCAGCCCAGAGATTCAGATACCATCACTGCATGTGTCTGGTTAACTCCAGGGCTGTAAACCTGAGATTCCTGATCACACCCACTCACTGGCAGGGAATTTTCCCACCCCCGCCTCTTTCCTTCTGTCAAATCAGAATCTGATTTAGTTGGCCAGGACAGCAGCACCTTTGACTGTGAGCTCATGGCCAGCTCTGCACATCCCTTTAGCCCAAACCTGGTAAAAATTTGCCAGCTCTAAGAGAGAGAATAGGAGCATGCTACTACATCTGTAATTCTCCCAGCAGCTGAGCTGAGCGTTCGTATCTTTTCTTTTTCCTTTGAGCTCTTGTCTTTGAAAGAGACAAGAGTGGACTTTAGCAACTCAGAATAATCTCTGACCCAATGTGCATCCCCACAGGAACTTCCAATACCATCTAAAGAGAGCGGGAAGCTGTGGGCTCTCCCCTAGAAGACACCACACTCCTGCAGGGAAGGGAATGAGGCAAACTATTGAAAGGAAAGCCCTGCTTAACTCTTCAGTCTCCAGTGCTTTAACTGATTTCCTGCCTGCTGTCAGCAGGTTTTCAATGGTGCTCGTTAGCATGGGAATCACTGGCCATAACTTGGTGTGACCCCCGTACCACACAAGGTTCTATAAACACCCCACTGGACCTGAGATAACTTCTATCAATACAAGAGTCCTTCCCTATGCCCCAGTCTGAGCCCCTCCTTCCCCACCCAAGCTCAGGCCAGAATGGTTTCTCCACATATCCTCCATGATGAACCCAAGCTCAACCTGTGTTGCTCTCCCCCTGCACAAACCCAGGCCAATCTGTTTCCCCTTCGTAGACCCATGTGTTTGGGTTCTGAGCTGGGCATTTTCCCCTTAGGCCCTATGAACCCAGGGCTGAGCCATGCATCTCCCTTCCCCTGCATGAGCCCCAGACATATCCATGTACCTTCCTCAGTCCCCGGGATCCTGATCTGTGCATCCCCCTTCTCCCCAGGCCGCAATCTGACTTGTGTGCCCCTCCCCCCATGACCCCTGGCCCAAACCCCTTCATAGTTGATCTCCATGCCCTCCGTCCCCTGTCACCGGCTCTGACGTTGATCCGGGTGTACCCTCCCCCTCTTTCTGGTGGCCACAGACACAGCTCTCCTCTCCAGCATGATCCCAGGCACTGCTGCGTGTGTCTCTCTTGCCCCATCCCGCCTGCTGTACGCCGTGCGGGAACTCCCTTCCCTGTGTCCTAGGGACTGGGAGCCATGAGTACCAGCCACAGATGCTCACTGTCCCTGGATCCTGAGGGTTTAGCACCCTACCCCAATAACTAGACGTGGTGCTCTGCATGTTCCCAGTGTTGCATGGATGGTCCTGGTGCCTGGGCCATGAGTGTCCTGCGCTCCCTGGCACAAGGCTCTCAGTTCCTAGTTCACATCGGCCTGGTTAGACGCTAGCCCTGCCAGGGTTTGGGTCTCAGCTACAGCTCCTCACTATCCTCGAGTTCTCTGAACTGCTGTGCCACAGAGCCTGTCCCCACCTTGGCATCCCTTACACCATGGCCAGTGTCCTATGCTGTGAGGCAGGAGCCCCCAAGCCTGGTGTCTCACTCCCTGATGCCAGGCTTGTTTCGGGACCCAGGCAGCTTTCCAAGGGGCTCCCTGTGCTTCGCTGCCATACTCCCAGTCGCCAACTTCCCCCTCCAGAGTCAGCAGGGGCCTGGGCAGCCTCTGAATTCAGGCCTGAGCCCAGCAGTTACTGCTTACATTGGGGGAAACTCCTGGCCAGCAGAGGTGGGGAATGTTCCTATGGCACTTAGCTCAGCCCCAGCAGATTCAGTTGCCCATGTGTACCCCACCCACACATTTCCCTTTACGCGGGGTGACTGCATCTTACCGCTGCCCACCACCAGGCATCAGGGATGCTGGTGAAGTTGGTGCCGGGGACATCATGTTCCACGGAGTGCATCAAAGCTGAGAAAGTGAAAACACCCAGGGCGATGAAGAGGAGGAGGCAGCACACCTGCTGGTAGCACTGGCGCATGGTGAAGCCGAAGGCCCTCAGGCCAGTGGAGTGACGTGCCAGCTTGAGGATGCGAAAAATCCGCATGAGTTTGATGAGTTTCAGGACTTTCCCCAGCTTGCCCACACTCTCCATTTTGTGCCGCTCCTCATGATAAAGTGCATCCCCATCATCCAGGTGCTCAAAGAGAATCTGGATGTAGAAGGGCAGGATGGCCACCAGGTCAATGGCACTGAACGCTGCCCGCAGAAACTTCGAAAAGGTGGCCGTGGATATGAGCCGCATGAGGTACTCGGAGGTGAAAAAGATGGCACAGATGGTCTCCAGCTGCTCCATGAATGCCTTCCCAGTTTTGTGCTGCATCTCCTCCACTGTGCTGAGCGTCATGCCCACAATGGAGATCAGCACAAAGAAGCTGGACATGACAGCGATGATCTTAGCAGGGATGGAGGAGTAGGGTTTCTCAATGAGGTTCCAGACAGCTTTCCGGAACCCGCCCAGACACTTGCCCTCAAAGTTCTCCTCCCTCTCCATGGGCTCTAGCTCCGCCTCCAGCTCCCGCTGTATTTTCAGGTACTCTTTGAGCTCGTCTTGCTTTTCCTCAAACAGGATCCGGCAGCACCGCTGGGAATATTTCAGGTGGATACCCCAGTACTCAATTTCCTCCACAAAGTTTGTGGGGCACAGCTCATCCATGATCCACAGGACCCCGCTGCGGTAAAAGTGGAAGATGTAATGGAAGATTAAAGGGTCTCGGTCGAAGAAGTACTCATTCCTCTGCACCGAGTAGTCATCACAAAGTTTCAGCTTCTTCATGGGGTCCGTGGAGATGGCCAGCTTCCCGATTCTGGTGATGGGGTAACGGGCAGCCATTTTGTAAGCGATCTGGAAAGATTTGCCCCCAACGTTGATGTTGAGGAAGTATCTGCTCCGTCGGGGAGGAGCCTTGCTTTTCTCCTGGTTCCTCTCAGTCACATTGTGCATGGAGCTCCACTGCTTCACCACACTGTCTTGTGCAAACGGGAAGAAGACCTCTTCTTCCTCTGGAGTCCGACAACACCCATGGTGGTCCCCGATTTTCAGATTGGCAGAGAGGCTTGCGCGCCTCTTCCCCAGCTGCCTCATGGTACCTGGCATTTCACATCAGAGATCCCAAAAATGACAGCCTGAGGGTTGACAGCTTTGATTTCATGGTAATGCTTCCATTAGGCGCGTGCTGACTAAGAAAAGCTCCCTATACTTGTAAAGAGGCTATCAAGAGCACCCCACCTTCAGCCTCCATGGGCACAAGCTGCATCAGCGCTTCATGTGCTGATCCCCTGCCGTGCTGGGCTGACAAAGCGGATTGCTTATCAGACTGAACAACTGGACTTATACTGCGGAGGCCGGAGACAGCTAAGTTCTAGAGCCTTAAGACAATAATAAGATTGACATTTTAACCCTTTATATAAGGAACTATTTCCATACAAGCATTTCTTTCATTCTTTTTCTTGTTGCCTCCATTTTGGCTGGTTGTTCCTACCACAAACTAGCCCACTTTCAGGTCGGGAGACAACCATTTGTCATTTCTGTTTCTGAACCTAATTGAAGGGCACATGGCCTGTCTCATGGTCATTTAACTCCTGCCACTGTCTCAAATGCCAAGGAGGCAACAGGAATAGAACTGTCTGGGAACCTCTACCAGCTTTAACCTCCACGGGCACCCCCAGCTGAGATACTGCTCGGAGATTTATTCATTCATCAAGCACCTGTGCTTTAAAGCAATCGCTACCGCTCCATTCTGTCATCACTTTTCTGTGTCACTGCAACAAGAGACACTGCAACACATAGACTACGGATGGAAGAGATCTTTTGGCTCCTAGCCCATTCCCAAGCTGGTCCAGGGCACTCCCTGTAGCGTTGCTTGATGCTTTGTACAGTCCAGTTATAAGCGATAGCGGGCTTCCACCACTTCTGTCAGGTTGAAATACTGGTGCTGACCTACTTTTCAGAGAGGCTTAATTAATTAATGTTTGTAAAGTGGAAAGGGCTAGATGCTACAGAAAGACAATGCTCTATTACATATCCAGCCCTCCTCCCGTCTCTCACCCATTCCTGTGGCTCCTCTCTGAACACTATAAATTGTCTATCACTTTCTGGTAATGAAGTGCCCAGAGCTGCATAGAAGGACCTCCCTGCTCCATGACTTGATGCCTCTTTGCATGGAGCCCATTCTCTTGCTACTAGAATGCACTACAGAACCCTGAGTTAGTGACTGTTCCAAGACCACCATGCTTTTTGGATTGAAGCAGCTGGGTCTAATAACTCTGTGCATTTGCCTACTTAGACTTCCTCTAGATGCACACTGCCATATTCAGAGGTGGCATGTTAGAGCCCCTTACACTGGCGTAGAAACATGCCCTCCCCCCACTTAAACCTACTTGCACCTAACTCTATCAAAGTCGAAGGGAGTCCCAAGTTGGTTGTAACTTGCAAGCTAAGGAGTTAGAAGATGTTTAAGTTCCACTTCTTTACTAGCCCTAACCCTGCTTTAAACCACTCTTTCTTCTGGTAGCAGAGGACCTGCTGTGCTTCCCTCTACCTCGTGCAGCCATTTACATCAATGTATACCATTCTGATTTGGTAGCATTTTATACCACTCTGCACCCTGTAACTGAAAACACACAGGGCAGAGCAATGGGGAACCAGAATACAAGTCAGCCAACATTAGACTCCTATAAACATGGGTAAGGAGCTCCAAAGGAGTCTGAAAGGGAATTGGGATAAATAACTTGTCTCTGAATTTGCTAAATATCACTAAGAGAATTTGAATGACTGTATTAACACTTTTCAGAGTAGCAGCCGTGTTAGTCTGTATCCGCAAAAAGAAGAACAGGAGTACTTGTGGCACCTTAGAGACTAACAAATTTATTAGAGCATAAGCTTTCGTGGGCTACAGCCCACTTCTTCGCATGCATAAGTATTAACACTTAAATCCGAGATTGAGCAGCATCTTTAAAATGCCTTAAATATGGACAATTCATGGACCCAAATTACTAATATACACTACAGAGAGACTATCATTTAAAACAGCTAAGGGACTTTCAAAGGGGCTTAATGGAATTAGGGCTGGATTTTTAAAAAGGTATTTAGGTGTATAAAGGGATTTTCAAAAGCATCAATCTACATATTCAGGTGCTGAAATACCTTTAAAAATCTGGCCTTTATTCAAATCCCCTTGAATGTCAATGAGAATCAGGCACCTAACTCCCTGAGGCTGCATGCATGAAGGAAACCAGGCTTTACAGAGAAAGGTTCAAGAAGAACAAGCTGTTTATCTTATCACAGAGAAGTTTAAGGAGTGACTTGATCACAGTCTGTAAGTAGCCACACAGGGAACAGAAATTTGATAATAGAGGGCTCTTCAAACTAGCAGACAAAGGCGTAACCAGATCCAGGAGCTGGAAGTTGAAGTTAGACAAACTCAGACTAAAATAAGGCACAATCTTTTTTTTAAACAGTGAGGGTAATTAACTAATGGAAAAATGTACCAAAGGTTGCAATGGGTTTTCCATCACTGAAAATTAGGGCTGTCAAGCAATTAGAAAAATTAATCGTGATTAATCGCACTGTTAAACAATAGAATACCATTTATTTAAACAGTTTTGGATGTTTTCTACATTTTCAAATATACACCTCTACCCCCATATAACACGAATTCGGATATAACGCGATAAAGCAGTGCTCTGGGGGGGCAGGGCTGCGCACTCCGGTGGATCAAAGCAAGTTTGATGTAATGCGGTTTCACCTAATACATGGTAAGATTGTTGGCTCCCGAGGACAATGTTATACCAAGGTAGAGGTGTATTGATTTCAATTATAATACAGAATACAAAGTGTACAGTGCTAACTTTATATTTATTTTTTATTACAAATATTCGCACTGTAAAAAATGAAAGAAATCGTATATTTCATTTCACCTAATACAAGTACTGTAGTGCAATCTCTATCATAAAAGTTGAACTTACAAATGTAGAATTGTGTACAAAAAATAGCTGCATTCAAAAATAAAACAATGTGAAACTTTAGAACCTACAAGTCCACTCAGTCCTATTTCAGCCATTCACTCAGACAAACAAGTCTGGTTACAATTTGCAGGAGATAATGCTGCCCATGTCTTGTTTACAATGTCACCTGAAAGTGAGAACAGGCGTTCGCATGGCATGGTTGTAGCCGGCCTTGCAAGATATTTACGTGTCAGATGTGCTAAAGATTCATATGTCCCTTCATGCTTCAACCACCATTCCAGAATACCTGCATCCATGCTGAGGACGGGTTCTGCTCAATAGCAATCCAAAGCAGAGCAGACCGACGCTTGCTCATTTTCATCATCATCTGAGTCAGATGCCACCAGCAGAAGGTTGATTTTCTTTTTTGGTGGTTTGGGTTCTGTAGTTTCCGCATTGGAATGTTGCTCTTTTAAGACTTTTGAAAGCATGCTCCACACTTTGTCCCTCTCAGATTTTGGAAGGCACTTCAGATTCTTAAACCTTGGGTTGAGTGTCGTAGTTATCTTTAGAAATCTCACACGGGTACCTTCTTTGTGTTTTGTCAAATCTGCTGTGAAAGGCCTGGTCCCCACTAAACCCCCACTTCGGACTAAGGTACGCAAATTCAGCTACGTTAATAACGTAGCTGAATTCGAAGTACCTTAGTCCGAACTTACCGCGGGTCCAGATGCGGCAGGGAGGCTCCCCCGTCGATGCTGCGTACTCCTCTCGCCGAGCTGGAGTACCGGCGTCGACGGCGAGCACTTCCGGGATCGATCCCAGAACATCGATTGCCTGCCGCCGGAGCCTCCGGTAAGTGAAGACGTACCCAAAGTGTTCTTAAAACAAACATGTGCAAAGTCATCATCCGAGACTGCTATGAAATATATGGCAGACTGTGGGTAAAACAGAACAAGTGACATACAATTCTCCCCCAATGAGTTCAATCACAAATTTAATTAAAGCATTATTTTTTTAATGAGTATCATCAGCATAGAAGCATCTCCTCTGGAATGGTAGCCAAAGCATGAGGGGGCATATGAATGATTAGCATATCTGGCATGCAAATACCTTGCAACGTGAATGCCTGTTCTCACTTTCAGGTGACATTGTAAATAAGAAGCAGGCAGCATTATCTCCTGTAAATGTAAACAAACTTGTTTGTCTGAGCAATTGGCTGAACAAGAAGGACTGAGTAGATTTGTAGGCTCTAAACTTTTACATGGTTTTGTTTTTGAGTGCAGTTATGTAACAAAAAAAATCTACATTTGTAAGTTACACTTTCACGATAGAGATTGCATTACAGTACTTGTATGAGATGAATTGAAAAATACTATTTTGTTTATCATTTTTACAGTGCAAATATTTGTAATGAAAAATAATATAAAGTGAGAACTATACACTTTGCATTCTGTGTTGTAATAGAAATCAATATATTTGAAAATGTAGAAAAATATCCAAAAATATTTAATAAATTTCAATTGGTATTCTATTGTTTAACAGTGCTATAAATTGCAATTAATTTTTTAATCGCAGTTAATTTTTTGGAGTTAATCACGTGAGTCAACTGTGATTAATCGACAGCCCTACTGAAAATCTTTAAATTAAGATTGGATGTTTTTTCAAAAGATCTGCTCTAGTTCAAACATGAATTAATGCAGGGAAGTTTTTTAGCTCTACCCCGATATAACGCTGTCCTCTGGAGCCAAAAAATCTTACCGCGTTATAGGTGAAACCGTGTTCTATCAAACTTACTTTGATCCGCTGGAGCACGCAGCCCCGCCCCCCCAGAGTGCTGCTTTACCGCGTTATATCCAGATTAGTGTTATATCAGGTCGTGTTATATCGAGGTAGAGGTGTATTATGTCCGACTAGCTGATCACAATGGTCCTTTCTGGTTTTATAATCTATGAAAATCACAGACTAAATTCATAAAGATGGACCAGACCATTATGACTGACAATAAAAACTACCATAAGCAGTAACGAGGCAGCACAGGTAAGTGCATGTAAGACTGTAAAAAAATCAGTATGTTGCACTGTGTTATCTGAGCGCTGGCACATGATCACAACCAACAGACTGTATGGGAACAACAGAGACTCACAAGGGGGCAGAGCTAATGGTGCACTTTAACATAGGCATTTCCTCACTTTTGGATATTTAACTGTGCAGTCCTATTCCACAGATCATAGCTTTTTGCATTTAATGCGTGGAGTTGAAGTGGGAGCTTGATTAATATCCTTGACGTATCCAGTCAGTTACCAACTCCTGGCTGCACCTGAAGTTTCTCCACATCCCCCAAAATACCACCCTTTCTTTCCTTTGCCATAGTAAAGCATTCTCACAGGCCTAGGTCACACTGTCTCACTGACTGCAACCTCCTCCTCTCTACCACACCCAATTCACTTCTTACTCCCCCCCAACAGGCAAAAGCCCCTTCACTGGCTACTGACCAGCCCCCTCTTGCCTCATTCTTCAAGTCTGAACTGCTCTTTACCGGGATCACAGCCATGCACAATTGTGCCTTTGCCCAAAGCTCCAGCTGCATCTTCCCCTTCCTTGTTTTGCTCCCTTTGCTTCAGCCAAGCCTCTCTGCTCCCTGTATTTCTCTTGCTCATTCTTGGCTTTGTGCTTTTTTCCATGTTGGGACTTGCATTCAGAACTTACTTCTGCCAGCCTCTAGCTAAATCCTTCCTTAACTCCAGACTCCTGAGCAGCGATCAATGTTAACGCTCCAAACTAAGTGACATTGTCACATCCCCTGCCAAAAAAGCATTCTGCTGCACTTCGGACTCAGCATCCTCTGTGTTTGGTAGTGGAATGTTTCTGTCCATACGCTTGTCTGTCTGTCTGAATGCTGGGCAGGGACTGAATCAATCATAATAATGGAAATGACCCTCAAAACAAAATCCAGGAAGCCACCAAAAGTTTTCTAAAGATCTTTAATTCCCCCATGGTCATTCAGCACCCACCCAACTGCCAACTGTGGTTCTTTGTCCATTGTACAGAATGCAGCACACTGAGCCCTCAGGGGTTCAGCCTCTCCCTGGGAAGAGGCTAGATTCTAAATATGTCATACCTCTTACAAACTCTCATATTACGTATGCACATATACCCACTATACAACCCCCCAGGGAGTCCTGCCCTACAGTGTATGCCCTGCAAGCAGAATCATCACCTATAAGGCACCACATTCAGCCATCAGGGAAGCAAGCTTCTACCATGTGTGTGCGTATTCAGCGAGCATCTGTGCAAAGAATATAATAGGTCTTGAATGTCAACAATGGATTAAAGGGACAAGACAGTGCTCACCCTCCAACAGTTTCTACACTGGAACTATTCCCTCTACAGTATCAGTGCTTTACATTTATTTACTAACAGTCCACGAAAAAATGTTGTACGGACCAAGATCTGAAATGGAGGCACAGTGCAGCTACTAGCTGACTTTGAGACCAAGACTACTCACAGGTAAAAGCGAAGAAGAGCAAAGCTGGCTCCAGATGTTTGTCAAAACTTAAAACATCTGCTAACCAACTCTTCTGACTGCACAGAGAATGCAACGTCCAGGGATTTCAGTGTCAAAGTGGAAACTCTGGGCCCAATCCTGCAAGGAGCTTAGTGCACCTCCTGCACTGAGTGCACTGGGAGTTGAGGGCACTCAGGCCCTGAATGCCCTGTGCTGTGCCTAGGGGCTGCTGCACCACCTGTGACCCAATGCAAAGTGAAGCATACAGGAGACTCTTCATTTTTCCATCTCCTTGACAGTTCTCCTGCAGTCAATGATGTTTTAAGAACTTCTGGTATGTGAAGTTTGAGCTCATGGCTTAGAAATATGATCACTATCCTCGGGGATATAAATGATATACCCATGTCACTTTGAGCTCTGCCCCTCATAGGTGTGTAGAATGGAACGGCCTGCCCTGGAACAGGAGCAAACAGCTATGCTTACAGGCAAGATTCAGCATGGTAGGAAGAGGTAGTTTTCAATGGACTCTTGGGTGGACATGGAAGGGAGAGCAGCCAAATGTACTGCAGAGGCTACATAGTGCACTGTCCAGAGCTATTCCAGCGAGTATCTTGTGGAATAACCCACATTGGGGTGGGGGTGTTGTGTTTACAATGGGGGAAATGGATGACCCATTGTGACATTCCAAGCGTTTCCATCACATTCTTGTAGGGTTGATTTTAGAGCACGAGTGACGGTCATTTCTGATTCCCCATTGCCACTATAATCCCACAATCTAAACTCCCTGTGTCAAAGGAAGAGTCCTTGATTACTCCAGTGTGATTGTCACCCAGTCAAACCCCAAAAAACTTGTCCCAGAAATTGTGCAATCAGTATTTGGAGGGAGTGTGATGAGGACACCGAATTGGGTCCCCATCTCGCAGCACTGCAACTTCCTGCAAGATGAAGAAAAACCAAGACACCTGGTTATTTAATATCATAGAATATCAGGGTTGGAAGGGACCTCAGGAGGTCATCTAGTCCAACCCCCTGCTCAAAGCAGGACCAATCCCCAGACAGATTTTTGCCCCAGATCCCTAAATGGCCCCCTCAAGTATTGAACTCACAACCCTGGGTTTAGCAGGCCAATGCTCAAACCACTGAGCTATCCCTCCCCCCCGTGCCAAAGGCTTTTATTTAATTTTATTTTGCAAAGCTTGTGGGGAAGCCATCCACTGTAAAAAGCTCTAAAATTAGCAGTCCCTTAGTGTCTAGGGACTCAGAGCTTCCTCTGGGTTCATCAAGCCCAATTATCTCCCCACTGCAACAAGCCAGTCATTGAAAGAGATGCCAGCAGTCTTCCCAACACAGAGAAGCTGGGTCTGTGTGTGGGGAGGGACTCCTTTCCTGTCCCTCACACAGAGAAAGGAACTCACTGCAGAGTGGACAGCAGGAAATGATTTCCACCCCACCAGAGAGCTAACGGAGGGCTAAGGGGTCAGAAGGGGAGGAAGGCTCAGCATGGGGGAGTTTGGCTCCAGTGTGGAGTGGGAGACATACCCATCAGGGAAACGAGTCCGAAGGTCTCCTGTCCGGCACCAGCTGCTCTTTGGAAGCTTTCTCGAGGCTGAAGGTGGAGAAGTTGTTCTTTCCTCTGAATTGGCCCCAACTAACAGTGCAGCCTGCAGCCACCAGCACACTCAGGAGCACTGCAGAGAGAAGAACACACAGGCAGTGCGTTGCTGTGATTTCTGACCCTGAAGTAGGCAGCAGCACTGAGGCGAAGCTGCTCTTTGCTAGTGCCCCAGCATTTAGACAGACAAATCAGTGACTCATAACAGTAAGAAGTGGGGCTGTGTCCCCTGGAGGGACGATTAGTGCCAAGTTCCATGCAGTGGGACTCCGTTTTCCACAGGAGAAGGAAATAATGTGCTTTTTCCCAAAGCTGGAAATTTAGAACCTTGGACTTTGCCACCTAAGCGCTTGAGACAAGATGCCTAAGCCACACTGCAACGAGAGTGGTTAGAAGAAGTCCTAGGGCAGCCATTACTGAATGAACCACATCCTATCCAATCCGATATGAGCCGAGTTCAGTTTTCATTAACGCTACTCAGCAAAAGCCAAGATCAGTTCTGCAGTACCCTTGGAGTCTCACATACCAAAAGCAGCTGTCACCCACAAGGGGCCTCGAGTCTCAGACAACACAAGTTTCCCAGGTTTGGAGATCGCTGGATTCTCTAAAATGAAAGCAGAGGGCACTCAATAATTGGGCTTTCAAAGGCTGCTGTCATATTGAGATTGAATTAAGCTCAAAAAGAGTTCAAAGCAGTTCCCATTCTGCACCTCACCTTCAGTTTGCTTGCCAATTTGGGGGGTTTCACCACCAGATTTTCATATTTTAAAAAATGTCTTCTCTGCCTTATTGCTGTATGAAAAGCCCCCATGAACAACTAAGGGAACCTGACTACTGGGGTAGGGGAGAAGGGAAAGCAGAGAGAGTTGTTGGAAAGACAAGGTGGGCAAGAAAATATACAGATAAGCTCACCCACCTTGTCTCTATGACAGGGAGGACCAGAAAGGACGAGATTGTGGGGGTGGGAGCAAAAAGATTGCCACCGAGCACTGTCACAGTCATAAACAAACTAACTAAAGGAAAAAAAATGGAGAAAACCAGGGGTGTGTCTATTCTTAAACTCCTGCAGCAGCACAGCTGCTGGCCCTTAGCACTTCAGAGCAGACATGATCTATCTATGGTGACAGGAGAGCTCCTGTAATCCACCTCCTCTAGTGCTGTCTACACCAGGGCTTAGGTCGGCATAGCCATGTCTCTCAGGGATGAGAGAGACATGGCTATGCCAATGGAAGTTCCCAGTGTAGACCAGCCTAAATTTTCTCTCAGCCATCCAAGAAGCAGGAATCCCTGGTGTCACTTGTAACAGGTGTCAGGTTTACAGACTAAAGAAAGATTTAAAAGTTGATTGTGTTCCTTTAAGTGCTTAATGTCCCAATCCCCTGCAGTGCATCCATCCCAGCCACCAACCTGCCCAAGCCCTCAGCTCCCAACCTGCATGCAATCTCACTTGTCCCTGCCCTCTCCCACTCCATTTGACCCCCAGCCCATCCTGATTAACATATGCATATACAGTCTCCCTGCACCCCTCACCTGTCCGGGCAGTGCTCGGTGCTAGGGAAGTCCCAGGTGAGTCTGGACTGCATTCCCGCTCATCCTGCCCATCCTCACAGTCCGCGTGGCCATCACACCCCCAGGTGGATGGGAAGCACTCTGCACCCTCCGCACACTGGAACAGGCAGGGGCAGACAGGGGCAGGCAGGACTCCCGAGTGCTGACAAGCCTCTGCTGATTCATCGGCGCCGTCAGGGCAATCCGGGCGGCCATCGCAGAACCGCTCCTGGGGCAGGCTGCGGACGTGCTTTGGGGTCCAACACTGCTCTCCGTGGGGGCTGCACGGCAGGCCGGTCGCTGAATCCGAAGGAGAAGCAGGTTAGTCCGGCTCAGCGATGCCCGCTCCCACGTTTCTGCATCAGCCCTGCCCTGGGGGGTTGTTAAAGCCCCAGCCCCCGGAGCCACGCGACTGCCGTGGCCTCGGCACCAGCCTGTGCACTGCGGCGGCTGCCGCCAGAGACCCGACAGCGGCTGATGCCCCCGCCCGCGTGCGGCTGGGCTCGAGCCCGGGGCTCCCGCCGTGCTGGGGGCAGGGAGTCCCCTAGGGCAGCCCCAGCCCTTGCACCGCCCGGGGGGGGGCGCTGCTCGCGATGAGAAGTGTCACCCCGGCACGCGGAGGGGCGGGGCCCAGCGATGCCCGCGGTGACCAATAGGGAGGAGGCAGGACCCGAGCCCGGGCGGCTCGGGACCAATAGGCGCCTGATAGGCGGGGCCACCGCGTGGGGGGGGCGGTGTCGAGTGACCGCTGCTGGGGGAGAGGATGAGCGTCCGGCGGTGCGGCCGGTCACCCCCCGGACCGGGTCCTCACCGTTCCCCGCAGGCGACTCCAGCCCCGCGGCCACCAACTGCCTCAGGAGCAGCGCGAGGAGCTGCCACATGCCGCCCGCCCCGACCACTCAGGTCAGAAAGAGCGCGTCCACGCGCAGAGGTGCGGCGCATGCGCGACCGAGGACTAAGGCGGGGCAGTCCAGGGAAGACGCATGCGCGGGGCAGGAGCCGAGGGTTCCCCCCCTCCAAACAGAACGCATGCGCAGGAGGCGAGCCAACGGGGCGCGTGCGAGGGAATTCATTGCCCTGCAGCAGCTGTGCGGTGTGCCTGGTGCGCGCCCCAGCCCCTCGCCCGGATTTCAGCCTGCAGCCAGGGAGACGCGGGCTCAGCTGCAGCCTGCGAGTTACGCTGCACGAGACAAGGAAGCAGCGGGCCTGGTTGCTGCAGGACAAGCCCCAAGCAAAAAACAAAAACCAAAACACCTGCGGCACGGCCGGAGAGCGAAGCAGGAAAAAAGGAAAAGCAAACCCTGTGGGGTGGCCGGAGCCAGGGTGGACGGGACTCCCTGTGCGGGCCCTGGCTAGCGGGGGTGGGGGGAGAGAGAATGGGGGCCGGCCAGGGCTTCAGCTGGACACTCACCCCGTGGGCCCAACCGCCGCACTGCTTACCGGGAGGGCTCTGCGTTGCTCTGGTCAGCGGGGAGGGAAGGACGCGGGCTGTCCTGCTGGGCTTGCTACAGACCTGGGGCAGACGGAGCCTGTTCCCAGCAGGGCACTCCCCTCCTCCATGCCACCCCCTACAGGGTGGGCAGATGGGCGAACCAAAAAAAAAAAGCGGCTGTGCCGCCCTAGGATTGGGCAGATTGCCATCCCGTAGACTCTGCTGCCCCAAGCACGAGCTTGCTCCGCTGGTGCCTGGAGCCGGCCCTGGTAACGAGCTGCTTAACGGGACTGATTTCTATGCAGCTACACTGCAGTCGGATGATAGTTTGGGCAGGCCTTTTGGCTCTCACTCACTTTCTTGCGTTTCCCAAAACAAACCCAAGGTGTGTTCAAGCGTTAAACGATCAACCTCAACCTACGTCCCTCTGTCTGTGGCCAGTTAAGGCACCATGGCTCTTTTCCCCGAACACTTTTTGGGTTGGGGAGGGAAGCTAAAGGAAAATAGAAATGACCAATATTCCAGGAGAAAAGCTTTGCTAAGAGTTAGGGGAATGTGGGGAAAACAAGGCAAAAGGGCATTTAAACAGTTTTCCTTTCAGCAGCTAGCCCTGCCATGTTCGCTCGAAAGTATTCCTTCTTTAAAACTTTTTAGTTGCCTATATTAGTAAAACATGGTGTTTTTTGTTAACTCTAATACGATATTTGGGCTAAACATCTCCCTACTGTTTTTGAGTTTATTCAGCCCAGGATCCACTTATTACCTCAAACAGGAATCACAAACATTGAATCTATCTCCCCTTGTAAGTATTCTCACACTTCTTATCAAACTGTCTGTACTGGGCTATCTTGATTATCACTTCAGAAGTTTTTTTTCTCTTACTTAATTGGCCTCTCAGAGTTGGTAAGACAACTCCCACCTGTTTATGCTCTCTGTATGTGTGTATATATATCTCCTCAATATTTATTCCACTTTGTATGCATCCGAAGAAGTGCACTGTAGCCCACAAAAGCTTATGCTCTAATAAATTTGTTAGTCTCTAAGGTGCCACAAGTACTCCTATTCTTCAAACAGGAATGACTCTCATGCTATCTATAGAACAGGATAAAGCTAAAGGGCAAGTTAGATATAAATACCAGGAAAAAAAAATCTTCCTGACAGTGTGAAAGGTGTATTAAGGTGCAGAATAATGTCCCAAAGACAATAGAAGCCAAATTCATTAGATGATGAGCTGAAATCTATTTTGATCTCTACTTTCCAGGATTTTATGACTAAGAATCCCATCTCCAGTTGAAAAACTCAAAGGATTCAGAGAAGGCAAAGGGATTGAGAAAGATTTCTTTCAGGATGTGATCCCCATTGAGTATGTGTTGTAATTGTTTAATTATACCCCATCTGGGTTCCAGTGTGGGATGGTATGTGACAACCAGGAGTGTGTAGGTTGGTGAGTTCCCCCCCCCCATCAGGTTCTCTTGGGTGCTGCCACTAACACTCCCTCCTTTCCCCACACAATACCTTCTCACTTGAGTTTGGTTGTGCTTTCAACCCAAGCTAGCAGCGTGGGTTTTTTGCCTGGGTTTCACTTTCACTCAGGCTGCTAACCCACCCACTTTACAGGAAGAATGTAGGTTAAGCCACTCAAGGGCTGACAGTTCTGCAATACCTTCCCACAATCCCTCCCTGCCTCTGCCCAAAAGGGCAGACATTGTCCCATAATTCACTGGTAAAGAATCTGAGTAACTTGGCTTACTGCAGCACAAAGCTTCATGGGATAGGTCTTCCAGAGGTCCTACCAACACATAGGTGAGTGCAACACCACTGTGGACCCAGTGACTTGATTATGTCTTTGCAGTGTGGCTAGGCTAAGCCAGGTGCCATCACCTCAGTTCGTCATATAACGATGTTTTTCAGAACTGTTCAAATACACTAACTTTTTGTAGTGTAGACAACAAAACAGATGGAACTTGCCATCACCCAAGTTAAGCATAATGAAGACATATCCTTAGTTTTTCTCATGTTCTTGAGATGCAATCAGCACTGGTGAGTGAAACAACCACTTTTCACAGCTCTGGGGAAAGTGAAAAAGATGCTGGGATTGCTTGGAGAATGCATAGTAGTCATGTATGATAATTTATGTACATGAATATCCTTCATCCTTTAGGATACCATAGTGCAGTACAGTGTCTATAGGAAACAGCCTATAAAAATGCAACTATTTCTCCGATAGAATGAACGGACTGTACACTAGCAATAATGCTACCCAACAATTCTTCAAAGGAGAAGCAAGTAACAAGTTAAAACTGGTGAAGTTTGACCAATTAGGTCACTGGACACAAACATTTCTAGTTAACCTCCACACCCCATTCCTTTCCTCCCTGTGACTGGAGTTGTTTTTACTGGCTATTTCACCTTGAATGGTCTGCTGAAATGTGATAACTACTTATATTAAACAATCTGTTCCATCTTGTATTTAGCTGTGACACTTTGAGCCCTGGTTTTCATTACAAAATTATGTTAGCATAACTACGTTGCTCAGGGTGGTGATTTTCCACTCCCCTAAGCAATATACGTATACTGACCTAACTCCTGGTTTAGACAGGGCTATGTCGACAGTCGGGCTTCTCTTGGGGAGGTGGAGTACCTGCGCCAACATGAGACGCTTTCCTGTCAGCATAGGTAGCGTCTTCACTAAGCACTTCAGTGGCGCAGGGGCAGCTGCACCACTGTAAGTGTAGCCAACCCCTGAGTAAGTTTCCCAGACATAAAGAAGAGCTCTGTGTAAGCTCAAAAGCTTTTCTCTCACCAACAGAAGCTGGTCCAATAAAAGATATTACCTCACCCACCTGATCTCTCTAATATCCTGGGACCAACATGGCTACAACAACACTGCATATAGCTCCAAGTTTAAGTCTCATTCTGACTATGGTACCTTTTGCAGAACTGCACCCTCTAGCACCATATAGAGCCACTGTTTTAATAATGATTCAGACAAAGTATCAGCAGCTCTAATTTGTACACGACCTGTGTTCTGAGGATTCATCCCTGGAGTGATTAGGATCGAATCTGTTTATCTTGTGAGAGCTGATGAGTTCACACCTCAAGATTATCTATCCCTCATTTCCATAAAATACAAGTTTACTCCAAACCTTCATTTGAATAAAGAAAGTTCTGAAAAGAACATTAGCTATACATTAGATAAATATGTTTAATCAGTCATGCCCCAGCAAAATGGTCTCTTTTCCAGAGTAAATTCTACACAGAGTTACTGAAATTAACCGCATCACTGGATCGCGAGCCAGGCTGTTTCTTTTCAGTTAATCCTATCAAGTCCATTCTCCTTCAGCCTTTTCTTCATACTTGGCCAGCTCACAGGTAAGGTTGATCTTTCGATAGTTCCCACTTCTCAAGTGGAAGACCTGGTGTCACTGGCTTTTTCTCAGTTGTTGCTACTGCAGATTCTGAGCTAAGGGAGAGACAGAGACTGGCCTTCAGAAACTGTTAGTTTATATAATCAATTCATATTTAACAGCAATACAGGGTTTATTAGTAACATAGAACATTTTAGGGAAACCATTCCCAACCCTAACATCCCCTTTTACTCAAAAGAAGGTACATAGAGACTGCACACTAATTCAGCATTCACTCACTAGCAGCAATATTGAACAGTCCATCATTTATTGCAGCAGCAATGTGTTATATGGTGGTGCACCAGCCAAATACTGACCAGACTTGACCCTGCTTAGCTTGCAAGATCACAATATCACAGCCAGAAGTTGTATGGCTGCAGATCATAGGATAAATAGGACCTACCTGGCACCTTGAGTGCATGATGCAAGGGATTTCTGCGGAGACATAACAATAATTGGAGGGTAGGACTCCCTGCGTCCATCACGAGTACAGTAGTAGTTATTTGCAAACTTGTGACTGGGACCCAGTGGAAGTTTAGGAGGTGGTTGAGTTCTAAACAGCAAACAATCCAAAGAAAGCATCAGCACACACACCAGGCTAAGCGAGAACTATATTCTCAGTCTTACTCTTGAGTGGAGTATTATGAGAAATAGGCACTGTAGTGTTATGCACAAGACACACTAGCATATCTTGAGCCACCTTCCAAGATTTCAGACTGAGCACATAAAGCCTTAGACGCAGTCATGGCTACGAATACAGAACTGGGGCCATGAATTCAGAGCATCTGTTAATGTAAACAAAGGCTCACAGGGCAAAGAATAACAGCCCAATCTCATGTACAGAAACAGAAAACAGGGCAGAATTCCAAACATGTATGTTCTAATTCCCCTGCAGTATATTAAAAGTTAGGGAAACATCATTGCCCGGTAACAAACTAGGAGAGTAGGGCACCTGCAGAGAGCAAGTAGCTGGTATCTGGACTCTGTTAACAAATCTGAGGAAAGAGCAAGCAACAAAAAGGATACCCAGAAAACTCACTCACTCAGCAGAAGCCTGTAGTCTTTAAAGGACAATCATTTACACTAAAAACAGATTTCAGAGTAGCAGCCGTGTTAGTCTAAAAACAGACACCTCCTTCAAATGAGAATACATCTCTTAATACATCATCATTACTGGGTTCCAACATACAGGTGGAAAACAACAAGTTAATTCCAGTTGCTCGAACAGGAGGATAGCTGCTGCTGAGAAGACAGAAATCAGGAACCAGACCTTTAAAAAACAGAGTGAGAAGAGGCAGAATCTGATATCTTGTACAGTAACTCTTCACTTAATGTTGTAGTTCTGTTCCTGAAAAATGCTATTTTAAGTGAAACAATGTTAAGCAAATCCAATTTCCCCATAAGAATGAATGTAAATGGGGGGCTGGGGGGGGGGGAAGGATTACGTTCCAGGGAAATTTTTTTCACCAGACAAAAGACTATATGTACATACATTAAAACTTATACTGTGTATATGTGTGTAACAAACAATTTAATACTGTACACAGCAATGATGATTGTGAAGCTTAGTTGAGGTGGTGGAGTCAGAGCATGGAAGAGGGTGGGATATTTCCTACGGAATGACTTACTGCTAAATGATGAACTAGCACTCGGCTGAGCCCTCACGGGATGTTGTTAATGTAGCCTTACACTCTACAAAGCAGCACGAATGGAGGGAGGAGACAGCATGGCAGAGAGACAGAGACAGACACACACCATGTGAGAGACGCGCATTGCCCCTTTAAGTACACTGACCCCAATCTAAGTACATTGCCTTTTTAAGTAGGCCAGCAAGTTGAGACAGCAGCTGCTGCCAGCAAGCTCCCTCTGTCCTGAGCCCTGTTGTGCCCCCCCCTACTCTGTGGAGATGGGGAAAAGGAGCAGGGGACACCCTGACATTAGCACCCCTCTTCCCCCCGCCCCTGCAAGCAGGAGGCTCTCAGGAGCAGCTCCAAGGCAGAGGGCAGGAGCAGCACAGGCAGTGGGAGGAGATACAGCTGAACTGCCAGGCAACTGATAGCCTGCTGGGCAGCTGCCACACAGGGAACTTAGGGGAGCTGCTGCTCCACCCTGGTTCCAAGCTCCTACCAGCTAGCTCCAATGGGCTGCTCTTTCTGCAAGCAGTGGACAAAGCAGGCGGCTGCCAAACGACGTTATACGAGAGCATTGTGCAACTTTAAACAAATATGTTCTCTAATTGAGCAGCAATGAAAATGTTAACTGGGGCGACTTAAGTGAGGAGTTACTATATTTGGAACACGATCCAGCCTTTCACTTACAGGCTGCCACTCCAAGTTCAAGAACAAGGGTAGTGAAGGAACGTTTCCACCTGCATGCAGTTGGCCTTTGGGAGAAATGAACTGGAGGTCTTACTCTCCATTTCCTACCAGGCACAGGTCTACATCCCTATTAACACTAAATGGACCTAAGCAGTGCTATCATAGGTGAGGAGCTGATCCTCCCCATGACCCAAAATGTGGTGGTATGAGCTTCTTTCCTTATCAGATGCTAATCAGCCATTATGTGGGCAACAGACATAACTTTTCCCACCAGGAGCTGTAGAACAGCGAGTTTGCATCCTCTTTTTTTTTTTTAAGCAATGCAATGGTAAGGCTGTAACTTTACATACAAAAGTTGGGAAACAAAAAGTTAATACACCTCTACCCCAATATAACGCTGTCCTCGGGAGCCAAAAAATCTTACTGTGTTATAGGTGAAACTGCGTTATATCGAACTTGCTTTGATCCGCCGGAGTGCACAGCTTCGCCCTCCCAGAGCGCTGCTTTACCACGTTATATCCGAATTCATGTTATATTGGGCCACGTTATATCGGGGTAGAGGTGTATTTCCACAGCAATATTAATTCAGCTATGTGAAACAGGATTTTGAGTTCTTTGCAAGGCTAAAAAGTAACTATCATGCAATTATATGCAACAGAGAAAGTTAATGTTGCTATTGAACTCTTAAGTGTGACTGACAAAAGAGAAAAAGTAGGTATTGCTTCTTTAGGAAGTGTAAAGAGGTCTGAAAACCTTGTGGGTTTTTTCCCCCAGCTTTATTATTTACCTTAGAAATACCAGGACAGTCCAGTCTGGTTTTGCACTCCAGAGGTCTCAAACATAGTTCTGAACACTTTTAGTCCCTGATTGGTTGGAGCACAGTCTTAAAAATTCAATATGTTTCTCCAGCATTTTAATTAACTATAATAATTTATTTAAAAAACCCCACAGGTGTAAACTGTTTGAATAAAACTCACTCCCCTTCATGATCAAGTTTTCCTTGCGTGGCATCAGATATGATTACGCTTTAGATCCTCAGAGTTTCTCCCCCTCCCTGCCTCCCAAATAGAGAGACAAAACTTGCATTTCTAATATAAAATAAGCAGAAAGCAACAGAGGGCAGGGAGAAACTTTCAGGTCTTTATGTACTGAACTCGGAAAATAGCACTAAACCATTTTTCTACTTTTGAAGGTCTCCTTTAACTTTTACAGTTCCTGAGATTTGTATTTAAATTGGCAGCAACAAGTTACTAATAAATATTATGATAATTTTGTCTAAAGTTTATTTTATCTTCTGCGGTTATATTTAAGGTTCCTATACGTGAAAGATTAGTGAGAACAGTTTTCTCTCTTTTTACGGTAAATTGCCCGTCTGTATTCAACAGCAGTTTGGGTCCAGTTAGGCTTCACCCTTTCCGCTTTGCGGTTGGAGAGTTTCAGCTGCAGCTGGTGCGGAGTTTCACACACACTAACAGAAGGAGAAGGGCTTGCCTAGGAGCAGTCCAGCTCTGTCCCCATCTCCCCGGATTTACCTCTTGGAGATCTCCGTGTAGCGAAGCTGCAGCTTGGCTTGCAGGTCCCGCTGTAAAGAAGACGAGAGGGTCTCAGGGAGGTGCCAGCCCGGGGCCAGGGGAGAAGGGGTCACAAGTGCCCGGGCGCGAAGCACAGGCTAGTAGCCCCCCCCCGGGATTCGGACAGGCCCGCGCGAGCCCCCGCTTACCCCCGCCGCCCAGTTGCGGAGCCGCTGGATGAAGCGGGTGGAAGACGCCATCTTGGCCGCTGCGAAGGGCGCCGCCGCGGTGCTCTCTGGGAAGCGGCGCGGCGCGTGTCGGGAACGGAGACGACGCAAGCGGTGCGCGGCGCACGCCGCGAAGGGGACAGAGCGCGGTGCACGCTGGGTCTCGCGATAGCTGGGGTTATATAAACGCGCGAGGGGGCCGGGCCCCCCCTCTCCTGTCCGCACCCGCAACAGCCGCCATGGATACGAGCCGCGTGCAGCCCATCAAACTGGCCCGGGTGCGAGCGAGCGGGGCCGGGGCCGTGCGGGGGGCCGGGCTGGGCCCGAGGGCGAGCGGGGCCGGGGGGGCGGGCGGGTCTCTGCGCCTGGCTGACCCGAGTCTCTCCCCGCAGGTCACCAAGGTGCTGGGCCGGACGGGCTCGCAGGGCCAGTGCACCCAGGTGAGTGACCGGGCGGCGCTGCCCGCCCCGTGACCGGCCCCCGGGGCTCACCCGGCGCGGGGCTGAGCCGCGGGCGGGCGGGGGGGATCCAGCGCTGCCCTGGCCAGAGCGGGTCAAGAGCGGCCTGGGCTCCCCTCCCCAGTGCGCTGTGACTCGCCAGGGGCCTCCAGCGGCGGAGAGTTCCGCAGTTTACTTCTCTCTCTCCTCCCCTCCCCCCGGAAACGTTTCCTGTTACGGTTTTGGTTTGTCCACCGTTTAATTGCCGGTTCCCTTGTCCCCGTGTTGCGAGACGGGGGAACAGGGGTTCCCCATCTGCCATTTGTAGACAGTCCGTTTTCATATCCTCTCATCATAGCTCCTCCTGTTCCTCCCCTGGGACTTCCAGAGTGCGCTGAAACTCAGTGGGGCATGTGAGCTGGGGCCTAGGACTCACGAACTGAGCCGGCATGTCCCAGGGCAAGTGGCCCAGTAAAATGGGTGTTTAGAGCATTTCTGTTCATTCTCCGCTGTGGCTGTCAGGTTCGTGTTGAATTCATGGACGACACCAGTAGATCCATCATCCGGAACGTAAAGGGGCCTGTCCGTGAGGGGGATGTCCTGACGTTGCTGGAATCTGAGCGTGAAGCCAGGCGATTACGCTGATCTGCATGCTGCAGCTCGGTAACTCATTTCATTTTCAGGCCGTAATTAAGCCCTTATTGTCTCTGAGATGTTAATCTTCATTGTGAATAAATTAAACACCCAACCAGAATTTTTTTTTTTTAAAGTGAGCTTCTGGTTAAAAAGCCAGAAAATCATTAGTTTGTCTAGGTCTAGAGCATGTGCCTGGGTTCTGAGACCCCTTCTCTGTAGAGTGCGCACGGATGATGTTTGCTTTGACGCCATAACAACCTTAACACTGAGTATTTGAGTCTTGTGCTTTGTCTTGAAGACATAATAAGGTTAACCCTAAGGTTTGCTCTCTAGGGAGTGGTTTATTGCATATAACTGTGACACGCCATGTGTTGGTCTGCACTCTAGCAGTGTTTACAGTGTGTGAACACAACTGTGAAGAATTGAGTTAGCAGTCATGAGAACTGACCACAATTTGTCTGTCTACACTAACTGCAAAATCATAGTCGTTGCTTGTCATCTAACTCAGTTCTTCATAGAACGATATTTTTTCAGAACTGTTCAAATACAGTAACTTTTTGTAGTGTAGACAACAAAACAGATGGAACGATGAGATCCTGGTCTGTGCCTAGGGCTCCAAGGTGTTACGATAATACAAATAAAAAACTTGTTTGAAGGTGATTTGTCCAGGTGCAGCCTTCGATCCAGGCTGAACCTCAGGCCAAAGAGGAGCCGTATGTAATTGTTATGGAGTGCTCAGGTTCTGCTGGCTGTGGCCTTTCCTATGTGTAAACTGGAGAGCGCAGCCTGTTTCTGTAGTAGAATGTTCTACGTCTGGGGCTCAGGCACGTGTCTGGGCAATTAACTAGCTATTTTGAAAATGGCCCAGAATATTTCCATTTATGTAATGGTCTCCTGGCCACAGGAAGTTGTAACTGGTCCTCAAGTTTCGATGAAATACGGTGGGTGAGAGCAGGCAGGTGAAATCCTGAATTCCACTTACTGCAGTGACATGTGCAAATGCCCCATTAACCACGTTAGGGCTGGTTGGCTCCTGAACTATAGGAGCAAAATGAAACTCTGATTTTTCAGTTCTCTAGTCCCTCTTCCCCCCGCCTCCCCTCCCAAGTCTTGGAAGATAATGTAAGACTCAGATCTGCATTACACTTTCTTTATAGATGGCAAGCCTGATGTGACTACCATTTCTGATTTCCTGTAATGAAGAGGCGACAGTTCATACCTACTCCGCTTGACTTAGTGAAGAGGAATGTTGTGTTTCAGAGACTAAAATAAAGGATTTTTTTCCGGTAACATCTGTCCTTTCTTTCAGTTATTTAAGAAACAAATGTTTGCTGAAACTTCATGCTGGAAGCCAATGCATTTCTATACATCCTCAGACTTCAGCAGTACCAAGACTGACACTATTCATGAACAAAAAAAGCTTTGAGACCGTGGACTGTCAGGCATGAGATAACAAATGCTTTTCAGTTGTAATTAAGGCTAAAATGATGTCGTGGAAGTCACAGAATCCATGACTCCAGCGACCTGCGTGACATTGGCTAACCAGCCGCTGCCGGCAGCAGGGGACCCTACAGCAGCACAGCCTCTGCTGGGCAGCTGCGGGTGGCAGGACCTCGGCAATTGACCGGCCGTTGGTGACGACCCCTGAGCTGCCCAGCTGCTGCAAGCAGCTGCCCCTCCCCAGCCCAGCCACGGCCACCAGCAGCAGAGGGACCCTGGAGCTGCTCAGCGTTGGCAGAGGGTCCTCTGCAGTTCCCTGCCCCGCAGGGTGGCAGGGGGACCTCCCAGCCACTGGGCAATGGAGTCCCTGCAGCTCCCAGCTGCTGGGTGGGGGTCAGGGAAGATGCTGGACCCTCCCTCAGGGACAGGTCATGGCTTCTGTGGGCTTTTTTTATTGCCTGTGACCTGTCCATGACTTACTAAAAAAATACCCATGACACAATTGTAGCTTTAGCCATTATGCCCTTTTGAGGGGGGGGGGGGGGGGATTAGAGCTGTTTTATGTAGTAGCAGCTAGAGGCCACAACATAGATCAGAGGCCCATTGTGCTAGGTGCTGCATGTGTACAGAGTGAATGATAGTCCCTGCCTTAAAGCTGCCCTGTGCCGGTCTTAAGCTAAGAACTTCTGTGTCTGGGTAACTTGCACCAGTTCAACTTTGGGTGTCAGTAAATTAAACCAGTGCAACTTTCTCAGAGGGACAAAATAAGGGGACTTGGCTAAGGTCACCCCAGCAGAGCAACAGCTGAGCTGGGCCAAGAAGCCAGGTGTCCTGACTTTCATTTTACTAGGTCTTTCTGCCTCCTGTAGGCTGTTACCCCAGAGTTATCAGGATTGGGTCATTTACCCCCATTCTGGGTACAAATACCTGCATCTTGACGGGCTCATCAAGAGTCAGCTTTTCTGGACCTGCCTCTTACAACCAAAATATGCATGCAGGCCCCCTAACCTCTCACTGAGACTACTGTAGCCTCCTTTCGGGTTCACTTGACAGTCAATCGCTCTCCTGTTGATCCTTCACCCCTCCCCTACATCAAATTCAAGCTGCTTCTGGCACACAAGTCCCTGCTTCCCACCTGTCCAGTCTTACTGAGGTGCCTCCAGCTCCATTAATGATGCCCCATTTGTTTATTTTCACAGCCATGGGTGCAGGCTTCCCCTCAGCATTATCACTTCAAAAGTTTTTTTTCTTTTTCTCTTAATTAATTGGCCTCTCAGAGTTAGTAAGACAACTCCCACCTGTTTATGCTCTCTGTATGTGTGTATATATATCTCCTCATTATATGTTCCATTCTATATGCATCCGAAGAAGTGGGCTGTAGTCCACGAAAGCTTATGCTCTAATAAATTTGTTAGTCTCTAAGGTGCCACAAGTACTCCTGTTCTTCCCTATGCAGAGAATATCTCCCCTGAGCTGGCATATCAGGCCACTCCCCCTTATCTCAAGTTCCTTTTCTACCACAACATCCATAAAGAATGAGTTAGCCACAGCTGTCAGTGTATTTGTAATATAAAAACAAATCTCCCCTGGTTGTGCCCACAGCCAATGATCCTCTGCCTGATCTTGTTGCTGTGTCCCCCCCCTGTTATGTGTCACTTAGAGCTGGGGCTATATCTTTTGTGGCCTTATGACACTTATCCTGCTTTGGGCACTTAAGGGGCCTGTGTCCTGGTTCTGGGTCCACTCTGATCCACAAAGCTCCCACCCCACACTATAGGCATGTAACGTCACTTGGCACCCAAGTTTGCAGGGTAAAAGTCCCCTCAGGGCATGTGGGCTGCTGCCTGTTAGCTATCTGAATGCCTATCACTTGCCTAAGCAATTCACAAAGCTGGGGAAGACAGACATTTGTCCACCTGTCTTGTGGGCAGGGCTCTGGCTGCTAGGTGTGCTCAGAGACTGCCTATTGGATTGGGTCAAGTTCAAACTCTAGCAGGAGGAGGTGCTGCCACCACATTATAACTGACCCAAGCACTTGCCTGGGGTGTGGGAGTCCCAGGTTCACTTCCTCCTGCTCCTGGAAGAGGAGAGAGGCTTCAAAGAGATCTCTGTATGGTCAATTTCATCATCATAGGATTTTTAAAATAAATTTAAAGATTTCAGATATTTAAATCTGAAATTTCACAGTTGTAACTGTAGGAGTCCTGACCCAAAGATTATTATAGTCAGGTTGTGGTATTGCCACTCTTACTTCTGTGCTGCTGCTGGCGGCTGCGCTGTCTTTAGAGCTGGACAGCTGGAGAACGGTGGCTGCTATCCGGGATCCCAGCCTTGAAGGCAGCAGTGCAGAAGAGTGGCATGATATGGTATTGCCACCCTTCTGTGCTGCTGCTGGAGGGGTGCTGCCTTTGGAGCTGGGTACCTGGCCAGCAGCTGCTGCCACTCTCCAGCCATCTAGCTCTGAAGGCGGCGCAGAAGTAAGGGTGGCAATACTACAACATCCCCCAGCAATAACCTTGCAACCTCCCTTTGGGTCGAGGATGGACACACACAACTGCTGGTCTCCCCTGTGAACTCTATAGAGCATAGTGTAAAAGTACACAAAAGATTAGATTTGACAGCTGTGAATGTGGTAGGGCCCTACTGATAGGTGCAGTGAGTGCTGAGTGCACAAATACCAAAGAGATGATGCTAGCACTTGAGCTGGCCTCCAATATAACCATGTGGGCCTTAGTCTAACCAGCACATCAGGACGGAGCAAAGGGGCCAGGGATTGCAACTGAGGCTTGGTCTACACTACCCCCCCAATTCGAACTAAGGTACGCAACTTCAGCTACGTGAATAACGTAGCTGAAGTCGAAGTACCTTAGTTCGAACTTACCTTGGTCCACACGCGGCAGGCAGGCTCCCCCGTCGACTCCGCGGTACTCCTCTCGCCGAGCTGGAGTACCGCAGTCGACGGCGAGCACTTCCGGGTTCGACTTATCGCGTCCAGCCTAGACGCGATAAGTCGAACCCAAAACTTCGATTTCCAGCCGTCGAACTAGCTGGTAAGTGTAGCCAAGGCCTGAGAAATTAATTCATAGATTTTAAAGTCCAACGTGAACATTTTTGCTAGGCTGACCTGCCTAACACAGCTGAATATTTCATCCAGTGATTCCTGCATCCAGCCCACACCTGGAATGCTGAATGGGGGAAGGCAGGCAGAATTGCTTCAGCCAATGCATAATAAACTTGGAAGAAATCAGGTGAAACAAGAAGCTGTGGTAGCCCGCTCAGGTCACCTTGTTCTGTAAAGTTCAGGTTCTGGACACCTCAGTTGGAGGCGGCCTTAAATGGTTAAGGGGAGGCTGATGGCACCTTGACTTGATTTTAAAATATATTTAACTTTACATTTTATTTATATTTTAAAAAATAAACAATATTAAAATATTAGCAGAGACACCAGGCAAAAGCATTCTAATGGGTGGTACATACAAAGCGAGTGTAAGCAGCTGGCTTTCAGTACTAGAAAGTTGCTGTGAGCATCCCAGCAGACACAGGCCGGCTGCAACAAGCATGGGAGCCTCAGCCCAGATCCTTAAAGGGATTGAGGTACTTAACTTCCACTGAAATCAATAGGGATTAGACGCCCAAATACCGCCGAGGCTCTGGGCTTTTGCCCATCAGAAGAGCAGTTCTCAGATGCTATAAACTTGGCTCAGACAATAACAACTGGTCAGGGAGAGTCAGGCTAGAACTGCTGGCTCTATACCAGTGGTCCCAAACTGTGGATCGTGCTCCCCTATGGGGTGTGGAGAAATGGCCAGGGGCTGCGACGACGCCCTGCTCTGCCCCACTCTCAGCCCATGGTCCCCACCCCCAGCCACGACTTGGCTCCCAGCTGGGGTGGGGGGGAATGTGGACACATCCCATTACTGGTAAGCAGGAGGGAGAGAGGAAAAGTTTTGGGACCACTGCTCTATACTGATAGCATGGAAGCAGTCAGCGGTAACAAACCCAGCTGTAAGCTCTCAGATGCTCCACCACTAACCCAAGGGCGTGTATGTGTGTCCTGGCCCAGCCTTTGCTGTTCTGAGCTCACACACCTGCTACGTGACGGGAAGGCTTTTCACAGAGCTGCTGGACAGCGTTGCTGTACACGAGAGGAGGCGATCACTTTTTCAAACCCCCTTACATTTTTCATGACCAAATATTCTGATTTTTATAGCTGGCAGGAGGCCCCTCCCAGAGTTAGTGAAACCTCACAGTTCAGTTGCTAGTACCTTGCCCCGTAAGCGGAGTATGTTTGGCCATGCAGTGTGTTTGACAGGTTCTGAGTCCTTCGAGAAGGGCCGAGTGAAAAATTGGGCTGAAAAGGGGCTAAGGATCAGATCCTCAAATGAATTTAGGTGCCTAAGTGAGCAGGCCCTCTTGGAATCAGGGATACCAGCCCAGCCCATGCACAAGGGGCACTGGGAGGCCATGGACTATGATGTGTTGGATTGTGAGTGGAAAGGTGCAGTGCTGGTGTGAGGCCCACACAGTGTCTCCTGTGCGGAGATCAAGGGAAAGGAGTGGGTCTCTCCACCTGCTTTTCAGGCTGCTTCCGGAGGGCACCACTGAAGCTCCAGGCTAGAGCTTCTCAATGATTTCCAGTGGCTGGGTCCAGCTCCTGCCCCAGTGAAGGAGGTGACAGGTCTCTGGGAGTGCCAGCCCTTTGCTCCCCCAGCTACTGGAAACTGGTGGGGTCACTTCCACTGTAGCCGAGCAGCAGAACCTAAAGCCCAGTTGTGACGTGGCCCAGGGAAGCCCTGCTCTGGTTTAGATATTTGCTGTTACATTCCATGGGTGTGTCGTCGCCCCGGCCGCATTCATCCTCATGGACCTATAATCTTAGCTCTTCCCCTCCCCGCACGAGCTCGGCTGCCCTGGCAGCTGCTACATCCACTTTTCGCTCACTTATGTAACCTTCCCAGCTGCCCCTGGCTCCTCCCCCCTGGCAGGGCGGGTAAGGGGCAAAAGCTGCCAGATTCTTTAAAAGAGGGGGGGGGGGGAGTTCTAAAGGGAATTTCCCTGCCTCCCTCCCCCACCCCATTGGAGAAGGGGGCCGGCCCCAATTGGAGGAGGCAGTACCAGCTGTGGGAACTCCAGAAAAGCCCCAGCTGCCCAGTCTGAGTGGATTCCGGGGTATGGGGCTACCCCACTCTGGTATTCTAGCCCCCTCCTGACCCTGTGCACTACAGCCAACAAGAGCTAGCTCCTGCCACGCTGATTAAACTAGTAATTTAATTTTCCATTGAAACTTTTTAAACTAAAACATATTTTTTCATTAAAAGTGCAGGTTCTCCTACAGAAATGTCAGATTTTTTTTGTTGAAAAACTGAATGCCTGAAAACCAAAGTATTTTGATTTGGAAATACTGCCATGGTGCCTCATGGGAGGTGTAGTTCAGGTTACTTCATGTCCCCATTATCCTCTGTGGGCCTGCCTCACCAGATGGACTACATCTCCCATGATGCACCCTGGCCATGGACTTGGCCAAGAGAGGAGGCTGCTGCATCATGGGAGATGTAGTCCAACAAGGGAGCACAGCCTATGTGCTGAGGCACAACTCCAGGAAGAGGTAGCATGATATCTTGCAGGAATTGAGTGCCAGGTGCAGCCAGAACACAGGGCAGTGATCAGTAACACAGCCACCACCCAGAGTTACGTTTCAAATGCTAAATAAAATCCTTTCTATAAAACAGCATCCGTTTCATAAAGTAGCAGAACAACACACGGTACCAGAAGTGGCCGGAGGGGAGAGCACTTTCTGGAGAACATTTAAAGGCAGCGTGTTAAGGAAAGAGGGATTGTTTCAAGCAGCCTTACATCAGAGGAGCTCCCCCCTCTCCCTGCTCCATAAACCCACCTTCTCTGCAACACAGGCAAAAAAAAAAAGACAGGATAGCATAAAGCCACCACTGGAACTCAGGTTAATGGGGAACATAGCGGAATCCTGGCCGAGGTTTAAACATTGTTTGTTCTATACGTGATGGCAATAGATGCAGGCTCCTTGAGTGGAAGCCCAGAAAGCAGCCTCATTGCTAACTGTAGCTGGAAGGGAAGCTCTAGATCTTTTTAACAGCTTCTAGCTGTCCCCTGAGGACAGGGAAGATTTTGATAAGTCTTAGCACAATTTCAGACTCATCACATTCCTAGAAAGACGGAAACTTAATTTTTTCCCCACACATAAGTGCAAAAGGAAAACAAAGGCATTGAGGATTACGTCACAGACTTCAAGCATAAGAGCCAGTCTTGCATCTTTGGGCCCCTAAGAGATTCCTTGATTAGAGATAGGCTGCAATGATCTACAGCTACAGGAATGTCTACTGAGAGACTGACTTAACTTTGGAGAAAGCCATAAACACCTGCAAAGCAACAGAATAGGCAAAATTGTAAATATAGGCTTTAACAAAGAGGGTACCAGGGACATCGTGCAGGAAGTCACTGCATAGCAGGACAAGGAGACGCACACAAAAAAAGTGATAAACTGACACCAATCAATATAAGAAAGGGCAAAAAAAATAATTCCGTGGAAGAGCCATTCCAAACAAATGTATGGGACGTGTGGAACCAAACTTGTGTACAAACAATGCCCCGCATTTGGACAGAAGTGCAGTGTGTGTCTCAAGTACAACCATTTTGCTAACCAATGCAGCCAGCAGCAAACGGAGGATGCAATCCAGGAATATGGTGATAGCTCCAGTGAGGAGGCAGTGTATGTTGATACCCTAGAGCTGCCAGAAGACAAGAACTGGTTCATCGCTCGTAATGCACAGAAGGGGGGGGCTAATGGCTCACAACTCATATAATGTAGATACAAGATTGACACCAATGTATAACCAGCACAATGGTGGTGAACTTTAAAATATAAGGCCCTACTGACGAAACAGGTAAACATCCAGACAGCTCATGATGGACTCCTGTGGTGGGCTGATGCTGGCTCATTCTCACATGCAAGAAAGAAAAGACTAAGTACACCTTTCTTAGAGGACACAGAACACCTATATTGGGCCTGGAATCAGGTCAACAGTTGGGACTAATACGCAAGCTGATTAATACAGGACACAACTTGTCGCAAGGCACCAAAACTTTAGTAGATACAGATACAGATGTGTTCAAAGGCTTGGGAAAATTGACAGTCATGCATAAAATAACTTTGAAGAAGGATGCAAACCCTGTTATACATACAGCCTGGAAGGTACCTGTGGCCCTGAGAGGCAGATTCCAGCAAGGACTGCTATGTCTCTAAGCCATGGAAGTAATAGAAAGGGCTGAGGAACCCACAGACTGGTGATAGTACAAAAGAAATCTGGATCTTTGCGCTTGTGTCTCAAACCCAAGGAATTAAACACTAACATAAGACGAGAGCATTATCACATACTGACCAAGATGAACTCTTGGGAGAGATGGTGGGTGCCAACATTTTCACCATTCTAGATCTCTTAGAGCTCACAGCTGTGTGCAGTACTTGTAACACTCCTTTTGGCAGATACTGCTTCCAATGTCAACCTTTCGGAATTTGCTCTGTACCTGGAGTATTCCATAGAACAGGGGTGGGCAAACTTTTTGGCCTGAGGGCCACATTGAGGTTGCAAAACTGTATGGAGGGCTGGGTAGGGAAGGCTGTGCCTCCCCAAACAGCATGGCCCCCGGCCTCTCCCACTTCCCGTCCCCCTCAGAACCCCCAACCCATCCAACCCACCCTGCTCCTTGTCCCCTAACCGCCCCCTCCCGGGACCCCCCACCCCTAACTGCCCCCGGGACCCCACCAAGCCCCCCAGGACCACACCCCTATCCAACCTCCCTGTTCCCTGACCCCTATCCATACCCCCACCCCCTGACAGGCCCTCTGGGACTCCCATGCTTATCCAACCGGCCCCCTCCCCCCAAACCTCCACCCTTTTCCAACCCCCCAGCCCCAGCCCCCTTATCATGCCGCTCAGAGCAGCATGTCTGGCAGCCACGCCACCCGCCCAGAGCCAGACACGCTGCCCTGCAGGAGTGCCAACCCCGCAGCCCAGAATACTGCCCGCACAGAGGCATGGCTGCAGGGGAGGGTCCGGGGGCTGGCCTTCCCGGCCGGGAGCTCAAGGACAGGGCAGGGCCAGATGTGGCCCGCGGGCCATAGTTTGCCCACCTCTGCCATAGAACCATGTGTGTTTACTGGATGGCTCTGAAGGTGTCAAGGTTACATAAGGATATTTTCACCTGGGGCACTTCAGAACAGGAACACTGTGCACGGCTTGCCACTGTTCAGCAGCTTGCCAGGGACAAAGGACTGTAGTTGAACAAAGGAAATTGCCAGTGCATGAAGACAGAACTTCTCTGTACAGGGGAAATCTCGTCAGAAAGTGGTGTCAGGCCTGATCGAGGAAAAGCGTCCTTAGGATGCCAAACCCAAAGCAAACGAAAGACTTACAAAGGTTTATAGGTTTGGTGACTTGGCTGGGCAACTTCATAGATAACCCGGCTGATACAACAAAAAATACGAGAAAACTATTACTTAATGGTGTGGAATGGAAGTGGACTAGAGTGCATGAAAATGAATACAGCAAACTTGGATATAAAGACATGCAAAAGAAGGGCATGGGAAGCACTCGATTGGCCAGGCATGAATGATGACATCACTGATATGGTAAATACCTGTGCCACATGCCAAACCCACAGGCCAGCCATATCCAAAGAATCACTGTTACATATAGATGTGTCAGCTGGTGTTTGGGACACAGTGGGAGCAGATACCTTTACCCTACTAGACAGAGACTATGTGGCTATATTAGATGCATACTCAAACTACCCAGAGGTAGAAATACTGATGGATGCCACATCCTACCCGGTCCTACTGAAACACAAAGCGACTTTTGCCAGATTCGGGATTTCACAAGTAGTGAGGACTGACAATGGACCTCAACTTGTGAGCAGAGACTTCAAGCCTTGTGCAGATGCATATGATTTGAATATACGACTTCTAAATACCTGCAGGATAATGGGCTTGAAAATGGGGCATGACATTTCAGAGTGTTTAGAATGTGGTAAGTCACCTGTAGAGCTTGTGCTAGGATGTCAGGTACGAAATCAACTTCCTCAGCCTAAGATCAAACGGTGCAGCTAAAGAACAGAGGCACAAACAGGTGCAGAAGGAACGAGAAAGATGAAGGCATAAAAATGTGCTATTATGACAAAACGGCGGTGCACCCGAGGGAACTACGCCCTGGAGAATCTGTTAACATTTGGAATAATGGTTCGGGGGGGATAAGACTGAGGTGATTTGTCCGGTTGCTCCAAGATCACACAAGATCAAAACAAGGATTTTTGTTGAGACAGAGCCATAAGCATCTCTTACTGGTACTGGTGATAAACGTCCCAGATGAGCTACCTCCACATACAGTGCAGAACTTCACAGTAAAACCACCCACACACCAAACTAGGAACATCCTGATAGCAACACTGACACATACCAAAGTGATATTTACACTACAAGGGATGTGGACCTATCAGACACAAGCTCATTGGATACCTGGGTCGGTTATCTGGGAAACACACCGCCATGACCACAGGAAACTGATGCTGTTCCAAGACTCCCAGCGGAGGTGAGAACACACTACGACACAATGGTCAAAAAACCCAAAAAGACTCATTGAAAGCTACTGAGCAGCAGCAGAATCACGTCTCACCGTTGTATGAACAATGAGGGTATTGTTTTATTTGTAGTTTGTTTTTTTAAAAAAAGGAAAGATGTGTGGAGTATGCTAATGAAGTTACGCGTATGCATGACAAGGGCACAAACCCAGGAAGTGGCAGTCAGACATCTTGCAGGAACTGGGAGCAAGGCAGAGCCAGGGTGCAGGGCAGTGACCAGCAGCAGTTATGTTTCAAAGGTTGGTACGACAGAGTGTACGTGTCAGAAAGCAGCAGAACAATACTGCCCGGAGAGGAGTGGGACCTGAGCAACTACAGCTGCAGCTGCATTTCCCAATCAAACGGTTGATTTTTGGCCTTTTGTTTTGTTTTTAGCCTCAGGTATTTTGGTATTCAAATTTCCACTGAAAAATTAAAATGTTCTGTGGAAAATTTAGATGCAGATGATTTTTTCCTATTTTTGCTGAAAATTTCCATGATGAAACCCAAGTTTTTTCTACCAGCTCTAGGTCTGATGTTATAAACAGTGCTCATGGCGGCCCCGGGTAGGGGACTTGCCCGGTTTAGCTAGACGAGCATCAAGGTGGGGAGAAGAAAGGAAATGCTGGAAGTGACCCTCTGCTTCACTCTACAGCAGCCCCCGTGACACAGATTAGTGCAAGCTGCTTCCCTTCAGCGGAGATTGGGTTAATTAGGCTGAGAACAGATGCCTGTCACACTTGACAGGAATATAAACACATGGGACCTTAGGAGATGGTATAACATATGGACTGGGCTCGAGTTCTTGGATGTGATGAGATATGGGGGAGTTTCCATTTTCAGGACTACGAGGAGTGAGTGCCTGGAGAATCCAGCTGCCTGGGATGTGAAGGCTGCGCTAATGTTTCTTCATTAGGTTGCTAGCGCTCTTCAAGGCTATCGGTGGGGTCCCCTGCTGCAGAGAGAGAGAACGTCAGTCACTAAACTCTTCTAGGATGCAGAAACAACAGCCTCCTCCTCAGCCCCCCTGTGTGTGTGGGACCAAAGGGGAAACTCCTCTCGATCCAGCCCCCGATGCGCAGTTCAGCTAGGGCAGTGGGAGGACAGGCCCCAGCAGTTCAGGCTGGGGAGCATGCAAACCACGCCTGAGCTCTGCTCAGTGCCCAATTCCTTGTTGATGCCATATGAGAATTTTTCATCTACATTATGAGTCACCCCCTCTCTTGGGTGTAACCCAGATGGGCATCTCTGGGTGAGCCCCTGCGGAGAACGCCAATCACTGCAGAACAGCATGGATAGGGTTAAAAAAAAAAATCTCTTCCAATTTCATCAGTTCAGCAGAGTGGCTCCTTACCCCTGGCCCAGGGACAGGACACAATTAAAAGTTTGATGCTGCTTCAGAGTCAACTAAGTGGAAAAAAAAGCATCTGAAAATATATCTGAGTGCATGAAATTACCTCTCTGCTTCCAAACGCAGAGAACTTCCTAATGGCTGAAGCTGTCTGCTTCAAACTTTCACCCAAAATATGCATCCCAGCTAAGAACCACCCTGAGAAATGCCAGCCTAGCTCTTAGTCTTCCTAGTGTGTCAGTGCTGCAGCGCTAGGACATATACTGACAATTCTGGAAGTTTGTCCAACTTTATAATACAATCAACGCCAAACAACAGAAAATCACGTACAGTTTAATAATTGTTTCAAATATAATAATGTAATTTACTTCCTAGATTCTGCTTTCCTACCATGTATTGTGATTTATATGCATTTGTATGCGTGTGTCATTGGGGCACTAGGTAAAGCTGATGTTCTGATCGAGAGCAATAATTCCTGAGTCTAGAGGCAAGATGGAAAAATAACAACTGCATTTCAGAAGAGCTGAGCACTAGAGAGGAACTTCTGGGATGTTCCTTAGAACTCCACTCCCTCGTCTCTCCACCACCAGGTGGGTTGAGTGACAGCTCACTAAGCCAATGAAACGCCAAGTGGGAACTTAGCACAAACTCTCATTGAGGTGGGTGGCACATAGTTCTGAGGCCATTCAGAAAGATGCCTTTTCCGAATTCCCCCTTTCCTGGGTGTCAGAAGCCAGTTTCACATACATTGTAGAGCAGATCACTTGACGGTTGCCCTGTTCTGTCAATTCCCTCTGAAGCACCTGGCCACTGTCGGCAGACAGGATACTGGGCTGGATGGACCTTTGGTCTGGCCCAGTATGGCCGTTCTTATGTTCTCATGAATAGTTCTCGCATATATGGAAAATCCCAGCTGTTTTGCCCCCTTAACAATTCCTAATATATTCAGTAAAGATTATTCTCCCTCAGCCTGGGCAGGCCGGTCCCCACAGAGCCTACCCTGGAGCTCGGTCTTGCTCAAGGGTTAAACAATTCCAAGCTGGGGCTTTCACCACTTCCCTTGGGAGACCTCGCCACTAGCCCTGATGGGAAAGGTTAGTTCCTATCCATCTTAACCTTGCCTTTGGGCAGGTCCATTGGGTGACTTCTTGTTATTCCTCCCCGAGCCCCACCTGGCAAGATCCTTCCCTTTGATAAGCTGGCAGCAGAGAGTTCAATTCCTGAGAGATTTATTTGCAGTCAGTTCACCCTGCTGTTGTCTCAGGGTTTCATAAGCCTCCAGGCTTGGAGAGGGCCGATGCTGGGACCTGTGCTAACCCCCTGGCCTATCACCCAGTGAGAGTTCAGCAGCCAATTGCATTTAAAAGCCAGCTCAGGAAATGTCTGGACAGTGCTTTCAGCAGGTCCCGGTGAGCACAGTGACCTGTTTCCTGCACAGTACTTTGGACGGTCTGGATGGGGCCAAAGCTGTCATGATTTCCACTGGGGGAGCTTTCGGTTACTTACGGGTGACTGTGCCTTGGAGTTGTTGAGGTGGGCGTACATCAATACTGCAATGTTGCTGTGACCGGCCTCCAGGGCGATGGCCACGGCATTGTTCCCATCCTAGGGAAGAAAAGGAAAAGGTTCCTCAGAGAACTCCCAGCAGGAGACTTGGTGTGACCGTTTAAGTAACACAATACTGAACGTTCGGCGCTTCCAACGCCTTGGAACAGGCAGCAAACCACAAGGCCAACAGCCAGGGCCTGACAGGCTGGGCAAGTTACTGAACTTCTCTCCCAGGTAAAGGTCCGGGGCTGGAATAAAGGATGGTGTGATGACATAGGAGACAGGTTCTAAATGGGAACTGGCATGGCTTTTAAAAAGCAGGGCCTGCCAGACCCACCTCCCCTCTTGCTTTTGGACTGGCCATGGAGTGCAGGTGTGATAGGGCCTGGTGAAACCTGCACAGCAATGCTTTCATTCTGCCGTTGGCCCTCTAGTGGGCTGTTTGTTTGAACAGGTTGGTGTTTCCATGTGTTTCCATGGGGCAGTTCTCAGACTGTGGGCCCTTCTGGCCTTGCAGTCTCGGAATGTCTGGGGCACAGCTGTTCTTTACAATACCTGGTTTCACTTGCAAACAAGGGCATGCACTGTGCACTAGTCCCTGTTAGGCAGGCAGGCAGCAGAAACACCACCCGAGGCTGTAGATGATCAATCGGATGCTGTGTACGGGGACTAGTCCAAGTGGACGGTTTGTGAGCTCCTGACAGGCTGAGGTTTGTTCACATAAAGGGGTTAGTCAAACAATCACTGAGCACAAATACACTGGGAAAAATCAAACTCTGTTTGTGGATAATTTGCAGGTCAACAAAAGGTGAAAATCCCCAGGCAGGAGTGATTCACCCAGCTCTGTCATACAGGGAACTGGTGAGGTGGCAGCACATCGACATATGCAGCAGGGGTGAGAACCCAGCACTACAGTCCCTGGGGGTGAGTGGGGCAGGCAGTGACTTACGTTATCCACAATGGAGATGTCACAAGCTGGCTGGGCCAGGAGCAGCCTCACGGTCTCCAGTCGCCCGTGCTCGCAGGCGCACATCAGGGCTGTGGAGCCCTCCTCATCCTGCAGGTTGACATCGGCCCCACAGGCCAGCACGGCTTCAACCATCTCCTGCCTGCCATGGCTGACCGCCAGCATCAGCGCCGTCTGGCCAGCCTGCAAGCGAGAGGAGAGGTGAGGGGAGCCGCATGCAGGCAGACATGGAGAAGAGACATGGCACAGTCCCCTCCAGCTGGGAGAGGGGATATTAGTAACACTGGATGCTCTCCTAGACAGACAAGTGCCCAGGACCCACAGACTCATACTAGGCCAGAGGGGGTCACGACTGCAGGGAGAGGACAGCGGCTACTCAGCCATGGCTCGTGTGCCCCACAGGGGGACGAGGGATTCTCTCCACTTCCGCTGGGTCTTCTCCCCCGAGGACCTGTTCGGCTTTGCCCATCCCTCAAGTCTGCTGGCTACCCTCTCCCCCCCAGACCTGGTTCCCAAGGGGTCCCAGGCACCGAAAAGGGGCAGCTTCACACAGAAGGCAAATCTAAATAAGGAACACGCTTGGTCCTGCCAGCGACAGAGCACTGAGCACATGCAGGATCCAGCCAGCAGCTGCTGACGGCGACAAGCGCTATTTGGGAACCTTTCGGAGACTCTAGAGTAGGCTGGCTCGGCTCGTGTTCCCGGCCCCATGTGGGGAGCCGCCTGCAGCCAGCCTGTCCCACCCAGAGCTCACTGGGGGTAAAACAAAGCTTGTTTTGGTCCAAAGCAGGAGTAGCTGCCGAAGCTTAGGGCAACCAATCAGGGGACAGACACGAGCCCTGTCACTCAGGTGAGCCAGCCCACCTGCTCACAAGCTGTTCTTTCCAACAGTAGAGGACAGAGGCGCGGCCTGGGAGCTCAGCAGGGCTGAATCTGGGGGTTTGGAGTAGAGGTGACAGGTGCAGGGAGCAGCCCCGCTAGCACTGACCTGGCTCGCCTTGGCATTGACGTTTCCCATGCTGAAAAGTCTCCTGACAACGTTCATGTCATCTTCGTGCTCCACCGACGCCAGAGCTGCCAGCATGAGGGCTGTGTAGCCGGCTTTATTCTGATGGTCAACGTTGCAAACCCCTGCAGAACGAGAAGTGGGCCAGAGCAAACCCCAGCAGGCCAGAACGCTCAGCAGCAAAACTGCCCTCGGTTCTGCTTCCAAGAGCTCGTCTCAAGTCAAGGAGCTGCTGGCGCTGAGCTACGGCGCGCGGGGAGGTCTGGATTCGGGGTGGCCATGCTCATTGTGCGGTGGATGCAGAGCACCTCTTGCGCTGGCACTGCTAGGCCAAGGCACAGTCACCAGACCGTCTGGCCCCCACCCTTCTCAGGCGCGGGGTCAGACCCACTCGCCGTGGGATGCTCTGCAGTTTGGAAAGGCCTTGTTCCCTTAATGTTGCCATATGGTACATGTTTGCTGGGCAGCCCCCGCCTCCACAGCTGCGGTCCTGCGGGAAACCCCTTGCTGGATACCTGGGGCTGCAAAGGAGGTTTGACAAGCTCTGTGCAGCACGGAGCCTTGAGCAGCTCCATGCAGGACTGGAGGATCTGCCGCTGCATGGAATCTCCTGTTCTGTTCCCCACCCTGCCAGGGGTGGGCCACATCAGGGCCCGCGGAAGCTATTTCAGCTACCTGGGCTCATGACAAATGCCTAATGGCTGCACACAGTGTTCTGCACAGGGACCCACTTTCACATGCCCCTGCAATGGCCACTGCCTGGGCTGCGTCTTGCTCTCCGAACGCAGGTGGCACCTTGAACTGCAGGTGGGGCATGAATGAGGGCAGCGAGCTCAGGCCCCTTGTCACAGCACAGACACCAAGACCCCATCTATGTGTTTGTCACTGCACCCGCCCTGTGGTGCCCATGGGCAGCACTTCTGTATCAGATTCTATCACTACCAGAATCTGCTGGCAGAGGAACTGGGGACCCTGGAATGGATGCTGAGGGCAGGAAAATGCTTGTGTAGTAGGTTCATTTTCAGGCCTAATTCACTTGACATGTCTGTAACCCCAGGGCATGGGCCAGTGATGCGTTCTACACCTGGAGCACAGGCTAGTTTCTTGGGCTAGAGCCTGGTCACTAGGGGGCGCTAGGAGAGGGAGGCAGACTGGCCTCCTGTCGGGAGGAGGTGGTGGGTCAGGGCTCCCGGGTGAGTGTGTTTCATGGGAGAGCTCGGGGATCAAGGTCTCTGCTCCAGTCTCCTAGTGCAGAACCCTCAGCTGAGCCATCCCCACTTCCGGGCTGGACAGGGTTACATCGCACCCAGGGGTAAGCAGAAGGCACTTTGTGCTACTAACCTGTGTCCAGGAGCAGCTGCACGATCTGGAAGTTGGAGTGTGAGACGCTGTAGTGGAGAGCTGTGTTACCGTTCCCATCCGAGAGATTGACCACGTGGGCCAGCATCCCCGGAGAGACCTCCGCGAAGGCCAGAAGGTGGCTGGCGACCAGCTCTGGGACAGAGGACTTCTGGCTGGACACTCGGAACCACTCCTGGAGAAGGATGCTGCTGCTGGCCAGCTGGGGAAGGAGAAGCGCAGGCCTCAAGCTGGGAAATGCTGATCTCCAAGGGAACATGCTCATCGGCCAAAGCCGTTGCTGCTCTCAACACTTCCTCTGCTAAGTTTCACCCTAACACGAAGCCCGGGGAGCCTGAGTTCCCATGAGCAGCTGCACCATCCCCAGCCAATCCTCCCATTGCCACAAATACAGAGCAGTGCAATTCCCTCCACCTCCCCCCTCGATAACATGGCACGGATCCGAGCTGCACCAAGGCTCTGGATGACAGGCCAGTGCCGAACCCTCTGGACTGAAGCCTTACACATGGCGCTAGGCATTCCCTGGGCGGGGAGTGGACACGGACAGGAAGCCCCAGGAGGGAAGGCACAGGTGTCTGGAGACATGGGTAGCAGGCAGCAGCTGGCTCTGTGCTGGCTCTCAGGGCTTTCTCAGCATGCCGAGGGGATTGTGTGTGCAGGGTAAGAGCAGCCCTGGATAAGTCCCCTGGGGTTCTGGGGATGCAGGGAGCATGGGCTGTTCGGCCTCCAATCTCTTAGGGTCTGTGATGCCTGGAATGTCAGGCTGAGCCCAGCCAGGAGGAAGGGTTAGTGACTCAGACCATGACTCTACGGTGATCGTCTCATCTGACCTCCTGCACGACACAGGCCAGAGACCTGCCCAGAACAATTCCTTCTGCACTAGAGCAAAATACCCCACCCCCACCTCCCCAACGGGGCGCTCCAGGGTGAGCAGAGTGTCCAGCGTGTGGCATGCAGGGGAAGGACTAGTCTTCCATTGTCCTGGCTCACACACCTTTTCCTTGTGCTCAGTGTGGCGGATTACGGACTCTAGCCGTGGGGCCAGGCAGGGCTGGTGTACAAGGGGTTGCAGAGGAGTTTGTGGATCCAGTCTCTGATGAGCTAACGGAAGCCTCTTTGGGGAGAATACCCCCAACTGCTGGTCTCCATCCCACCTAGGGCAAGCCCAGCTGTTTCACTTCTCGGCACCCCCTCCTACTCACCACCTCTTTGCTCTTCACGGCACTGGGATGGCTGAGGTGGTGCTTCACAATCATGCAGGCCTCTCTCATCCTTGGGCTCAGTTCAAACCTGTGAAAAGCAGTGGTGGGATGGAGCTGTCTGCAGTGTTACCCCAGAGAAGTAGGTGGCCTGCAGAACAGCAGGGGCAGGCCTCGAGCGGGCGCAGCTGCTGGCTAACAACCAGAGTTCCTGACGGGCATGTGCAGAAACATCACGCCAGCTTCTAGCCATGCCTCAGGCACGCCGGCGCAGCCAGGAGCAGCTTTTAAATCTCTGGCAGGACAGGCTGGGGGGGGGTTGCAGCAACTAAGTTAGTTGCTCATTAAAGCACAAAATGGGGGGGGGGGGCGGGAATTCATCAGCAATAGACTCAAAGGATTGTTAGGAGAAAAGAAAACGATCCACGTGCTGCTTCCATGCATGAGTGGAGACAGCCCTGAACCCTCCCTCGGTACGCCCTGGCACTACCTAGCAGAGACATCTGTGGCTCCCCTTGTCAGCGGATCTCAGCACCTCACAAACATTCACAGATTCATCTGCTACTCCCCATTTTGAAGACAGGAAACCGAGGCACAGACAGGAGGGTCCATGGCTCCCCCAGGGAGCATAGAACGGAGCGAGGCATTGAACCAAAACGTCTATGAGTCTAAGGCAAGTGCCAGAGCCACAAGATTATCCTTCCTCTTCTGCAGTAGGGACGCTCTCGCCACTCAGGTGTTGGGCATGGGATTCTGACGCATCAGACATTGGTAACATCCAGAGACTGGATCCCAGAGTAAAGGCACAAATATCTGATCTGGTGCAGCAGGGAGGGTCAGGCTAGAGGGGTCAAAGGGCCGATCTGGATTCCTGCCTTCCTAGAGAGTTGCCCTGGAAAAAGCCCCCATTATTTCCATCATTCAGAATCCCATTTGTGTTCTGCACGGGCCCAAAGGCTCCCGGACTGCAGCACTCGGGGAGCATGCGTTTCAGTCTCTGCTTCCCAGGAGCTCCCAGAGAAACGATTACCGGCCCTGGCAAGCAGCAACATCGGAATGGAGGGACTGCCCAGCTGGGTTAGACCAAAGCTCCATCTAGTTCAGTGTCCCCTCTCCAACACTGGCCAGTCTCAGATGCAAAAACCCCACAGTGGGCAATTATGGTATAACATGGCCATAGCAGAAATTTCTTCCTAACCCAGGGGTCGGCAACCTTTCAGAAGTGCTGGGCCGAGTCTTCATTTATTCACTCTGATTTAAGGTTTCGCGTGCCAGTCATACATTTTAACGTTTTTAGAAGGTCTCTTTCTATAAGTCTAGAATATATAACTAAACTATTGTTGTATGTAAAGTAAATAAGGTTTTTAAAATGTTTAAGAAGCGTCATTTAAAATTAAATTAAAATGCAGAGCCCCCCCAGACCGGCAGTCAGGACCCGGGCAGTGTGAGTGCCACTGAAAATCAGCTCGCGTGCCGCCTTTGGCACATGTGCCATAGGTTGCCTACCCTGATTAGTGGTTGGCTGATGACCAAAGCATGGGGTTTTTTATCCATTCCAAGCTTTGTGGGTTTTTTAATCCTGCTGGGCAATTGCCCTCAATTATATCCAGAGGCAGTGAATTCCACTGGCTAATCTTGTGTTGTGTAGAAAGGAAGTCTCCCTATTTCAGTTTTAAATTTTCTGCCTTGGAGGTGTCTTTGTTCTTGTTTCAGTGGTGCCCGATCCAGCTTTTCTGTACCATTCATTATTTCCTATACCCTTCTGTTCCCTCTTATTTGTTTCCTGTCTAAATTACATGTATCATTGTACCTTGCCATTTATGAATGGTTTTCCAGTCATTCAGAAGGGCTGCACTGGGGAACACATGCTACCCCTTCTCAAAAGTACAGCAAGGCTCCCCTGGACACATGCTCCCCTGATTGCCCCTGGAGGCATTATGGCTTTTCTTGCTAGGAGCTTCAGCAAAGGGCAGTGCACTTCCTTCCTCTGGCTCTAGGAGCGGGTGACTGCACCTTTAGCAAGCTGGGTGCATCTGCAGATCGAAAGTGGCTTTCTTTGTGCATGCGTCATCACAGATTTCAAAATGGGCGGATTGCTAAATTGAAATCTGTTTTTTCCCCCAACAGAACAATGTCCCCAGAGTAGTTTGCACCCAGGCCTATTTTCAACCTTCCACTGTTTTAATGAAGCCCTGCTCAAAACACCAAGCAGGGAGAATTCCCCCCTAGCCCCCCCCATAACACAGATACAGCTAGCGGAATTTTGCTCCAGTTTCCTGAAAGATTCACCTTCTAGCAGAGCCCAACCAGGACAGATGCCAGCCCCCAAGGGGGAATGTTTTACAAAGCTAGGAGCAGGTGGAAATGGGGGTAGAATGCAAACTGTTTAGCAATCTTAGCTTCACTGGTTGCCACTAGTGATGGCTCTAACAGCATCTGCTGGCAGCGCCCAGCTGGGAGATGCTGGCTTGCCCGGGGGGGGTGGGGCTAGGATGAGTTTGAATGGCCGATCTTTTTACTAACCAATTCAGCTGAGATTAGGGCCGGTCAGATTTTTTAAACTCAATTATTTTTCCTATCAAAAAAATACAATTCAAATGTTTCACCAAATGGGTCCAATTGTGGCCACAAAGAGTTGGAAACGAGATGAACATTGTGGCTCTGTTTTGTCTTGTTCACTGGGGGAGGGAAGGAAGTGTCTATGGCAAAATTAGAACAAAATCGTTTCCTTGGACATTTTTGCAGAAATAAAATTGGCTTTTTCGGCCAGGAGAGGGAGACGGCAGCTGGAACTGCTCCTGGCCTGAGACGTTTCTGTGGAAGGGGTTCTAGACAACTCCTCCTCCCTCCCCATTGACTCCAGGGGGTTTGGGGCTGGAATGCTCTCATATAACTGGGCCTTTCTGACTAATTCCAGCCCTGGGGAGACTACCCTGCACTTACTTCTCCTTCACCTCAGTGGGGTCCAATGCTGGTGCACACTCTGTCCCCTGCTCCCCGTTTCTCTTCCTCTGCTCTGTGCCCGGCTCAGGACCCTCCACGCTGCTCGCAGTCTCACCCACGTTCGCACCGATCTCCTCGTCCCAGGTGTTTGCATCATCCTCCGCGTCGCTGTCAGAGCTGGTGGGTGAAATCTTCTCAGAGGAGCTGTCTTCACTGTCCTCCTCCTCCTCCTCACTGGACGTGCTCTCGTACCTGCCGGGAGAGAGAGCAGGGTCAGGGCACTGCAGTGAGATCTGCCACCTTCTCCCATGATGCCCGTACTGTGCAGAGGGAGAGCTGGGGTGATGCTGCTCCCTGCCCCCAACACACACATTGCATGTTGCAATCATGGCAGCTTCTTGCCCTGCTGTGGGACTAGGATGCAGCCAGGTTTACAGAGATCTGCGAGTGCTGGAGCTTGCTCCCTGGCAAGAGATGGAATGAAGGGCACATACTCCCCATTCAGCACGCCCACGAACTGCAGGCTCTTCCTCCCGCCCTCGGCCTCGCTCTTCGGAAACCCGTCTCGCTTCTTCATGATCGACTTCAGTGCACCTGAGGAAACAGATGGAAAGTCACATGGTGGAAAGCTCTGCCTCTGGCATAGACACAGGGCCAGGGTCTCACTCCACCAACCCCAAGTTCCTGGAAAGGAGGCTGGGTGGGGCGGGAGGCTGTCCAGGAGAGGCTGGGGTGGGAGTGCTGGGGGTGAGAACAGGCTGTTCCTGTCCAGAGCCTGCTGGGCTGGGGGATTCTCCGCTTGTCGCTCCGTCTCCCGCCCGGAAGGCCTGGAATTTGTTCTACCTTCGTCTCACTAGAGAGCAACAAAGCACAGGGGAATCTGCTGCTCTGTCCATCTGGACACCCCGAGCTTCAGCAGAGCCACGAGCCCAGGCAGTGTCCTGCATGTGCCGAGGAAGGCAGCTCCAACCCACAGCACTCGGGGCTCTAATTCGCAATGGCTGCCCAGGTGTGGGAGCTCCTAGCCATGCCCAGGTCTTGTCCCCCCAAACACAAGCGCACAATCCCTGCCCTCTTACCCCTCCCCCAACCCCCCCCAACACAATGGCTCCACCTGTCCTGCTCCATACAAACACTGCGCTCCCCCTCCCCCAGCCTGAAGATCCTCAGTCACCCCACAAACCTCTGGGCTAATTCACTGGGGGGCTGGAAGCATGTGGTTACCAGAATTGCTGTCACATGACCTATGATGAGGTCATCTGCCCAGGTGCCTGATCAACACAGCCTCCTCTCAGGTTGGAAGTCTCCTCTCACTGACACTGCTGAGTAGCTCCATTGAAGTTAATGGGATGGTGTCAAACCGGTGTGAGTGAGTGGAGAACCAGGATCCTGGGGGGTCAGGCTCCAGCTAACTGCTTGAAAAGAAATGCAAATGGGCGTATTCCGCCAGGGCCTGACAGGTGCGAGACTAGTCAGCATGCAGCAGATGCTGGCGTAAGTGACTCACCAGCCCCAGGACTCAGAGGAGCGTTACTGTCCTTCTCCAGAGGCCTTTCCGGCGTTGCACTCGCACACTCGTGCACCCCGTTCCTGGAGTCCTGGGGAATTAAACGTGACCCTTGCTCCACTTCCACCGTCCCTGTCCCTCCCTGAGGCATGGCTGTCTTAGTGCCACTGGCGACGCCAGACTCAGCAACGTCCACCTGGTTTCCACCTTCTCCGGCTCCATTGGGGGTTTGTTTAGACTTATCACCAGCCACACCTTGATCTGTTTCTTCCATTGCTGCATCGATTCCTGCCTCTATATCAGCTTGGGTGTCCTTCTCTTCATACAGGGCTGGTGAATCTGGACCTACAGCAACTTCTCTACTTTCCAAATTGCAGTTGACTCCAATGCACAACATCTCTGGCGAGCAATCCACACCCTTATCGATCATTTCCAAGTGGCTGCCCACCCCCTGGCTCTGCATTGGTACCGCAGCCTCTGCGTGTGCTTCTACCATCTGAGGCTTGGCCATTATTTCCTTATCTATCAAAGTTCTTGGCCTTCTGGAACAAACCTCTACTCTTAACTCCTCAAGCTCCTTAGTCGCGTCCTTCAAGTGGCCTTCCATCATGGCGATGACTTCTCTCTGGTGGCCAATCGTGTGCTGCAGCAGCTCCATTTCCTTCTCTGCTTCCGTTGGAAGCCCTAACAAGGACTCCACAACCCACACTGCAGCGTCCTTGGTCTCAGTCTCTTGGCCAACAGCAATCTCATGGCATGGCTTCTGAGATCGGTAGTAGAACACGGCCTCATTCATGTTCACCCCCTCGCCCACACCTACAGACTTACACGCTTTCTCCACGGCCTTTGCGGGGCGGGCAGCCGCCTTGCTGGCTCGCACGTTCCTGTCCGAAGCAGACAGTTTCTCAGTGAGTCTCCTTAACTCTGTGATTTTACTTGCTCGAGCCTTCACCGACTCCAGTTCCCTTTCCAGTTCCGCGGGAGCCTCCTGGCTTGCCCTGGCAACCTCTGCGCCGAGAGACCTGGGTGGAAAGCTGAAAACAGAAGCCTCGCTCGTTTCGGGCAGGGGTTGCTCCTGCAAACCCGCCATCAGCTTCTCCTTCTCCCGCTTCAGTTTGCAGATTTTCATTTCTAGGACTGGGATCGTCTTAACTTGTTCCTCCAGCTCTTTGAGTTGCTTGAGGGCAGCAGCCATCTGCTCCCGCACATGCTGCAGATGCGCTGGGCTAATGTTGGTGGCCGGGGTGCTCCTTCCGGAATTCAAAGGGCTCATTCTCATAGAGCCCGTCAGAGACGGGCCAGGTGTGGCTTGGCTGTCCCCATTTCCATTCAAAGGGACAGCAGAGGAGGAGCGGGTCTGGTGAAAAGAAGCGGTACTGGAGACGGAGATCCATGTTTTGGAGGGACTGCTGGGTGGCCCAGTCATCTGGGCATCTCCACTACTCAGCAAATGGAGCTGTTCTAGCTCCAGCCTCCTACTTGTCTCTTGCAGGGTTTTCTCCACCCGGGGATTTCGCATGAGGGATTTGGGGGCAGGAGGTGGGAGGAGATTTATAACTGGAGTTGGAGACACAGGGTTGGAAGCCTGTTTGCTCAGGGTCTCTCTCATTTCTGAGGACCCAGACTGCGTTCTGATGCGTGGAGATAACAGGAGCACGTTCCTTCCATCCTCGCTGGCCGTGGATGCCAGAGACTCGGTGGAGGTCCATCCACTGGCGTGGCCGCTGGGGCTTCTCAGGGAACTGGGCTGCTGCTTGGGCCCTTTCGCTTTCCGGTGCTTCGGCACCTTCTTGAGAGTTTGGCCACTCTCAATGTCATCGACATATTTCAGAAAATCGAGGTCTAGCAGGAAGCCATAGGGGGTTTCCACAGAGTAGGAGCTCTTCTCCCCATCGTCCTGATCTCTGTACAAGAAGGGGCCACCTAAATCTGCCAGGAAAGCCAAAAGGAAACCATTGGTACAGTAAAGAAAAACCTAAGTTCATCAAACCCATCTCCTGTCCCTGTCTCCAGAGGTGCTGGAAGTAGGAGTGTGGGGGGTGCGGTAGCACCCCCTTGCTTGAAGCGGTTTCCATCATATACTGAGTTTACAGTTTGGTTCAGCTCTCAGCACCTCTGCCTGTCTCCATGTTCTCAGCTTTTCCTGCTGGATGCAGGGCAAGTGTTAGATGCCACAGAAAGTTCACGTAGGTGCCCAGACTGGACAAAAAGGCCTGGGGCTCTCTCACCTGGCAGAAGATGGGAAGCAGGGGTCTGGAATAACCCCATGTGCCCTCTGATCTGAGCACCACTTGGAGCCTTTGGGGAAGCCTGGACCCATGTGAGTGTCACACCCAAATTTGAGGGCGAGGATTAATTCAGGGTCTTTAAGAGGGAGGTGAAGCAGCATGGTCAGTCCATGGACAGAGGATGCTAAATTGGGGCATGTTCAGCAGGGACAGGGCCATGAGACAAAGTGACCTAGGGCCTGATCCAATGTCCATTGAGGGCAGCGGTGGCAATAGTCTTTGGATCAGGCCCAGAGAGAGGTTAGGAGTCTGCGCTTCATGAAAAGGCCTTCACTCTGGTGTTAAAGTAGAGGGGAGCAGCGGGGTGGGGGGCTGGGAGGGGGAAGGGGGAGGTGCCCAGCTCCCCATCCCTGCCTGGTGCAGCTGCCAGTCAATTCAGGTGTATGGCTGAGCCCCAGAGCATCTGAAGGAAACCCTCCGTCATTAGTACGAATGGACCGACAGCGAGAGTGTCTGAGCCCTGGGATCCCCTCTCTACTTGCTCAGGTGTGTGACCCTCCCACTGGATTAGCTCTGAATCCTCACTAGAATCCTGCTAGAGCTGGTTGGGAATTTTCTGTCACAGTGATTTTCTGACACAAAATGCAGTTTCCACAAAGTCGACATTTTCAGTAGGAAAATCTTGATTTTACCAAAAATTTTCAATTTTCCATCAGTGATAAATCAAAATAAAATATTCCACTTTGTCTGCGTTTGACCCAAATCAGAATATTTTATTTTGTTGAACTGACCCAAAACAGATCATTTCAAATCTGTTCAATAAAACATTAAACTACATTTCCCTGAAGCACAGGGCCTTGTAGGAATTGTAGTTCAGCCCTGCCCCCTGCGTTAGAATCATAGAATATCAGGGTTGGAAGGGACCTCAGGAGGTATCTAGTCCAACCCCCCGAACAAAGCAGGACCAACCCCAACTAAATCATCCCAGCCAGGGCTTGGTCAAGCCTGACCTTAATAACCTCTAAGGAAGGAGATTCCACCACCTCCCTAGGGAACCCATTCCAGTGCTTCACCACCCTCCTAGTGAAATAGTGTTTCCTAATATCCAACCTAGACCTCCCCCACTGCAACTTGAGACCATTGCTCCTTGTTCTGTCATCTGCCACCACTGAGAACAGCCGAGCTCCATCCTCTGGAACCCCCCTTTCAGGTAGTTGAAGGCTGCTATCAAATCCCCCCTCACTCTTCTCTTCTGCAGACTAAATAAGCCCAGTTCCCTCAGCCTCTCCTCGTAAATCATGTGCCCCAGCCCCCTGATCATTTTCATTGACCTCCCCTGGACTCTCTCCAATTTGTCCACATCCTTTCTGTAATGGGGGGACCAAAAGTGGACACAATACTCCAGATGTGGCCTCACCACTTCCCTCAATCTGCTGGCAGTGCTCCTATTAATACAGCCCAATATGCCATTGGCCCTCTTGTCAACAAATGCACACTGCTGACTCATATCCAGCTTCTCGTCCACTGAAATCCCCAGGTCCTTTTCTGCAGAACTGCTGCTTAGCCAGTGTGTCCCCAGCCTGTAGCGGTGCATGGGATTCTTCCTTCCTAAGTGCAGGACTCTGCGTTCTCTCCTATGAGCCAAGCTCCCTGGAGGACTACATCTCCCATAATGCAGTGTAGATTACCCTCAGCCCAAGCTGTGTGGTGCATCATGGGAAATGTAGTCTGGGAAGGGAGTCTGGTTCATAGGGAGAATGGGACTCCTGAGCTCCCATGAGGCAAAGTACCAAAGGTCCATGCAGTTTAATGTTGAAATGACTGGAAAGAAGCATTTTGAGTCATTTCAACAAAACGAACAGTCAGCATGGATTCACCAAGGGCAAGTCATGCCTGATTAACCTAATTGCCTTGTATGACAAGATAACTGGCTCTGTGGATGAGGGGAAAGCAGTGGATGTGTTATTCCTTGACTTTAGCAAAGCTTTTGATATGGTCTCCCATAGTATTCTTGCCAGCAAGTTAAAGAAGTATGGGCTGGATGAATGGACTGTAAAGTGGATAGAAAGCTGGCTAGATCATTGGGCTCAATGGTTAGTGATCAATTGCTCCTGTCTAGTTGGCAGCTGGTATCAAGCAGAGTGCCCCAAGGGTCAGTCCTGGGGCCAGTTTTGTTCAATATCTTAATTAATGATCTGGAGGATGGTGTGGATTGCACCCTCAGCAAGTTTGCAGATGACACTAAACTGGGAGGAGTGGTAGATACGCTGGAGGGTAGGGATCGGATACAGAGGGACCTAGACAAATTAGAGGATTGGGCCAAAAGAAATCTGATGAGGTTCAACAAGGACAAGTGCAGAGTCCTGCACTTAGGACCGAAGAATCCTATGCACTGCTACAGACTAGGAACCGAATGGCAAGGCAGCAGAAAAGGACCTAGGGGTTACAGTGGACGAGAAGCTGGATATGAGTCAACAGTGTGCCCTTGTTGCCAAGAAGGCTAATGGCATTTTGGGCTGTATAAATAGGGGCATTGCCAGCAGATCGAGGGATGTGATCATTCCCCTCTATTCAACATTGGTGAGGCCTCATCAGGAGTACTGTGTCCAGTTTTGGGCCCCACACTACAAGGAGGATGTGGAAAAATTGGAAAGAGTCCAGCAGAGGGCAACAAAAATGATTAGGGGGCTGGAGCAGATGACTTATGAGGAGAGGCTGAGGGAACTGGGATTGTTTAGACTGCAGAAGAGAAGAATGAGGGGGATTTGATAGCTGCTTTCAACTACCTGAAAGGGAGTTCCAAAGAGGATAGATCTAGACTGTTCTCAGTGGTACCAGATAACAGAACAAGGAGTAATGGTCTCAAGTTGCAGTGGGGGAGGTTTAGGTTGGATATTGGGAAAAACTTTTTCACTAGGAGTGTAGTGAAGCACTGGAATGGGTTACCTAGGAAGGTGGTGGAATCTCCTTCCTCAGGGTAGGTCTACACTTACCCGGTAGTTCGGCGGCAAGCAAATCGAACTTCTGGGTTCGACTTATCGCGTCTTGTCTGGACGAGATAAGTCGAACCCGGAAGTGCTCGCCGTCGACTGCGGTACTCCAGCTCGGCGAGAGGAGTACGCAAAGTCGACGGGGAAGCCTGCCTGCTGCGTCTGGACTGAGGTAAGTTCGAACTAAGGTACTTCGAACTTCAGCTACGTTATTCGAATTGGGGGGTTAGTGTAGACCAGGCCTTAGAAGTTTTTAAGGCCCGGCTTGACAAAGCCCTGGCTGGGATGATTTAGTTGGGGGTTGGTCCTGCTTTGAGCAGGGGGTTAGACTAGATACCTCCTGAGGTCCCTTCCAACCCTGATATTCTATGAAAGGTTTCAACATTTCCAAATATTTTATGAAAAAGTTCTACATTTCCACTTTTCATCCCAATTTGTGTGAAAAGAAACGTTGCCATACAGGAATTTCCTGCCGGGTGGAAATGCCGGGTTTTGCTCAGCTCTACCAACAGCCCCCAGAGAGATACGGCTGCAGCCAGGGCCAGCCTTACATAGGGGCGAACTGGGAGAAAGCCCAGGGCACCGTTATAAATGGGGTGCCCCTCCCCCTGCTGCTCTGCTGGGGCCTGCAGTCCTACGGCTCTGCCCCCTGTCTTGGAGCTGCCCCTGGCCAGCTGCTCCTGGGAGCTTCCTGCCTGCTGTATGGGGGGGGGGGGGTGCTGATGTCACGGTGTCCCCTGCCCTCCCCCACACCCAAGTACCCCATCTCCGCAGAGCAGGGTGTGTGTGTGTGAGGACAGGGCTCACCAAGAGAGGGACTGAGCAGCTGGTGGCGGCTGCAGTGTCTGAAGGAGCTTTCCTTAAGAGAGCTGCACTCAGCAGTCTGAAAGGGCCAGAGCGTGGTCTCACACACACTGTCTCTTTCACACTCATCCCACAACACATACTTAAATTGTTGGTTTTGTTGGTACTTGTTGGTACTTCCTGCAATGCGTATATGTTCTCTGTAATTTTATTCTTTCAAAGTGCTGTTATTTTAGTTTTTTGACTGGTCTGTGCATTTTGTAATTTTATTTCTCTCTCATGCTTACATTGAATTCTTTGAGTAGTGAGTTTTAAAATGCCTAACCTGTCCTGGCTGGAGTAATTATGATTATTACCGTTATTATCATATTGTGCTTTGTCATTCATTATTTAAAGTGGTACAATCAACTAACAGTATCCTTCTAGAACAGTGGTTCCCAAACTGGGGTTCGTGAACCCCTGGGGGTTCGCGAAATGTTACAGGGGGTTCTTGGGAAAAAATTCCCTAATGGTGGACAGAGCTGTCCCTAGGAACTCTGGGCAGCATGTGGCCAGCAGCTTGGAGCCTCTGGACTTCCAAGAGCTAAGCAGATCAAAGCAAGCCTATCTGTCACACTGAGGAGATTTAAACTTCAAGACTCCTTATAAGAAATGGAAAGGGAGGTGGATATTTTTTGCTGTTTTTAAAATGAAACAGGCAGCTAGTATTGTTTTTAAAATGATTATGAAGAACAAGTTTAAGCTTTGTTGCAACATGTGGTGTTGGCCTGGACTGCTCAAGATCTGAATGCTTGTGTAAGAGGAACTCTTTGAGTTGGCTTCTTAAATACCTTCATACTGTTTCACATCTGATACTCCTTGATGAAACATAGGAGTCTTGTCTTATAACAGGCTTATTCAAAGTGATACAAGCTATGAAAGTGAGTTCTTGGAAGAGTGTTGCCATTTTAATAATGTAATAAAAATACTGTAATGATAAATAATTAATAATGATTAGTGTGTAATAAGCATATCATAAAAACAAATTTTATATTTCCAAGATCACTGCTTTTATAATTTATACTCAGGTAAAGGAGAAAATCCCTGGAAATATTCATTTTTAGGAGGGGGTTCGCGAGACTTGACATTTTAGTGAAAGGGGTTCACAGGTTGTTAAAGTTTGGGAACCACTGTTCTAGAATGTAACTTTAGCTTGTACTCACCGTAGCAGTGCCAGTTTAAAAAACATTAGCTAAACGCATAACTTTAGACACTGGGCAGATGAAAGTCGCTTATTTTCAAATTGTATTTTTAGTTATATCTGTAAAATAACTTAAAATTTGCATGAAAATAACTGCAGTTCCAACCCTGATACCAATAGCAATGATGGAGTCAAAATGTTAGTGAGTCACATACATGATTGTGATCCATAAACATAAATGCCAAAATAATTAGAAAAATAAATTCCCTTTCTTAATAAAAGAGCAAAAAACCCTTATCACATATGTTCAAATTATGTTTTTAGTGACAAACAATTGACTAAAGTAGATAATGGCAGTAACACAGATTTTAAGCCGATTTTATTTATTTTGATGTCTCTCTAATAAAGATAGTGTACAAAGTATCAAACGAGTAAAGCTGCAGAACTGATGCCTCAAGGTTTGGGATTGGGAACATCTTGCTGTATTATCTCCTGATTGTTCTAAATTTACATAGAAACTTTAAACGTGGCTTTAATTGGTGCTTGTATATTTTTTTTCTTTCTTTATATAACAATTAGATACAGCGCTCCTGTCAGCTAATTCCTACGTTATTATCTGCAAAACCCCTGGAGTTTTCAGGTACCTAAACAGTCCCTGGACTCACGGTTAAAGTTTCCTCCCCCCAAATCTGAAATGGTGCCCTGGATGAGCCAGAGGTCGTGGGCGCTGGCAAGATGCAGCCCCCATGTGACAGCGAAGCCACATGTCGAGCATGAGGCACCACAAGGGTGTCAATACACCGTATGCCAGGCCCCCCTTCTGCGCTGCTGCTGCTGGCGCTGCCTTCGGAGCTGGGTGCCCGGCCAGTATCAGGCCACCCTGCCAGTGCTGAGGTCTAGCCTCCGGCATCTCTTTCAATACAAATTAAACACTAGGGGAGGCAGTGGGGCCCAGAGGTGATGGGGGGAGGGGAGGGAAGGGAAAGCCCAGGGAGCCTGTGGGGGCTAGGAGTGATGGGGAAATGCCAAAATACAAGTTCCCCAGGGTGCCATTTTTCCTAAGGCCGGCCCTGGCTGCAGCCTTGGAGGTGCAGACGACTGTGATTAGGTTGCAGCCCCTGCCATTTGCATTCATGGCAGAGGTTGGTCACCCCTTTCCATCTCTTTTTGTGGGAGGGCAGGGGGTGCCCCATCTTTACATTCAGAGCTGGGCACTGGGAGAACACATCATCCTGCTACCGCTTAGGTAGGAGCTGCCCATGTCTTTACCTGGGAGATTCTGGTTCAGGTGTATGGGCTGTGCCATCTTCTCCTAGGGGATCACAAAACCATAGACCAGCGGACTGCGAATCTGAAAAGACATTACGAGCCGGAGTGAATTCCTTCCTGGTAGGTAGGTTGTGACTCTCAGCAGCACAGACTAGAAGGAAGCCCGTCTATGCAACCCCAACTGCCCTCCCACCTTCACACCCCAATTCCACTTCATACGCCAAAACATCACAAAGAAACCCCAATCACAGGGGAACAGCCTCCCGCCGCATCACACCACCACACGGCGAAACCTGCCTCCCTCAGAGAGCTCTGTGCCCAGACAGCCTCCGCGGTCCTCCTCCCGTAGAGACGGCCTCATGGAACGCTCAGCGCAGCAGGAGCCTGCGTTTCCCACACAGATTAGACGGGGACCCTCCGTCTCCCTTTCCCCAACTCCATTCTGCAGCATTTGTGTTGGCTCCTGCCCTGGAAGCCTTTAGCCACCCCCACCCCGTCTGGGCAGCCTGCCTCACAGCACAGCATAGGAGGATTAGGGGAAATTGCAGCTAGACTCTGCAATGCATTCTGGGGCACAGAGGAAGCGGGAGACCTGAAGTGAAACTTGGAAAAGAAAATATAACCTGAAAGGTAAGGGAGGAGAAGACCCTGCTCAGGCAGCAATTGCATCAGAGAAAGGGCAAAATCTGTACCATGCCCCAGCTTCTGTTCAGCACTTGTCAGCTGGACAGAGCACTGGACTGAGGCTCAGGAGATCTGGGTTCTGGCCCTGGCTCTGCTGCTACGTGACCTTAGGTACAAGTCACCTTTCTGTGCCTCAATTTCCTTATTTGTAAGATGGGGAGAATGACACTGACCTTCTCTGCAGATCTACTGAGGAAAAGCACCATAGAAGAGGTAGGGATGGTTACTAAAATGCTTTACAATGAAGATCACCTTCCCCAAGATCCCTAATGCAAAAATCTCTGTGTGGAGAAAACCGTCCTGGAGACAAGGTGGAGGCTTGAGCAAGAGCCAAGCTATCTGCTGAAGACTGGGAGTGTGGGGGAATCTGAGACACAGAGAGGAAATGACTCACCCAGGGCACTCAGTGGTTAGGGGCAGATCTGGGAACAGCTCTATGGGGCGCTCACCCCTTGAATACTGTGTCCAGTTCTGGTCACCTCATTCCAAAAAGGATAAAGTGGAACTGGAAATGGTCCAGAGATGGGCAACAAAGATGATCAAGCGTATGAAATGGCTTCCATATGAGGAGAGTCCAAAAAGACTGTTCAGGTTAGAAAAAGAGATGATTAAGGGGGGATACGCTACAGGTCTATAAAATCATGATGTGGAAAAAGTGAACAGAATTATTTACCATTTCCCACAATACAAAAACAACAGGGGTCACCTGATGAAATTCATAGGCAGCAGGTTTAATACAAACAGGAGGAAATACTTTTTCACACAATGCACAATTAATCTGTGGAACTCATTGCCAGGGGATGGCCAAAGGTATAACTGGGTTCAAAAAAGAACTAGATAAGTTCATAAAGGATAGGTCCATCAATGGCTATTAGCCCAGATGGCCAGGGATGCAACCCCATGCTCTGGGTGTCCCAAAACCTCTGACTGCCAGAAGCTAGGAGGGGAAGACAAGAGGGTGGATCTCTCCATAGTTGCCCTGTTCTGTGCACTCCCCTGGAAGTTCTAGCACTGGTCCTTGCTGGAGAGAGGAAACTGGGTTAGATGGACCATTGGTCTGATGCAGCATGGCTGGTCTTATGAACACGAGTCTCCCAAGTCCCAGACCAGGACCCTGGCCACTAGACCCTGCGGCCATAGTTAAGGTAACAATGGAGGTGGAGGGGTTTCTATCTGAGCAGGGCCTGGGGCTGTCTGGGACATGACGCACACACTGAAATGAGCTCTTCTGGAGGAGCCACTCCCAGCTTCTCAGTTCCCGCTGCAGTCTGGCTCCCAGGGCACCAGTGAGATTTTTAGAATCAAACTGTCTGCAAGACCTGGGGTTGTAAGTGCATTTCTGGAATGTTTTCTAAGCCGTTTCTGGAACGTTTGAAAGGCTTTTTGGCCTGTCTCCCACCTCAGAGGGAGGTTCGCTCTCCACTGCTGACACCTCCACCCCTAGCAGGGGCTGGGGCCTTACGAGCATTTCATGCAGCATGTGGACAGAGACATTCAGTCCCAGGACACCATAGCCAATCCCCTCCCCGCTGCTTAGGGAAGAACTTCAGGGAGGGTGTGCTCATACCCCAGTTCTCCCCTGCCAGCCCAGGCCTCTCCAACAGCCCTCCCCCTCCAGGATGGCAGCGGGGCTCAAAGGATCTCCCTGGTGTTGAGGGGCAGTTTGGACAAGGTGTTTTGGAGGTTCGGAGTGGGGCTGGCCTAAGCACGAGCTTTGTGCAGTGGGACTTTGCCCTGCTTTAAGGCCTTGTGTAGCAGGCTGCGTCTCTCGGTTTCAGCTGGGTTCGTCTGTACTGCAGGGGGACTGGTTGCTACGGGGTTCCTGGTTACAGAATGGGCTGTAGTTTTTTATACCACTCTGGCTACTATATGGGCATTGTCGCGATCAAAGCAAGGGACACCAAAAGAGACAGCTTTTCCTTCCCAGGGAACAGGCCAGGGTCTATTCCATTCTCTGTGCTTTGGGGAGGACACAATGTTGGTCTGGTATCAGAGGGATAGCCGTGTTAGTCTGGATCTGTAAAAAGCAAGAGAGAGTCCTGTGGCACCATAACCTTATGCTCCAATACATCTGTTAGTCTTAAAGGTGCCACAGGACTCAATGTTGGTCTGGCTTCAGCAGCACACTTATTGTAATGCTGCAAAGTCTCTGAAATGCATAGTGAAGCATGAAGAGACTGGTGCAGATCCTGGGCTGTCTCCAGCTGGATTGCGGTTGCTTTGCACCCCCAGCACAGCATAAATCAGACTTCCTATTAGGGATGTAAAAGGTTAACCGGTTACCTGGTAAGCATTAGGCTTACCATTAACCCCCCTGGCTGGCTGCACCTGGCCGGCCGGTGGGACCCCAGCCCCAGTCGTGGCAGGCGGGCCGGAGCGGCCCCAGCCCTGCCGGGCAAGCTGGCCCAGCCCCAGCCATGCTGCGCCCAGCCCCAATTTTAATCATTTAACCTGTTAACTTTTTAAACCAATATTTGCATCCCTACTTCCTATTATGTAGCTTGGTTCCTGCACCAATGATCTGGTGTCAGTCCAGAAATCCTGCCAGGCAAATGAAGATCTCCCACTTTTCACTTCTGGCCTATGAGTCTCCCTGCTTCGTTCCCAAGGTTTGCTGGATCTAGGGCATCTCCCATCAGTCGTGGGTTGGGTCTTCATGAGGACAGTTGGCGCTTAACTATGGTTACATGAACAGAGATGGAGGTTCCTGGATGTCTGACATGCTCAGAGCGGGAACCATAAATGGAAGGGTGGCCAGTGGGTCGCTTTGGGTCCGAAGCAGAAGGCAGAGACTGCCCTTCTCCAAGTGTCATGGTAGAGGTCAGTGTGGAGGGCTTTCCGTTCACCTTGTCCATGTCTCACCACACTCAGCAGTTGCTGATTATCTCTGTTGCAAGGGGCTGTTCATGAGCTCTCGATGGAGCTGCTGCTCTGAGTCATGCCTGCTAAAATTAGCTCCTTGTACATGGAGCAATTCCATACTAGGTGCAGAGAGAGAGAGGGAACGCTGCTCCTGCTTCACTGATAACACAAGAGGTGCCAGTGATGAGGCCCAATCTCAGTCATTGCCAAGGAGAGTGCACAGGAAGGGGGAAGCGACAGTAGCCAGGGATGCAAGAAGCAGCGAATCAGACTTTTGAGGAGCTTAGGCCACAAGAGGGCCTGGAATCCTTCTCACCCTTTGCATGGCCAGATCGTGAAAATGAGGAGGGAGGAGAAGCAGAGGGAGAGGATGAGAGGAGACAAAGATGAGGAAGAGAAAAGCAAATGGGTCACAGAGGGGTGCAGAGCTGAACAATTTTAGTGTTTCCTTTAATCCATGTACGTGGCATGTTGCTATCACAGTGAAGGCTCATTAGAAGATGCCCCAGAGACACCTCAGTCACCCTCCCCAGCTAGCCACAGGACAATCAGGATAACTCGTTCAGGCCAGAGAAGCTAAATTCAGAGCCGGGCGCAGATTCCAAGGGTGTAGCCCAGGGCTTTCTGGAACTTGCGCCTCGCTGCTAAGGAAATGATTATCTGGGACCAAGACGGTTAGATTTGGGAGGCAGACAGGTTGTTTTATATCCAGCCTGAGGGCAGCTAGAAGTCAAATGACCAATGACAAGGCTGCTGCCGCAGGGGAGATCACGGCGTCCAATGGACTCGGCAGGGTCTGAATCTAGTCCCACTTGTCTCCTCCCTGTTGGCCCAGCTGGGATTCCTGTGTTCTAGTGCCCATGTGACCAGATCACCTGACTAGCTCCTAGAGCACCTGCTCCAGCATCCTGCAGTGATAAATGTGGCTCAAGCAATGTCCGAGCATTCTGCAGTTCACCTTTGGAAGCCCAGTGGCTCCTGGCTGCCAGGGCTGGGTGGAGCTGGGCTATCCCGGGGAGGAGGAGCAGCAGGCCAGCACTAAGCATGGCATCAGGACATGTTGAGAACCACACTCCTAGCACCAGAGCAGGAACCTCTGGGTGTGTCATCAGGCAGTTGCAGGGGGTGCGGTCTGGCTGGTGTGAGCTAAGCTAAGGGAGCGAGAGGCACACAGCCCACTCCCACTCCCGTGCCATCTGTCACCTCAGGCCTGTAATCATTTCCTGGTGACCACACCCTGCCGAGCAGGAGCTTTCCACAGGCTCGAGGGCTTTCCAGGAGCAGCGTCCGAGGTGACCTGCAGCAGGAATGGCTCCTTCGGCAGCGCATTCAGGCCGTGCAGATCTGCAAGGACGGGAATTTCTGGTCACATGGGACTGAGCTCTCCCGGGGACAGAGTGTGAGCCGAGCCCCAGCAGGGAGTGTTGGGGCTGCAGTCGCCCAAAGACAGATTTTCTAACCCGACTTTCAGATGCACACGGTGGGCTGGAGTTGAGAGCAAATGGGAATCAGTAACACTGTAGCCACGTATCAGGGGTAACCATGTTAGTCTGTATCCACACAAACAACAAGGAGTCTGGTGGCAAATACATCTGTTCATCTTTAAGAGGCCACCAGACTCCTTGTTGTTATTGTAGCCGAGGCCTTGGGGGAGCGGGGGGGGGGGGGGGACACAGTGTGAGGAGGGAAGGGGGTAAGAGCAGGAGAGGGAGAGGGAGAGAGATCAGGGCAGTGAAACTGAGCAGAGCTCCAGGAGCGAGTCGGAGAACTCCATGAAATGTGTGTGTGTGTGTGTGGGGGGGGGGGGGGGGGGGGAATCTGTTTTTGAAAGAATTCCAAGAAGTGAGTTAATTAGCTGGGGAGCAGAGAACAGCGCTGAGCTGCTGGAACATCTGTCTGCATCTGCTGGCCGACTGCACCGGCGCTGCGGGAACAATGATGTTTGCTTTTGTGGGAAATTGCTGGAACAAACAACCCTGCAGTTTGGGGAGCGAAAGGGAGGGGAGTTTGTAATTCCCAGAACCAGCGCCAGAGCGGAGCAGCCAGCACCCCAGCCCCAACAGCTCATGATAAACTCCAGCTCCAAAAACAACCCTCTTATCAGATGTGATACATCATTGAAAGCCGCTCAGCCAATCACAAGAGATTTACTGCGTCCCACAGGCCGCTGATTAGAACAAACCCATACAAAGTGAATGCAGCAATATCTCCAACACTGGGGTCCTCCTCCTCCTGCCGCACCCAGAGATGAGCAGAGATGAGCACAAGTCACCAGACTTGGCTCCGCCTCTGGATTTTGACTCCCACAAAGGGCAGTGGGGCTGGATCCAGAGTTTGGGGTGAAATCTGCAGCTAGATTTGGACTGCCTGAAGTCCAGGGATGCTGAGATCTGGGGTTTGGTTTCAATCCCTTGCTAGGAATGAGATGTAACATAGTGACATGTCTCTCAGTTTGAGTCTCCTGAATGCACCAGAGCTACTCAGATTCCCCTGAATTTTCCTACACCAAGAGCGTGTGGATGTGCTGCTATCCACAGTGCCTGCAGAATTGTTCCAAATAATGGTCACGCTAGACATGTCAGTGACAGGAGAGGCGATGGTGGGGGGGAGTCATGCGAGGTCATGTGCACCCCCAGATTTGCTGCTTGTGAGCATGCTCAGTAACACCTGCTGAAGCCGCTGCCCTCACTCCCTCTCCCCCCCACGCCCCACTCTCGGCAGGTACAGGTAATCTTTGGACTGATGCACATACAGGTTTCACTTGGTGGACACATACAGAAATCTGAGATCTCTGGGCTCTGGCACACTCTGTCTCCTGCAGAGATCATGGGGCTGCGGCATGCCAGAGGAGAAGCCTGTGATTACAGCTGGGACACAAGAGACCCAGATTTAATTCTTAGCTCAGCCACAGACTGTGTGTGTGACCTCAGGCAAGTCACTTCATCTCTTTGTGCCTCCCTCGGCTTCCCTATCTGTGAAATGGGAACAATGATCCGTCCCTGCCTGGTCAGATGTGGGGAGGACGAATGATTGTGACATGCTCAGCGCCTACAGAGACGTGGGGCATACAAGGGTCCAAAAGGCAGGCTGGGAGCTGCCAGGATAAAAGGGGATAAAAATAAGAAACAGAAAAATGAGGTCAAGTATCAGAAGGGTAGCCATGTTAGTCTGAATCTGTAAAAAGCAACAGAGGGTCCTGTGGCACCTTTAAGATTAACAGAAGTATTGGGAGCATAAGCTTTCGTGGGTAAGAACCTCACTTCTTCAGATGCAAAATGAGGATGACTATTAGGGAAAAATGAGGGTGACTATTACGGAAAGACTCTGCCAGCCTCCAGGGCAAGGCAGGGGGTGGGAAACTCTCTCCAAGGAGGACTGACAGGGATCGTGGATGGGCTAAGAGATCTCCAGCATGATCAGAGATGTTTATTCTTTAAACACTACAGCACATTTACAAGAAAAACCCAGTGTTGGGGAGGGGGAAGGCAGGTTTTGTCTGATAGCTGCAATACTTGCGGCTGGCAGCAGGGGACACCATACTCCGCTCCTGATCAGAAAGGAAGAAAATCAGAGCCGGGAAGCTGCTGAGAGCAGGATTAGCGTCAGCCTGTGAGAACAGGACATGTCATACCAGACCTTGTGTGTCACACAGCCGTGGCCCAGACGGGGTCAGAGCAGAGTCCAGCTAGGCCAGGATCCTGTGGCCAGTATCAGGTGTTTCAGAGGAAGATGAAAGAACCCCCTAGTGATCCTGCTCATAGGAAACGTTTGTTCCTATTCCCTGTCACTTAGTGGTTGGCTTATACCCTGAAGCTGGAAGGTTTATAACCCATCTGCCCAGTGTGACGATGGATGTGCCCATTATCCATAGAAATGTCAGTTCTTGGTTTGAGTCCTGCTCTAAGCACTTGGCCACAGTGATATCCTGTGGCAGTGAGTTCCGCTGGTCATTGGGTGGGGAAAGCATTCCCTTTGATCATTTGCTGATCTTTCAATTTCTTTGAATAGCTACTTTCTCTTGTGTTATATATGGTCATGATGGAGGTGCAGCCAGGCCAAACCCGAGTGGTGCTGCATATAGAGTGGAACATATATTGAGGAGATATATATACACACATACAGAGAGCATGAACAGGTGGGAGTATGCATCCGAAGAAGTGGGCTGTAGCCCACGAAAGCTTATGCTCTAATAAATGTGTTAGTCTCTAAGGTGCCACAAGGACTCTTGTTCTTTTTGCGGATACAGACTAACACGGCTACTACTCTGAAACCTGTCATTATGCAAGGCACTGCATTTAGCCGTATGGAGTGGAAATCCATCAACTTCATGAAAAAACTCGTACAGATACAGACAGACATCATCTTCCTTTCCAAATGCAAACAGATGGACATCATACCAAAAGGACTAAAGGTAAAAAATCCATTACAATCTACATATCACACAGACTATGCTGAGAGACTGTGTCACACACTCTCAAAGAAACTGTGAAACCCCCTGATCAGCATCCTATACAGCAAACAGGGAAAGATTAAGAATGAGCTCTCAAAACTGGATACTCTCATAAGAAACCAACCTTCCACACAAACTTCCTCATGGATAGACTTTACAAAAACTAGACAAGCCATTTACAAGACAAACTTTGCCTCTCTACAAAGGAAAAAGGACACTAAACTATCTAAACTGCTACATGCCACAAGGAGCCACAACAGTAGTTCCCTTAACCCACCCAGCAATATTGTTAATCTTTCCAGCTATACTCTTAGCCCAGCAGAAGAGTCTGTCCTATCTCGGGGCCTCTACTTTTCCTACATGCCTCCAGCTTCCATCCAGGACACACCACACGATCCATTGTCTACAGCCAAGCTCTAAGATATAACCACATTTGCTCCAATCCCTCAGATAGAGACAAGCACCTACAAGATCTCTATCAAGCATTCTTAAAACTACAATACCCACCTGCTGAAGTGAAAAAACAGATTGACAGAGCCAGACGAGTACCCAGAAGTCACCTCCTACAAGACAGGCCCAACAAAGAAAATAACAGAACACCACTAGCTGTCACCTTCAGCCCCCAACTAAAACCTCTCCAGCGCATCATCAGAGATCTACAACCTATCCTGAAAGATGATCCTTTACTCTCACAGATCTTGGGAGACAGACCTGTCCTCACTTACAGACAACCCCCCAACCTAAAGCAAATACTCACCAGCAACCACACATCACTTAACAAAAACACTGACCCAGGAACCTATCCTTGTAACAAAGCCCGATGCCAACTCTGTCCACATATCTATTCAAGTGACATCATCATAGGACCTAATCATATCAGCCACACCATCAGGGACTCGTTCACCTGCACATCTACCAATGTGATATATGCCATCATGTGCCAGCAATGCCCCTCTGCCATGTACATTGGCCAAACCGGACAGTCTCTAGGCAAAAGAATTAATGGACACAAATCTGACATCAGGAATCATAATACTCAAAAACCAGTGGGAGAACACTTTAACCTGTCTGGTCATTCAATGTCAGACCTGCGGGTGGCTATTTTACAACAGAAAAACTTCAAAAACAGAAGAATGCATCCGAAGAAGTGGGCTGTAGCCCACAAAAGCTTATGCTCTAATAAATTTGTTAGTCTCTAAGGTGCCACAAGTACTCCTGTTCTTTTTGCGGACACAAACTAACACGGCTGCTACTCTGAAAAAGGATTCTTAAAAGAATGGGCCAGATGAGACTGAACTGTTGGTTGGGTGAGTTTCCCAGGAAATACTTGGGAGGTGGGGAATGCAGATTACCCACCTCTGGACCCAGCCTTTCCAAGCAAGGCCTTGCAGAGAACCCCACTGTCTGTCTGGTTACTTACTCACGGGCTCTGCAGACCACACACACAACATTGGCTAAAAGGGCATCTGCAGAGTCATGGGTGGGCTTGTGCTGAGTTAGGAGCTGTTCTGAACTTGTGACCACAGAAAAATTCCTGGATGGGGTTGGGAATAAGTTTACTGGCATGGGGGGAGGTTCTTATTGTTTTCAGTGTGGTGTTTTCTCTGTAATGCTTCCACCTTAAGAATAAATGTACGTGCTTAGACAGTGCTGAGGTAACTTGTGCCTGTGGTAATTATGCCAGTCATCAAAGCCTTCAAAGAGTGAGCAAAGACCTGTTCAAGCCATCGGTCTTGCTGTGGAATAACCCAGTGTAGGCAGGGAACTGTGCAGCGGGGAAAGACCTTGGTGAGGAAGGAGACAGAGGCAGGTCTCCGCCCAAGAGAGAGGCCAGCTGAGGAGTCAGGTGCCTACAGTGGGTTCCCACGAGGGGGGAAATAGAGCTGCCATTGCCCAGACTATGCCAGGGCTGAGAGCTCTGTCCTACCCACGGGGTAAATCCATTCAAGATTGGGTGGTGCTCAGATCCCACGGTGATGGAGCTAGGTAAGTACCTTCGAGGAAATCCCTGACCCATTGTGCTAGGTTCTGCAGAAATGTGACAATTCCTGACCCAGGGAGCTTAAAGATAAGAGCCACCAGACCGGAGAGGTCCAGCCGAGCAGTAACAATCCTAGCAGGGAGTGGTAGTGCAGACTAGCTGTGTGAGCCAGGCATGGGAGCAAGAAGCCAACCAGCAGCCTCAGCCAGGGGTCGTCGTCAATCACCCCCTGCAGTTGTCTGCAAGCATCGGGGCAGGGATGAGTTTCTAGATGTCTGAGCAGCCTCAGACTGGGCCGATGACCGAGCCATGAATGAAAGTGCTGGGTCTCTGCAGCTAGCCCGCCTCCTAGTGCCACTAGCCATCGCAGTGTGTGAACGCAGTGGGGGTCGGGAATTCCCAAAGTGGAGGGCGCAGCAGTGCCCAGATCTCCAGCTTCTTAGCAGTTCAAAGGTGCCTGCGGTTGGTGCGGAATCTGGTTGCCTGCACCAGGGGCCATGCCAGGGCAGTGATGCTCTCGCTGCTGATCAGAAATATCACACCTCCGCCAGGGAGCTGACTGTCAGCAAGCGGCCCGAGAGCCCAGATCTCAGCGCTCCCAGTGGGTGGACACGACACAGCTGCCGTGTGGGCTGCTAAGAGAAGAGGAGGGCTTGCTCTCTGGAACAGCCGGCTCACAGAGTCGCACCTGCTTTGGGAATTGCCAGCAGAAGAGCTTCAAACCAGCTCCCTCTGACAGCAGAGAATATTTTTTCAGACACGCTGGCAAGCGAGTCCCCTGGCTCTAAGCCCTATAATTACACGGCTAATCACAGACATTAGACAGCAGCCTAATGCAGCCTGCCAGTTCCTCGAGGAATCAGTTACATTCACAGAGAACATGCATTTGGAGCTTGTGTGTGTTTCCTTGTTTATAGGCCCCATCTGCCTAGAGAAGGAATGATACCTACTGGCCCAAGACGGGAGGTTTGTAACCTTACCGCTGCTCGTGGGCATCCATTCACCAGTCCCGTGCCCCTGCTTGCTACAGCTGTACAAATATTCCTTCCAGGCTTCACCTGAGCTTTCTGTAAAGTCCTCCAGCCCAGAGGTTCTTCCCAGGAGCTCTGCAGGTGCTCAATATAGGAACAGCTATCTGCTGTTTGCTGGACTCCACCCAAGGCCTTTGAGCGCATCTGGCACATGGCAAACTTGCCAGTTTTACAGATGGAAGGGCCTTCAACCTCTGCCCGGGGCCCTCCCTGTCCTTCCCAGCTGCTCACTGAGCAATGTCCCACATCCAGACATTCATGGAAATGGCAAAAGTCACCAGCGCTCAGCCAGGGGACCAAGTCCCTTGGGATCTGTACATAAAGGGGCTCCTAGTCCTGCCTGAACGGTGGGGTTAGCAGCCAGGTCTGCACACCATCCCCTTCCCTCCCAGTCTGGGCCGGCGGAGACTGGGAGCCACACATGGGGACGGGATGGAAGGAGTAGGTCAGAGGCAGGGCTGGGGACACTGTCCTTCTGAACTACAGCTGGCAACGCTTGGCAACCAGCCCCGAGTCACCGCGAGAAGCACACACTGCTCCAGCTACAGACCGGCTTCGAGGTGCAGCCCCTGGACAGCGCACGGCAGGGATCCAGCCTCCAGGGGCCAGGGCGTGCCTGCAGGAGGAAAGGTCACAACCTGCTAGCCAGGTGCAGCTGAATCAGTGCCCTGGGCACCTGGCAGGTGCCGAGACACTGATCGGTATCCAGGAAGTCAGACTCCCCCAGCCAACAGGGCTGGAACAACCTTTGCCAGGCCAAGCTCTGACAGGTACGGCCTGGTGCCACAGCAGTGGGGCAGCCCCGAACCTCTCCTTCCCCCTGAATCTGTGTCTGGGTTTGTTCTGCACCTCCCCCAATCGGTTAGCCCTATTTGTCCAGTCTGAGTCCCAGGCAGTTAGCAGCCACTCAATTTCCCACTTCTCCAGGGCCTGATCCAGATCCCACCGTGTCTCTCCACTGACTTCAGCGGGAGTCAGATCAGACCCTCTGCCGGCACTATGTCTCCTTGGCATCCACCCCCTGCCAATTCCGGGAGGCCAAGCCAAGGCTCCGGGACGCTCTGATGCTCTCTCATGGGATGAATCGTCACAGCTTCCGCCTCCAAGCCCATCCCAAAGCTCTCGCATGCTCTGCCCACTATTATCAGGAGCGGTGTGGTGCAGACAGACCCTGCTGCATGGAGCTCTGGGCCAGGCACTTTCCCCCTCCCAACTGCCAGGCAGCGAGTTCACAAGTTAAAGCCGAAAAGGCCACAGCCTTGTTCTTCAGAGCCTATTCTGGACAGATGGAGGCTGAGGGGAGCAGCCAGCACGGAAACCCAGCAGTCACCTTGGATTTTCCCCAGCTGCTGCAAGGAAACACCAGGACCATGAGAATAACATTGCTTTCCTTCCCCTTGCCCACAGCTCTGCAGACTCTCTCCAGGCACACAGCAGCCCTGCAGAACCCCAGCGCCTTCCGCAGCCAGCAAAGTTCTCACACTTTTTGTCCTCCTGAGAGACTCAGGCTCCCAAACACACTGGATTAGATTTTGCTCCCAGTAACATCCCCACTGAATTCAAGTGGGTCACTTTAGATTTACACTAGTGTCGTTGACAGCACAGTTCAACTGCACCAAGGCTGGAGCTCCCAGATTTTGCAGGGCATTTCACAATGCACCTCAATCAGGTTCCCTGTTCTGCAGAGGACAGACAGACCAACCTACCATTCAAATGCTTTGTAGCTTAGGGGGAAGTGCACTGAACTGGGAACAAGGAGACCCTGCACTCGAGTATCCCACCTACTGACTGCTGTAAATGTCTCTATGCACTTCCCAGCTCTTGCAAACGAGCGAAGCCCCATGTCCTGTTCTAGGCAGTACCATTCCCTCATTTGATAAACATGCTAAATGAGAGGTTACCCAAAATCATTTCTGGCAGAGTGCAGAATAGAACCCAGGTTTCTGCTACTCAGCCACATTGCCTTCCAGGATGATTGTACCAGATCTATGTGTGTGGCTATCCTGTCTCTAGCCACTAGATCACGCTACCCTCCCAGAGCCAGGAAGAGAAGCCCAGGTTCCCGATCACTTGCATTCTACTGCTGTCTGGCAAATAACTGTGTAACCCACTGGCAAGGGGTATGTCACACCCCTCTAGTGGTAAATCCACAAAGAATATGAGTTGCCCCTTCACCCCACGTGGTAGAGGTCTGGGGATCTGAAAGTCCTGTGTTCAAAGCACTAAGGATGGGCCATATGGGGAGAGCTTACAGCTGCTCAAGACAAAACTTCTGGTTTCCCAGTTTCCTCTTTCAGAAAAACATGGATTATTGCACCAACACCGTGAGAAAATAACAGCTTCTATAGCAAGTAACAGTCATAATCTGGCACTTGTGGTGGGACATGCAACAAAGCCCAGATTCCCACATCTGCAGGGCCGGCTCCAGGCACCAGCTTACCAAGCAGATGCTTGGGACAGCCAAGGGGAAGGGGCGGCACGTTGGGCTCTTCAGCAGCGGGTCCCTCGGCCCCTCTCGGAGGGAAGGACCTGCCGTCGAATTGGCCCGAAGAAGAAAGCGGTGCGGCTGAGCTGCCGCCGATCGCAATCGCGGCTTTTTTTTTTTTCCCTGCCGCTTGGGGCGGCAAAAACCCTGGAGCTGGCCCTGCACATCTGTCATATGTTTATCCAAGGTACATATCTGACCCTCTCACCACAATATCTGAGCACCTGCCAGTTGGTACCGTATTTACCCTTCCAACCACTCATGAGGCAGGGCAGATGGGAACTGAGACACTGGGAGCCAGTGACTTGCCCGAGGTCACACCGGAAGTCTGTGGCAGAGCAAGGACTCTCCAGAGGCGGAGTGTAGTGCTCTAGTCTCTGGACCATCCTTCCTCTCAGGGGAAAGAAGCCATGGATTTCCACAGCTTGTGCCACACACTGGCAGGTTTGAAGGCTGAGAGGACATTACCACCCACAGTGTCATAGAATCATAGAATCATAGAATATCAGAGTTGGAAGGGACCTCATGAGGTCATCTAATCCAACCCCCTGCTCAAAGCAGGACCAATTCCCAGCTAAATCATCCCAGCCAGGGCTTTGTCAAGCCGGGCCTTAAAAACCTCCAAGGAAGGAGACTCCACCACCTCCCTAGGTAACGCATTCCAGTGTTTCACCACCCTCCTAGTGAAATAGTTTTTCCTGATATCCAACCTGGACCTCCCCCACTGCAGCTTGAGACCATTGCTCCTTGTTCTGTCATCTGCCACCACTTGGAACAGCCGAGCTCCATCCTCTTTGGAACCCCCCTTCAGGTAGTTGAAGGCTGCTATCAAATCCCCCCTCATTCTTCTCTTCTGGAGACTAAACAATCCCAGTTCTCTCAGCCTCTCCTCATAAGTCATGTGCTCCAGACCCCTAATCATTTTTGTTGCCCTCCGCTGGACTCTTTCCAATTTTTCCACATCCTTCTTGTAGTGTGGGGACCAAAACTGGACACAGTATTCCAGATGAGGCCTCACCAATGTCGAATAAAGGGGAACGATCACGTTCCTCGATCTGCTGGCAATGCCCCTACTTATACAGCCCAAAATGCCGTTAGCCTTCTTGGCAACAAGAGCACACTGTTGACTCATATCCAGCTTCTCGTCCATTGTGACCCCTAGGTCCTTTTCAGCAGAACTGCTACCTAGCCATTCGGTCCCTAGTGTCAAACTCTGATGCAGTGGAAAGGTGGTTATATAAATCTGGGGCAGGGAGGTCTCCTGGCACCCCCATGCAGAGGTGCTGCTCTGGCCCCACCCTGGGAGCGGAGGGGCACTGTGCATTTCAAACACGGGCAGAGTAAATTCTCCTCCCCTGCACCGGGCCTATGCACAGCTTCTGTTCCTTTCCAAGGGCTCAAGTGGGACATACAAGGAGCACAGGACTCGGGCTGGCCCCAGGCACGGGGTGAACCCCACCCTATTTGCACCTACTGCATGGGAAAGGAGGGGAGGGAGATGGACATTCTCTGGCAGCAAAGCCAGGAGAACTGCCTTGACAGAGCCCCTCACACAAAGGCTCCTGCTGCGGGGATTGCGGCTTGAGGGCGGCCGCTGGCTCATCACACGCTCACAGGAGGCAGGACTAGTTCAGTCTCTCTGCTCGCTTAGACAGAAAAGCCTGGTGCCGTTATCTGCCAGAGCCCCGCCAGGCTCTGGGACACACCGCGAGGAATCAGACAGACAGACTCCTTAAAATAACCCCAGCAGGCTGCCTCCCCGCACTGCCGGGCCACATCCACTGACCTGAGTGACCGAAACAAGTGTGTGCTGCTTCTTACTCCTGGTAGCTCTGCCGAGCCAGCCCAGGGGGAGCGAGCAGGGGGTGATCACCCTGCCTCGGGATTTCTTACAAATCCAAGCTAATAACAAATCAGCCAGCGACGGGCTTGTTCATTACGTTCCACTTGGTGACCTGTGCAAACCCATCCGCACCGAAGGGATTGCACAGGAGTCACCGGGGCCTACCTTGGTGCAGAATCTCTGTTACTGGGAGGGCCCAGCTTGGCGCTCAGAGGCCAGGGGACACAGAGCTGACAGAGCCAGCTCTTAAGCTTCCCTTCCGGCAGCCCCTGGTGCAGAAGGAATCTTGGGGGCGAGGAGGAGGAGTGGCTGGAGCACCTCACAATCCATCTGGGCACAGCTTTGTGGATGGTTCCTCAGGGACCGCTACTGGCTAGCGCACATTAGAGCATCCCCCAGGCCAAGCAGAGAAACATGCAGCAGTAACCATCTCCCTAAGGGGCTTCTCCGTCCCCTAAGGCTCCAATCACAACATGACCCTGTATTTTTTCCTGTTTGTCTTCATCTGGTGTACCCATGCTCCCTGCCCTCCAAAGGGCATGTCTGTCTGTCTGCCTGTCTGTCCAGGCATTTCTACTGCACTCCTCAGCATGGTAAGTGAGTGCTTCTGTTAGAAACCTGGCCACATATGGGCCTTTAGAGAAAGACCTGCTTTAAACTGCTTTGGGGTGATTTTCAAAAGCACCTTGGGGATTTAGGAGCACAAATGCCATCCAAAGCCAAAGAGATTTAGGACCACAGTTTCCTTAGGTGTTTTTGAAAGCATCAGAGTATGCTGGGAAACCACTAACCTCCTTATACCTAGATCTTAACACTCCTTCCTCCAGCAGACTCCAGGACAGGCTGACCCTCCTGGAGGGGTTCGCACCCGGAGAATAAATCAAACCAGAGGAAAAGGGACAGTGACAGACCAACAGCTATGTAGCCATCTCTTGCATCACAATTAATTACCCTGCTTCCTGAGAGAAGGGAAACAGAGGAGCAGCTCCCATCCGCTGGGAAACCTGGCTCTCTCCTGTGCGGGGAGCATGCCAGGAAAAACCTTCCGCACTCCATCGCAGACTTCCTGAGGAGCTTCAGCCTTCAAACAAACCATCTGGGAGACAATCCAGGACTCAGCCACTCTGCCTTTGAAAATATCCCCAGCTGCCTTGTCCTCCCTCCTGCCCTCCAGCCAGAACCTGCATCCAGGTCGTCTGCCAGCCATGGAGAGTGGGTTTCTCCTAGAGTCCAGTCCCATCTCACAGCACATCGCAGTCACAGGCAAAGAGTCCTGGCATGTCAGCGGTTGCCCTGCACAGGAAGCTGCCAGGAGGCATCCTAGCAGAGTCTGTTCTCCTCGGAGCTAGGCTCCAGATGAGCATCCCCCTGCATCACTCTGCTGCTGTGATCCATTCCCAAAGGAGATTCTGGCCAGCCCCTGTGCAGAGGTGCGAGGGGACGGGGATTCCTAGTCTCCTCTCCTAGCTACCCAGGTACCTGCTAGCAGAAATGGGACACTAGACTGGCAGAATTGATATAGCCTCAAGGTGCCACAGACATGGTGAGGGCAGCCTTGACGTATTTATTCCAGCTGGTTTAAACTGATACCACTGTTATGTGTCGATCAACCCTGGGGAGAAATTAAATTGACTGGAAGATCGTGGCCCGTGTCACAGATCCACAGGATTGGGGCTACGCCCCCAGCTTTGGAACAGTCTCTAGGATGAACTCTTCAGTGTGGCAGACCCCCGAGGGGTGCCACTCTTCCTCCAGAGAGAGCCACACCACCCCCTCCTTAGACTGGACCGGGCCTGCAGCCCTCCGGCTTCACCCCCTGAGCTCTGTTCAGCGAGTCCGGCTGAGACGTGTGCACTCTGCAGGCATTGCTGCAGCTCACCAAGCATTTGCAGTGACACTCACAGTGCTGTCAAAACAGTCGGGATTTTTCCTTAACTGGAAGGCAGCATGGTAGGTCCTTAGCTTAGCAGAGAACTGAAGGTCCAAACAGAGACCATCCTGGTCATCCCAGAGCCCAGCCAAGCTGCAGTGAACCCCACTGTTCAAGCTCTGTCTGTCTGTGGTGAGAGCCCCGACTCCTTCCAGCAGCCAGCTCTTGTGCCCCACCTCACCCCGCCCAGTCCTTTGTTCTCAAGCTTCCCTGATGAGAGGTGGGGAGATCTCTCCCCGGTGATTGCTAGGTGTCAGTGTCTTCATGGATTTTCCACTGATATGGGGTAGGCCTCAGCCAGTCTTTTTCCAATGACCCATCCATGCTCAGACCGCTGGGCAACATTCATACCCATGTCTCTTCACCTGCCCTGAGAACAAGTTCTGTCCCACCCACTGGGTAACAGTACAGCATATAGGAGAAACTGAGGCATACATAGGATTCATGAAAATGTTACAGAAAATTCCCAGGTCCTCACAACCAGGATCTCTTGTCTGACTTTTTTTTTGAAAATCAGAACCGCATTTGCTTTCTCCAGTCTCCTGGTAGCTCCATGGTTTTCCATGACTTTTCAGTCGTCCGTGGTACAGTACCACATTTCTTAGCGCATTCCCTCGTTGTTCTGGGATGTGAACCAGACAATCAAGACGGATTTGAATAAGTTATCATTCTCTGGAGGTTCTGTGCTTTCTCTTCATCAGTCTCTCTTTTACCAGGTCTTCATTACTTACCTCGTTGGCCAAACTTCTTTTTGATATTTCTCTTGTTGAAGACAGGTTCTTAAAGAGCAGTTCAGCATCTCAGCCATTTTCATAGATGATAAAGCGAGAAGGGACCATTGTGATCATCTGGTTTGACCTCCTGTATAACGTGGGCCAGAGAACTGCCCCCAGATAATCCCTTTTTGAACTAGCCCAGTGGTTTCCAACCTTTTTTCATTTGCGGACCCCTAAAATTTTTCGAATGGAGGCGCGACCCCTTTGGAAATCTTAGACTTAGTCTCCCCCAGAGGTCCGTGGACACAGGTTGAAAAGCACTGAAGTGAAGCATCTCTGTTAGGCCTCGCACTGGTTACTGTTCTTGGTTAGGTCACTAAGAGCTTGTCTAGAGTAGAAAAGTTGCAAAGGTTAAACTACATCTTTTAAAACTAATCTAGTTAAACCAGCGCAAACGCCTCATGTAGATGCACTTAAATGGGTTTAACCCATTCTTAAATTGCTTTGGCTTGCACAGGTAAATTATTGAATGAAGCTAAACCAACTGAACTGAGGGGTTAGCTGGTTTAACTGTGTTTGCATTAGGGGTTTTCACCAGTTGATTAGATCTATTTAAAATGGAGATAGTGAGAATGGTCTTAGTGGCTGTGAATGTGCTAGGAAGCTGGGTGCATCTAAAACCTTGCTCTTTTCATCAGAGAATCTCAAAGCAATTTACAAACAAGTCAGTTTGTAACTGATGGAGAAACTGAGGCACAAAGTGGTGAAGTCACTTGCCCAAGGTCATTCAGCTGGTCAGTGGGTGGCAAAGCTGCGAACAGAATTTCAGGTCTCGTGAGTCTCAATCCAGTGCTCTCCCCACTAGGCAGCACCCTCCGCCCCCCGTTATTGGGGTACAGTGGGGCGATCTGCCATAGCCACATTGCACTGCAGAGGCAGCAGTGTTAATCCAGGTGCACTGTTCTTTAGTTTGCTCCTTTCTTGGACCGGTTGACACATTCAGGAACAATCCAGAATAAGAGTGCACAGAGCTGAAACCAAAAGGGGCCAGACGTCACTGAGGCGGGATCCCAGCCCCTCTACCAGCCATTTCAGCAGGTGGCCATGGCACCTGGGGCAGAGACCCCACCCTCTGCAGCCCTGAATCCAATCAAGCCTGTCTGCAAAGAGCGATGCATGCCCAGGGAGAGCACAGTGATCCATGTGTTGGAGACACGTGGCATCAGCTGCCCCAGTCAAACATTAACCAGCACCATCCACAGCAGCAGCTCTGGCAAGGTCCCTCTCCACCGCACAGCTACCTCTTCTGAGGAGGGGTCACAAGCTCTATTACAGTAGCAGTCAGTGCCACACTGCATGAGCCAATGACCAAACAGTCTAGCCTACCCAGCAGGATGGGCAGCAGAGCCAGGGAGTGCCCCAGGGTCATGCCCAAGGCCAGTGGCAGAGCCAGGATTAGAACCATGTCTCCTGAGTGCCAGCCCAGTGACTCCAGTGGCTCAGCCCCTCGCTCCCACTGGCAAACAACTGACTTCAGTTACTCCCCAGTTAGCCCAGCAGGAGCAGGAGGAGAATCAGGGACCCTGCTTAGAGGCCTCGCTGGGTCACTCCTTAGCACACAGGTCGCTGCACGGTCACCAGCGCCTCTCGCCATCACAACAGGCTAGAGGGGACGCCACAGACCCGTGACTCAATGGGCTTGGGGGGATATAAGGGGCTCGCCCATCTCAGGCGTTCCTTCACACCTGGGAGGAGTTCTAGGCCAGGCTTTCAAGGGCTCAGAGCCCAGCTCTTCAGGTGCCTACACAAGAGATGAGAATTTGAAAATCTGGCTACTTTCACCTTTCAGCACACGCACACTGGACCTTCCCACCGCCCCCGCTGCGTCTGAGCAAACGCCCCTGGTTTGGAAGTTTCCTGGCCTTCGCTCTCAGCACGTCTCCGCTGATGCTGGGCAGGTCTGTTCTCCAGTTTCCTGCTGCTCGGGGGTTTCTCACACAACAGTGTTAAGTCACCTCCAAGCCCTTCTTTGGCACTTCCCACGGACCCCACTAGAGAGGAAGCTGTGCTGTTATTTTGAAAGGCAGGGGTGGAAACAGAGCCCCCCCGGCTCCCTCGGACACAAGAACATGCTTTGCTCGGCTCTGTCTCCTCGTCTCGGATGTTTAGACGGGGTTCGTCAGCTGCCCAAGCAGTCACTAGCTCTGGGTGTGCTGCCCTTCTCTGGCCTTTGGGGGGACAGTTCATGGAGCTCCCCCTGATTTTCCAATCCATCCCCCCCGGGAGTTTGAAGGGCTGGACTGTTCTTGAGCAGTTGGCCTCAGCCAATTTGCTAGACTATAAAAATGAAAAAACTCTGTGGCCGTCTGTGCAAAGCTCAGAAAGCAGGGCCAGCTCCATACAGCATCACTGGAAACCCTCCCGGGCCAGGCAGTGTAGAATTCAATGCAGCCCAGCTCCCATAAACACTTCCACCGTGAGTCACATTCCCAAACCACGTACAATGGCAGGAAACGTCCAGGGAGCCAGCACTGTGGAATGTGCAAGTGGAACAGAGCCTGGACGCAGACTCTGCACTTCTCGCCTGGCAAGCAGCAGGTGTGTGGAGGAATCTGGGGGCTCCTGGGGCCTGATTCCAAGTCAGTCGAGTGACACTGGCACAAAGCATTGTGGACAGACCAGGCCCCGGGTCTCTGTCTATTTCTCTGAATGTTCCTTGCTGTGTTTTTAATGGCCACAAGTGAGGTCCCAAATCCTCTGCAGCACGCTGCACCTAAGTTATGCAGCAGGCTCCCACTTTTCTATGGGACCCCCTCTGGATTTATACAGCCCCGCAGGAACCTTCTGCAGCTGTGGCAGGAACAGAGAACTCGCCGCCTCAGCACATGGCAAGTCTGAAGCTGGAGAGGTTCTGTGGCCAGCTGGGGGGCCGGGGGAGCAGCCCTTGCCCAAGGGACAGAAATAAATGTGGAGCCATGCTCTAGCCTTGCAGGCCCTTTGCCCAGGTGCAGACCTTCGAAGGGGGAAGCAGGGGAGCGTCCCAGGAGAAGAGCACCAGGCAGAGAAGAGGCAGTTGGAGGAGGCGAGAGCATTTGTGTGAATTGACCGTGCAGCAAGCAGCTTTGCTGCAGACACTTGAGGATAAGGAGAATCCCGTGGCCATTTGCACAGCTGCGAATCAAGCTACATGTGGAAGGCACTGACCTCAATGAGACCTTCTCCTCCACTCCATCTGCTCCCCCAGCATCTGCCTTGCCTGGTCTCTAGCTCTCTGCCCCGACACCAGTCTCATCCTCAAGAATCCCAAAGCTCTTAGAACGTCCCCCGATCGCCTGTTACTGTACATGAAGCACTAAGCCTGCCCTGAAATGGAGCCATGTTGCTATCCGAGATGGGGCTGGCTCCCAAGTGGGGGTTGCAAGGAAAAGACTGGCCATTACTCATAATGATATGTGGTGAGATGTACCGGTCCCATCCAGGGGATGGCAGTAAAAGCCTTAACTCAGTGGGTCTCAAACTTTTTACTGGTGACCCCTTTCATATAGCAAGCCACTGAGTGTGACCCCTCTCATAAATTAAAGACACTTTTTAATATATTTAACACCATTATAAATGCTGGAGGCAAAGTGGGGTTTGGGGTGGAGGCTGACAGCTCGCGACTCCCCATGTAATAAGCTCGTGACCCCCTGCGGGGTCCCAACCCCTAGTTTGAGAACCCCTGCCTTAACTCCTGGAGCAGAACGAAGACCTAAGCAGGGATCATTCCTAGAAACTGTGAGCTGACACCCTGCCTGCCTCCTGCCCCACTGGTTTGTATTGGTTTCTTGCCAGGTCCAAACCTTGGCTGCACAAAGCCACCCATTGTCCTTTTTTGACTAAGATCAGGTAGCCGCCAGGCTGAAGGAAGCCGTTTCTCGGAGTCTCTGTTCAAATCCCTGACTGAAAAGATTTACTGTTGTCAGCTGAGGGCCAAGGCCCTGGAATATTGGCTCCATCACACCTTCTGTCTAGAAGAAACGGACTGCAGTGCTGCCAACTCTCGCAATTTTATCGTGAGTGCCGTGATATTGGGGTAAAGCCCCAGCTCCTGGAGCCAGGTGAATGTGGGCAAATCTCAGCTTATAGTTATGAAAAACATCTCTAGCTCTCCTGAATGTGGAGAAAAGCTGGGCATGTGACCCTGGACAATGCAACCTAAAAGCTCAGAAAGCTAAAAAGAAAAAAAATCTTTAAAAATCTCATGATGTCAAACCCAATCTCTTATTTGAGGGTCTGACTCCTGGTTCTTGACCATTTGAGATCAGCCGTACTGTGATAGCTTGAACGCTGCATGGAAACTTTACTCTGAATTTTCTGGCTTTCCAGACTGCAGGGGGTCTGGCTGGGCTCTGTGTGTTTTGTGGGGAAGTCTGGAGTGTGTTGTCATATGGGGATGTGGCTTTTTTAAAAGCTTCAAATTCCTTTAAGCCACTTTCCAAAGAGGTCAGTCTGATGTCTGCTCCCCCAAGCTGCAGCACAGCCCAGGAACGCTTCTCTAGGCGATTTCGAGTGGGATAAGTGACCGGGATGGTGGCTCCAGCTGATCCTCCTGCTCCGCCAAATCATTGAGGTCATCAAGAGTGTGAGGGGGACAGTGCCCAGAGCAGCCCCAGGCTGATTTATCTTTGCAAAGCACATTTCCCCTTGAGCTGGGTCATAGAGATAAGCTCTGAAGACCCAGCGCTGAGGCTGTTCCAGAGTTAAAGGGAAACCTCTGAGCAATCAGGCTACTTCCTCTCCAGTGAGCGGGCAGAAATCCTCACCGAGAGCTGCCAAAGCAAGGCTGGGAACGCCAGGCCCCAGCCAGGCGAGAACAGCGGGAGAAGCTCAGAGCAGGGGAGATGGGCTGGCTGCATCGCTCGCTCGGGCCTGCTTTTCAGAAGGGATAGCCACCTGTAATGCTGGCTGCCATCTGGGCGCTCGATGTCGAAGATTCGTCTCATGTGGCCTCTCCAATACTGGAGGTTTGCAACCAAAGTAGCCAGCCCTATACCATCCTCTGCGAATCTCTGGGGCTGAATGGTCCTTTTGACGTTCCCAGGATACCACATCCTCCACCCAAGACGATCGTTTCCTCCCTAGTGTTCTCCTGCCAACAACTTCCCCTTCCATTGGCTGTAAACATGCATCCCACTGGACCTCTTACAGTGTGCCCTTCCAATCAAATCGCTCTCCAGAAGCTCTCTGACTCGTGTCTGCACAGTTCCATGGTTAGGCACCCCAAAGCAGTGGCCACTCTTGGAAACATTGGGCCCAAGTGTGTAAAGGTCATTTACGCCTGCAATTAGTTGGGGGCTTAAAAGTGAACTCCCCAGACCTGGAGGCCCATGATGTCCTCTGGAAACGTCTCATGTGTCCCTCACCATAGAATTCATTGTACTCCGCTGGAGAGCAGTAACCATGCTGGGCAGTACCATTCTGCCCCTCATGCTGGGTACGCAGCAGAGAGGTCCTTCTGTCATGCCCAGACCTAGACCTCTGACCCGAATGTCTCCCTGAGCAATTGCCTTGTTAGCTGTTGTTGCATTGGACCTGCTGCTGAAGTTACAAGCTCACTTGTCAGTAGTTTCTTGTTCCATCTTACAGGCTGGTTCCACACGTGGTCTTCTCCACGCATCTGACTTCTCACCTCTTCTCCAGGAGCCACCAGTGACCCTGACACACCACATATCAATCTGCAGGTGAATGCTCCCTGCTTTGTCTGACTGACAGCAGGAAGATAAGAGTGGTCTGAGATGCCCAGATGTCGTCTCCAAGACAACCCAGGGATATACATCCCAGGCATCTTTGTGAAGGTTCTCAACTATTCCAAAGTTCATTCAGGAGCCAGCCACACCAGAAGGGGTGTAGTTGGTCTGACTCACTGAAGTCAGGACTGGAGGGAAGGAGGCAAGCTTGAATATCCTCAGTCGTCTAATTCCAGGGTGGAGTAATGATTTATGGAGTTATCATCATCACAATCTAACCCTCTTCCTTCTGCAGAACAGTGGGCCTGTCTATACTAATGCAAAAAAGGCATAGCTGCAAAGGGGCTCTTGGAACATCCTGAGCTTGCGACACCTGGGCCAGATCTTCAGCTGGTGTAAGTGGCATGCCGATTACACCAGCTTGGATCTGGCCCAACATTTCTAGTTATTTAGTTTGATGTATGCACATGCTCCAGTAAAACGGGACATCCATCCATCCCCCTCTGCAGGTTCCTGTCAATTCCTGGAATCTACATATAACGATATAGACAATGGCTTGAACCTGAATCAATCCAGCAGCAAAAGCACATTGACCATCTCCCACCGACCGCAGCAGGTGACCCAGGCTACTTGAGACCAATATGGGAGTCAGGAGTAAGGTGTCCATGGATGAAATGGTGGCATTTTACAAAGAGTCAACACCCACTTTCAGCCAGGATAACTCACGATTTACATTACACGAGTCAGAATGTGCACACACAATCTGTGCAAATCTGCATGTTTGTATGTGTGTGGGCACACGTGTATGTATTTGTATTAATCTGAGAACGTCTCAGTGCAGCAGGGCACACGTATAAAAAGTGTGCTTGCAGTTATTACTACATTGGTTCACAAATACATTTGCATGTGCACACACTTCCTTTGAAGGCATGCAGGTATGTTTATACACCCACGCTGGGTTGACACACATGCATGTTTGTGTCTCCTTGCACATGTAGTGTCTATATGCCTGTATACACAGTATAAACTCTAAACTACCAGCCATGTTTTCATTTTCCTTTTCCTTTCCCTTGGGGATGAACGTTCATCAGATTTTACAACAGTGTTTAATACCCACATAATTTAACTCTACTACCAGGAACAATCGTGCAAGTTCAAACAAGTTCCTAGGCCGCAGCTTTTCATCAGACACTAGAAAGAGTGTGCCAGTGAACCCCACAGCCACGCATTTCCAGCAGCCCTGAATGGCACTGCTGGACTTTGTAACCAAGGCCCTGCTGCTAAATTATACTTCATCCAACCAGGCTTGAGTCAGAACTCACTAACCCTGGGGGGAATCAAGAGTAGCCTCATTGAGAACAATGGAGTCCAACCTGTGTCAAACGGGGGCAAGGGGTTCAGAATCAGGCCCAATGGCTATGAATCGATACTGTGGCTGGGCTAGGAGTCTTGAGAAAGGGTGGGGCAAATTAACTGCTGTTTCACAGTCTGAGACAACATGTTTGTGCTTCAGCAATAAACCTACTGCAGGCAACAATAAAAGCCCTTGTTCTCTCTCCATATTACTGAGCACATGTCCAAAGCTCTGGGAGAACCTTAGCTAACCTCTCCTGCCTTTGTGAGAGAATCTCTCCTTTGCTCTGTTGTGCACCCTCCCCACCTGTATCCTCATTAGCACCAAGGGCTTAGCCCAATGAACTGTGCAGTCACTGACCTGGGCCCCACCACTGCAATATCTCAGGACTTGTGTATGGCGTCGATAAAGGGAGCCTCACAGGTACCTCTCATGTAACCGTCCGTACAATGCCTTGCACTGCTCTGGTGCTGTGTGCATTCTGACTAATAACGGCATTGATGGCAGGTGTATGCGCTTACGGCAGCTGGCGTGTCTCCAGGGGGAGCAATTATCTTGGGAAAGCTAATCTGAGGTGGTTCAGTGGGACATAGAGGCCCGTCACGACCCACATGGCAGGACGAGGTAATCAACAGGATTGCAGCGTTAGTACAGTACAGGGGAAATGGAGGCCTGTCCACCCTGCAGAGTTCAGGCTCACCACAACAGCTGAGGCCATCAAGCCCATAACAACTCTCTCCTCTTTAGAGGATAAAATCAATACAGAAAAGCAGAGCAATTTGGTTACAACCCAGATACCTTGGGGGAGCTCCCAAAGTGGGTCTGGCCTGTTCCATTCCTCTGCCTCTTGGAATCCACATACGCTTCCTTAAACACAGCATTTATGGGGTAAATCAGCATAGCTCCTTTAGCTTCAATAGAGCACCAGGGAGTTACACCCGCTCAGGATATGGCCCCACAAGTCTCATCTAACAAGCCTGGCATTTGGGTTCAGTATAGAAAGATCTCCCCCTTCCTGGGGTGGGCATTTACAGCGGACATTCCCTTACGCGAGGGCTGGGTCATTGTAGTCTTTTGAAATGATGGTCCAGAAAACCGGGGAAGAACAGGTTCTTACCCTAACCGGCTTTCCACTTTGTTCCTTTTATTACTGCTTAATAACAGTGGACACCAAATCACCAGCCTTCGCAAATAATCCATGTTCCTGGTATCATTGCATTAGACAGACGAGAAAGGACAGAGCAACAGGGGGCTCAGACTGTAGCTGCAGGAACCTGGGCAGTTATGGGAAGTTGGGGATCAAGTCACTCTGCCAAATTCCCACACAAATAGATTCCTAGATCCTCAGCCCTGAAGAGACGACTGTGATCATCTAGCCTGGCCGTGTGTATAGCGCAGGCCACAGAACTCCCCCCAAATCATTCCTAATACCCACTCCGAGCTTTTCGAATGATGTCCAGTCTTGATTTGAAAACTGTAATTGATGGAGAATCCATCACAAGCCCTGGTAAATTGTTCCAGTGGTGAATTACTCTCCCCATTAAAAATATACAGTTTATTTCCAGTTTGACTTTCTCTAGCTTCAACTTGCAGCCACTGGATCACGTTCCACCTTTCTCTGCGAAACCACTCAGAGCTGCCAAACCCCCGAGTGAGCTCCAACTGACAGGGTCCTTCTCGCAAGAATCTGATAGGCGTCTAACAGAGCCACTGGCCAGGGCAGGGAGGGCATTTCTATATGTACCATAGATAGATATGGTGCCTGAGAAAGTATTTCATTGACACCCGTACTTCATGTAGGGAATGGCTGATTTGGAGACAGCGAGGCACTTCTGTACAAGGTACGGTAGGAATGTCAGTCACCTCGCTGCATTTCAAACGTGCCCATCACTGTGGTGTGAAGGCGCCATGGACAGAAACGAGCTACCCCATGAATTGGGTGTGAGACAGGATCTCCTCTCTGCCCCACTCCACACAGCCATGGCCAGGGATGGGAGCTCCCCATTAGCAGAGCTCACTGCTCTTTGGGGGCTACCCCGCTCTGTGGCTAGCATTACTGAGCCATTCACAGCAAAGGCAAGGAAGGAAGGAGGAACATAGGCACTGGAACTAGGGTGCGGGGAGTGGGGGGAGCTGTCGCACCCCCCTGGCTTGGAGTAGATTCCAGTCTATACAGGGTTTACAGTTTGGTTCAGTGGCTCTCAGCCCCCCACCATAAAAGTTGTTCCAGTGCCGCTGAGGGGAAACCTCCAGCCCTGGGCTCCTCTCACGAGCTGAGGTTTGGGGATGGAGCCAGGGCTCTGCCCCAGCCCCCGGCCATGGGACAACACCCACCGCAGAGCTCACCAGAGCAGCCCCCGGGAAAGCCCCCCGCCCCGTCAGTAAGGGCAGCTCCAAGCGGGGGCCATTGAGCCCCCCGTGTCTGAGCGCGGAGCCCAGGGGACAGGCTCCAGCCCTGCGGGGCCCGTCCACGCGTCAGACACGGACCCACGTGGGGCACCAGCCCGGGCTCTGCAAGGGGCCGGCGGGGAGGGGAGCAGAGCCCGGCGGGCAGCGCATGGGGCTGTGCCTGGCCCTGCTCCGCCTCGGGACCTTTCCCCGAAGTCAGGCACCGGCGGGTGCCCGGCCTCCCGCTGCACCTGTGCACGCGGGGCTGGGCTCGGCGCGGGACTCGCCGGCTCGTGTCGCCGCGCCCGGCAGCCCGGGGACCCCGCAACCCAGCGCCGCGAGCGGCCCCCGAGCCCCGGCTCCCCGCGCCGCCCAGAAAATCCCTCCTGACCTGCAGCTGCCGCCTCCCGTCCGGCCCGGCGCGCCCCGCGCAGCGCCCGCGACTCTGCCTGCGGCTCGGCCGGCCCAGCAGTTCCCCTCGCTCACATCTGGCCAATTGCGCGCCAGGGGTGGGACCCGGGACCCGGGACCCGCCCGCGGGCGCTGCCTGCCAGGAATGCGCTCGGACGGGCGGCGGAGCCGGGGTCCGAGCGGCGCTGGGCATTTCCCCACGGCGGCAGGACAGAGCCGCCGCCACCCCTGCAACACCGGGGAGCCCGCGCGAGCTGCCGCTGAGCTCACTCAAGGCGCCGCCTGGCTTGTCAGCGGGGGGTTGGTTCTTTGTTTGCATTACAGCAGCGCCTAGCGAGGGGCCGGGACCCGCCGGTGCTAGGCGCTGTACGAACCAGGCTGGCCTTGCCCCAGACAGCCAGCAAAGCAACCCTAGCGCGTCAGCTCTGGGCGCAGGGACTGTACAGCGCACGGTACTTTGTTATTTGCATTAGGGTGACACCTAGGGGACTCCAAGTGAGATCAGGCCCCCACTGCGCCAGGCGCTGCAGGGACACCACCCAATGATTCTTACTGAGGCCTTGTCTACATTTAAAAGTGGTGTCAGCTTGGATATGTTGGGGGGTGAGGGGAAAAGATTCCCCCACAATATAATTGTGCTGGTAAAAGCCCAGTGTAGCGAAGAATGTAAGAACGGCCACACTGGGTCAGACCAATGGTCCATCTAACCCAGTATCCTGTCTCTGGCAGACGCCAGTACCAGATTCAGGAGGAGTGCACAGAACAGGGAAGCTAGAGCATCCACCTCTGTCTTACCCTCCCAGCTTCTGGCAGTCAGGGGTTTAGGGCTGCTCAGAGCACAGGGTTGAGTCCTGGATCATCTCGGCTAATAGCCATTGATGGACCTGTCCTCCATGAACTTACCTAGTTCTCTTTTGAACCCAGTTGTACGTTTGGGCCCCTTTCATCCCTATTTAATGATGTTCTTTTAATGGAAAGTGCCCATTCTCATAAGTGCAGGAGTCTCGTTCTTGGGTCTTATGCTTCTAGGGTGATACATGGTAGCAGGATTTGATTAAAATGTAGACACTATTAGCCCATGCCTACGAATCTAGCTCCTGGAGTCACCCAATGAGATCAGAATCTCAGCTTTATATTTCTAATCCTCCTCATGGATACAAAGAAAAGCCTAAACTGAGTGTAATCAATACCTGCCTGAGTCTGCTGACAGCCTGAAACAATAGCTTGCAAGAGGTAGAAAGGGCCCAGTTCAGTTTAACTCTGCAACCTGCTCCTACCCTAAGGAGGTATGGGGCAAGGGTACAGGGACAGAGCCACAGCATGAGGTAGTGGCATGGGGCCCCCAGATACCCAGTGGGGGTATGTTGAGGACCATGGGTGGCTGCTGAAGGGCGGAACGCTTGTATCTCAAAGAATTTTTGATCCTTGAGTGAATTGTCATTGTTAGTATGAAGGAGCATGAAAACAGAGGTCCAAACCAAGCTGTAATGTCCTGGCACTGTGTACCATTTTTGCAGCAGTTCTATACCTAAGAATGATTTTAGTCAGAGAGACAGTTGAAGACAAAACAGACTTTGCTGGTGGTATGCTGTGCATCTCCAAAGAACTGCATTAGTGCTGACAGATAAGCATTACTGTAAGTTTTAACTCCTATAAGAAAGACTATCTGAGATAGAAACAACAAGGAGTCTGGTGGCACCTTAAAGACTAACAGATTTATTTGGGCATAAGCTTTCGTGAGTTAAAACCTCACTTCTTCGGATGCATAGGAAGAAGTGAGGTTTTAACTCACGAAAGCTTATGCCCAAATAAATCTGTTAGTCTTTAAGGTGCCACCAGACTCCTTGTTGTTTTTGTAGATACAGACTAACACGGCTACCCCCTGATACTTGACTATCTGAGATAGCGCCATCTGGTGACTCCCAATAGTATTACACTGGCAAATGTTACTCTTAAATTGCTCATTTCAAAGAAGTGAGGAAATTAGAAGGGCCAGTAATAGAAGCCATTAATTAATTAAGATATCCCATCTCCTAGAACTGGAAGGGACCCTGAAAGGTCATTGAGTCTAGCCCCCTGCCTTCACTAGCAGGACCAAGTACTGATTTTGCCCTAGATCCCTAAGTGGCCCCCTCAATGACTGAACTCACAACCCTGGGTTTAGCAGGCCAATGCTCAAACCACTGAGCTATCCCTCCCCCCAATCAGCCATCTCTCTGTGTTCTTTATTCCTAAATTCTATTTCTATTTAATTTTTCCTAAATCTATATAGACACAGAAAGAACAGTTACAAAGGCTGATTAACATTTTACGGTAGAGTTAAACAATATGTACATTACAGAGCATGCAGGAACTAGTATGAGCATTAATTAAGAAAATGATTTACAAAATTCCAAATGACAAGAATAGACTCATCCTATTATCTGAGGCATACATGCTTATGAACATACCCCTTATAAACAGAGACCAGAGATCTGTGCATAATTAGAAGGGCTCCTACAGGGCAGGCAATGTAACCCTGTGCCTAAATTTCCCCATCTGTAAAATGAGGGTAACAATACTTCCTTTGTAAAATGCTTCGCAATCAATGGATGTAAAGCACTGTACTAGGTTAAGCTATTGTTTAAGGTACATTTGAATTGCTGCTGTCATGCTCATGTGACAGCTGCCATCTTGGCCAACACACCATGGATGGAACCAAGAGCCAGCACAGCTCAAAGCACAACTGCTAGCATTCCCTAGGCAGGGCTCTACCCCTGCTCTCCTCTCTGGACAGGCACAGAGGAGCCCTGGTAACAACTCACCAGTCAGTACTGGGTTTACAACGGCACTAGTGGCACCATGGAGCCGAGTCCATGCTCAGAGGGGGCCCCCGGCCTGCTCCTCTTGAACTACATCCTGAGACTCTGCCAGCCAACTGGTTCCCCCATCCATCCATCACTTGCTCCTCTCTGCCCCCTGGCCAGACCCCAGTGCACCTCCAGCTCCGGGCACTCTCTGCTTTCCACCCACCTGTCTCCCTGGAGCTGAGCCACCTGGGACTGGTGCGGAAGCCTGGCCAGTCTCAGCAGTCAGGAGGGGGGAACAGTGTGGGGGGCTTGGCTGGGCCCCTCCAGGCAAGTGGTGCCAGGCCCACAAAAGGTTAATCCGGCCCTGTCACCAGTGGTTACACTAGGTCTGCCTTTTCTCATGCTGTTGGTAATGGGATCCTGTGTGTCCACCAAGCTGTGGGTTAATCAAGGCAGATTCAGCATTAAGTTAACCATTAACATTGTTTGTGATACTTTTGGGAACATTTAATACTTGAATGAGTGAGTGGGAACTGGATACATCAGTGTGTTAAAGTACCGGAGCCTAAGGAACCTCTCCCCTGGGATCAGTGCAGCCTTTCAAAGCAAGGGGAAGGATATTTGTAGACCGGAGGCTGGTCTGGGAGGGACAATAGACATTCCTGTCTCCGGAAGGACAGTCCAGCCTCCCACTCTGCCTGTGTGGGGGAGACTCACACTTTTAGCTCCATTTTCCTTTGCTCCTGACCAACAGCACAAGTCTCCTCATTTGGAGAGCTGAGGAGACACTCTATGCTGCACTTGGCAGGATCTTTAGGGTCAGAGGCCTCCAGGACTCTACAGAGATGTAGCCTAGACAGTTTTCAAGCAGGGGCCTGAGACCCTCCAGGGAGGATCAGGACCTCCCTCTCTTTCATTATGGCTGGATGGGAGGAGGGTCCCAAAACTCCCTTGTATTGTAACATGGGGTCACGGTCTGGAAAAGGTCAAAAGTCGTGCCCTGCAGCACAAATCCCCCCATCTACCCATGCCATAGACTCAGAGCTCCCAATGGTATTTCTAAACACAGGTATTTTGGTTATTTAAGAAATGGTATTTCAGTCTAAATCTGCAGGGCAGTTACTGCTCGTTGGGGCTGTCGGCCTGCCAAGGTTGGCTTTCAGACGCTGAACTGTTTTTAAAATTGTCCTAGGGTAAAAGACATCTTAAGAGTGGCCCTGTAATGATGGCATCATTACTTCCATGTTTACTGACTTTCAGTAATTTGCATATAAAGGCACCAGCCAGCTTTGCACTCAGTCTGGGACCTGAGAGTCAAGCTGGGTTCCTTCCTTCTTGCAGAATAAATGTTCTACAGGCCAGGTTCTACTCCCACTGACCGCTGCCTCCACTGTGTTTGCACACGCTGCTGAGGTGCGTTAGAAGAGCCCAGGAGAACAGGCCTGCCCAAGAGTCAGGGAGCTGGTCCCAGTTCCCTGACAGCTGACCGGGTTCTCTCAGCCAAAGGAGAGAACCAGGCACAGCACTGTGTTTATTCAAGGCGCACCTGGAAAGAGGTCTGATATCTTCTTTGAGTCGTTGCCTGGCAGTCGCAGCTAATCAGGGATTGTTTATGCTGCACTGCACCCGCCAGGGCCTCCAGCCTGTCAGCTCTCTGGGGACTGGCTCTCCACTGCCCGGCACCTTGCATCCTACTGACTGTGTAAAGAGTGTGTGAAATGCTGTCATTTGGATGTGGGTCCGTTTCACACTCACTGCGCACAGACGTGAATGGCCACACACGTGCGAGAAGGGGAGAGTCGGGCCCTGTGTTCTGTGCCTGCCCTGTCCCCTGATGCGAAAGCACTGCGTATGCCTGTACACCGAAATAAATAAACCAGCCAAGCAGCAAGGGGGGTTTGCTGGTCCCCTGCTGAGCTGCTCAGGGTAAGCCCTGGGCAGGATGTCGTCCTGCCTGTTTGTGTCTGCAGGCTTGGGCAGGGGGACGGATGGGACAATTGTTTCCTGAGCTGCAGCATCCAGCCTTGAATCCCTTCCCTCAGGGGATTTTAACACCAGCTGCAGAGCAATGTAAATGACCCCCCACAGTGCCCCATACACCAGCCCCCCAACTGCCCCAACCCCCACAGTGCCCCATACACCAGCCCCCCAACTGCCCCAACCCCCACAGTGCCCCATACACCAGCCCCCCCAACTGCCCCAACCCCCACAGTGCCCCATACACCAGCCCCCCAACTGCCCCAACCCCCACAATGCCCCATACACCAGCCCCCCAACTGCCCCAACCCCCACAGTGCCCCATACACCAGCCCCCCAACTGCCCCAACCCCCACAGTGCCCCATACACCAGCCAGCCCAACTGCCCCAACCCCCACAGTGCCCCATACACCAGCCAGCCCAACTGCCCCAACCCCCACACAGTGTCCCACACACCAGCCCCCAAGTGTCCAAGCCCCCACAGTGTCCCATACACACCATCCCCCAACAGTCCCTACCCCCCCACAGTGCCCCATACGCCATCCCCCCAACTGTCCCTACCCCCCACACAGTGTCCCATACACAAGCCAGCCCAACTGCCCCAACCACTACACAGTGCCCCATTCACTATCCCCCTAACTGCCCCAACCCCCTCACAGTGCCCCATACACCAGCCCCCCAACTGTCCCTACCCCCCACACAGTGTCCCTCTTAAACAGAGCCGAAGAGTCAGGGGAGGAGCAGAGCCGCCGCGGCCGGAGGCTCTGCTCCTCCCCTGACTCTTCGGCTCTGTTTAAGAGCCGAGCTGCCTGAGCGCTACCGGCTTCGGGCAGCCTCCATGCCTCTGGACCCTGCGCCGCCGAAGCCCAGGAGGGGAAGTACCCGGCCGGCGGCTGGGGTCCGGAGGCAAGGGGGCTGCCTGAAGCCCATAGCGCTCGGGCAGCTCGGCTCTTAAACAGAGCTAAAGAGTCAGGGGAGGAGCAGAGCAGCCGAGGGAGGGGAAGTGCCCGGCCGGCATTTTCCCGGACATGTTCGGCTTTTTGGCAATTCCCCCCGGACGGGGGTTTGATTGCCGAAAAGCCGGACATGTCCGGGAAAAACCGGACGTATGGTAACCCTACCGTAGGACTTCACTACACTTTAATGTCGATCATTTCCTCTACCTCAGAAGTCATCTTTCATCCAAGGCAGATATTGATGCAGAAATTCAACATCGCCTGAGCTGTGCCAGTGTAGCGTTTTCTCGTTTACAGCACAGGGTTTTGAAGATCACGACATTCGAACAGACACCATTTATCAAGCCATTATTCTCCCAGCAAGGTAACAGTGCCCGGATGACAGTACCTGCCCAGGAGGGCAGCTCTGGCCTTCTCTTGGCAGCTCGGGGCTGGGAGAGGATTCGCCACGCCAGTGCTCTTTGGGGTAGCTGCTGGATACTTCTCTTCACCCCTCCCAATTCAGCACAATAGAGTCTATTCAAGTTCTAAGCTTGTTTCCCACAGACGGAGGGTATGTCTTCACCAGCAACGTAGCGCGTTAACGTGGCTGTGTAGTCATGGCAGAGAGCTTGGAGAGAGCTCTGCCAGCGCTGTAAAAAACCCACCCCCACGAGGGGAGTAGCTATCAGCGTTTTTTCACACCCCTGAGCGAGAAAGTTGCAGCGCTGTAAAGTGGCAACGTAGACAAGACCTGAGTGAAACCACAGATCTCTGGGGCCTGGGAGTGGAGCGTGTCAGGCTGTGGGGAAGGTAGAAGAGTCACAGGCGCTATTGGCCGTGGCAGTGAAATAGGGAGCAAGGAGACCAGTCCTGCCTCCCCGAGGAAAACAGCACAGGGGCAAGAGAATCAGACGGGCCTGAACTCAGACAGGAAGCTTTTCAGAGACAGCTCCCCACGGGCAGGCCAGGCTGGCATTGCTGCGAGCTGGATGATTCCTCCCACCCCTCTTTGACCTTTACAGAGTCAGCCTGAAGGAGCTGGGGGCCCAGAGAGGGGCAGCCGCCCTTGGAAAGAAGGAAAGTGGGAAGCTGATGCAGGGTCGGCTCTGGCTTTTTGGCCGCCCCAAGCAAAAAAAAATAAATAAATAAACGGGGCGGCCAGAACGGCAAAGCAAAAAAAACCCAAACCTGCGGCACGGCCGGAGCACGGGTGCAGGGGGACCGGCTGGGGTGGGGGTGGGGGAGGGAGTGGGCGGGAGAGAGAGAGAAGGGGGCGGCCAGGGCTACAGCAGGGGCGCTGCCACGCGGCCCCTCCCGCTGCGCCGCCTCCTGCCGCCTGCCGCGAGGGCTCCGCTCTGGTCGGTGGGGAGGGAAGGAAGAGGACTGCCCTGCAGGGCGCTCTGGTTCTCTCCGCCGCCGCCCCCTACAGGGCGGCCAGAGCGGAACAAGAACAAGAACAACAACAACAAAAAGTGGCTGTGCCGCCCTAGGATTGGGCAGAATGCCGCCTCCAACAATCTGCCGCCCCAAGCACCAGCTTGCTCAGCTGGTGCCTGGAGCCAGCCCTGAGCTGATGGTAAGTTGCTGGGGTTGGGGTCCCTCTGAGATTGCCTCTCCAGTCTCCTGTGTCCTGTTGTGGTGGTTGCAGGCTACTGGGTCAGTCTGGATTCGTGCCTCAGGGGCTGAGATCTCTAGGGCATTCTCAGAGGCGGCTGTGTGGGATCTGGAGCTGCCTGTAATGAATACGCTCTGCTCTGATTGCTGTAGGAAAAGGTGGGAGTAATTCAAGAAGAGGCTGGTGGTTGCCTGTAGGAAGAAAAGAGGACAATAGCTTCAGAGAGTCACGCAGCTCCCAACACTTGAGGGACAATGCAAAAGCCACGAAAGGGAGAATGCAGACTTCAGTAGGCTAGGCTAGGGTAAGGATAGAATGCAGACTTCCAGGGAAGCTAGACATGCCTGCAGACCTTTTGTTGTTTTAAAACCTTTTTGCCTCATGCTATGCAGTGTTCCTAAGGTTAAACAAACAACGCTTTGTTTTCAGAAGATGGTTTTGGGTCAATGCAGTGCTCCGGCCGCAGACTCTGAAGGGAAGAACGGCAGGTACTGAACCTGTAGGAACTGATGGATAAGCGTGGTTGATGCCCAGAGCCTCGTTTAAAAGTGGGAGAATCGTAGGAGTCCACCCTGAGAGGGGAAGGCAGGAGGCCTGAGACCTGAGACGGCGAATCCAGAGAGCCCAGAGAGGTGCAGCTAGCCCTGTAACCGTGACAGGGAGCCTCTCCCCTGGATCCCGCTCCCTCCAGCCGCCCACCAGACCCCCCATTTCAGGATTGCCAGGGCTCAGTGTAAGAGCTGTTCAGCCAGGACTCTGAGATCAGTTTAACTGCAGTGAGCTGGGCTGGGGATCTTGCTCTTGTGTCTAGGTTTTTGATAATAGCACTTTCCTCTGGCTAAGAGTCCAGGTGCCGAGGCGATGGGGCTATTATAAACTGCCCCTCCTCCCCTCCCCCATTCCCCCTCTCCCACTATAGGGGAACACCCCCGAAAATGCTGACATCAGTCACCATCCCACCAAGTACTGAACGGACGGGTGCAGTGTGGCCCAGTTAGTATCACTGTGGGAACCACCTGATTTCTGTGCCTTCACATGCTCAGTCTAAACAGGGCATTACCACAGCATTTGCAGGGATAGAGACAGTGGGACTGTTCCTTATACTGGTGTTGGTGCCAGGGCTGGAGGGGGAGTCTAAGCCCCTCCCATTTCCCTAGAGTTATTTGGACAAACCTTATTCCCCTTTCTTTGGAAGGCTCCCACCATGAAATTCACCAGTCCCTAGCACAGCTGTTGAGCTAGGGTGACCAGACGTCCCATTTTTAAAGGGACAGTCCTGTATTTAAGCCCTCCTGCAGGTGCCCCAGCCTTTTCTTAAAAATGGGCAAATATTTTCTGTCTCCCTCACATCAGTACTGGCGGGTCCTGCTGCTGGCCAGATCCCTGCTCGCCAGCCGCCCTCCCATCAGCAGTGAGTGGGGGGGTCCAGTGGCTGACTATGGGGGTGGGGGTGCAAGGCTGGTGGCGAGATGAAGATGCAGCACGCAGGGCCAGCTGCTCCCCCTGCTGGTCTGTCAGTGCAGGCCCCGCTGCGTGCTGGCGCTCGGCAGCTCCCCATTCCGTTTCCAGCTGGCACTGGCTGCGAGCTGTGGTGGTTGGTGAGTGCAGGCAGGCGTGGCAGATACATGTCGCCTCTGCTGCTCACCCATCAGCCCTTTACCTGCTCCCCTCTCATAGGGTTACCATATTTAAAAAATAAAAAAGAGGACACTCCACGGGGCCCTGGGCCCGCCCCTTTCCCGCCCCAACTCCACCCATTCCCCGCCCCTTTCCCAAAGTCCCCGCCCTAACTCCCCCGTCTCCCTCCCAGCCACGCAAAAAGGGCTGCCCAAGCGCTACCGGCTTCACGGTTTGCCAGGCAGCCCCCAGACCCTGCGCCCCTGGCCGGAGCTTCCCCAGCGCAGCTGGAGCCTGGGAGGGGAAGCGCCCAGCCGGGGGCACAGGGTCTGGAGGCTGCCCGGCAAACCGTGAAGCCGGTAGCGCTCGGGCTTCGGGCAGCCCCTATGCCTCCGGACCCTGCGCCCCCGGCCGGGCACGTCCCCTCCCGCGGCTGCTCTGCTCCTCCCCTGACTCTTCGGCTCTGTTTAAGAGCCGAGCTGCCCGAGCGCTACCGACTTCGGGCAGCCCCCTTGCCTCCGGACCCCAGCTGCCGGAGCAGAGCAGCTGGAGCCCAGGAGGGGAAGTGCCCAGCCAGTGGCTGGGGTCTGGAGGCACAGGGGCTGCCCGAAGCCGGTAGCGCTCGGGCAGCTCGGCTCTTAAACAGAGCCGAAGAGTCAGGGGAGGACAGAGCAGCCACGGGAGGGGAAGTGCCCGGCCGGTATTTTCCCAGACATGTTCGGCTTTTTGGCAATTCCCCCCAGACGGGGGTTTGATTACCAAAAAGCCGGACATGTCCTGGAAAAACTGGACGTATGGTAACCCTACCCTCTCACTGTCCCCTCCCTGCTTTTCCCCTTTGCCCTCTCCAGCCGCGATGCTCCTCCATAACCCCCCGGTGGGGCGCATCCCACTCCCAGTGCTGTGCGGAGAACCAGCCCCTGGTCGGAGCGCTCAGCTCACCAGCAGCCTGGCCAGCAGGCTCCTTCCTTCCCCCACTGCCGCTGGCTGGGCCAGTGCCCCAGGAAAGCCCAAGACCCTCCGACCTGGGGTGCTGGCCCGGAGGAGCCGAGCCCTGCATGTGCCGAAGCCCCGCACAGCGCTGGCACGGCACAGCCTCTCTGCCCCTCAGCTCAGCTCTGGAGTGGCTGCAGTGTGTGTGTGTGTGTGTGGGGGGGGGGATAGGAAGCGATTTTCAGCTTGGTCACGTCCCAAACCTGCAGGCTCCACAGTAGCCCCCAGGGCAGAGGTTTAGTACCCTCTTCATCCACCCCCCACCCTAGGTCCTGCCCCCAGGGAGTGTGGGGCTGCTCCAGGCCCTAGGCACCATCCCTTCACCCTCCCCCTCCTTCCCTGCAGCTGAAGCAGCTCCCGTCCCTTCCCAGCCACACAGTGCTGCTGGCCACATTCTGGTGTGAACCCTGGCAGAAATCAGGGGGGAGAGGGCATGTGACCCTGCATGCCCCCCCAAATGTTGCCTTGGCAAGACACGGCGCCAGGTACCGGGAGAGGCGGGTCCGTCACGGGGGCCCAGCCAGGCATGGAGGGCAGGAAGGGTCGGGTCAGTCGGTCACCCCGTGTGAGAAAGGTGTACGGGAGTGTGTGTGTGTCACCTCTCCCTGTGTGCGCGCGTGGGAGGTAGGGGTGGTGTGTCACCCCTCCCTGTGTGAACCCTAAAGCCTTAAAGATAAGAAGATAAATAAAAAGAATCCAACTCGCAGTATTTCTTTTTAACGGGGGCTCAGTCAGCTTTGATGTTCATTTGATCGTTTGTACTGTGTAGTTCTGATTGATTGCCGCTGAACTCGCTTGAATATGAGTAATTTTACCAGGTGTCCCATGTTCAGCATAGGGAAATATGGTCCCTATGCTGAACACCCCTGTCCCTTTGTTACCTTCCCTCCAGTTCCCACTGATGCTAATCAGCCGCAGGTGGCATTTCCTGCTGGCACAGTGGAGTGAGGGCAGCCTTTTATCTCAGTCAATATTTAGCCCACTTGGCAAGTTACCCAATCAACAAATGGGAAAGGTTGGCGGCTTCTCATTTGTTTGGGCAAAGTTTCATTTCAGCCTTATCAAGAGTTTGGCGGGAGCAGAGCTGAGAAAAATGCCATCTGTGCTTTTCAAGTCCAGGGTGTTACCTTGGCCAGTCGCCAGCCCCAAAGTCAGTGCTGCTCTGCCAGCTCCCTCGGCCCGGGTGACTTCCTGCCATTGATTTGCCATAAACACGCTGAAGCCTTGGGGAAAAAGCCTACATGTAAAACATCCAAGGGAAACACTGCCTCACAATGGCCGTGCAATGCCATAGAGCCCAAAAGTGAAAGACCAATCACTTAGCCCCTGCTGTGCCAGGGTCCAAGCCTTGGCTGGCAATATGTTAGACACTCCCTCACTGCTTGTGCATGCCCAGGAAAGACTCCACACTGTATGCTAATTCTCAAGCTCACACAGCCATCCCAGCTCCCTAGCTCCTTCAGTCTGAACTTCCTCAGGAGGGGCACTGGAATGCCACTAGAGAGGGACAGAAAAGGCCTGTCAGACCTGCTGCTCCATCTCCCTGGGGCTAAGGTCCCCAACACCACGTTGCTGAGTGTTGTGTCCAGTTTTGACACCTCCCTCCTTTCCCTGGGGAGGGATTCCCCCATCTGATACCTTTCCCTGCCAGGAGCTACTTCCTTATCTTCACCCTGAATGTTCCCTTTCCGAGGGTCTTCTGAGCTGTGAAACTCCAGGCTTTAAAGGCTGTTTTTTTATTAGCCTCAGCACATTGTTGTTGGCTGGCTATTCACTTCCTGTCTCTGAACTGCCCAGGCCTTGTGGAAGAGACACAGTAGGTGAGGTAATGTCTTTTATCCACCACCTCCTGTTGGTGAAAGAGAGTCACTTGCAAGCTCCAGGTCATCTAAGGACCTGAAGAAGAGCTCTGTGGAGCTTGAAAGCTTGTCAACAGAAGTTGGTCCAATAAAAACTATTCCCTCCCCAACTTGTCTCTCTAATAGCCCATGACCAACACTGCTACATTGCAAACAGTCCTTGTGGTACATTTTGCCTGGGGAGAGGGGACACAGGATGAGCTAGTTCCTCATGTACACTCCATGATTTTCAGTATCCCAACCCCAAGTATTCCAAAATCATGAGTCACCAGCCCAAAAAATCATGAGATTTCTAAAAAATAATAGCTGTTGTGTGCCTTTTCTTTTCCCTCTGTTTCTTTGGGCCCTTTCACATTCATGTAATATTTTCGAGCTTTTGTCCACAATCACAAGGGCTAGAAATATTTTTTTTTATTAAAATGAAAGCTTAGATTCTCCCAGAATCACATGACTCCAGAAGCTGGGGTTTTAAGAAAAACACCAAATATTGTGTGAGTTGGCCTTTGGTTTCCCATCTTTCATTTCTGCTTCAGCCTCTTGGCCTGCTCCTGCAGAACAAAGACCTCCCCAGTATGCTGCATGCCTAGCTAACCCTCCGGGGCAGCCTTCAGTGATGCAGATTGCATATACTCAGCTTGGGACACTCTTGGATTATTTGGCAGCTGTTTTTGATTCCATATGATGGTTCTGCATCTGTTGGAACTTGCTAATGGGCAGGATCTCTGCTGCCTTCCTGTCCCCGAACTCGCTGGTTGTTTGCCATGCAGGAAACTCTCTTCTGATAACGTTAGGGTCATTACAAACCGCACCACAGCCTGGGAAAATCCTGAGTCCCCATCTCTACCTTGCCTTAAACCCCTCCTCTGTTTCACAACAGCTTGTGAGTCTGGAACGGGGCTGTCACGAGCTAGGCACTGAGAGAGATTTATTTCTGTTCAACCCATGAGGACCCAGAACGTGAGGAGAGCACGCAACATTCACCAGGAGTACTCAGCCCGCAGAATTAACACAGCAACACAAAGAACAAGGGCCGTGAAGAGAGACAGCTCAAACTGGGATGGTTTGGTCACAGCCAGCACTCCAGAGCTCCCTCCTGACAGCTTACTGTTATGACTGTATCTGTCATTGCAGCGTGGCTGCCAGCGGAAGGACTGGGGGATAAAACAGATTAGCAGAGCAGCTGCATGAGAGAGGAAAGGAAAAAACCACCAGCTAGTTACACCATCCCCCCTGTCGCAGTAAATCCAATAGGGCCATTGTGGGCCCCAGTCAGCACCTGCGTTCTCAGGAGTTGGGTGAACTTTTCACCTACTTGGGGGGTGGCTGAGCGGGTGGAACAAACCAGCCCAACTTGGGGTGATGCCGTTCCAGGGTGAGAGTGTTTGCCGGGGGTTTGGCGCGGGGATTTCTGTTCGGTTGGGCAAGAGGAGACTTGGCAGCTGTGGACCAACAAGATGGCCAGGGCCAAGAGTGCGATAGTGCATTGCAAGCCCAAAGGCCGGGCCTGGTGTTTTCTCTTGGGAGCAGGGGATATCGGGGTAGTGACCGTGTTCTGTGTTTCAGATTGTTAAATGTGGCTAACAAAGTTGTAACCAACCATAGTACAATTAAGGACAAGGCCTCTGAATCTGCACGTGTAACACACTTGTAAAGTCTGTGTCATATCCTCACATTGCTGCTGATCATTAATGTCCTAGATACCATGCTGTGCAGGGCCCATCAAAAATGTCATGTTCTGGTTTTTCAGTGACAAGTTTAAATTTTCCATGGGGAAAAAAAACATTTTCTGACCAGTCCTGGTGCTCTACTCCTACCCTTTGTGATGCTGGCAAACCAGGTCAGTCCCAGGCCACAGGCCAATTCACTTGTGTTAGTGTAGATCAGGGGTCAGCAACCTTTCAGAAGTGGTGGGCCGAGTCTTCATTTAGTCACTCTGATTTAAGGTTTCATGGGCCAGTCATACATTTGAACGTTTTTAGAAGGTCTCTTTCTATAAGTCTATAATATAGAACTAAACTATTGTTGTATGTAAAGTAAATAAGGTTTTTAAAATGTTTAAGGAGCTTCATTTAAAATGAAATTAAAATGCAGAGCCCCCAGACTGGTGGCCAGGACCCGGGCAGTGTGAGTGCCACTGAAAATCAGCTCGTGTGCCGCCGTCGGCACGCATGCCATAGGTTGCCTATCCCAGTGTAGATCAAGGTGATTGTTACTGTATAAGTGTGTATTCAGATGTTTAAACTTTATGAAAACTAATGGATCATTACTTGTATTGTTCTCACGTATCTAGTCCTATTATAATGCAACAGCAAACATTTACATTGGTGTATAACCCTGTACCTAAATTACCCACCAAAGAAAGCTTGTGAAATGCGAATGAAGGACTTAAGGTCTTTAACAGAAAATGCTAATTTCAAAACAAGTGGCCATTCTGTGTGATGTTCCAGGTCAAGGACTCTTAGTGCATTCCTCAGTATCAGTCATCAAAGAAAAAACCCACAGGGATACAGACACTGCCAGTTTCCTTTCTGTGTGAAGAAAGAAAACTATTAATATGGATTCAAAGAAAGATCCTTTATTTCTGGACTGCTTGGATTCTAACAGGGCAAAATAACTGAATGAGAACATGTCGATCCCCAAAATTATTCTGGGCAGCTCTGGAAAACTCCTGGGAAACTGGCAATTTATTAATACTGCCACTATTTGGAATTACAAACTGTGAAGCACCTGTTATTATATCTTACCTGCTTTAACTGCTCAATAACTCTCATTCTTTTTTCTCAGCTAATAAACCTATAGTTAGTTTGCTATAGAACTGGCTCCCTTTGGTATAAGGTCTGGAGTACTAACTGATCCGGGGTAAGCAACTGGTCCTTTGGGACTGGGAGCAAACTGATGGGGTGTGATTTCAGGCTTTTATCACAAAGTTCAGTTTGTCTGGGTGGCAGGATAGGCTAGAGGGCCTAAGGGGACTGTCTGTGACTTCATGGTAAGACTGGGATAGTGACCAGGAGTTCACCTTTGTTACTGGCTTGGTGAAATCTAAGTATAGAACACGCCACCAGCTTGGGGTGTCTGCCCTGTTCTGAGGCAGGCACTCACAGCTGCGAACCGCTCCAGACAGCATGACACCCTTCATGCAGGCTTTGCAGGGCTCCTCTTTACTAGGCTCCTTTCTCTGTGCCTGTGGCACACGGTTCAGTAAGCTCATCTGCAGGTAGCCACAGCTGTGTTTTGATGTGTGGAAGGATGGTCCAGTGGTTAGGACCTCTCCCTAGCACGGAGCTACTCCCTGTTCAGCTCCCAGCTCTGCTACAGGCTTCCCCTGTGACGAGGCTTAAGTCACTTAATTCTGCTGTGCTTCATCTCTCCCATCTGCACCATGGGGATGAGCGCCCTGCCCCGCCTCCCAGGGTGTGCCACTGGAAGAGTCTCAGGTGCTTAGATACTGTGGTGAGCAGGGTCATGTAAGGACACCTAGCCTTCCCATGGCTGGGGGTCCTACTTCTCCTTTGGTGCTGGAAGCTGCATAACTAGACCTGGATCAAGTCCAGTCTCTCTTATGAATAATTCAGACCTTGGATGTTAGTAGCTTCCTTGTGCACCAGCGTGCTCTCAGTGTGCGCCCGAACCATGGGGTGTCGGGTGCTCTGATTAGAACTGGGTATTAAAAAGAAAGAAAGAAAGAAAAGGTCAGTGCTGGGGAATTGCAATTGGTTGATACATTGCAGAGGGTTTAGAGAAAGGCCACAAGATCTGAGGTCTGCAAAACCTGCTTGTCGGTGAGAGACTTTTAAGGCGCTTGATCTGTTTAGCTTCTCCAAGAGCATGTTAAGAGGTGACTGCATCACAGTGAACAAATACCAACAGAGGGAGAACTTTTCTGATAGGAAAGGGCTCTTAAACCTAGCAGACAAAAGCCTAGGGGGAGGGATAGTTCAGTGGTTTGAGCATTGGCCTGCTAAATTCAGGGTTGTGAGTTCAATCCTTGAGGGGGCCATTTAGGGGTCTGGGGATTGGTCAGTAGTGTAGCTAGTGCGGTGCAGGGGAAGCAGCTGCTTCCCCTCAGCACATTTTCAAAAAGTGGCGCACCAGCGCTGATCTCTTGCAGGCAAGGGGGGGCAGCACGGCCGGAGGGGCGCAGCAGGGGGCCCGGCAGCCAATGGGGGGGCGGCGGGCACGGCCGGAGGAGGCAGAGTGAGGGGGGGCACAGCAAGGCGGCTGGCAGCTGTGGCCGGAGGAGCAAGGGGGGGGCGCAGTATGGCGGCCGGCAGCCAATGGGGGGGGGGTGTGGCACAGCTGGTGGAGCCAGCCAAGGGGGGGGGCGTGGAGCCAGAGGAGGAGCCAAGGGGGGTGCTTTGAGCAGGGGGTTGGACTAGATACCTCCTGAGATCCCTTCCAACCCTGATAGTCTAACAAGCTCCAGTGGCTGAAGCTTGGCCATGGTGAATTCTTCATCTCTTGGAGCCTTTACATTAAGGCAGGTCTTTCTAGCAGATCAGCTTTAGCTCAACCATGAGATGCTGGCTTCAATGCAGAATCAGTAGGTGAGGTTCTCTGGCAGGAGTTCAGACTAGCTGATCAGAACAGACCCTTCTCTAGGAAATCCCAGCTCTGAAGGGAACTGGGGGACTGTAGTGAGTCGGTGTGGCTCCCCTCCTGTCCAGAAGAGGGAGCCCACGTGCCGGCACCGGAGTGGGTGGAACCACCACCGCCTGTCCCCGCCCCCCGGAAGTCAAGGGGCGGGACAGGAAGTATAAAGGCCAGCCGCCAGAGCTCAGTTGGGTCTCAGCCACCACAGGGAGCAGATGTGCGGCTGGTAGCTCCTGGCCAGGAGACCGTCGAAGACCGGGGCTTGGACCCTGGCTGGCCTGAGCTACCCCGGGCCCGCTACGAGGAGGAGCCGCCGGAGCCCGTTCACGCCCGCCACTGGGAGAACCCCTGGGAACCGGACCCCACTAACCCTGAGGGTGAGACTGGACCCGAACCCCTTCACCCCTGCTGCTATCCAGAGGAGCCGCCTGAGGACCATTGGCCGGACTTCCCGGCAGAGCTACCAGACTTGCCGCCGAGCCCGGGCAGAGAGGAGCCCATGGAGATGGACTGGCCCGATCCCGGCGTAACGAACGAGGTAGGCTTTGAGGGGGATCACGGAAGTAGCCCGGGGATAGCCGACCCCGGTCCGGCTGCAACTGAGTGTGAGCCTATGTCAGTGTGTTGCGGTCTGGATACCCCACTGACCAGCAGCGGCAGCAACCGCTGTTAGGGCCCCGCCTGGAACGCAGTGGAGTGGGTGGGCCTGCGTTCCCCCCTGCCACCCCCTGCACGGGTGGCAGGCTTCCCCCTCACCCAACGCTCGGCTACAGCAAGCCTAGGCGTACCTTTGAACTATTTGCTCGCTCAGCCCCTGCAACAAGGGCCTGAGCCTTACTGTGTTTGCCCCGCCCTGATCCAGGGCCTGGGCTTTGAACTATTTGCTCGCTCAGCCCCTGCAACAAGGGCCTGAGCCTTACTGTGTTTGCCCCGCCCTGATCCAGGGCCTGGGCTTTGAACTCTTTGCTCGCTCAGCCCCTGCAACAAGGGCCTGAGCCGAACTGTGTTTGCCCCGCCCTGATCCAGGGCCTGGGCTCTGAACTCTTTGCTCGCTCAGCCCCTGAAAACAAGGGCCTGAGCTTTAACTGTGGTTGCTCCGACTCTGCACTAAAGAGCCGGAGTTTCGGGACTAACTGACTACTTGTTCCCACAGTAGTGAGTCGGTGTGGCTCCCCTCCTGTCCAGAAGGGTCGAGCCCCAGCTAGGACCTACTACAGGGACTAATAGATTTTTCAGTTTTCTGGCAATTCCGGAAAAAAAAATGTTTTGAAATTTTCGGCAAATCAAAAAGTTGAAACAAAGAAATATTTTCAGATTGAACAAAATGTTTTGTCTCGATTCCAAGCATTTTGAAACAGCATTGAGAGAATTAAGGACATTTTAAATTAGGAGAAATTTCTAAATGAAAAGTCATTTTGGAGGGAAAAATGGAAGTGTTTCAATGAAAGATTTCAATTAAAAAAAAAAATGAAACACATCATTCGGTGAAACCCACCTGAATTCACAAAATGTTTTGGCCTCTCCAAATCTACATTGCCCACCCAAAAAAGTTTCCCTGGAAAAGTTTCACCCTGCCCTAGTCTGAAGCTTCTATAAACACAGGAGCATTTTTTGTTTTAGCTTCAAAATGTTCTTGAAAATGAAAAGCAGCTTTTGCAGGCTTCAGAAAATTCTTTTCACCTGGAACAAGACAGATTCCCAGCTGTGGCAAATGCAAGCAGGGGCTTGCACCTACCCAAGGGAATGTCACTTTGGCCCACTTGCCCCACGAGTTGGCTGGCAGAGGAGGCCGTCAGATGCCACGCTAGAGCATGCAACTGAAAAACTCTGCTTTTGCTTCCCATCCCCCTTGGCAGTTGGGCTTTTGACTCCAGCTGATCTATGAAGAGCAATAAAATGCACATTCTAGTGCACTGGGAGGCAAAAAGTACCTACATCAAAGTGAAATGGTGTTTGAATAAAAGGGCTTGTGGTGGCTTATCTGCTCCTGCTTCTGTCTACATGACTCTACTCACCCAGACTGAGTCCTGCTCTTTCAAGCCACAAAGCTCCTCAGCACTCAGATGAGAAGTTAAAGAGATTTCCCTTCATCCTTCCCAGCAAGGAATCAAACGTGAGCCCTTCAGTGTGGTCCAATTACCTACACAACAAAGCACAGCTTATGGGATGTCACATGAGCAGCAGAACAAGTGATTTTAACCCTCATTCAGACCCAGAAAATCTCCCTAACTTGCAACGGCTTTGATCTACATCTCACCTGTTGGGATCTTCAAAGCTCCTCCTTGGTTCGTAGCTGGGGTTAGATTTGGAAATGATTAGTCTGATTTGCTCGGCAACTGTAGTGCCAGACTTGTGTGCACACACAACCCGGTGCTCTAAGCTCTTCCTGCATGGACCTCCAGTGCCCCATCAGTGTATTACAGTGGCTACTGGGGGCTCGGATGGGGGTGGGATCAGCTTCTCTGCTCCTCTTTCCCTCTGATCTCAGTTTGCCCTGTTCCATTCTTACACCACACCACCCATCATCCTGGAACCTGCCATCCCACCATTGAGGGCTGGTCACTGGTTCTGTCTCTTCTTGGTAATGAGCATGTTGTGAGCGCTGGGGATGGATTCCCCAGAAGTGAAAGTCCTGGCAGTGCTTTCTCTGATGTCTCGCCATTTCCCACCCGACCATGGGGCTGCCAGGCTCAGACCCAGCTGCGTGATCCTAGCTTGCACTTTCCCCATCTCTGGTGTTACACACTGTCTCACTGGCTTCATGGCTCTCCCACATTTCATGTTTGTGGTCATAGGGCTCATCCCTGCCCCACTGGCCTGACTGGGAGCTTTGCCATGGATGCTGTTCTGAAGTTGGGGGTGCAGCTGTCAAAGGGACAAGAGGGAAAAATAAATGATTGTTCAGAAACACCTTTTCATTGAGAGGATCATTCCCCGTTAGGTGCCAGGAAAAGCTCCGGCCATGTACTCATGACAAAGCTAGAGTGTCCTTCTGGCCCGTGCACCCTTACAGCCAGGATCTCAGAACACGGTGCCCTTCAGCACTAGGCAGTGCCAGGAAGAACTGGGTCTCTGTATCCAGCCACTGGTAAAACTGGAGAGTTATTTCTGCCACCTCATCCCAGTCTATTCATCATCCATTCAGCTCAGCTGTGATTTCACCTCTAGCCCCCCCTGCCCCCCGCACCCTGACTCACCCACATATTGCAGCAGAGAAGAGGCTTCGGGTTTACGTCACGGGCTTTTCCGCTTTCCTTTGACATTTCAGACAAAGCTGAAAACAGCCGTGTGTCTTTGCACACAGAGTGGCCCTTCTCCTCCCGACGGGTCGGGAGCAGCCAGCCTTTCAGCTGAAGGCCCTGATTATTAAAGGGGGAGGTTTGGGAAAGGGGTCAATAAAGTGGTGATGGGCACCCCCCTGCAGAAATCTCAGAGATCTGCCATTGAAAACTCATCAAAGGGCCATTCTGCATGTCTGGCTTAAAATGAGGTTGCTATTCTGGACAGACAATCATACTATTGAGTCTGCCAAGGCAGAAGGGGGACTGACAATTGAGTAGTTCCCATTCCTTACCCCTTAGTAGACTAGTTAATAGAACTATAGCAGTCTTCAGCCAGATCTTTAACCCTTTAAAAGAAAATCATTATATCTATCGTGCATCACATAAAGCAATCTCATTGGGGTGGAGTGAGGAGGCGGGAGGTGAGGAGGCGAGCGGGGGGGGTTTGAGGAGGCGAGCGGGGGGGTGAGGAGGCAAACAGCAGGTGGATGGAGGGGTGAGGAGGTGGGCGGGGGGGTGAGGAGGTGAGCAGGGGTGGAGTGAGAAGGCGAGCAGTGGGTGCAGTGCGTGAGGAGGTGGGCGGGGGGTGCATGGGGGGTGAGGAGGAGGGGGGAGGTGAGGAGATGAGCAGGGGTGGAGTGAGGAGGCGAGCAGCGGATGCATGGGGGGGTGAGGAGGCGGGGGGGAGGAGGCAAGTGGCGAGGTGAGTGGTGGGGGGCCTGGCGGAGGAGTAAGGAGGCGAGTGGCGAGCCAGCAACAGGGCGATGAGGTGGGCTGGGGGGTCTGGCTGCGAGCGGGGGAGTGAGGAGGCGAGTGGTGACCAACCAGCGAGCAGGAGTTCTCGTGGTGGGCAGGGGGTGTCTGTGGCAGAGGAGTGAGGAGGTGAGCAGCGAGTGGGGGAGGGAGGAGGGACACAGGAGGCGAACAGCGGGCAGGGGGTGTCTGTGGCAGGGGAGTGAGGAGGTGAGTGGCGAGTGGGGGAGTGAGGAGGGGCACTGGAGGCGGGCAGGGGGTGAGGAGGTGACCGGTGGGTGCCTGGGCCGCAGGTGGAGCCCCCCTTTGGGGAGGCTAGTCCCCAACTGCACCCCTTCTGTTTGCGCCCCCGGCAGCTGGAGCCCCGAGACCGCCTGCGCCTGAAGCCACAAGCCCCCCACCTGGAGAAGTCCCGAGCACCCCCCCTGCGGCCGGAGGAGCTCAGGACTGGCCGAAGCCCCGAGTTCCCCCACCTGCCCTGAGGAGCCCGGGCCAGACGCAGCCATGCCTCCGTTCCCCTCCCCTCTCCAGACCCAAGCCACCCAGATATGTTTTTCATTATTATTTGGACTTCTGTTATGTCAAAGCATTTTTAAATTTACTTCAGAATTGTTATACAGAAAACCACTTTTACCAAAAAAGGAAAAGAAACAATAATAAAAAAGACAAGAACGTGCAAAGCACCTTATTTGTGTGTCTATTCTGTCAGGTCAGTAAAGAATAGAGAGAACTGCACGTGATTTTTATTATTGAGTCTACAAAAAAAAAAAAACCAAAAAAACCCCCCCAAACCTTACATAAATAAATGACAATGATTTGGATGTGTAGATGTGCATATTACTTTATTAACTTTAGGAAAAATAAATAATTTTAGGAAAAAGTGTCAGTGCGGCCACCAGCAAGAGTTGGCCACCAAAATATTTGTTGCGAGAACCCCTGGGCTAGACAAAGCTTGAAAGGGAGCCACCACAGTCATATCAGGACTGGTTTGATTTTCCATTTTCACTTAAATAAAACAAGAGACTTATCTCATGGCTCTCAAAGCAGCTGTGCTCATGCCACTCCCAGCCAAACAAATCCCCCCACCCGCCGCTGCTACGGCCCTGGGGCCTTGGCCCCACCCACACTCCACCCTGTGGCCCCACACTCGCAGCTTCTCTGCTCACGTAGGGACAAATTCCAGGAAAAATTCAGAACCAGAGTCAAGGTTTGTACCCATAATGGACATGGGCAGCGCGTGACTCCTGCATTTGGGGAGGCTGGGAGCGAGTGCCGGAAGCTCCCTAGAAGTGGGGGAGCCACATCTCCTGTTCCACCCTGAGGCCCTGCCCACACTCCACCCCGAGGCCCGTCCCCATTTGGCCTCCTCCCCCAAGACCCCTTTGCCTGCCACTCGTGCCTCTTTGCTCCCTTCCCCCACCCACTGCTCGCTCCTCTTTGTCCCAGAGATCCTCCCCGCCCGCCAGGGATGGAGAGGCACAAATGGAAGGTGGGGGTACATGGGGGGAAGAGGTGGAGCGGAGGTGGGCAGAGAAGCCGCGAGCGTGGGGCCACAGGATGGAGTGTAGGGCCGTAGCAGCGGCGGTGGGCCAGCACACCTCCAGAGGGAGGAGCACCGTGTCCTGGCGTCATATCCTCACCGCCAATAGTCATGGAGCTAGTCTAACCTGAGAGTGAGAAGTTGGTTCTATTCCCATAATATATCTGCCGTATGTGTATCTCTGACACATTTGAGGTCATTGTTCCCTGTTAGGTGTACAGGGAAACTTTTAAAAAATCTGTTTTCATTAAGATCTCACAGAAGGTTTTAACACCACCAGGCGTTTGCCAGCTCAGCCGCTTTGCTCAGTTCTGGCAGGATCTCAAGTGTGAAGCAGCAGAAAAAACAGAGAAGTTCTTAGGCTATGTCAGCACTTAGACACCACAGCACGGGCTGATTGGTCACCATGGCCCCAATTCTGAGGTGTCCTGTCCCGGAGCAGTACAGGACCAGGGGAATGGACAGTTAGAACAAATGTAGCTATATAGCGCCTTTGTACTCCCTTGGCCAGTGCCTCAGCTGGTGTAAATCAGAGTTACATAATTGAGTTCACCTTGTTGTCCTGTATTCTGGGGTTGTTTGAGCATCTGTCTAGCCCACAGTGTAATTACAGCAGCCTCAGGGCTGCTCTAGCTCATGCTGTAATTCCTATGGTCCTCCAACCACAGTGGCATAAAGGGGCCGAGGAGACCACACGGTGCAGTGGGCCAAGGGCACTGCATTTGAGAGGTGGCTCTATCTGTATTTAACATCTGGCCTCAAATTTCAGTCCCAGCCTCTAAATCCTGCCACTGCTGCTGGACGAGAGAATGGAAAATAAACATGACTGCAAATTGCTGGATAGACAGCAGAGGGCAGCACTAACCCACGGAACAGGGCTAGCCACTGCCTCCAGGCTGTCCGGCTGGGATAACTTACAGAGAGCAGAGTGTGGTGGGAAGACCGGATTTGTGAATGGGGACCCAGGTGTGAAAGACAGCAATGGCTCCTAACAGGGTACTCCGTAGGGACAGGCCTCACCTGTGCCCGGGCAGAGATCGTGTTTCAGGCTACAGAGATTTCCACCAGGGCTGCTAGAAAAATGGGAATTCTTCTCCAGGAACCATTTCAATCGAAACAAAATTTTCCCCTGGAATTTTCTGATTTTTCAGCTATAGATACAGAACTGAGTGTTCGTCGTGAGTGGGGTGGAGCCGGAACAAAACCTTTTGGTTCTGAATCGCTCCCCCAAGAAATCTGAGCCTTTTGAGCCACCCAGACATTTCTATGAAAAGCCAATGCCCATTGAAAACCCTTTTCCACATCCTGGGTGTATTTAGTTCACATACTCACTACAAAGCACAGCTCTAGTCTACCCAAGATATTTATACAACCCCAATTACCACATATGTGAGCATCTCACAGTACCCTTGTGTGGCAGGGCCGTTGTCTCCATTGTACAGAGAAGAACTGACATCCAGCTGGGCTGAGTGACTTGGCCAAGGTCACACAGGGAGTCTGTGGCTGAGCAGAGAACTGAACCCAAGTTTTCCACATCCTACGGGAGCACCCCAACCACTAGGCCATCCTTCCTCTTGCAGGGCAGGTAAAACCCTGCCAAGGGTCTGGCTGCACTTCGAGCTGAAGGCGATTCCCAGCTCGAGGAGACAGGCCAGCACTAGCTTGCATTGAGCTGTAGTGTAGCCGCAGGGATGTAAGCAGTAGAAGGTGCCAGCTGCCCCCAGTACGTACCTAGTGTCAGGTCAGGATGGGGTCACCCCAGGGCAATGAGCCACCACCACAGCTAGCCTCTGTTTTTAGCGGCGTGCTAGTGTAACTCATGCCTGCTTGGCATGGCACTCTGTCCCCCTCTAGAAGCAGCTAGACAGTGATGAGTCTGCTACTCCCTGGGCCACGGAAGATGTATCCTGAAGCTCATGTGTTATTGGAGCTGGTCAACAGATTTTGAAATTTGAACTTTCAAAATTCACAAAAGTTGAGCTAGAATGTTCCCAGAATAACGTTTCCGTTTCTCAACCCGCTACAGCGTGAGTTGAAATGGTTTGAATCTCAACATTTCAAATTTTGGAAAAAAAAAAAAAAACCCCTCAAAATTTTCATAATTTTTTTCTCCCTTTCCCCCCCCAGCCGGCTCAAATTATTATTAAAGATCTTTTAATGAACGTGCTTAGTGGGGAGAAGATGAGACAGAGACAGAGACAGAGAGAGAGAGGAAATGAACCACATGGGACATATCCCTTAATGTGCTACTGGAAGGTGCTCCGCTCATGCAGGGTTGAGGGTGGTACAAGAACCTGAATAGAACAGACTAGAATAGAGGTGGAGGCCTTTGCCACAAGAGGTAATAAGGAATCTCGCCTCAGCCATAGGCGAACATCTGTTCCCTCCAAGTTGGCTGTCCCAAAGATGGGAGGAAAAGAGAAGTTGGAGGAGGAAGAAGGGGAAATGAATATGTTACACTCTGAGAAATACTTCAAAGGGTAGATAGATAGATAGATAGATAGATAGATAGATAGGGTTATGTTTCTAATTTCTGTGTGTTTTTGTAGGGGGTTGTCTGCCTGTGTGATTTCTTTCTGGTGTGAATGGGACTGTCCTGGCTTTCCATGGGGCGGGATGACGCTCTGGAGGAGGAAGCTGTGTTCATTCTAGCCCAGGGCCCCAGATTAGATGGCAGCCCAGAGCGGAAGAGAGAACCTGCCTGCGCTCCAAGCTCTGCTGCAGAATGTAGGGCACCTCCGTGGACTGGCCATCAATCATTTAATGCAATGAATTTTTCATGTGTAAGAATCTTTTTAAGTAACAAGCCCCACTGTAGAGCGACTAGCGAGTGCTGATTATTCATTTAGAACCTGCTGCACTGGAGTCCAGAGGTGCTTTCACAATGTGTCTCACTGTAGCGTGCTCAGAGTGGGGTCCCCTCGTCAGAAATGCAGCCCCTCCAGGCCTCGCCCCCAGAGAGATGAACTGTCACCCCACACTTCCCCCTTCCCACCCTGGAGCATTCACGGTGCATTTTGCCAAGAATCACAAACTGGTCATGGCAAATTTTCTAAATCTCCAGGATTAGTCATGGGCTCTTCTGAGAGCTCCGGAGCAAAGCAGAGCCAGCCGCCCTGCTGCAGGGGTAGGGAGCCCAGGGCAGCCCAGTGGTGGGGACACAAACCTAAACGGAAGACCATGGCTTTGGTCTCACTTGTCAGTCAGGACCAAAGCACTGTGGGCTCTGGCTATCCTCCTAACCGAGGTGACAGGTGGTAACTGTCACCAACACGTCTCACGCGTATGAACGTGCAATCTCACATGCTGCAATTATTTCCTGTTCAGACGATTGGAAGGATCTGGTCTCAGGTGCCACTGGGGAATAACAGCTGGCAAACCCTGACTTTGCCTGGTGGCCCCTCGAGCTGCCCCAGGCCCATTCAGAGCCGTTTGCTGGGCTGATTGTATTGTCAGTGCTTTGTCAACCCTGGAACCTTGGCAGCTTCCCTTATGGAGACATGTGAGGGGCGCAGTCCCCCTCTGAGATCATTGAGGGTGCACTGGCCATTCAAAACCTTATTCTCCTGGTTTGCTGGCCTATGCCAGCCACTCTTTATCTCCCTGTCACAGTCTGTCCAAGGGCCTGACAATGTGGGGTTCAGAAAGCCCAGGCCCCTCCCGTGAAGGAATCCTCTTAGCCACTCCCTGCAATCTCACCCCACCCTGTGGGGTTGCTGGGTCTGCGCCTTAGGCGCTTGCCAGCCATTGCTGAGGAGCTCCCATGGGGTAGTCCCCAGCCACCCCCTTCTGCCTGAGCCGTTTGTCCCAGTTGTTGTCAGTCCAGGAGGCATGGAACCGGCCTAGGCTGGGGTAGGTAGGGAAACGTGGGGCTGACGTGCCCCAGCACAGAGCAGTTTCTCCTTCATGTGGGTACAACGTGACCCTGGTCAGGTTGGAGGTTATGGCCCCACCGCCCTTGCCTTGCCCTAGTGTTGTCATTCACAGCAGAGCAAGGGGAGCGTAAGACGCCACCCGGCTGGTCTGGGAGCCTTTTACCCCCACATTGCACAGGTGGGAAGGAGAACATTGGAACAGGTGTGAGAGGAATCACGGTTGGGTCGTCGGACCCAGGAACTCTGAATCTAGAAGCATAAACTGTGACTGCCGGAGCTAACGAATACAGTAAGGATCTCGAGGGCTGCAGCAGCCTCATAAATCTTGATACATGAACTAGACACTAGGGGGAGATAGAGAACCCCATTGTCTGAGGGTGGATTACATAGGATGAGGGTAATGGGGACTGGAGCGTATGTGTTACTGGGGGTAGGGTGACCAGATGTCCCGATTTTATAGGGACAGTCCCGATTTTTGGGTCTTTTTCTTATATAGGCTCCTATTACCTCCCACCCCCTGTCCCGATTTTTCACACTTGCTGTCTGGTCACCTTAACTGGGGGTCACACAGAGTGCAGCTATTATTAGAGCTAGTCAGTGTTTGTATTACCATGGGCCCGGACCCTGTTGTGCTAGGTGCTGTGCAAACACCCAGCTGGGCCCTATGGGTTACCATGGTCACACAGTGTAACAGCAACAGGGAATTGGGCCCTATGTCTCCAGATAAATGGTGTCTCATTTTGTTGGTCTTCTACTTGATTGATGCACGTCGTGCCTGCTCTACTGAGCTCCCGGTGGCCGCAGTGCTGCCTTCGGGACTGAGAAGGAAAATGTTCAGCTGCCATTTGTTCCAATTCTAGCCTTTTTTCTTGCAAAGAGCACCTGAAAAGTACAAGCAATATAAACCCATGTGCAGGGCTGGGAGGAACACGCAGCTGAGTTCTACTTCAGCAAGAGTCTGGGGGATGGTGGAGGAGTGGGACCTAAAGAGATTCCCCTCTCCCAACACCTCGGCTGGACAATGATTCAGGTGAGGGTGCGATGTGTCCCAAGGGCTAATCTGGGAGGCAGTGTGATCTAGTGCATGGAGCACTGGGCTGGGATTCAGGAGACAGGGGCTTGATCCCTGGCTGTACCACTCACCTCCCGGGCAAGTCTCATCCCCTCTATTTCCCTCCCACCCTTTGTCTTCTACTGACAGACAATAAGGGAGTTTACAGACTTGCCAGACACATTTTATTGCCTGTGAGTTGCATTTTCCCACCAGCACCTTTTGCTTTCTCCTGTGCCGCCCCTCATACATGACCACCGCCCGGCGACCTTTGTCAGCTCAGCGGGGAAGAAAGCAGCTGTTTAATGGTACTGACATGATGAGAGGGTCAGACGTTTGAAGTCCAGCCCAGACAGCCTTTGGGCCCTTCTGGGGCAGTAGCTTTTCTATAAACTGGCCTCAATCAGAGCATAAAGATATATTATTACAATATACAAGATTACTGATGAGCTATCTGGCATGAAAAGCAAAGCTGTCAATCAGTCAGTAAGGCAAACATGATGACAGTAAAACGTCTAGATGAACCAAATGAAGCCGACTTTGTTAAACTTTCTGTGTCACTTTGAACAGCAGTGGTAGCTCTGCCTGAAGAGAGGTCATCTGAGTTTTGTGTAGATTTTTGTGGCTTGTGTGCAATGTGATGCTTTTCCAGCATCCATTAGACAAGGAATCCTTGATTTGGTTCATGGTGCCACTATTTCTAGCAGCTGAAACACCAGTATTAATAAATAACAATGGAACCTAGTGATAGAGAATGCATTGAGAGCGTTGTACCAATTGAAGGTCCATGTTGTGTGGCCTGGCCAGGTGTAGCCGGAGAAGGTGTTTGGTGATTGAAAAGAAACAGTTATTCCCTAGGAGCCGGCCAAATGTGATCTCCCAAACAGACGCGCCAGCCTAAAGGCTTTGAACTAAGCATTGGAGAAGCTCAGTTCTGTCAATCTAACTTTCAAGTTAAAATGCAGCTTCTTTTAGAAGACAAATAGTGTTCTTGGCCATGTCATTTCGGGGTTGGTGCAGCACCTGACCAGCGGGGAATGTAACATTTCAGCAATTTCCCACCTCCTAACAGCTTTGCTTCTTGGCTATGGAACGCCAGGACCGAAGGAGCACAAGTAACTTTTCTGCTTCAGCAGCTCCTTTACAGGATCATTAATGATCTGGAGGATGGCATGGACTGCACTCTCAGCAAGTTTGCAGATGACACTAAACTGGGAGGAGTGGTAGATACGCTGGAGGGTAGGGACAGGATACAGAGGGACCTAGACAAATTAGAGGATTGGGCCAAAAGAAACCTGATGAGGTTCAACAAGGACAAGTGCAGAGTCCTGCACTTAGGACGGAAGAATCCCATTCACTGCTACAGACTAGGGACCGAATGGCTAGGAAGCAGTTCTGCAGAAAAGGATGTAGGGGTTACAGTGGACAAGAAGCTGGATATGAATCAACAGTGTACCCTTGTTGCCAAGAAGGCTAACGACATTTTGGGCTGTATAAGTAGGGGCATTACCAGCAGATCGAGGGACGTGATCATTCCCCTCTATTTGACATTCGTGAGGCCTCATCTGGAGTACTGTGTCCAGTTTTGGGCCCCACACTACAAGAAGGATGTGGAAAAATTGGAAAGAGTCCAGCAGAGGGCAACAAAAATGATTAGGGGTCTGGAGCACATGATTTATGAGGAGAGGCTGAGGGAACTGGGATTGTTTAGTCTGCAGACGAGAAGAAGGAGGCGGGATTTGATAGCTGCTTTCAAATACCTGAAAGGGGGTTCCAAAGAGGATGGATCTAGACTGTTCTCAGTGGTACCAGATGACAGAACAAGGAGTAATGGTCTCAAGTTGCAGTGGGGGAGGCGTGATTGGATATTAGGAAAAACTTTTTCACTAGAAGCACTGGAATGGGTTACCTAGGGAGGTGGTGGAATCTCCTTCCTTAGAGGTTTTTAAGGTCAGGCTTGATAAAGCCCTGGCTAGGATGATTTAGTTGGGAATTCGTCCTGCTTTGAGCAGGGGGTTGGACTAGATGACCTCCTGAGGTCCCTTCCAACCCTGATATTCTATGATTCTATGATATAGTGTAGTTTTTTTAAAAAGGCATGGATGGAGGAGGGCCAACAAGATACTTTGTTTGTGAGCTCTGTGCGACAGAACCACCTTTTGTTCTGTTTGAACAGCACCTAGCCTAAATACCTTAACAAACCTGTCCCTATGACAATACAAATCATAACAACTAGCTCTTACCTAGCACTTCTCTTGTAGCTCTCAAAGCAGGTCAGTATCACTACCCCCATTAAACAGATGGGGAAACTGAGGCACAAGAGCAGACATGACTGATCCACGATCACCCAGCAGGCTAGCGGCAGAGCCAGGAATACAATCCAGGGCTTCTGAGCCCCAGGCCAATGTTATAAGCACTAGGCCACATGGCCTTTTTATCAGTGTTATTATCTCTAAGTACTGGAATGGCCTAGTGCTGCCACTCATGCTTACTCACCTGTCTGTGTCATACAAATTGCAAGTGATACTGGACTTAAAGCAGTACTTACCCACTGTGCTCGGAGGGAGGGAGCATTTATTTGTACATAATGTCTGCTGCTCCCTGAACAATCAAACTACGCCGTGACGTAGAGACACCTTGCTATGCAATGGACAGTAGGAGTCCCCTCGGCAGAATTCTATATTTATTTATTATAATTTCAACAGATAATATCAATGTTCACTTTAAGCATTTGTTCTATTTTTATTGATGTAAATTTTCAAAATTAAGGGTGGCTCAGACAACAGGGGTTAAAACAGTGATTATTTAATGTCAGGCTGAATTTATAAGGAAGAAGGTGCTGGGGCTCAAGCGATTTTAAAAAAAAATTCATTACTGATGCAGCAAGCCCAGAGATGCCGGGGCTACGAACCACCAGGCCCAGATGTGCCGGGGCTACGAACCGCCAGGCCCAGAGATGCTGGGGCTCAGACCTGGTCCAAATTAAGCACTGATTCAAAAAGTTAAAGCCCTGTAACCACTAAAACACAAAACATGGCAAAATGTACCAAGTAAATATCCTTAAATCAAACTTTCCTAAGTTCTCAAGCAGCATTTTCCTTACTTTGCCTCTCTGCATATTTCAATTATTATCAATGGAACTATTTTTGGTGGGTTTGTGTGTGTACGGAGAAAACAACATTTACCAATCCCAAGCTAGTGCTGCCAAGCCTAAGTACGAGGGACCTTCTCTGTGAGTCTAGCTACTCCTGGGAGGGAAACCAAAAGACCCTTTTACTGTGCCAAAGAGCTGGCTAACCCGGGATCCGCTGCATTGTTCTGTGGCTCTCAAACTGGCTCAGCCCTATAGAACTCCTGGCACGCTCTCCTCCTCGTGGGCACGAGCAGAGCCAGACTGCGCCTGCCCTCCTGCCCCTGCGCCAGTTACTCAGACGGGGCAATGTCATGGTTCTTTATACAGTGAGTCCAACTGGAGTCACCCCCGAAGCCAGGCACCAAATAGTTCTCAGTGATCTAATGGGGATTTCTCCACCTGCTGTTCTCCACCTACTCAGACACAGGCCTGGCCACAGGGCACATGCCCCTGTCTCCACGGTAACATCTTCCACTCAGGGCAGAGCTTCCACCACTGCAGGATGCTGCAGATCATCTCCCCACCCAGGCCCCATGGCAAGAACACACCGCACTGATACCGCGGGCTCTGCACTGGCTCCTTCTCCACTCCCAGATTCCCTTCAAGTGCCTGGACCTGGCTAGCTCTCTAGCAGTCTCCAAGAATGCTTCTCTCCCCCAGGATACCAGCACTGCCACCCAGCAATGTCTTGGGAGCCAGGGAAGGGCACTTCCAACAGGCAGCTCTAGACAGCCGGGAACCCTGCCATAGGGCTCACGTCCCTCCTCCTCTAGAGCAAAATACAGGGCACACCTCTTGGCAAAGCCCCCTCACCTCAGAGAGAACAACCAGGAGACACTCCCCCTTCCATAAGCTACTGCCCAAGCTGTGGGAAGCATGGCCTTACCAGTAAGGTAGAAGACAGTAGTGAGTGCTATTGCCATGCTGTATGGGGCACTGTGATGGGCACTTGCCCTCTGTCAGATCTCCATGCAGTAAGTGAAGGATCGAGAGATCTGGAGACCAATACAAATCTGCAGACTTTGGAGACTGTCTGAGGCATTGCCGGTGCCAGCTGTGTTGTCGGTAATCCCATTCCGTGGATGAGCCGTCTTCTTTGCCATGAAGCCATAGAACATTGTCCTACACTCCCCTTACTGGGGAAACTGGAGTTAAGGCAACAGCAGGGAACCCCAAAGAATCATAACTCTGCCCACCCAACGCTCCCCTGCAGGCACCATCCATGCAGGGAAGTTGTGTCTATGGTGAGTATCAGAGTCACTCGTACAGCCAGTCCAACTGTCAAACTGCAGAAATACCCATTAGCTCATTCATCCCCATGAGGTATAAGCCTCACTCTAATGACGGAGAAACAGGGCACAGAAGGGTTAAGTGATCTGAAAACATGGCTAAAATTAGAGCTGGTTGGGGGGAAATTTCATGAAGAAACTCAACTTTTTGTTGACAAACTGGAAGCCTTTGAGGCGAAAACCAAATACTGGGTTCCAGCTAATGAGCTTTCAGGTTTGGGGCCAAAAGGTTTCTGATTGTCAACCAATATTCAACATTTTCTGCAGACATTTTTCGTGAAAATTTCATTTAGTGGGAAACCCAGTTTTCCACCAAAAAACAGAGAAAATTCTCGCCCAGCCCTCATAAAGCATCTTTCCAGCCGGTGAGGGAGTTGTGACCCTTGCTTCAGGTTTGCACAGCACTCTGGACAAAAGGTGCAGTGCCCATGCAATGCAGTCCAGCCATATAACATGGTGGAGTTGGGAACACAACTCAAGAGTCCCTGGCTGCCAGCCCTTGGCTCAACCCGCTGACTCCTCTCTGTCTCAGGCTCTGAAGGGCTAATGGACTTGAGAATTCGCTGCCAATCCTAGGTGCCTTCAAGTTTAAGAGAGGTTGGTTATAAGGTTTGCGAGAGCCTGGTGAATCCTTCCCAAATCTAAGCACCCTGAGCTCTTGATGGACTGCCTCCCGACCTGAACTAAAACTAATCAAGGCATTGGGCAGTTAATGGGATTGGCCTGTGCACATTGAAGGACAAAGTCCTTTGTGCTAAATCTAAAGGAAGAACACGCTGGTCAGGAAAGAGGGTAGATTAATGCAATGGAGCTTCAAACCCCAGGATTCCAGCTGCATCACAGAGATAAAAGTGTAATGGACGGTTCTCCACTTCAGGAAGGAGAGTTTGAATAATTCAGATGAAGAGCGAGGTGGAAGTGAATGAGTGGAGGGCTGGGGGCTCCCTGGAAGGAAGCCGAGATGAAAGGAACAGCATTGCTACAATATTCACAGCGCTCAGAAGGCAAAGGCAGAAGTGCCTGGAATAAGGTTTATTGCATCAGCTGTTCTCTGGAGACCTCTCTGCCTAGAGTTTCTGCAAAGCTGAGGCTGCCATGAGGGAGGTAGGGAGACTTGCCTGGGCACCAGGGCTGACGTTAGTGCAGTGAAGAGAATATTATGGGATGGGACTTGGGAGTGTGTCCTGCATGACTTTGGAAAGCTGCATTACAGGGGCCACTGCTTCTAACCCAGAATAGTTCCGATTGCACAATGGATTCCATTCCTAGTCCCCAGTTTCATTCCCTCTTAACTTTATAAAACTTTCACTTCTCAGGCTGCAATTTTCCAGACTTGGTTTGGGAAAGCAGGAGCAGAAATGGTTAAAAACAGAATAAATATAAAACGCTTGCCTCCTTTTTCTGAGCAGGCCTGCAGCTGAGATGCCTGCGGTTTGGATGCTGGTGTTTGGCTTGGAAGTAGCCCTCACTGAGCGGTAGCACACAGCTTTGTTCTGGGGCAAATTGCCTTTGATCAGACTGAGCAATGAGTGAATTCAGATCCCCTACTGACCGTGCTCTGTGCATTTTTGCCACCCCTGGTAAGGGCGCATCTGGGGAAGGACAGTGAAGTTTGCTGTATAATGATCTGGCTAATCACCTATATGGCTGAATAGGGGACGGTAATGGGGCTGAGGGAGGGTATTGTGTGGACCCTATGAGTTGTGCAGAGCCACAGCCCCCATTGAGGAGTGGGAGGCGCTGTGCAGTTTGAAACAGTCAGAACGAACCTGGTCTGAGAGGCTTTGCCAGTGACCCTGTGAGGACGGGTAGCTACCAAGGAGATGAATGGCGTCCCTCCCCTCTGGCGTGCCTCAGCTCCCGTCACTCCCATTTCCGCTCATTGCTAACAGCAGGGCTGGGCGACTGGCGGCCCGGGGACCATGTCAGGTCTGCTAGGGTGTTTTATTTGGCCGGCCAACTAGGGCGCAGCCATGAGTGGGCCACAGCCCACCCAGTTAGCACCCAGGCCCACCCAAATCTGAGCCGGGCCGGCTCTGCCAGGGCCAGGGTGAGGGAAGGGCGACAGGCCCTGCCAGCGTGGCGCAGAGGATGGCGAAAGGAGGTGAGAGGCAGCTGCGCCCAGGTTCCTGCTGGAGTAAGGGCAGGAGTTGGCAGCTGGCTCATTCCAGGGTGGTCCTGTTGGACGGTGCCCGGGGGTTACCAAACAGGGGCAGTGGGGACTGGGGCTGGGGTGCTGCCAGGAGGCGCAGGCTCGTCTGCCTTCCTGGAGATCATGGAGCTGAACCCGGACAGACAGGCATATGTGACGCAGTGCGGCACGCTGGTGTCGCTGTGGGACTCACTGCTCTGGCACATGCTCTCATAGCAGCAGCTGGTGAGCAGCCCTGGGACAGCAAGAGCTGTTTCTCCCTCGACTGCCGTGGCTTCCGCTTCCACTATATCCTGGAGCCTCTAAGAAAACAGTCTGTCCCGCCAACGGGCTTGGTTGGATGCGTTGCCCTCTGCTACCTGATTCTTGCTCTCTAGCTCACAGGATCCAACCCAAGGAGATATCCTAGTCCCATTGACATCAACAGCAAAACTCCCCTTAGAATCACAGAATTACGGAAGATTAGGGTTGGAAGAGACCTCAGGAGGTCATCTAGTCCAACCCCCTGCTCAAAGCAGGACCAACCCCAACTAAATCATCCCAGCCAGGGCTTTGTCAAGACAGGCTTTAAAAACCTCTCAGGATGCAGATTCCACCACCTCCCTAGGGAACCCATTCCAGTGCTTCACCACCCTGCTAGTGAAATAGTGTTTCCTAATATCCAACCTAGACCTCCCCCACTGCAACTTGAGACCATTGCTCCTTGTTCTGTCATCTGCTACCACTGAGAACAGCCGAGCTCCATCCTCTTTGGAACCCCCCTTCAGGTAGTTGAAGGCTGCTATCAAATCCCCCCTCACTCTTCTCTTCTGCAGTCTGAACAAGCCCAGTTTCCTCAGCCTCTCCTCGTAAGTCATTTCTGTTGCCCTCCACTGGACTCTCTCCAATTTGTCCACATCCCTTCTGTAGTGGGGGGACCAAAACTGGACACAATACTCCAGGTGTTGCCTCACCAGTGCCAAATAGAGGGGAATAATCACTTCCCTCCATCTGCTGGCAATGCTCCTACTAATGCAGCCCAATATTCCGTTGGCCTTCTTGGCAACGAGGGCACACTGCTGACTCCTATCCAGCTTCTCATCCACTGTAATCCCCAGGTCCTTTTCTGCAGAACTGCTGCCTAGCCATTCAGTCCCTAGTCTGTAGCAGTGCATGGGATTCTTCTGTCCTAAGTGCAGGACTCTGCACTTGTCCTTGTTGAACCTCATTAGATTTCTTTTGGCCCAATCCTCCAATTTGTCTAGGTCACACTGGACCCTATCCCTATCCTCCTTGACTTCATCAGGGCCAAGATTTCACTCCTCAAGTTTAAAAATGTCTTGGGAGGGCAGCGCGAGTGTACAGAGAGAAATGGTATCTTCCTACAAGCCCCGGGCATTCTGCTCTTCTAGGATTAGGTGTTCGAATGCCTTCCTAGAGACAGACCACCCCCCCCCAGCTGCCCCTAGACACAGCACATAGTGCGCTACCTGCAGCCACCAAGAGCAGGAACTCCTGCAGCCATCCCCCATCACTGTGTCTGCGTCACATCCTGTAGATATCCAGGGGAAGGTCCCTTGGAATTGATGCTCTCTGAGAAGTTTGGTCGAGTCTGGCTGTTGACCTCAGATCCGTCCACTGCTGCCTGAGGACTCTGCGCTGTGCGGTGATTCAGCCGCGCTAACTGGGACGAGCCTGGCGCCGTGGAAACAGTGGCTAGGAAAGAGCTTCTGTCCCCATGTGAATTGCCCTGGTGACGGTTTGCTGCCCAGCTAAACAACTGCTGCTCCCCAGGCTGACCTTGTCTGTCGGGCCCAGCGCTCAGCAGTGCTTCCCCGTGCTGCCTGGGAGCAGTTCGCAAATGGTGCTGGATAGCAAAAAGCGGCTGAATCCTGAGAGATTGCAGGAGGGATCATGGGAGTTTATCGCTGAGTCCCACAATGCCCTTAGATACCTGTAGGCACCCACAATCCACTGCAAAAAGCACCCAGAATGCACAGAGCCTAGCAGCAGCACTTTGCCCCCTAGCATTCCCACCCCATGCACTGCGCTGGGTACTGATACAATGCTGCCCTGCAGAGCCGGCTCCAGGGTTTTTGCTGCACCAAGCAGCCCAAAAAAATAAATAAATAATAAAAAAAGCCGCAATCGCAATCTGCGGCGCTTCTGCCGTGACTCTACCATCGCCGCTTCTTTGGTGGCAATTCGGCGGCAGGTCCTTCCCACCAAGAGGGACTGAGGGACCCACCGCCTAAGAGCCGGACGTACCGCCCACTTCCATGTGCCGCCCCAAGCACCAGCTTGCTAGGCTGGTGCCTGGAGCCGGCCCTGCTGCCCTGGGTGGAGAGTACGCAGTGTGGGGCTAGCATTTCAGGTTTTGTTGTGTCTGTACCATTATCCTGGTATCAAGCACAGACCAGGTCAACCTTCTCATGTGGACAAGTCCCAGCCTGCAGGATGCCATGAAGACATCTGAGAAGTCGCAGCAAACGTTAGATATCAATTTGGGCAACTCCAACAAATTAAAACAGTAAAAAGTCCTCTGAGTGCTATTGCCATGCCTTGGGGAGGGGCCTGGTAGCTTCTGGGCCTGCAGTGGGGCCATCTCTGAGATGGCTGGAGGGTGGAGCCGTTTCATAGAATATCAGGGCTGGAAGGGACCTCAGGAGGTCATCTAGTCCCACCCCCTGCTCAAAGCAGGACCAATTCCCAACTAAATCATCCCAGCCAGGGCTTTGTCCAGCCGGGCCTTAAAAACCTCCAAGGAAGGAGATTCCACCAACTCCCTAGGGAACCCAGTCCAGTGGTTCACCACCCTCCTCATGAAATAGTGTTTCCTAATATCCAACCTAGACCGCCCACACTGCAACTTGAGACCATTGCTCCTTGTTCTGTCATCTGCCACCACTGAGAACAGCCGAGCTCCATCCTCTTTGGAACCCCCCTTCAGGTAATTGAAAGCAGCTATCAAATCCCCCCTCATTCTTCTCTTCTGGAGACTAAACAATCCCAGTTCCCTCAGCCTCTCCTCATAAGTCATGTGCTCCAGACCCCTAATCATTTTTGTTGCCCTCCGCTGGACTCTTTCCAATATTTCCACATCCTTCTTGTAGTGTGAGGCCCAAAACTGGACACAGTACTCCAGATGAGGCCTCACCAATGTCGAATAAAGGGGAATGATCATGTTCCTCGATCTGCTGGCAATGCCCTTACTTATACAGCCCAAAATGCCATTAGCCTTCTTGGCAACAAGAGCACACTGTTGACTCATATCCAGCTTCTCGTCCACTGTGACCCCTAGGTCTTTTCTGTAGAACTGCTACCTAGCCATTCAGTCCCTAGTCTGTAGCAGTGCATGGGATTCTTCCGTCCTAAGTGCAGGACTCTGCACTTTTCCTTGTTGAACCTCATCAGGTTTTTTTGGGCCCAATCCTCTAATTTTTCTCTGGGTCTCTCCCTGGAGGTAGAGGCTGAAGCAAAGTTGAGATGGTGACAACTGGTGCAGGTACAGATCTCGGCCAGGGTGCAAACTCGTGGTGTTAGTAGCACCAGGGAAAAGCCAGCCAATTTCCTCCTGCCACTGAGAGAACCAGAGGGAGAGGAGCTTGAAGAATGTGCCCAACACGAAGGGACCTGGAAGGATGGAGCTGGAGCTGGCTGTCCCAGGTGTGGGGGGCAGGTGAGAACCCCAAAAGAACCTGAAGTAGTTTTGGGGGCTGACCCTTCGGCGTCTCTACACGTCTTTACACTCGGCAAAAAGATATTGCGCTGGGTGTCATTGCTTTAAGCATGCAGTGCCTCTGCAATGCCTGTGCAATGCCATGCAGTGCCTGAGCAGTGCCTTGCACTCACACACCTCTGCCAGCTGTGGCATTTTCCCAGAGCTGACTGGGCTGTAGCCTGTGGGCAGCATCGGCTGCGCGTGCTGGTCCTGCCTCTAACAGCTCTGTGGGAGGGAAAATGCAAGCATTGCTCCTGAACTGGATCAGCTGGTTCTTCCGCTTGCACCCAACCTGCAGGGCCTCCCCTTGGAATTGACCCCCAAAACCCTGTCCCCAGCAACAATTTTGGGCACTGTGGGCTGAGTGGTTCTGGAGACCTAGACTCCTCGGACCAAGCAGTGTAGCCAGGTGGCCATTGGTAGCTCCTGCCAACAGACCCATGGGAACTGGGGCAGGGCAGGACACAGTGGCTCTCCCTGGGGCAGGAGGCTGGCAGAGAGCGCCTGTCCCCAGGCAGGGCATAGCATGGGTTTGGTGGGGGGGAGGGATAGCTCAGTGGTTTGAGCATTGGCCTGCTAAACCCAGGGTTGTGAGTTCAATCCTTGAGGGGGCCATTTAGGGACCTGGGGCAAAAATCTGTCTGGGGATTGGTCCTGCTTTGAGCAGGGGGTTGGACTAGATGATCTCCTGAGGTCCCTTCCAACCCTGACATTCTATGATTCTATGGTGTGGTGCTGGGGGCCGGCCTGGGGGTTCTCTCGGGGTGGGATGTTGCTTGTCATGGGATAAGAGGGAAGGTTCTCTCATGGATCAGTAACTGGTTAAAAGATAGGAAACAAAGGGTAGGAATAAACGGTCAGTTTTCAGAATGGAGAGAGGTAAATAGTGGTGTCCCCCAGGGGTCTGTTCTGTGCCCAGTCGTATTCAACATATTCATAAATGATCTGGAAAAAGGGGTAAACAGTGAGGTGGCAAAATTAGCAGATGATACAAAACTACTCAAGATAGTTAAGTCCCAGGCAGACTGCGAAGAGCTACAAAGGGATCTCACAAAACTGGGTGACTGGGCCAGGGGCTGCCCTAGAGTAATCAGGAACAACAAAATGGCAGATGAAATTCAATGTTGATAAATGCAAAGTAATGCACATTGGAAAACATAATCCTAACTATACATATTGTGACAAAGTTCCTCCTCTATCTTGGTGGATCCTGCACTTATTGGCGGATTTTCTTGCCTCAGAGATTCACCATGTGGGTTGGGGAACAGCCCAGAGACCTTCCCCTCTGGAAGAACCCACAGTTCAGGTCAATTGGGAGGTTTGGGGGGAACCCGGGCCCGCCCTCTACTCCGGGTTCCAGCCCAGGGCCCTGTGGACTGCAGCTGTCTATAGTGCCTCCTGTAACAGCTGCATGACAGCTACAACTCCCTAGGCTACTTCCCCGTGGCCTCCTCCAAACCCCTTCCTTATTCTCACCACAGGACCTTCCTCCTGGTGTCTGATAACACTTGTGCTCCTCAGTCCTCCAGCAGCACACCCTCTCACTCTCAGCTCCTTGCACCTCTTGCTCCCAGCTCCTCACACTCCCCCCACAAACTGAAGTGAACTCCTTTTAAAACCCAGGTGCCCTGATTAGCCTGACTTAATTGATTCTAGAAGCTTCTTCTTAATTGGCTCCAGGTGTCCTAATTAGCCTGCCTGCCTTAACTGGTTCTAGAAGGTTCCTGATTACTCTAGGGCAGCCCCTGCTCTGGTCATTCAGGGAACAGAAAACTGCTCATCCAGTGACCAGTATATTTGCCCTCTACCAGACTCCTGTACCCCACTGGTCTGGGTCTGTCACAATATACAATGATGGGGTCTAAATTAGCTGTGACCACTCAAGGAAGAGATCTTGGAGTCGTTGTGGATAGTTCTCTGAAAACATCCACTCAATGTGCAGCAGCAGTAAAAAAAGCAAACAGAATGTTGGGAATCATTAAGAAAGAGATAGGTAATAAGACAGAAAATATCATATTGCCTCTATATAAATCCATGGTACGTCCACATCTCGAATATTGCATGCAGATGTGGTCACCCCATCTCAAAAAAGATATATTGGACTCAAAAAAGGTTCAGAAAAGG